>NC_140016.1:22211496-22938996 GCF_964263955.1 Coregonus lavaretus | reverse complement strand
TTGATTTGTGTAACACTTTTTTGGTTACTACATGAGTCCATATGTGTTATTTCATAGTTTTGATGTCTTCACTATTATTCTACAATGTAGAAAATAGTAAAAATAAAGAAAAACCCTTGAATGAGTAGCTGTTTGTCAAAAGAACCGATGTGGATGTGGTGGAGGAGTCAGGCGCAGGACACAGAGGATTCGTCCAAAAGACTTTACTAGACCAAAGTGCAACAAAACGATACACGACCTCGAAAACAAACGGAGGCGAGGGAATTACGCAACATGCGTAAAACAATAAACAAAACTAACAGAGCGCAAACACGCAGCTCCGCACGACAGGCAAACAACAACACACAATCTAACTAATACAAAACAGGGAACT
Organism: Coregonus lavaretus; assembly: GCF_964263955.1. Lineage (NCBI taxonomy): Eukaryota > Metazoa > Chordata > Actinopteri > Salmoniformes > Salmonidae > Coregonus > Coregonus lavaretus. The sequence continues at coordinate 22,938,623 of NC_140016.1, read as the reverse complement.
TATAGGACACGTAATCAGAACACAAACAGACACAGGTGTACAAGACAGACTAAAGCAATCACACCACGAAACATACAACGGTGGCAGCTAGTACTCCGGGGACGGCGAACGCCGAAGCCTGCCCGAACCAGGAGGAGGAGCAGTCTCGGCCGAAACCGTGACAGTACCCCCCCCTTGACGCGCGGCTCCAGCCGTGCGCCGACCCCGGCCTCGGGGACGGCCAGGAGGACGCGGACCCGGGCGCGTGGGATGCCCACGCTGGAACTCAGTCAGGAGGGATGGATCGAGGATGTCCCTCCTAGGCACCCAGCACCGTTCCTCCGGACCGTACCCCTCCCACTCCACGAGATACTGGAGACCACTCATCCGGCGCCTCGAGTCCAAGATGGTCCGGACCCTGTACGCCGGGGCCCCCTCGATGTCCAAAGGGGGCGGAGGGGTCTCTCCTATCTCATCTTATTGGAGTGGGCCAGCTACCACCGGCCTGAGAAGAGACACATGGAACGAGGGGTTAATATTTTTGTATTCAATAGGCAGTTGTAACCTGTAACACACCTCGTTCAATCTTCTCAGGACTTTGAAGGGCCCCACAAACCGCCGACCCAGCTTCCGGCAGGGCAGGCGGAGGGGCAGGTTTCGAGTCGAGAGCCAGACTCGATCTCCCGGTGCGTACACCGGTCCCTCACTGCGGTGGCGATCGGCGCTCGCCTTTTGTTGACGGATGGCCCGCTGCAGATGGACATGGGCAGCGTCCCACGTCTCCTCCGAGCGCCGAATCCACTCGTCCACCGCAGGGGCCTCGATCTGGCTCTCGTGCCACGGTGCCAGGACCGGCTGATACCCTAAAACACACTGGAAAGGTGTTAAACCGGTGGAGGAGTGGCGGAGAGAGTTCTGGGCCATCTCGGCCCAGGGGATATACCTGGACCACTCCTCCGGCCGGTCCCGGCAATAGGACCTCAAAAACCTACCCACATCCTGGTTGACTCGTTCAACCTGCCCATTGCTCTCTGGGTGGTACCCCGAGGTAAGGCTCACCGAGACCCCCAAGCGTTCCATGAACGCCCCCCAGACTCTGGAGGTAAACTGGGGACCTCGGTCTGACACAATATCCTCGGGGACCCCATAGTGCCGGAACACCTGGGTAAATAGGGCCTCGGCGGTCTGTAGGGCAGTAGGGAGACCCGGCATTGGGAGGAGACGACAGGCCTTGGAAAACCGATCCACAACGACCAAAATGGTGGTATTCCCCTGGGAAGGGGGTAGGTCGGTCACAAAATCCACCGAGAGGTGGGACCATGGTCGTTGTGGAACGGGCAGGGGATGTAACTTACCCCTGGGCAAATGTCTAGGCGCCTTACACTGGGCGCACACCGAGCAGGAGGAGACATAAACCCTCACATCCTTAGCTAACGTTGGCCACCAGTATTTCACGCTAAGGCAGTGCACTGTCCGGCCAATACCTGGATGTCCAGAGGAGGGTGATGTATGAGCCCAATAAATAAGACGATCACGAACCTCGAGCGGAACGTACTTCCACCCCACAGGACACTCGGGGGGAGTAGGGTCGGCACGCAGTGCCCGCTCGATTTCCGTATCGACCTCCCATACCACCGGAGCCACCAGACAAGACTCCGGCAGTATGGAAGTGGGCTCAATGGACCTCTCCTCTGTGTCATACCGCCGGGACAGGGCGTCTGCCTTACCGTTCTGGGACCCTGGGATGTATGTGATCTTAAAAACAAACCGGGTCAGGAACATGTTCCACCTAGCCTGACGAGGGTTCAATCTCCTAGCTGCCCGGATGTACTCCAGGTTACGGTGATCGGTCAGAATGAGGAAAGGGTGTTGAGCCCCCTCAAGCCAATGCCTCCACACCTTTAGGGCCTGGACTACAGCTAACAGCTCCCTGTCCCCAACGTCATAATTGCGCTCCGCCGGGCTGAGTTTCTTAGAGTAGAACGCACAGGGGCGGAGCTTAGGTGGCGTGCCGGACCGTTGTGACAGGACTGCCCCAATACCGGTCTCGGACGCGTCTACCTCTACTTGGAATGGTAAAGAGGGATCCGGATGCGCCAGCACCGGGGCCGAGGTGAACAGGTTCTTCAGTTTGACAAATGCCCTGTCCGCCTCAGCTGACCACTGCAGACGAACCGGACCCCCCTTTAACAGGGACGTAATGGGCGCTGCAACCTGTCCAAAGCCCCGAATAAACCTCCGGTAGTAATTAGCAAAACCCAAGAACTGCTGCACCTCTTTTACAGTGGTTGGAGTTTGCCAATTACGCACGGCCGACACACGGTCTACCTCTATCTCCACACCAGACGCGGACAACCGATAACCCAAAAAGGAGACGGACTCCTGGAAGAACAGGCATTTCTCTGCCTTGACATACAAGTCATGCTCCAACAGTCTTCTCAACACTCGGCGCACCAGGGCTACATGCTCGGCTCGTGTAGAAGAGTACACTAGGATGTCGTCGATGTACACTACCACACCCTGCCCATGCATGTCCCGGAAAATCTCGTCAACAAAGGATTGGAAGACTGAAGGAGCATTCATTAGCCCGTATGGCATGACGAGATACTCGTAATGACCCGAGGTGGTGCTAAATGCCGTTTTCCATTCATCCCCCTCCCTAATGCGCACCAGATTGTACGCGCTCCTGAGATCCAACTTTGTGAAGAACTGCGCTCCGCGTAATGACTCCGTCATAGTCGCAATCAGTGGAAGAGGGTAACTGTACTTAACCGTGATCTGATTGAGACTACGGTAATCAATACACGGGCGCAAACCCCCGTCCTTCTTCTTCACAAAGAAGAAACTCGAGGAAACCGGGGAAGTGGAGGACCGTATGTATCCCTGTGCCAAGGACTCGGCTATGTAAGTCTCCATAGCCGCTGTCTCCTCTTGAGACAGGGGATACACACGGCTCCGCGGAAGAGCTGCTCCTGTTTGGAGATTTATCGCACAGTCCCCCTGTCTATGAGGTGGTAGCTGTGTTGCCCTCGTCTTGCTGAACACGAGTGCTAAGTCCTCATACTCAGGGGGAATGCGCATTGCGGGCACTTGGTTCGGACTCTCAACCGAGGTCGCCCCTAAGGAAACACCTAGACATCTCCCTACACACTGGGCAGACCACTCCATAAGAGCCCTCTGTTGCCACGCAATGGTAGGATCATGGGTGCTTAACCAGGGAAGCCCCAACACCACGGGGTACGCAGGAGAGTCAATCAGATAAAACTGAATGATCTCCTCATGACCCCCCTGCGTCGTCATAGTAAGTGGTGCTGTGACTTCACTGATCAGCCCCGACCCCAACGGCCGGCTGTCTAAGGCGTGGACAGGAAAGGGGGCTTCTACCGGCCGAAATGCCGATCAATAAAATTCCCAGCTGCGCCTGAATCTACTAGCGCCTTATGCTGGGAATGAGGTGCCACCTGTGGAAATCTCACAGGAATACTCATGTGACCAACAGAAAGCTCTGGGTAAGTGGGGCGCCTACTCACCTGAAATGACTCCCCAGTGCGTGACCTGTTGTCCCCTCTCCCAGGAGACCCTCCCCAGCACCTGGCCGCGGTGTGTCCTCCACGGCCACAGTTGGGGCAGGGGGTGGCCCTCCTCGGGTTCTCTCTCCTCCTCTCTCTAGCGCCAGCACCCCCGAGCTCCATGGGAATCGGCTCGGAGGTGCTGGAGGGTGGAATGGTCGGCCCCCACTCGGGACGTCCGCGGGTAGCCAGCAGGGTGTCGAGACGTATGGAGATGTCCACCAACTGGTCGAATGATAGGTTGGTGTCCCTGCAGGCCAGCTCACGACGAACGTCCTCTCGTAGGCTGCACCGGTAATGGTCGATGAGGGCCCTCTCATTCCACCCCGCATCCGCCGCTAGCGTCCGGAACTCCAGTGCGAACTCCTGTGCGCTCCTCTTCCCCTGTCGGAGGTGGAACAGACGCTCCCCCGCCGCTTTCCCTTCAGGTGGGTGATCGAAGACAGCCCTGAAGCGGCGGGAGAACTCCGCGTAGGTGATGGTAGCGGCGTCTATTCCCCTCCATTCGGCGTTGGCCCACTCCAACGCCTTGCCGGATAGACAGGAGATGAGGGCGGAGACGCTCTCGTATCCCGAGGGCGCTGGGTGTATGGTAGCCAGGTAGAGTTCCACCTGCAGGAGGAACCCCTGACACCCGGCTGCAGAACCGTCATATGCCCTCGGGAGCGAGAGCCGAATGCCACTGGGTTCCGGTGCTGAGAGAGGAGGACTGGCCGTTGGTGATGGGATGGAGTAAGAAGGCGTAGGCACCTCTCCAGTCACCAACCGGCGCAGAGTGTTGGACACCTCGTCCATGGCGGCCCCAAGTTGCCGGATCATGGTGTCTTGATAGCTGATCCGCTCTTCCAGCGACTTGGGTGCCGCCGCTGCTCCTGCTGACTCCATAGTTGGGTGTGTTGTTCTGTCAAAAGAACCGATGTGGATGTGGTGGAGGAGTCAGGCGCAGGACACAGAGGATTCGTCCAAAAGACTTTACTAGTCCAAAGTGCAACAAAACGATACACGACCTCGAAAACAAACGGAGGCGAGGGAATTACGCAACATGCGTAAAACAATAAACAAAACTAACAGAGCGCAAACACGCAGCTCCGCACGACAGGCAAACAACAACACACAATCTAACTAATACAAAACAGGGAACTTATAGGACACGTAATCAGAACACAAACAGACACAGGTGTACAAGACAGACTAAAGCAATCACACCACGAAACATACAACGGTAGCAGCTAGTACTCCGGGGACGGCGAACGCCGAAGCCTGCCCGAACCAGGAGGAGGAGCAGTCTCAGCCGAAACCGTGACAGTGTTCTAAAACTTTTGACCGGTAGTATATATACAGCGCCTTCGGAAAGTATTCAAACCCCTTGACTTTTTCCACATTTTGTTACATTAGCCTTATTCTAAAATTGATTAAATAAAACAATTTCCTCATCAATCTACACACAATACCCCATAATGACGAAGCAAAAACATGTTTTTAGATTTTTTTGCAAATGTATTAAAAACAAAAATCATATTTACACAGACTCGTTGCTATGAGACTCAGAATTGAGCTCAGGTGCATCCTGTTTCCATTGATCATCCTTGAGATGTTTCTGCAACTTTATTTGAGGCCACCTGTGGTAAATTCAATTGATTGGATATGATTTGGAAAGGCACACACCTGTCTATATAAGGTCCCCCATGACAGTGCATGTCAGAGCAAAAACCAAGCCATGAGGTCGAAGGAATTGTCCGTAGAGCTCCGAGACAGGATTGTGTCGAGGCACAGATCTGGGGAAGGGTACCAAAACATTTCTGCATCATTGAAGGTCCCCAAGAACACAGTGGCCTCCATCATTCTTAAATGGAAGAAGTTTGGAACCACCAAGACTCTTCCTAGAGCTGGCCGCCCGGCCTAAATGAGCAATCGGGGGAGAAGGGCCTTGGTCAGGGAGGTGACCAAGGACCCGATGGTCACTCTGACAGAGTTTCATAGTTCCTCTGTGGAGATGGGAGAACCTTCCAGAAAGACAAGCATCTCTGCTGCACTCCACCAATTAGGCCTTTATGGTAGAGTGGCCAGACGAAAGTCACTCCTCAGTAAAAGGCACATGACAGCCCGCTTGGAGTTTCTTAAAAGGCACCTAAAGACTCTCAGACCATGAGAAATAAGATTCTCTGGTCTGATGAAACCAAGATTGAACTCTTTGGCCTAAATGCCAAGCGTCACGTCTGGAGGAAACCTGGCCCCATCCCTACGGTGAAGCATGGTGGTGGCAGCATCATGCTGTGGGGATGTTTTTCAGCGGCAGGGACTGGGAGACTAGTAAGGATCGAGGCAAAGATGAACGGAGCAAAGAACAGAGAGATCCTTGATGAAAACCTGCTCCAGAGCGCTCAGGACCTCAGACTGGGGCAAAGTTTCACCTTCCAACAGGACAATGACCCTAAGCACACAGCCAAGACAACGCAGGAAAGCTTGTAGCGTCATACCCAAGAAGACTCAAAGCTGTAATCGCTGCCAAAGGTGCCTCAACAAAGTACTGAGTAAAGGGTCTGAATACTTATGTAAGTATGATATTTCCGTTTTTCATTTTTTTTAAATTAGCAAGAATTTCTAAAAACAGTTTTCACTGTCATTATGGGGTATTGTGTGTAGATTGATGAGGTGAAAAAACAATGTAATCAATTTTAGAATAAGGCTGTAACCTATCTAAATTTTGAAAAAGTGAAGGGGTCTGAATACTATCTCTCTGTCTACCTCTCTCTCTTTGTCTGTCTGTCTGCCCTGCTCTCTCTCTCTTTTTCTCCCTCTTTCTCTCTCTTTCTCTGACAATGTTACGGTCCGGCACTGTTGTTCCTGTCCCCGCTTGTTTTCCTTTTCCCTTTTTCCCTGTGTGTGTTGTCTGTGTCTGTCTCCTCCCGCTGTGCAGCCCAGTCAGAGGATCTAGGTCAGGGGGCGTGGCCATTCTCTCTCCTGCTCAGTTACATCCAGCTGCAGCTCATTGTCACCAATCAACCAGCAGTTATCTACCCGGGCTGGCCACCTCTCCAGCGCCAGTTCGTTCCTACACCACCTGTGATCCCGTCTGTTCCTGCTGCCTGCCTGCCTGCCACTCCCACGCCGCAACCTGCTCATCTGTTGTCTGATATCCTCGTCATCCAGCTCTCAGTGCTACTGGCTCTCCACCCCACTCAGCTCCTACCCCGGTCTGAAGCTGCTCCACCCTGAACTACTTCTCTCTGCCAAAACACGCTGAATAAACAACATCTTAATTCACCCTCTTTGTCCGTGTGTCCGTCTCTGCGCCTGAGTCCCCATTTAGCCTAACAGAACGAACTGGCCAAACATGGACTCAGCAGAGATGCCACATGAAACAACGGGTGATGGCGTACAACGCGCCCTCCATTCACAGGGAATGTTATTGGGACAACACGACCAACTCATCCGGTCTCTATTGGATAACAACCAGCGGTTGTTGGATCAAGTATCTCAGCTCACCTCTCAGGTAGCTAACCTGGTAACACTCACTACTCTTCCTCCCTCTGCTTCTCCTCCGCCTGTTCCTCCTACAGTTGCTCCAGGCTCGGATTTCGCTCCTGCCCTTCGGGAACCCCCTACAACCTCACCCGAACCTTTCACCGGGGACCTGAACAAATGCCGTGGTTTCCTGCTTCAGTGCCGCTTGGTGTTCCAACAGAAGCCCCTGTCTTTCTCCACGGAATCCTCAAAGGTACATTATGCTCTGGGGTTACTGAGGGGCAAAGCTTTGATTTGGGCAGAAGCGGCTTGTTCTACTCAGCAGATTGCCAGCCTGTCGTTTGACGATTTTTCCTCTCAATTGGAAATTGTGTTTGATCACCCGGACCATGCCGGGACCGCCACAAAGAGACTGTTGAAGCTACGACAGGGCACGGGTAGCGTGGCTGAAATGCCATTGATTTTTGGACCTTGGCAGCCGATTCCAAGTGGAATGACGAAGCTCTTCAGGGAGCGTTTGTTAACGGTTTGAGTGACACGATTAAGGATGAACTAGCTGTTCGTGATGAGCCTGCTAACCTTCATTTTCTCGTTTCCCTTGCTACACGAATAGACAACAGGCTACGGGAGAGGAGACAGGAGAGGGGAGGTCGGGTCCGCACCGCAGGCGGGGCCCCCTCGCTTTCTGCAACCCGAGCAACACCACCCCTCGGACACCGCCCACACACCTCAGCGGATCCCTCCACGGAACTAGACGAGCCCATGCAGCTGGGCCGTGCTCGTCTGTCCCCTGCCGAAAAGGAACGGCGCATGCGGGCTGGTGAGTGCGTGTACTGTGGGGACCGCACTCATTTCCTGGTTAACTGTCCGGTTCGCCCAAAAGACAAAGCTCGCAGGTAAAAGTGGGCGTACTTGCGAGTGCTACACCTGACTCAATGCCCACAGCACCCCGTCTAGTTATCCCAGCTACAGTCCAGTTCAGGAATCTGTCTCTCCCATTAGCTGCTCTCATTGACTCTGGTGCTGAGGATAGTTTCCTTGACGTTAACCTGGTCACTCAGGCTGAGATCCCTGTTAAGCCCCTGCCTAAGCCTATAACAGTAACCGCTATAGACGGCCATCAGTTTGCCAACATCACCCACCAAACTGTCCCCGTTTCTCTCATGCTGTCCGGCAATCACAAAGAAACCATCCAGTTTAAAGTAGTCTCCTCCTCGGCCTCCCCTCTTATCCTCGGTTTCCCTTGGCTTAGCCTTCACAACCCCCATATTGACTGGCAAAACCACAAAATACACAGTTGGAGCACTCACTGCCATTCTGCTTGCCTTGGGTCGGCTATTCCGCCCTCTGTAGGTTCCCCTGCTTCCCCTGTCAAACCCCCAGACCTCTCTTCAGTCCCTGAAGAGTACCTGGACCTGGCCGAGGTATTCAGTAAGTCCAAAGCACTTTCACTACCACCTCATAGGCCATACGATTGCGCTATTGAGTTACTGCCTGGAGCCCCTTTGCCGTCCAGTCGGCTTTTCAATCTGTCCCGTACTGAGAGAGAAGCTATGGAAACCTACATAGGCGACTCCCTAGCCTCTGGCATCATTCGTCCCTCATCTTCCGCTGTTGGTGCTGGGTTCTTTTTTGTAGAGAAGAAGGACAAAACATTACGCCCCTGCATTGACTACAGAGGACTAAATAACATCACAGTCAGAAATACGTACCCCCTGCCTCTCATCAACTCAGCATTTGAACCCCTTCATGGTGCCACCGTGTTTACCAAACTCGACCTGCGTAACGCTTACCACCTCGTTAGGATCAGGCAGGGAGACGAATGGAAAACTGCGTTCAATACCCCTCTCGGACACTTTGAATACCTAGTCATGCCATTCGGTCTCACTAACGCCCCAGCAGTGTTTCAGGCCATGGTTAACGATGTGTTGAGGGATTTTCTACACCGTTTTGTGTTTGTCTATTTGGATGACATTCTAATATTCTCTAAGTCACAGGATGAACACGTCTCCCACGTCCGTCTGGTTCTCCAACGCCTCATGGAAAATAAACTGTATGTGAAAGCAGAAAAATGTGAGTTCCACCGGCAGTCCGTCCCCTTTTTGGGTTTTATTATCGAGCGGGGACAAGTGTCACCAGACCCTGACAAAATCAGAGCGGTTGCGGAGTGGCCCACACCCACGTCTCGGAAGCAGCTACAACGCTTCCTGGGCTTCGCCAACTTCTACCGCCGCTTCATCAGGGGTTTCAGCCGAGTGGTTGCCCCCCTGACCAAGCTCACCTCCCCAAAGGTGCCATTCCTGTGGACGCCTGAGGCCGAGTCAGCCGTGAGTACACTGAAGGAACTGTTCTCCACCTCACCTGTTCTTATTCATCCAGACACTAGTTTGCAGTTTATTGTGGAAGTGGACGCCTCTGATTCGGGGGTGGGGGCTGTCCTGTCACAACGTTCCCCCACGGACCAGAAACTCCATCCTGTGGCCTTTTTCTCCAGGAGATTGACCCCTGCTGAGAAGAACTACGACGTGGGTAACCGGGAGTTGCTTGCTGTCAAGTTGGCGTTGGAGGAGTGGAGGCACTGGCTAGACGGAGCAGAGCAACCCTTCGTAGTCTGGACAGACCACAAGAACCTGGCGTACATCCAGTCATCCAAGAGGCTAAACTCCCGTCAGGCCAGATGGGCTCTGTTCTTCAGCAGGTTCAAGTTTATTTTAACATATCGTCCTGGCACACGTAATGTCAAGCCTGATGCTCTCTCTCGCCAGTTTACAGACAATGAAGACTCCAGCAATCCTGAACCTGTTCTGCCCGCTTCCTGTTTGGTGGCGGCTGTTCACTGGGAAATCGAGTCCCTCGTCCGATCGGCACAAGAGTCGGAACCTGGACCGGCCGATGGCCCCCCCGACCTTCTCTATGTTCCCGCAGCCGTGCGGCCGCAAGTGCTCAACTGGATCCACACCTCGCGCTTCTCCTGCCACCCTGGTATGAACCGTACACTGTCGCTACTGAAGAGGCACTTTTGGTGGCCATCCGTCGAGGCTGACGTCCGGGAATACGTGGCGGCCTGTTCCATCTGTGCCCAAAATAAGGTTTCCCACCGGGCTCCTTCGGGCCTGCTGCGGCCTCTCCCAGTCCCGAGTCGTCCTTGGTCTCACGTGGCCTTGGACTTCGTCACTGGACTTCCTATGTCTGAAGGTAATGACACCATACTCACCATCGTGGACAGATTCTCTAAATCTGCCCATTTTGTTGCATTACCAAAATTACCGTCTGCCAGTGAGACAGCCGACCTCTTTGTCCTACATGTATTCCGTCCCCATGGAATACCTGTGGACATAGTGTCCGATAGAGGCCCACAGTTCATTTCTCGGGTATGGAAGGAGTTTTGTTCTGCTCTGGGTGCCTCTGTCAGTCTCTCATCAGGTTTCCATCCCCAGTCCAATGGCCAGACTGAGAGGACCAATCAGGACCTGGAGGCTGCTCTACGCTGTGTGACATCCCAGAACCCGTCCACCTGGGCCAAACACCTCCCGTGGGTCGAATATGCCCACAATTCCCTCACCTCATCTGCCACCGGCCTCTCACCATTTGAGGCGGCTTTGGGGTACCAACCGCCATTGCTCCCGTCTCAGGAAAAGGAGTTAGCCGTCCCGTCAGTTCAGGATAACCTTCGTCGCTGCCGCAAGGTGTGGGTGGACACCCGTGAGGCCCTTCTACGGACAGCAGAGCGTAACAAGAGAGTGGCGGACAGGCACAGGGTAGTCGCTCCCCAGTTCCAGCCTGGTCAGCGAGTCTGGCTCTCCTCCAGCAACATCCCTCTGCGCACTGACTCCCGTAAGCTGTCGCCCCGGTATTTGGGTCCTTTCGAGATCGACTCCATCATCAACCCTTCGGCTGTTCGGTTGAAGCTTCCCCAGGCCATGAGAGTCCATCCTACATTTCACGTGTCCCAGCTGAAGCTGGTCTCCTCCAGCCCTTTGTGTCCGCCTGTGGATCCCCCTCCGCCACCGCGTATTATTGACGACCATCCAGCCTACACGGTGCGGAGACTGCTGGACGTCCGGAGGCGTGGTAGAGGGCTTCAGTACCTGGTGGACTGGGAGGGATACGGTCCCGAGGAGAGGTCCTGGATTCCCCGGCGGTTTATACTGGACCCGCAGCTGGTGGCTGACTTCCATAGGGACCACCCTGACAAGCCGGGTGGGTCGCCGGGTGGCGCCCGTTGAGGGGGGAGTACTGTTACGGTCCGGCACTGTTGTTCCTGTCCCCGCTTGTTTTCCTTTTCCCTTTTTCCCTGTGTGTGTTGTCTGTGTCTGTCTCCTCCCGCTGTGCAGCCCAGTCAGAGGATCTAGGTCAGGGGGCGTGGCCATTCTCTCTCCTGCTCAGTTACATCCAGCTGCAGCTCATTGTCACCAATCAACCAGCAGTTATCTACCCGGGCTGGCCACCTCTCCAGCGCCAGTTCGTTCCTACACCACCTGTGATCCCGTCTGTTCCTGCTGCCTGCCTGCCTGCCACTCCCACGCCGCAACCTGCTCATCTGTTGTCTGATATCCTCGTCATCCAGCTCTCAGTGCTACTGGCTCTCCACCCCACTCAGCTCCTACCCCGGTCTGAAGCTGCTCCACCCTGAACTACTTCTCTCTGCCAAAACACGCTGAATAAACAACATCTTAATTCACCCTCTTTGTCCGTGTGTCCGTCTCTGCGCCTGAGTCCCCATTTAGCCTAACAGACAATACTCTACATTTCTATTACATCCGCTCCCAGACATATTTGAGACGTTAACGTTTCCCAATAGCATTTTAAATTCCCTCAGAAATACGACTGTGACAGAAATATAGTTAATCACTCACAATGTTAGGCACTATATTGCTCTCTTTCTATCTCTCTCCATCTGTCTCTCTCCATAGTCAGGTCACTCTCTTCTCTTTTTCTAGAGATGAGGTAGTGCAGAGAGAAGGGGGGAGAGCAAGCTAGAGAGGAGGTGAGAATTAGAGGAGGGTAGATAGGAGGTGAAACAGAAAGAGGGAGAGAGATCAGTTGAGGTGAGTTGAGAGATGAGAAGAAGAAGGGTTAGAGGGTGGAGGGGAAGAGAGAGCTGAAAGAAAAGGGTGCAAAGAACAGAGAGAGGGAAGAGGGGAGAGGGTCGATATCTGACCAGCTGACATACTGTAAATCCCTCATGCATGTAAATAATTCATAACTACATGTCTTTCATCGCTGGTCATCACTCTTTTTAAATCTCTATCGCTCAGTTCCCTCCCTCTGTTCTCCTCTCCATCTTTCAATAGACAACACTTCTCCAACTATTCCTTTCTCTTTCCTCTCTCCTTTCTGTGTCATCTAAAGCCCTCTATTCTTACACTCTTCTCTCTCTGTTATTCGGGGTTAGGCTGGGCTGGGTTAGGCTGGGTTAGGCTGTGTTGGGCTGGGTTGGGTTAGGCTGGGTTAGGCTGGGTTGGGTTAGGCTGGGTTAGGCTGGGTTGGGTTCGGCTGGGTTAGGCTGGGTTGGGTTAGGCTGGGTTAGGCTGGGTTGGGTTGGGATGGGTTATGCTGGGTTAGGCTGGGCTGGGTTAGGCTGGGTTGGGCTGGGTTGGGTTAGGCTGGGTTGGGCTGGGTTGGGTTAGGCTGGGTTAGGCTGGGTTGGGTTGGGATGGGTTATGCTGGGTTAGGCTGGGCTGGGGTTAGGCTGGGTTGGGCTGGGTTGGGCTGGGTTGGGTTAGGCTGGGTTGGGCTGGGTTTGGCTGGGTTGGGTTTGGCTGGGTTGGGCTGGGTTGGGCTGGGTTGGGTTAGGCTGGGTTGGGCTGGGTTGGGCTGGGTTGGGTTGGGTTTGGCTGGGTTGGATTTGGCTGGGTTGGGTTAGGCTGGGTTGGGTTAGGCTGGGTTGGGTTAGGCTGAGTTGGGCTGGGCTGGGTCACACAGGGAGACTGAGAGAGAGGAACAGGAAGAGAGGGAGGGAGAGAGAGAGAGAAATCAGGTGAGAGACAGGTAGGAGTGATGTGAGGCCTGTAGGTGTTTTCATATCTTAAAACCGATCGATAGTGGCGTTTATTCTGGAGCCGACTGTACTGTGGGCTCAAATAAATAATCATAATCATTATTTTCTCTTTGGCAGATTTGGTTATTGCTCCTTGGGGATATTCAAATTACTTTGTTTTGGCGTGTTTGTGTGTGAGGCATGCATGCACACACACACACACACACACACACTGAACAATATTTAAGTTCCTGTCAAGCTGGTGAACTGTATGAAATGTGAGGCGGTAATTCAACTGTGTGTAAATGCTTGTATGTGTGTGTGTGTGTGTGTGTGTGTGTGTTTGGTTTTAATATCCTTGTGGGGACCAGGATTCCTCACAAAATATAGTAAAACAAGGAAAATTCTGACAAGTGGGGACATTTCTCCGGTCCCCACAGGGAAAAAGGCTATTTTAAGCTTAGGGGTTAGGGTACGGGTTACAATTAGGGTTAGGGTTAGAATTAGGGGCTAGGGTTTGGGGTTAAAGTTAGGGTTAAGGTAAAGGTAAAGGTTAAGGTTAAGGTTAGGTTTAGCTGTTAGGGAAAATAGGATTTTGAATGGGAATCAATTGTTTGGTCCCCACAAGGATAGTAAAACAAACGTGTGTTTGAGTATGTACTGCCAGGGGGTGTGAATAATAACAGACTACTGTAATTTAATATTCATCTCTGCCTCTGTGTCTAACCATTACACAACAATGAGCAAGATTATACACACACACACACATTCTCCTTCAGCCTCATTATATCGCCACCACCACACACCCGTTGGTTTTGTCCATTTTTTCATTCTTCCCCCGTGAGACAATAAAATTAACATGAAATTCCGTTCACACCACCAAAACACCACAAAAGACTGTTCTCTCCTAGGGGCTCATGAAATCAACTCCCAGGCACAATAATGATTAAAAGAATAAACTGCATATGAGGGTGGTTCCGTGGGTGGGTGTCTATGTCTGAGAGAGTGGGTGTCCGAGAGACTGAGAGAGAGAGAGATCGAGAGAACACATTTTACACAGCACTGTAAGTGATCACTGTGATGCGGACTAATGACCTTTGGCTGGGTCTGTGACTGACTGCAGTTGTCAAACTTTACAAATTATTTATTAAGACAATGGAGCCTGTTGGGTTGCTGTACTGTACAAATCAGAGTGCCAATCACTGTAGATAATGTCAGTCCTGCAGGGCCAAGATGATACACATCTTCTGATGCAAGCTCCATTATCAATATGAGCATCGCAAATACTGCAGTGTGGGAATCAAGTTTTAACAAACAAAAATGACCTACCTTTTGCTCTGTAGCAATGGAGTGTGTCAGACCTGGGATAACTACAGTGAGGGAAAAAAGTATGTCATCCCCTGCTGATTTTGTACGTTTGACCACTGACAAAGAAATGATCAGTCTATAATTTTAATGGTAGGTTTATTTGAACAGTGAGAGACAGAATAACAACAAAAAAATCCAGAAAAACGCATGTCAAAAATGTTATAAATTGATTTGTATTTTAATGAGGGAAATAAGTATTTGACCCCTCTGCAAAACATGACTTAGTACTTGGTGGCAAAACCCTTGTTGGCAATCACAGAGGTCAGACGTTTCTTGTAGTTGGCCACCAGGTTTGCACACATCTCAGGAGGGATTTTGTCCCACTACTCTTTGCAGATCTTCTCCAAGTCATTAAGGTATCGAGCCTGATGTTTGGCAACTCGAACCTTCAGCTCCCTCCACAGATTTTCTATGGGATTAAGGTCTGGAGACTGGCTAGGCCACTCCAGGACCTTAATGTGCTTCTTCTTGAGACACTCCTTTACTGCCTTGACCGTGTGTTTTGGGTCATTGTCATGCTGGAATACCCATCCACGACCCATTTTCAATGCCCTGGCTGAGGGAAGGAGGTTCTCACCCAAGATTTGACGGTACATGGCCCCGTCCATCATCCCTTTGATGCAGTGAAGTTGCCCTGGCCCCTTAGCAGAAAAACACCCCCAAAGCATAATGTTTCCACCTCCATGTTTGACGGTGGGGATGGTGTTCTTGGGGTCATAGGCAGCATTCTTCCTCCTCCAAACACGGCGAGTTGAGTTGATGCGAAAGAGCTCGATTTTGGTCTCATCTGACCACAACACTTTCACCCAGTTCTCCTCTGAATCATTCAGATGTTCATTGGCAAACTTCAGACGGGCATGTATATGTGCTTTCTTGAGCAGGGGGACCTTGTGGGCGCTGCAGGATTTCAGTCCTTCACGGCGTAGTGTGTTACCAATTGTTTTCTTGGTGACTATGGTCCCAGCTGCCTTGAGATCATTGACAAGATCCTTGGAGAGCTCTTTGGTCTTGGCCATGGTGGAGAGTTTGGAATCTGATTGATTGATTGCTTCTGTGGACAGGTTCCCTTTAAGAGTGTGCTCCTAATCTCAGCTCGTTACCTGTATAAAAGACACCAGGGAGCCAGAAATATTTCTGATTGAGAGGGTCTCAAATACTTATTTCCCTCATTAAAATGCAAATCAATTTATAACATTTTTGACATGCGTTTTTCTGGATCTTTTTGTTGTTATTCTGTCTCTCACTGTTCAAATAAACCTACCATTAAAATTATAGACTGATAATTTCTTTGTCAGTGGGCAAACGTACAAAATCAGCAGGGGATCAAATACTTTTTTCCCTCACTGTAACTGTAGGGGGGTTGGGGCAAATAGTTCCTTGAGAAAACAACTACTTAAAAAAATATATTTTAATACAGATCTCAGGAACTATTGGATTGGCTGCCTTCAACTAATGGCAGGGCGGTATCTGGAACTGAATGTTAAAGATAGAATGAATAGAGCACACACAATCGCCTATACTATTCCAATCTATCTGACAGTCATATTTGATCTACACAATTAATTTCTATCTCAACTTTCTGTAAATGTCCATTCTCCTGAATGTCCATTGCCCCAGGTGTACATAATCAAGTCAAACCATTTAACCAATGATGATTTGTACAGAGAAGTATAAATAAGTTGTGATGCTCAACTAAGCCACTGAAATGGTCGAAAGCTGCAATTAATTTTATGAAACCTAAAAATACTGCAGAGAAATTGAAAGCCATTTGCAAACAGCAAGTTTTAATTAATTTAATTGAAATTAAGCAAGTTGGATGCTTAGCAAAAACAACTTTGAACCTCTTTGTCCATCTGAGGGGAAGTGTTCTTGTTTCCAACACACACTATACCATCATTAAAGGGATAGTTTGCTCAGAATACAAACTAACAGTTTTGGGATATTTTGTTTCCTTTTAACACTTACAGTTTTTCCCAATTGTTTAAACACTTAAACTGGCCCATGAGGCACAATGTCCCAAACCTGTAACTCATTTAGCAGAACCATACACCAAATCTACAATACTACTGGCACATGTTATGCTTTACACTCAGATTGCAATTCTATAACAAACATTTGGCAAAACACAACACACAATTCTCTACCTTTGGCACAACCTTCACAACTAAAATATCTTCTGTGCAAATGAAAAGCAACACTGTTCAACAAGCTAAGCTCAATTACCAATTGATCACTTTCACTCTTCACATGTGCAAACACTAATTGTGTAAATGTTCACTTTGCAATCAGTCCTTTGGTATGGATAAAAAGGCTACAGGTGAGTACTCCTGTGTTTGGAGAACAATGGAAGCAAACTTAGCAGACAGAGGTGGAGGAAGAAGTGGAGGTGGAGGTGGAGGAAGACCAAGAACAAGGAGCGTAATCTCTGATGAAATTCAGGCGACTGTGGTGGACGATGTGGTCAACCATGGTTTAACCGTGAGAGAGGCTGGGCAGAGAGTGCAGCCCAATCTGAGCCGCCTCATCGTAGCATACATTATCCGGACATTCCAAAATGAGAATAAGTATGTACTGCAGACATTGGACCTATCTACTACTTTTACTACTTGACAGTAGTACAACGTAAAGCACAGTAAAGACTGTAGATTCCAATACATACTGTAAGGGGAAACAAAGTAAATGTTTCATGTATTACTGTATGTATGAAATTGGGAGCTATACTACTTTGTAACCTGTTTATCTTGTATACTGTATTACTGTAGTGTTTACTGTACTGCATGCTATTTCGTTTTTGTAGAACTGAAAGACGACCACCATGCGGTGGTAGAACGTGTCTATTAACAGACGAACAGGAGGCTGCCATTGTGCAAATGGTAGTTGAAAATAATGCCATAAGACTGCGAGAAATCCAACAACAGATCATTGAAAACCCTGCCATCTTCCATAACATCAGAGTGAGTGTCACGATCGTCGTTAGATGAAGCGGACCAAGGCGCAGCGTGGTAAGCGTACATTTTATTTAATTAACGTACTTAACACACACGAACAAAAACAACAAACGATACGTGAAGTCCTAGGTTAACACCAAAACAAACCATACGGAACAAGATCCCACAATGACTAGTGCCAAACATGCTGCCTAAGTATGGTCCCCAATCAGAGACAACGAGAAACAGCTGCCTCTGATTGGGAACCACCCTGGCCAACATAGATCTACACGATCTAGATCAACAACATAGAAAATACAACATAGACACTACACACCCTGGCTCTACATTTAAGAGTCCCCAGAGCCAGGGCGTGACAGTGAGATTATCAACCATAGCCCGCATCCTTAAGAAACACCATCTCCGGATAAAGCAAATCTACAGAGTCCCATTTGAAAGGAATTCCCAAAGAGTGAAGGATAAACGGTACAAATATGTGCAAGTAAGTAGTGTACTAGTATTACACTCTTGAAACATTAGAGACTCATTGATGTTGCCAGTGAACTTTACTATACAGCAATTACAGTATTTACTGTCATTCAGAGAAACAATTATTTGGATGCAAGTCATAGACTGTCATAGACTGTCCTCTCTGCTACCGCACGGCAAGCAGTACCGGAGCGCCAAGTCTAGGTCCAAGAGGCTTCTAAACAGCTTCTACCCCCAAGCCAGAAGACTCCTGAACATCTAATCAAATGGCTACCCATACTATTTGTATCCCCAGGAACATACAGTAGATGAGGCTGGATTCAATTTAACGAAGATGAGGAGGAGAGGAAGGAACATCATTGGTCAACGCGCCATTATTGAGGTACCTGGCCAGCGCTGGGAAATGTCACCATATGCACAGTTATGAGCCACAATTGGGTCCTCCACTGCCATGCCACACTTGGAAACAACACTGCCCATCTCCTTAATTTCCTGAACAGCTTACATGACAATCTTTTTCAGCCAGAGCAGAGAGGGCCAGGTGATCCTGAGCAGCAAATGTATGTTCTAATTTGGGACAGCGTTGCTTTCCATCGGGCTGCTCAGGTCCGTAACTGGTTCCATGATCATCCCAGGTTTACAATTCTCTATCTGCCACCATATTCCCCATTTCTCAACCCCATTGAGGAGTTGTTTTCAGCATGGCGGTGGAAGGTGTTTGATCGCAAACCCCATGAACATATGGCCGTTCTCCAGGCAATGGAGGAGGCCTGTGGGACGTTCCAGCAGTCCTGTCAGGGATGAATGTGTCGTGCCAGAAGATATTTCTCCCCCTGTCTGGCCAAGGAGAATATCGCCTGTGATGTTGATGAAAATCTGTGGCCGGACCAAAACAGACATGACTGATTTTGTTTTCACAATGGAGTATTTGTTTCTTGACTTATGATTTTACTGTATTTTGACAGTTTCTTTATCTATTCCATACAATTGTCATGAACCCTGCGTCCTGAGTCTGTTCCTGCCTGTGTTGCCGTTTTTCTGCTCGGTATCTCCTTTTTTCCTGAAGATTCCTGAACGAACCCTGTCCGGTTGCCGGGCAACGTTGCTAGGCGGGTGATCTCTCGATTACCCGCACCTGCTTCTCATCAGCCTCGGCACACCTGGTCCTGATCATCACCCCCTCTTAAGCTCTGACCTGACATCCATTCCCTGCCGGATCGTTAGCCATTAACAGTATGTTTTGTCTGCGTATCAGCCTCTGAGTACTAGCGTTAGTTTTGTTATTTTGCACCTTGTTGACCTGCCTTGTACTTACCTCCGTTTTTTCTGTCTACAGTCATTCTCCCGGAACCTTCATCCAACCCCTGCCATGCCATCATTTAATCTGCCACTTCACCTCCACCTGCTCATCTCCGCCACCCGCTCCGTCTCCTGGATTATTCTGCATCTTTTTGAATCTGTAAATAAACACTCACCTTCGTTCAACTCACCTTGTCCTGGTCTGCTTCTGGGTTCTGTCTTAGAGAACCGTGACAGAACGATCCGGCCAGAAATGAACCCAGCGTACCTGGACTCTGTTCGCCATGCCATTACCCATCAGGAGAAGATGTTGGGACAACATAGCACGGCGCTACAGGAGATAGCGTTGTCAGTTCTGAACTTTTCTACCAGTCTGACGAAGATCCAGGCTCAGCTCAGTTTGCCGGTGGAGAATCCACCACCGGTTTTACCCATCTCGCCTGCCGCTTCTGGAGCTGTGCCCTTCCATGAGCCCAAGGTTCTGACGCCTGATAAATATGAGGGGGATTTGGGAAGATGCCGTTCCTTTCTTATGCAGTGTGGATTAGTGTTCGATCTACAGCCCCACTCTTATGCCACAGACAAGGCTAGGATAGCCTTTGTCATTGAATTGCTGCGTGGTAGAGCCCTGGAGTGGGCTTCAGCCGTATGGGAACGACAGGACACCTGCATGGCTTCATACCAGGAGTTCACGGCAGAGATGAGGAAGCTGTTTGACCATCCTGTCCGAGGTAAGGACGCAGCTAAGCGCCTGTTTTCTCTTCGCCAAGGAGCTCGCAGAGTGGCCGACTTCGTTATCGAACTCAGGACATTGGCTGTGGAGAGTGGGTGGAATGAAGAGTCACTGCAAGCGGCCTTTTATCAGGGGTTGTCGGAGCAACTCAAGGATGAGCTGATCTCCTATCCGGAGCCTAGGGACCTGGACAGTTTGGTCGCTTTGTCTATTCGGGTAGATAACAGAGTTCGAGAGAGAAGGAGGGAGAAGCAATGGGGCCCGTCCAATCAATCCGCTTCTCGGTTCCCAGTCGGGTCAGGAGGTGGACCAGAACGCGTCGATCATTGTCCACCACACGGGATTAGTGGAGAGGTCCTGCCTCCAGATTCTGAACCCATGCAAGTGGGGCGGCACGGGTTAACCAAGGAGGAGCGCCAACATAGACGTGAGAACAACCGCTGCCTCTACTGTGGTAGTTCGGGACATTACATCTCCACTTGTTCCCAGCGGCCGTCAAACTGCCCGGCTCGCTAAGTTTGGGAGGACTTTTAGCGAGCCGGTTTCAACCTCTCAATACCCCTGTCAGACCCCGTTTCCCGGCTACCCTCATGAACAGGAATCAGAGTTTAGCGATTAACGCTTTCATCGATTCAGGTGCCGATGGCAGCTTTATTGATGCCGACGTGGTGGAACAGCTGGGGCTTCCCAAGGAGCGACTACCGGAAGCCATTGAAGCTACCACTCTGAACGGCAGTAGTCTGGCACGTATCACGATGAGGACTGAACCGGTTAAGATGCTGTTGTCAGGGAATCATTCTGAGGTTATCTCATTCTTCATTCTGCCTTCTCCCCATGTTCCTCTGGTCCTTGGATACCCCTGGCTGAAGGAACACAATCCCACGTTAGATTGGGTGACTGGCAAGGTAACTAGTTGGAGCATTGATTGTCATGCTAACTGCCTCAAGACTGCCTGTTCCCATTCTGTTCCCAGTCAGGTTATTGAGGCTAACCCCCCAGATTTGTCCCTGGTTCCCGAAACATATCACGATTTGGGGGAGGTGTTCAGTAAGCAGAGGGCTCTGTCACTCCCTCCCCACCGACCATATGATTGTGCCATAAACCTGTTCCCTGGAGCTGTCTATCCCAAGGGACGGTTATACAGCATCTCCCGACCTGAACGTGAAGCTCTGGAGACCTACATAAAGGAGTCCCTAGCTGCCGGTCTCATTCGTCCCTCGTCATCACCCCTGGGGGCAGGATTATTCTTTGTGAGTAAGAAGGATGGCTCTCTTCGACCTTGTATTGATTATCGGGGGTTGAATGATATCACGGTCAAGAACAAGTATCCCCTGCCCTTGATGAGCTCTGCCTTCGACTCCTTACAGGGTGCTACGGTGTTCACCAAGCTTGACCTACGCAATGCGTATCATCTAGTCCGGATCAGAGAGGGTGAAAAGTGGTTGACTGGTTTCAATACACCGATGGGTCATTTCGAGTATCAGGTGATGCCGTTTGGACTGACCAATGCTCCAGCAGTGTTCCAGAGTATGGTGAATGACGTCCTGAGAGATATGATCGGTCTTTTTGTGTTCGTTTACCTGGATGACATTCTTATTTTCTCTAAGGAGCCTTCCAGCCACGTCCAGCATGTCAAGCAGGTTCTGCAGCGATTGTTGGAGAATCGCCTGTTTGTGAAGGCCGAGAAGTGTGAATTTCATGCCCACACTACATCCTTCCTCGGGTACATCATCTCCAGGGGAGAGATTAGGATGGACCAAGAGAAGGTTAGGGCGGTTCTGGATTGGGCCCAGCCCGGTATGAGATTGCAGCTCCAGAGGTTTCTGGGGTTTGCGAATTTCTATCGTAGATTTATCTGTGACTACAGCCGTGTGGCCGCTCCTTTAACTGCCCTGACTTCTAGTACCAGAACCTTCAGTTGGAATCCTGAGGCGGACCGAGCATTTCTGGATTTGAAGAGGCGATTTCTCTCTCAACCTGACACTGCCCGTCAGTTTGTTGAGGTGGATGCGTCTGATGTGGGGGTTGGCGCCATCCTGTCCCAGCGACGCTCCACTGACGGTAAACTCCATCCCTGCGCCTACTACTCTTGTCGTCTTTCGTCTGCGGAGAGGAACTACGATGTGGGTAACCGGGAGCTTCTCGCAGTGAAACTTGCCTTGGAGGAGTGGCGCCACTGGTTGGAGGGGGCGGAGCAACCGTTTGTTGTCTGGACTGACCACAAGAATCTTGCTTACGTGCAATCGGCTAAACGTCTCAACTCCCGTCAGGCCAGGTGGTCATTGTTTTTTGGACGCTTTAATTTTTCCTTGACGTTCCGACCGGGGTCTAAGAACGGCAAGGCGGACGCCTTGTCCCGGATGTTCTCCAAGACGGAGGAGAGTGGGGCCAAGACTGAGACGATTCTTCCCCGGAAGCTTGTCGTAGGAGCCGTTATGTGGAGGATTGAGGAGGAGGTTATGGCGGCCCTTCGGACGCAGCCCGGCCCCGGTAACGGTCCACCCGGTCGGTTGTTTGTGCCTGAGTCAGTCCGTTCGGCTGTCCTCCAATGGTCCCACGCCAACAAGATGGCTTGCCACCCTGGCGTGGCTCGGACGATGGCGCTTCTACGCAGAAGATTTTGGTGGCCTGCCATGGGAGAAGATACTTGGAGGTTTGTTGCTGCCTGTCCAGTTTGTGCGCAGAATAAGAGTGCCAATCGGCCCAGCTCTGGACTTCTTCACCCCCTACCTATCCCCCGGCGACCATGGTCACATCTGGCCCTGGACTTTGTCACTGGGTTGCCCTCTTCTGAGGGGAACACGGTCATTCTGACTATTGTGGACAGATTCAGTAAGTTCGCCCACTTTGTGCCCATCTCCAAGCTTCCCTCTGCCTCTGAGACGTCCAAGATCCTGGTTAGGGAGGTTTTCAGGGTTCACGGATTGCCCAGTGACATAGTTTCCGACCGTGGTCCTCAGTTCACCTCTGCTGTCTGGAAGTCCTTCTGTTTGGCCATTGGAGCTACAGTCAGTCTCACATCTGGATTTCACCCCCAATCCAATGGACAGGCGGAGAGAGCCAACCAGAAGATGGAATCCACGCTGCGCTGCCTTGTTTCCTCCAACCCCACCTCTTGGGTCTCTCAGTTGCCTTGGGTTGAGTATGCCCACAATACTCTCCCTACTTCTGCCACTGGGATGTCTCCCTTCCAGTGCCTGTACGGCTACCAACCCCCCTTGTTTCCTTCTCAGGAGAAGGATCTCTCGGTTCCCTCTGTCCAGGCCCACATTCGTCGTTGCCACTGGACCTGGCATCGGGCCAGAAAGGCCCTCCTTCGAGTTTCTGACCGGTATCAGCTCCAGGCGAATCGTCGCCGTATTCCAGCCCCCGCTTATGCCATCGGAGATAGGGTCTGGTTGGCTACACGGGACCTTCCTCTGCGGACTGAGTCAAGGAAACTGTTGCCGAGGTTCATTGGTCCGTTTGTGGTGGAGAGAGTGATTAATCCGGTTGTGGTTCGACTCAAGTTGCCTAGGACGCTCAGAGTCCATCCCACCTTCCATGTCTCCTGCCTCAAGCCTGTTCTCCTCAGCCCTCTGTTGCCTCCTCCTCGGATGATCGGAGGAGGTCCTGTCTACACGGTGCGCCGCATCATGGATTCCAGATGGCGGGGCCGGGGTTTCCAGTATCTCGTGGACTGGGAGGGGTATGGTCCTGAGGAGAGGAGTTGGATTCCTCGGCGTCAGATCCTTGATGCTGACCTCCTTCGTGACTTCTACCGCCTCCATCCTGGCGCTCCGGGTAGTCCGCCCGGTGGCGTTCATCGGAGGGGGGGGGTACTGTCATGAACCCTGCGTCCTGAGTCTGTTCCTGCCTGTGTTGCCATTTTTCTGCTCGGTATCTCCTTTTTTCCTGAAGGTTCCTGAACGAACCCTGTCCGGTTGCCGGGCGACGTTGCTAGGTGGGTGATCTCTCGATTACCCGCACCTGCTTCTCATCAGCCTCGGCACACCTGGTCCTGATCATCACCCCCTCTTAAGCTCTGACCTGACATCCATTCCCTGCCGGATCGTTAGCCATTAACAGTATGTTTTGTCTGCGTATCAGCCTCTGAGTACTAGCGTTAGTTTTGTTATTTTGCACCTTGTTGACCTGCCTTGTACTTACCTCCGTTTTTTCTGTCTACAGTCATTCTCCCGGAACCTTCACCCAACCCCTGCCGTGCCATCATTTAATCTGCCACTTCACCTCCACCTGCTCATCTCCGCCACCCGCTCCGTCTCCTGGATTATTCTGCATCTTTTTGAATCTGTAAATAAACACTCACCTTCGTTCAACTCACCTTGTCCTGGTCTGCTTCTGGGTTCTGTCTTAGAGAACCGTGACAACAATTGATCTAACATACAGTACAGTAGTACAGTATTCCTTTGAATATGCAAAATATATTTACTGTATGTGTGCTTACAGTATGCTGTTTGATATGTATTGAGTCATGTTGAAATATAAAGCTTACATTTGTGTATTTGTGTTCCTTTCTTGTTTGAGTACACACAAACAATATAAAGTATAACAAAATCTTAGTCTTTACACTGAAAAAGGTTCTGATTGTAGTGTTTTGAATATGTCACATTAGTGTGATCTCAGTTGTCACTAAGTTTGATTCATTTCATGTGTGTGTGTCTCATTTGTATGCAGAGTTTCATTTTGAGCAGGGAGTACATTATTTTGATTGCTGTGTTTCATTTTGCAAAATGTCTGTGGGGTTTGGGAAAATTGGCTAACTGTTGTGTTTTGTGTTTTGAGTACCCGAGATGTAGTTTCAGCAAATGTGTGTTAACAATTGGGAAAAAAACTGTAATAGCAATTTGTTACTGTTAGCATTCTCAGTAACACTTAACATTACACTGTTGTGGTGCCTGTGTCATAAAACTGTAATTACTTTTGTAGCAACATTTTATCAGCATGTTGTAACATAACACTTTGGTAATTGCATAGCAATGAGCTGATAGTTTTGGTAACTACTTATGTGACTGTTATTCCACTTATGTAATAACTCCATTATTATGCAATTACAAAGTCCTATGTAACAACAATGTTGCTATTGTAATAATTACATTGTATAAAATGTATAAGAAATTGTCAAGTGTTACTGGATTACCATGTGTCTCACTCATTATGAAAATATATTTGTTAGTCATTTTGAAGCTGCAAAAGTAGTCTACTCTAATGGTGAGGTGATTCCATGTCCCTCATGTATTTAATTCTAATCTATAGGCTTTATTAAGGTTCATATCTAAGAGCCCTCCAAAACTGCTTATGATCATATATTTAGACTAATTCAACTAACTGTTATAGTTTTTGGTTCTTCATCAAATATTTGGCAGCCATCAAATAAATATTTTTCAATTACCTTAAAATATTGTTTGGTTTTCAGAGACCTGTATTTGAATGTCAAAGAAAATAGTTACCTTTTAGTTGAAACTCTATAAAAACGATATTCTACTACCTCGAGTATTTGAAAAGTTGGTATTTTCAAATTAACAACAAAATACAACTACTTTCTGCCCAGGGCTGGTGTGTGTGTGGTGTGTGTTGTGTGTTGTGTGTGTGTTGTGTGTATTCTTCTAGATGAGCAGAGAGTATGTATGTGTTGTTTTGTTTGTTTGTGTTTAATAATATGGGTTTCTACCTCCTCTGAGTTATTATCCACTGAATATCATACCTCCCTCCCTCCCTCCCCCACCTCTCGCTCTCTCTCCCTACCGCCCCTCAATCTCTCCCTCTCTCCTAGCCATATGTCTATGTACTAGATAGTGAGAGTGGCTGTATTTGGGCAGGTCTTAATCAGATTGCAGTGAAATATGATAAGACAGGTTATTTCATTAGCACTCCGAGTGATAGCAGATCATCACTGCTCAGACACCTATGAGTTCACATCTCTCTCGCTCTCTCTCTCTCTCTCTCTCACTCTCCTCTCTCTGTCCCTTGTTTTACAGTGCTCTAGGGGGAGGCAGAAAGGTGATGACACACTTAGCGTGTCGTGTGTGTTTGTGTGTGTGTGTGTGCACGCCTGCATGCATGTGTATGATAAAGAGGGGCAAACACAAAATGAAAGAAAATAAAGATGGAGGGAGGGAGTGAGAAAAGAGAGAAAGCGATAAGGGGAGGAGTAGAAATAGCCTGACGACAGCATCAGCAGAGGGGACCGAATGACCCCTGTAGCCTTCCAGAGTGCTACAGATGGTCATGTTGTTGATGTTGTTTGTGTTGACGCCAAAAGCAGACCATTAGCGTGGTCCACTTCACACTAAAAAAACATACCAACATGTTTTCAAACGACTCTCAGATTAGAGCTCATTTATTAGATACTTAGCAAGCAACACCATTAAATACACTAATGCTGAATTCCAAATCGACCCCCAGTCCCTATTTGATCGGTGTAAGCAACATAGTGAGAATCCCTCCCAGCCTGTCCGAAGGTAAGGTTAAGCTTACCACATTGCTTTTAACCCTCTCCAATAGTGTCAGGTCTACAGGGCCTAGGGAGTAGGGAGCTAGGGGTTGATTTGGCATTCAGCAAATGCATAATAGCAAACATATGGTGTGATCTACAGTTGGGTAGAACCAC
Organism: Coregonus lavaretus; assembly: GCF_964263955.1. Classification (NCBI taxonomy): domain Eukaryota; kingdom Metazoa; phylum Chordata; class Actinopteri; order Salmoniformes; family Salmonidae; genus Coregonus; species Coregonus lavaretus. The sequence goes on along the minus strand of NC_140016.1, from coordinate 22,912,204 downwards.
CCAGGTATGATATCTGATATCATATTACAGTGTAGTCGTCTTTCCACATGCCTGAATTAAACGCAACCAGAGGCCCCTTCAGTTCCTCCACACCTGAACCACTTGTGAACGGCGCCGGAGGTCATCACAGTGAATGGTGAGTACTGTACATTGTGAATATCAACGCTGTATGGCCAACAAAGACAACCATCTTAAATTATGTACATGTGGTTATTATTCCTCTTTATTAGTGGTATTTCATTCCTTAACTGTCTTTGTCACCCCTGCTAACTCATGATGTCTGTCTGTGTGTGTGTGTGTGTGTGTGTGTGTGTGTGTGTGTGTGTGTGTGTGTGTCATACCTCCTGTGGATTGGTCCTTTGTCTCCTTGGAGATAAAGTTTTCCACTTCCTCCCTTTTGAATTCCCACAACGCTGATATATTTCTGCTTTCTGCAGGGACTGTCAGAGCTACTCTATTGTTTTGATGTAGCCAGAAACATAGGGGGGCAGAAAGAAAGAGACAGGGGGAGAGAGAGCGGGGTTGATAAAGAGAGGAAGATAAAAAGAGGGAGAGGGTAAGAAAGAAAAGGGGAGAGAGCGAGAGCGAGAGAGAGAGAGAGAGAAAGACAGCTGATGCATGATGATACTGAGGACATGCTTGTAATGACCAACTTCCCTAACGACCAACTTCTGCAGCCACTCTACACAACCCTTCTATGCGTCACTCTCTCTCTTGTGTGTGTGTGTGTGTGTGTGTGAGAGAGAGAGAGAGAGGATAGAGAGAAAAGGCCAGTAAACATGGGGATGGAAGAGGGAGCTTAACTGTGGATGGAAACGCGCACACAAACACTTACACACACACCATGGCATTTCGATTCCATTAAAAGTATTTTTTTCGGATCAATAATTTAATAACCTGAAACAATGAAGGACTCATCATAATCAATAAAGCTTTGTGTGTGCGTGTGTATGGAGGTAAGGATCACAAAAATCGCAGTTGTCTCAGCTTCCCTTACACTCTTAACTCAATCAAACACTGCTCCACTAACACACACAGCCAATCGTTACACTAATAACCACACTATAACCATTAACCACACTATCAAACAACCACTTTGTTCATTAAACTAACAGACTCATTTTGGCCTCCTGAATTTAACCACCTATAACAATAGCTGAGCATTACACAATGATATACCACAACAAACTGAGGTGTATGATCGTGTCATTAGTGATTCTGGGCTTGACATGTTAGTATGATCGTGTCATCAGTGATTCTGGGCTTGACATGTTAGTATGATCGTGTCATCAGTGATTCTGGGCTTGACATGTTAGTATGATCGTGTCATCAGTGATTCTGGGCTTGATATGTTAGTATGATCGTGTCATCAGTGATTCTGGGCTTGAAATGTTAGTATGATTGTGTCATCAGTGATTCTGGGCTTGACATGTTAGTATGATCGTGTCATCAGTGATTCTGGGCTTGACATGTTAGTATGATCGTGTCATCAGTGATTCTGGGCTTGACATGTTAGTATGATCATGTCATCAGTGATTCTGGGCTTGATATGTTAGTATGATCGTGTCATCAGGGATTCTGGGCTTGACATGTTAGTATGATTGTGTCATCAGTGATTCTGGGCTTGATATGTTAGTATGATCGTGTCATCAGTGATTCTGGGCTTGACATGTTAGTATGATCGTGTCATCAGTGATTCTGGGCTTGACATGTTAGTATGATTGTGTCATCAGTGATTCTGGGCTTGATATGTTAGTATGATTGTGTCATCAGTGATTCTGGGCTTGACATGTTAGTATGATCGTGTCATCAGTGATTCTGGGCTTGACATGTTAGTTATTCACCATATTAGCCTCATGTCATTGAATGCTATCTGTCTGTATGGTTCTCTATGAATACATATCAATGTTGCTACGTCTGTCGGGTTGTGTTGCAGTTCACGGTAATTGTCGAGTGCTTTCAATTATGCTACAAGGCCAAGGGGTCTCTCTTTCACTCTCCCTCCTCCGTTTACCTCTCTCTCTCCCTCCATCTACATCGCTCTCTCTCTCAGCGTTCTCGATCTCCGTCTCACTCTCTCTTTTCAAATTCCATTCTGGCAGGACAAGCTGAGCTACTGCCAAGGCAATAATGAGAACTGTCAAACTCCAACAAATGAACAGGTGAGAGAGAGAAACTGGGAGAAAGAGAGAGACATGCATATGAAGTACTGCAGTGACAAACATGTACTCTCTCGCTTTCTGTCACACACACATACACACACACAAACACACACACACACACAGCCGTTCTCTGTTTACCTTGTGTATGTATTCTCCAGTTTGCAGTGAATAAGTTATTTAATGCACTTTGCCATAGTGCTGCATGGGGAAGGAGCAGACGTAACTTATGTCTGCCAGCTTCAGCAAATAGAGTCGAGAGATGGAGGAGATGCTATGACCACATGATAGAGAGCAGAGCCAATTACACTGTGTGTGTGTGTGTGCGCGCGTGCGTGTGCGTGTGCGTGTGTGCGTGTGTGTGTGTGCGCGCGCGTGCGTGTGCGTGTGTGTGTGCGTGCGCGTACGTGCGTCAATGGAGAGATTACAGTAGGATGTAAGAATGGCAGAGCATTTCAATTGCTATCGCTCTGTTGCTGACATAAAATATGCAAAGATGTTGTTTCACAACCATTACACAAAATCCAATCATTCAAAATAGCAAGACATTAGATGATTCAACACATAAACACTTACAGTGCAGATAAACACACACACACACACACACACACACACACACACACACACACCTTCTCAGAGAATAACCCTGTTTCTCAAACTAGTAGAGAGATGGAGGGAAGAGGAGGTGGTGGAGGAGAGAGATGATTCTAAAACCAAGGGATGAATGGAGTTGTCACGAGTTCAGCCGAGGTTGCCCCTCCTTCTTGCTCGGGCAGGCTTCGGCGTTCGTTGTCACCGGAGTACTAGCTGCTACCGATCCATGTTTCTATGTTCGACTTGTTTTGTCTGTATTGGTCTCACCTGTTTCCCATCATGTAGTTATGTCTTCCCTATTTAACCCTCTGGCTCACACTGTGTGTTGTGCGTGTTTGTTCATGTTTTGGTTGTCGTATGTGAGTGGGTTTGTTCCTCCCTGCACGGAGGTGTTTTCATTAAGATACCTACGAGTAAAGTACGTTTTCCGATTAGCTCTGTGTGCTGCGCCTGACTTCGTCCTACCGCATTACACTGACGCCTTAACAGAAACACGCACACCCAAATATGGAGTCAGCAGGTACAGCCATGCCAGCCGGATCGATGGAGGAACGCGTCCAACAACAAGCGACCATGATCCAGGCTCTCGGCACCGCAATGGAACGAGTGGTGAATACTATGGAGCGATGGGAGAGAGGAGGTTTTCCTATACCTCTTCCAATTACACCACCACCTACACCGCTGTCCACCTTTTCACCACCTGGGTCCAGTGGGATTCGGCTCTCGCTCCCGAGGGCATACGACGGTACAGCTGCCAGGTGTCAGGGTTTTCTGCTCCAGGTAGAGCTATACCTGGCAACCATCCACCCGGCTCCCTCGGGATACGAGAGCGTGTCCGCCCTCATCTCCTGTCTGTCCGGGAAAGCGCTCGAGTGGGCCAACGCCGAGTGGGGAGGAATAGACGCAGCATCTGTAAGTTATGAGGAGTTTACCCGCCGCTTTCGGGCGGTATTCGATCATCCACCGGAGGGGAGAGCGGCGGGTGAGTGTCTATTCCACCTCAGACAGGACTTTAGGACTCTGGCTGCCAGCGCAGGATGGAATGAGAGGGCCCTTATCGACCACTACCGATGCAGCCTAAGGGACGACGTTCGTCGGGAACTGGCCTGCTGGGACACCAACCTTAATCTGGACCAACTGGTGGATATGTCAATCAGGCTGGATAACCTGTTGGCCACCCGCGGACGTCCGGATCAGGGGCTGTCCATTCCATCCCCCAGCACCTCCGACCCTACCCCTATGGAGCTCGGAGGTGCTGCTCTTAGGGAGACCGGTAGAGGGGCCGTCCCCTATACCAACTGTGGCCGCAGAGGACACACTGCTGGTCGGTGCTGGGGAGGGTCTTTAAGAAGTCGAGGCAGTAGGCAGAGCACTGGTGGACCGTTTCAGGTGAGTAGGCACCCGACTCACCCAGAGCTCCCTGTTGCGCATATGTGTATAGATGTTGTATTTCCAGAGTTTTCTCCTCATTCCCAGCATAAGGCGCTAGTAGATTCAGGCGCAGCTGTGAACTTTATTGATCGTCAGTTTTCCCGTAGTTTAGGGATTCCTATTGTGCCAGTTGATGTGCCCTTCCCTATACATGCCCTAGATAGTCGCCCTTTAGGGTCAGGTCTGATTAGGGAGGTCACAGCTCCACTCTGGATGAAGACGCAGGAGGGTCATGAGGAAAAAATTAGTTTCGATCTGATTGATTCTCCTGCGTTTCCAGTGGTGTTGGGGCTTCCCTGGTTAACCTCTCATGACCCCACTATTTCATGGCAACAGAGGGCTCTCAAGGGATGGTCAAGTCAGTGCTCGGGGAGGTGTGTAGGTGTTTCCGTAGGGGCAACTATGGTGGAAAGTCCAAACCAGGTTTCCACCATGCACATTCCGCCTGAATATGCCGATTTGGCTCTCGCCTTCTGTAAAAAGAAGGCGACTCAATTACCACCCCATCGGCAGGGGGATTGTGTGATAAACCTCCAGGTAGGCGCTGCACTTCCCCGGAGTCACGTGTATCCTCTGTCACAGGAGGAGACGGCGGCTATGGAAACATATGTCACCGAATCTCTGAGGCAGGGATACATTCGGCCTTCCACTTCCCCTGTCTCCTCAAGTTTCTTTTTTGTGAAGACGAAGGACGGTGGCTTACGCCCGTGCATTGACTACCGTGGTCTTAATCAGATCACTGTGAAGTACAGCTATCCACTACCTCTGATTGCTAGTATGATGGAGTCATTGCACGGGCGCGCTTCTTCACTAAATTGGATCTCAGGAGCGCGTACAACCTGGTGCGTATCCGGGAGGGAGATGAGTGGAAGACAGCATTCAGTACCACCTCTGGGCACTATGAGTACCTCGTCATGCCATACGGGTTGATGAATGCTCCATCAGTCTTCCAATCCTTTGTTGATGAGATTTTCAGGGACCTGCACGGATAGGGTGTAGTGGTGTATATTGATGACATCCTCATATACTCCGCTACACGGGCCGCGCATGTGTCCCTGGTGCGTCAGGTGCTTGGTCAACTGTTGGAGCATGACCTGTATGTGAAGGCGGAGAAATGTCTGTTCTTCCAAGAGTCCAGCTCCTTCCAAGGGCACCGCCTGTCCGCGTCAGGTGTGGAGATGGAGATTGGCTGCATTTCGGCCGTGCGTAATTGGCCGACTCCAACCACGGTGAAGGAGGTGCAGCGATTCTTGGGTTTTGCCAACTACTACCGGAGGTTTATCCGGGGCTTTGGTCAGGTAGCGGCTCCCATTACCTCCTTGCTGAAGGGGACACGGTGCGACTGCAGTGGTCAGCTGAGGCGGACAGGGCTTTTGGTCACCTGAAGGACCTGTTTACCTTGGCTCCCGTGCTGGCTCATCCGGATCCCTCCTTAGCATTCCAGGTTGAGGTGGATGCATCCGAGGCTGGGATAGGAGCTGTACTGTCTCAGCGCTCGGGTACGCCACCAAAGCTCCACCCCTGTGCTTTCTTTCGAAGAAGCTCAGCCCGGCGGAGCGCAACTATGATGTGGGGGACCGGGAGCTGTTAGCTGTGGTTAAAGCTCTGAAAGTGTGGAGGCATTGGCTTGAGGGGGCTAAACACCCTTTTCTCATTTTGACTGACCACCGCAATCTGGAGTACATCCAGGCGGCGAGAAGATTGAACCCTCGCCAGGCAAGGTGGGCCATGTTCTTCACGCGTTTTGTGTTTACTCTTTCTTACAGACCAGGTTCCCAGAACGCTAAGGCAGACGCCCTGTCCCGACTGTATGACACAGAGGAGAGGTCCATTGAGCCCACTCCCATACTTCTGGCGTCGTGTCTGGTGGCACCGGTGGTGTGGGGGGTTGACGCGGACATCGAGCGGGCGTTACGTACCGAGCCCACTCCCCCCCAGTGTCCAGAGGGTCGTATGTACGTGCCGCTCGAGGTTCGCGATCGATTGATCTATTGGGCTCACACGTCACCCTCCTCTGGTCTCCCAGGCATCGGTCGGACAGTGCACTGTCTTAGTGGGAAGTACTGGTGGCCCACTTTTGCCAAGGACGTGAGGGTTTATGTTTCCTCCTGCTCGGTGTGCGCCCAGTGTAAGGCACCTAGACACCTGCCCAGAGGGAAATGACAACCCCTACCCGTTCCACAACGGCCGTGGTCCCACCTATCGGTGGATTTTGTTACGGACCTTCCCCCCTCACAAGGGAACACCACGATCCTGGTCGTTGTGGATCGGTTTTCTAAGTCCTGCCGTCTCATTCCTATGCCAGGTCTCCCTACGGCCCTACAAACTGCTGAGGCCCTATTTACACACGTCTTCCGGCACTACGGGGTACCTGAGGATATTGTATCGGATCAGGGTCTCCAGTTCACCTCAAGGGTCTGGAAGGCGTTCATGGAACGTCTGGGGTCTCGATCAGTCTGACCTCAGGTTTTCACCTCGAGAGTAATGGGCAGGTGGAGAGAGTTAACCAGGATGTGGGTAGGTTTCTGCGGTCCTATTACCAGGACCGGCCGGGGGAGTGGTCGGGTTTTATCCCCTGGGCAGAGATGGCCCAAAACTCACTCTGCCACTCCTCTACTAACCTTTCTCCATTTCAGTGTGTGTTAGGTTATCAGCCGGTCCTGGCACCTTGGCATCAGAGCCAGATCGAGGCTCCTGCGGTGGATAAGTGGTTTCGGCTCTCGGAAGAGACCTGAAACACTGTCCATGTACGCCTGCAGCGGGCCATCAGGCGACAAAAGACGAGCGCCGACTGCCACCGCAGTGAGGCCCCGGTGTATGCACCGGGGGACTGGGTCTGGCTCTCGACCCGAAACCTGCCCCTTCGCCTGCCCTGCCGGAAGCTGGGTCGGCGGTTTGTTGGGCCATTTAAAGTCCTGAGGAGATTGAACAAGGTTTAATATAGATTACAGCTTCCTCTTAATTACCGTATTAACCCCTCGTTCCATGTGTCTCTCCTCAGGCCGGTAGTAGCTGGTCCACTCCAGGAGTCTGAGGTACGGGAGGTTCCTCCGCCCCCACTGGACATCGAGGGGGCACCGGCGTACTCGGTCCATTCCATCTTGGATTCGAGGCGTCGGGTGGGGGGCCTGCAGTATTTCGTGGAGTGGGAGGGGTACGGTCCGGAGGAACAGTGCTGGGTCCCTAGGAGGGACATCCTCGATCCCTCCATGTTGACGGATTTCCACCGTAGTCATCCGACTCGCCCTGCTCCGCGTCCTCCTGGCCGTCCCTGAGGCCGTGGTCGGCTGGAGCCGCGCGTCAAGGGGGGGGGTACTGTCACGAGTTCAGCTGAGGCTGCCCCTCCTCCTTGCTCGGGCAGGCTTCGGCGTTCCTCGTCACCAGAGTACTAGCTGCTACCGATCCATGTTTCTATGTTCGACTTGTTTTGTCTGTATTGGTCTCACCTGTTTCCCATCATGTAGTTATGTCTTCCCTATTTAACCCTCTGGCTCACACTGTGTGTTGTGCGTGTTTGTTCATGTTTTGGTTGTCGTATGTGAGTGGGTTTGTTCCTCCCTGCACGGAGGTGTTTTCATTAAGATACCTACGAGTAAAGTACGTTTTCCGATTAGCTCGGTGTCCTGCGCCTGACTTCGTCCTACCGCATTACACTGACGCCTTGACAGGAGTGGAAGATTAGAGAAGAGGAGAGCAAATTGAAAGTAATGAGTAGAGAGAAGAGGTGTGTCGGTCTGAATAGAAAGAAATACGGAGGAGGAGAGGTAAAAAGAGATTGAGATGGGTACATGGTCCAAAGTGGAGGAGAGGAATGAAGAGATGAAATAGAGGAGAATCTTACACTCAGAAAGCGGGGGATGGTGACGAACAGGAGAAGGAGTACTGTATTGTGGAAAAGAGACAAAGAGAAAGGAGAGATGTGGAGACAGAGGGAGGTGTACAGTAACGTTATATTGGAATGAGAGATGAAGATGGGAAAATAGAAAAGGTGGAGATGGAGAGAGAGAGAAATTGAAAAAGGTAGAGATGGAGAGAGAGAAATGGAAAAAGGTAGAGATGGAGAGAGAGAGAAATGGAAAAAGGTAGAGATGGAGAGAGAGAGAAATGGAAAAAGGTAGAGATGGAGAGAGAGAGAAATGGAAAAAGGTAGAGATGGAGAGAGAGAGAAATGGAAAAAGGTAGAGATGGAGAGAGAGAGAAATTGAAAAAGGTAGAGATGGAGAGAGAGAGAAATTGAAAAAGGTAGAGATGGAGAGAATGATGGAGAGAAACAGAAGTAGGAAGATGAAAGGATCTGTAATAAATATCAGAGGTTGGAGGAAAGAGAGATGGGTTAAGGAGGACATAGCACTGGAAAACGAAAAAAGGGAGGGAGGGAGAGAGAAAGGCGAGAAGAGACAGAAAAGGGGAAAGAATGATGGAGAGAGAGGAGGATAGTAGAGAGAGGAGGGGGAAGGGAGGGAGAGAGAGAGAGATGGAAGAGAAGAAAGCCTTCAGCGATGAGACCATTACAGGGGGATAATAAAGGGTTCCACTCTGTCACACGCGCCATTCCAGCAGCATCACACTGACCCCAAAGTGTCAACAAGCTAATAGACTGAGTATCAGCACATTAAGACATGTCCCCACCGCATATATACTGAAGAAAAAAAAGAAACGCAACATGAAACAATTTCAACGATTTTACTGAGTTACAGTTCATATAAGGAAATCAGTGAATTGAAATAAATTCATTAGGCCCTAATCTATGGATTTCACATAACTGGGCAGGGGCCTGGGAGGGCATAGGCCCACCCACTGAGGAGCCAGGCCCAGCCAATCAGAATGCGTTTTTTTCCAACAAAATGGCTTTATTACAGACAGAAATTCTCCTCAGTTTCATCAGCTGTCCGGGTGGCTGGTCTCAGATGATCCCGCAGGTGAAGAAGCCGGATGTGGAGGTCCTGGGCTGGCGTGGTTACACGTGGTCTGCAGTTGTGAGGCCGGTTGGACGTACTGCCAAATTCTCTAAAACGACGTTGGAGGCGGCTTATGATAGAGACATGAACATTCAATTCTCTGGCAACAGCTCTGGTGGACATTCCTGCAGTCAGCATGCCAATTGCACACTCCCTCAAAACTTGAGGCATCTGTGGCACTGTGTTGTGTGACAACACTGAGCTGCCTTTTATTGTCCCCAGCACAAGGTGCATCTGTGTAATGATCATGCTGTTTAATCAGCTTCTTGATATGCCACACCTGTCAGGTGGATGGATTATATTGGCAAAGGAGAAATGCTCACTAACAGGGATATAAACACATTTGTGAACAACATTTTAGAGAAATAAGCTTTTTGTGCGTATGGAACATTTCCGGGATGTTTTATTTCAGCTCATGAAACATGGGACCAACACTTTACATGTTGCATTTATATTTTTGTTCAGTGTATAGAAACACACACACACACACACACTACGCAACACATACAAACATTCACACACCAACACACTAAGCAACACATCTACACACACACAGGATTCAGACAAAGCCTCTTTTGTAGACACAGGGATATCAGAAAGACTACAGATGTTGGTTATTCAAATTAATGTTTGCTCACTAAACACCACATTCTCTATTGATGTTCACTGCAAGATAGACTCCATAAATCCAATAGATTAAACTCAATCCTATACCCTTCTGAGAACTGAATCATCTCGATAGACACGCTCTACAAAGTAATTCCAGCAGAACAATGATATTTATAATAACTCGACCTGGGACATCTTTTATTTTCTGCACACTGACACACTCTCTTTGATCTCATCCTCTCTCCCTGTCCCTCCCTATAGCCCCATTTATACCTGATTCTAACATGCGTCCTTTGTCCCAAACTTGTCCACATTCTGATTGAGCCCACATTTTCAGACAGGTGTAGACAATCAAAATAAATATTGTGGTCTGATTTTGATCAGATCATCATGCCCACCTACGGAGGTAGTCAGGCACGCATTGTGTCTGGATATCTTACATGTGTAGACAGATCTGTGTTACATGAGTGGGTCGCAGTTCCGGAGCGACCCACTAGGTGTCATCCTCCGACAAGCATAGGCACCTCCTCACTCACAGTCGGGACTAATTATCTGCCTATTGGTGTCACCTGTGTCTATCTGATTAACTTGTGTATTTATGCCCTCACTTCCCTGTGTTCCCTTGCTCAGTTTTCTCTGCTAGTTCCTTGATGTCAAGCAGTATGTATCAGTGTCAGGTCATGTGATGGAGTTACAGGTACTCGAGAAGTGTTCTCCCTGTGTCATTGTGTTTTTCCAGTCAGAGTTAGTATTTCGTATTGTTTGTTGTCAGCCTGTTTTTTGGAGACCTATGTGCTCCTCATTTGTTTTCATGTATAGTCCGCTGTTTTGTATCCTGGCTTTTGGACCACCAGTAAAGATCCTTGTTTCACCATCCTTGCCTACTGCCTATCCTGCACCGCACCTGGCTCACACCTCACACCAACCCTTACAAATCTGGACAGAGAAACCATTTAAATCATCATTATTCCGCCCTCTAAAATCATTGACAGGTGGCACCATTGACTGAATACATGAATATGTGTCTTACAATAAATAAATATTATTTTGAAAGAATTGCTGTGAAATAATTTTCATAAAGGAAGGGACCAGGAAATCTGGTCACAATGCAGACACAGTGGACGGATAACAGACACATTTTGATACCATGTGTAGACACATTTCTGGAAATGTGGACAAGATCAGGACAAAGGACCTATGTTTGCACCAGGTATAAAAGGGACTTGTCTGTCTACATTGTTTATTTCTTTCATGAGCAGTATGAGCTCTCTCTCTCCCCCTCCCTCTCTTCTTCCCCCCTCAGCCTCTCTGTCCCACCCACCCACCCTCCATCCCTCCCCCCCCTCTCTCTCTCTCTCCCTCCCTCCCCCTGTACTCTAGAGATTGTGGTTGTGAGCAGAGAGAGCAGACTGCAGGCCCAGTGTTAGTTAATCTGAGTGGAGCGGGAGAGAAGGACGGATGAAGAGGAAAGCCTCTGATGGCTCCAGTCACTTTCCCTGAGCTGCTGGGATTAACTGATCCAGACACACACACACACACACTTATAGGACGCTCTACTGACTGAAGTTATAGTAAGTCAACCATTAAGCATCACTGATAACAAATGTGTGATGATGATGTGAGTATCGGGAGAAATGTCCTTCACTTTACCCTCTTGTTCTACCTCTTGTTCTATCTGACATTGTTTATTGTAACTTTTCCAGGAAGTGTAGACCCATCAGTTTTCCACGTTGATTCAACGTCATCACATTGTTTTTTTGGGTTGAAATGACTTGGAAACAACGCTGATGCAACCAGTTTTTACCCAGTGGGGACCTCCCCGGTGAGACAACCTGTTTTCAGTCCCCTGCCTTAAATATTTACAGCGCCCAATCAGGGCTCTTAATTGAATCTGTGGGCCCTCCCTCCGGGGCGACAGGCTTCTATCAGGGCCAATTAGGAGCATACAAGGCTGACAGTAATGGGTGCTATCTGACTGCTGCTCAGGGAGGGGGGAGGGGGGGGGAGCAGGTATGATATAGGCTGCAGTAGTGACGCACCCTCCCCTCCTCTCCTTTCCTCCTCTTCTCATCTCATCCTCCCAGTAAGCTAATGCACGGGACGGAATGGCAGATAATGTCCCTTCTTAAAGGAAGGGAGCGGAGCGGGGAGAAGGAGGGGGAGGATGATTTGGGGTATTCAGAACTCTAACCCAATCAGATAGTAGCTGGCTTCCCCCTTACTGTTTTATTACTGCTGTCTATGCACAGAGAGAAGAGCAGGAGGGGGAGAGAGGGAGAGAAGAGAGAGAAGGGCAGGAGGGGGAGAGAGGGAGAGAAGAGAGAGAAGGGCAGGAGGGGGAGAGAGGGAGAGAAGAGAGAGAAGGGCAGGAGGGGGAGAGAAGAGAGAGAGAGAAGAGAGAGAGGGAGAGAAAGAAAGAGATGGTTAGTGGGGGTGAAATACAGAAAAATAAAGGGAAAGGGGATACCTAGTCAGCTGAATGAATTCAACCCAAATGTGCCTTCCGCATTTAACCCAACCCCTCTGAATCAGAGAAGTGCGGGGGCTGAGGGATTTAGAGAGAGATTTTTGAAGAGGAGGAGACAATCTGTCGATGAACACAGTCACCCAGAGTGATTCATGCCCTCTTACACATTAATGCTCAAAGAAACTAATCAATTTGAAGAACCATCAAAAATGTGTTTTATTGTCCATGCTTCAGAAATGTTCAGCCAATGAAAAACTGTAAGTGCCGGGGGGGAAGTTAAACTCTTCTGATGTCATTGTGGGTGCCAAAGTGATGTCACATTCTACTACAGTCACATTCTTCTAAATTCTACCACAGTCACATTCTACTAAGGACATTATACTACAGTCACATTGTACTACAGTCACATTCTACCACAGTCACATTCTACTACAGTTACATTATACTACAGTCACATTCCACTACAGTCACATTCTACTACAGTCACATTCAACTACAATCACATTCAACAACAGTCACATTCTACTACAGTCACATTCCACTACAGTCCCATTCCACTACATTCAACTACAGTCCCATTCTACTACATTTAACTACAGTCCCATTCTACCACAGTCACATTCTACTACAGTTACATTATACTACAGTCACATTCCACTACAGTCCCATTCTACTACAGTCACATTCTACTACAGTTACATTCTACTACAGTCACATTCAACTACAGTCACATTCTACTACGTTCTACTACAGTCACAGTCAACAACAGTCACATTCTACTACAGTCACATTCAACTACAGTCACATTCTACTACATTCTACTACAGTCACATTCCACTACAGTCACATTCTACTACAGTCACATTCTACTACAGTCACATTCTACTACAGTCACACTCTACTACATTCACATTCTACTACATCCTACTACAGTCACACTCTATTACAGACATTATACTACAGTCACATTCAACTACAGTCACATTCTACTACAGTCACATTCTACTACAGTCATATTCTACTACAGACATTACACTACAATCACATTACACTACAGCCACATTATACTACAGTCACATTCTACTACATTCACACTCTACTACATTCACATTCTACTACAGTCCCATTCTACTACATTCTACTATATTCACACTCTACTACATTCACATTCTACTACATTCACATTCTACTACATTCTACTACAGTCCCATTCTACTACATTCACATTCTACTACATTCACTTTCTACTACATTCTACTATATTCACACTCTACTACATTCACATTCTACTACAGTCCCATTCTACTACATTCACATTCTACTACATTCACTTTCTACTACATTCTACTATATTCACACTCTACTACATTCACATTCTACTACATTCTACTACAGTCCCATTCTACTACATTCACATTCTACTACATTCACATTCTACTATATTCACACTCTACTACATTCACATTCTACTACATTCACATTCTACTACATTCACATTCTACTACATTCACATTCTACTACATTCACATTCTACTAAATTCTACCACAGTCACATTCTACTACATTCACATTCTACTACATTCCCATTCTACTACATTCCCATTCTACTACATTCCCATTCTACTACACTACATTCACATTCTACTACATTCACATTCTACTACATTCTACTATATTCACACTCTACTACATTCACATTCTACTACATTCACATTCTACTACATTCTACTATATTCACACTCTACTACATTCACATTCTACTACATTCTACTACATTCACATTCTACTACAGTCACATTCTACTACATTCACATTCTACTACATTCACACTCTACTACAGTCACATTCTACTACAGTCACATTCTACTACAGTCACACTCTACTACATCCTACTACATTTTACATTTACATTTACGTCATTTAGCAGACGCTCTTATCCAGAGCGACTTACAAATAGGTCCATTCACCTTATAGCCAGTGGGATAACCACTTTACATTTATTTATTTTTTATTTAAAAAAAATTGGGGGGGGGGGGGGGGGGGGGGGGGGTTGGAGTAAAGGGGGGGGGGGGGGGGGGGGGGGGGGGTAGAAGGATTACTTTATCCTATCCCAGGTTTTCCTTAAAGAGGTGGGGTTTCAAATGTCTCCGGAAGGTGGTGAGTGACTCCGCTGTCCTGGCGTCGTGAGGGAGCTTGTTCCACCATTGGGGTGTCAGAGCAGCGAACAGTTTTGACTGGGCTGAGCGGGAACTATGCTTCCGCAGAGGTAGGGGAGCCAGCAGGCCAGAGGTGGATGAACGCAGTGCCCTCGTTTGGGTGTAGGGACTGATCAGAGCCTGAAGGTACGGAGGTGCCGTTCCCCTCACAGCTCCGTAGGCAAGCACCATGGTCTTGTAGCAGATGCGAGCTTCAACTGGAAGCCAGTGGAGTGTGCGGAGGAGCGGGGTGACGTGAGAGAACTTGGGAAGGTTGAACACCAGACGGGCTGCGGCATTCTGGATGAGTTGTAGGGGTTTAATGGCACAGGCAGGGAGCCCAGCCAACAGCGAGTTGCAGTAATCCAGACGGGAGATGACAAGTGCCTGGATTAGGACCTGTGCCGCTTCCTGTGTAAGGCAGGGTCGTACTCTCCGAATGTTGTAGAGCATGAACCTACAGGATCGGGTCACCGCCTTGATGTTAGCGGAGAACGACAGGGTGTTGTCCAGGGTCACGCCAAGGCTCTTCGCACTCTGGGAGGAGGACACAACGGAGTTGTCAACCGTGATGGCGAGATCATGAAACGGGCAGTCCTTCCCCGGGAGGAAGAGCAGCTCCGTCTTGCCGAGGTTCAGCTTGAGGTGGTGATCCGTCATCCATACTGATATGTCTGCCAGACATGCAGAGATGCGATTCGCCACCTGGTTATCAGAAGGGGGAAAGGAGAAGATTAGTTGTGTGTCGTCAGCGTAGCAATGATAGGAGAGGCCATGTGAGGATATGACAGAGCCAAGTGACTTGGTGTATAGCGAGAATAGGAGAGGGCCTAGAACTGAGCCCTGGGGGACACCAGTGGTGAGAGCACGTGGTGCGGAGACAGCTTCTCGCCACGCCACTTGGTAGGAGCGACCGGTCAGGTAGGACGCAATCCAAGAGTGAGCAGCGCCAGAGATGCCCAGCTCGGAGAGGGTGGAGAAGAGGATCTGATGGTTCACAGTATCAAAGGCAGCAGACAGGTCTAGAAGGACAAGAGCAGAGGAGAGAGAGTTAGCTTTAGCAGTGCGGAGAGCCTCTGTGACACAGAGAAGAGCAGTCTCAGTTGAATGACCAGTCTTGAAACCTGACTGGTTTGGATCAAGGTCATTCTGAGAGAGATAGCAAGAGAGTTGGCTAAAGACGGCACGCTCAATAGTTTTGGAGAGAAAAGAAAGAAGGGATACTGGTCTGTAGTTGTTGACATCAGAGGGATCGAGTGTTGGTTTTTTGAGAAGGGGTGCAACTCTCGCTCTCTTGAAGACGGAAGGGACATAGCCAGCGGTCAAGGATGAGTTGATCAGCGAGGTGAGGTAAGGGAGAAGGTCACCGGAGATGGTCTGGAGAAGAGAGGAGGGGATAGGGTCAAGCGGGCAGGTTGTTGGGCGGCCTGCCGTCACAAGTCGCAAGAATTTATCTGGAGAGAGAGGGGAGAAAGAAGTCAAAGCATAGGGTAGGGCAGTGTGAGCAGGACCAGCAGTGTCATTTGACTTAACAAACGAGGATCGGATGTCGTCAACCTTCTTTTCAAAATGGTTGATGAAGTCATCCACAGAGAGGGAGGAGGGGGGAGGGGGGGGGATTCAGCAGGGAGGAGAATGTGGCAAAGAGCTTCCTAGGGTTAGAGGCGGATGCTTGGAATTTAGAGTGGTAGAAAGTGGCCTTAGCAGCAGAAACAGATGAAGAAAATGTAGAGAGGAGGGAGTGAAAAGATGCCAGGTCTGCAGGGAGTCTAGTTTTCTTCCATTTCCGCTCAGCTGCCCGGAGCTCTGTTCTGTGAGCTCGCAATGAGTCATCAAACCACGGAGCTGGAGGAGAGGACCGAGCCGGCCGGGAGGATAGGGGACATAGAGAGTCAAAGGATGCAGAAAGGGAGGAGAGGAGGGTTGAGGAGGCAGAATCAGGAGATTGGAGGGAGAAGGATTGAGCAGAGGGAAGAGATGATAGGATGGAAGAGGAGAGAGTAGCGGGAGAGAGAGAGCGAAGGTTGCGACGGCGCATTACCATCTGTGTAGGGGCAGAGTGAGTAGTGTTGGAGGAGAGGGAGAGAGAAAATGACACAAAGTAGTGGTCGGAGACTTGGAGGGGAGTTGCAGTGAGATTAGTAGAAGAACAGCATCTAGTAAAGATGAGGTCAAGCGTATTGCCTGCCTTGTGAGTAGGGGGGGACGGTGAGAGGGTGAGGTCAAAAGAGGAGAGGAGTGGAAAGAAGGAGGCAGAGAGAAATGAGTCAAATGTAGACGTAGGGAGGTTGAAATCCCCCAGAACTGTGAGGGGTGAGCCATCCTCAGGAAAGGAACTTATCAAGGCGTCAAGCTCATTGATGAACTCTCCAAGGGAACCTGGAGGGCGATAGATGACAAGGATATTAAGCTTAAATGGGCTAGTGACTGTGACAGCATGGAATTCAAATGAGGAGATAGACAGATGGGTCAGGGGAAAAATTGAGAATGTCCACTTGGGAGAGATGAGGATTCCTGTGCCACCACCCCGCTGACCAGATGCTCTCGGGTATGCGAGAACACATGGTCAGACGAGGAGAGAGCAGCAGGAGTAGCAGTGTTTTCAGTGGTAATCCATGTTTCCGTCAGCGCCAAGAAGTCGAGGGACTGGAGGGTAGCATAGGCTGGGATGAAGTCTGCCTTGTTGGCAGCAGAACGGCAGTTCCAGAGGCTGCCTGAGACCTGGAACTCCACGTGGGTGGTGCGTGCAGGGACCACCAGGTTAGAGAGGCAGCAGCCACGCGGTGTGAGGCGTTTGTATAGCCTGTGCGGAGAGGAGAGAACAGGGATAGGCAGAGGCATAGTTGACAGGCTGCAGCAGATGGCTAAAATAATGCAGAGGAGATCGGAATAAAATGAACTAAACATCTGGGAAAGGAGAGAGCGGGGCCTCCCTCACCACAACTCCCAAATATAACTCTCCCAACTTCCACCTCAGAAACTATAATTGTTGTAAACTACAGCGGTTCAATGTTTTCTAGGAATAGACTAACCTAGTTTATTCAGCTAGCTAACTAGGTGCAGTATTATTCCGTGAAAAACGTCCGGGCACCTCGTCATAAGACGCCACAGCCAGCTAGCATGCCGGTCTCCAACAGCAGGGTTTAGCGCCAATACTCACCCACAACAACCACCAGTGTATCAACACGCAAGCAGATCGTTCGTGTCCGTGTCTAACGTTGTGGGTTAGTCCCGACAGCTTGAGCGAGTCCGTCGTCAACTTATTCAGCCAGTTAGTTAGCTAGAATAGTTAGCAAACTAGCTAGCCATTGCTTTCAGACAAAGAAGAACCCCTCCTTTCACGGCACGAACACACAGAGAGAGCCAAACTAACGTTAACTAGTCACCCATGTCCCGAATTCCTTGAGCGACTCGGGCTATCAATATGTAAAAAACAAAACACAAGTGTAGGTTATGACTTACCCCTAGCAGCTACTGTTAGCTAGCCAAGTGCAAAGCTAGCCACTGAATTGACTCAGCCAGTTCGCGTCTGTTCGCTCGGTCGTTCCAGCTATTGTTTACAAGTAGCTATCCAGGTTGCAACAAGCTTGCAACAAGCTTGCTAATTTTCAAGCACAGTAGCCACTTGCTACCTAACGTTAACGGTTCAGACAATGAGGTTAGAAAACAGCTGAATGGTAGGCAATTATTGTATGTAACTATTGTAGGCAGCCAGCTGGCGTAATTACAGGCACTCTCAGGCGTGAAACAACTATACCGTTGCTAATAGCTACTCGCCAGCTAGTCCAGGTGGTGAGTTAGCTAGCTAGCTAGCTTCGTGCTACACCCAGCACCGCCGAATACAATACTAACCTACAATAATTACATACAACAACTACCTACAACAACCCACGATACCTACCTACAATACCTAACTACAATCTAAATACATAGTTTAAGCCTTACTCGACAAAGCCCAAGCTATGTATAAAGCCAAACTTACCCGACGCCAAGCTTACCCGACGACCTCCTATCCTTCTACAGCCCCATTGTACAACATTCACACTCTACTACATTCACATTCTACTAAATTCTACCACAGTCACATTCTACTACATTCACATTCTACTACATTCACATTCTACTACATTCTACCACAGCCACATTCTACTACATTCACATTCTACTACATTCACATTCTACTACATTCACATTCTACTACATTCACATTCTACTACAGTCCCATTCTACTACTGTCAAGGCGTCAGTGTAATGCGGTAGGACGAAGTCAGGCGCAGCACACAGAGCTAATCGAAAAACGTACTTTACTCGTAAGTATCTTAATGAACACACCTCCGTGCAGGGAGGAACAAACCCGCTCACATACGACAACCAAAACATGAACAAACACGCACAACACACAGTGTGAGCCAGAGGGTTAAATAGGGAAGAGATAACTACATGATGGGAAACAGGTGAGACCAATACAGACAAAACAAATAGAACATAGAAACATGGATCGGTAGCAGCTAGTACTCCGGTGACGACGAACGCCGAAGCCTGCCCGAGCAAGGAGGAGGGGCAGCCTCGACTGAATTCGTGACAACTACATTCACATTCTACTACATTCACATTCTACTACATTCTACCACAGCCACATTCTACTACATTCAACCACAGCCACATTCTACTACATTCACACTCTACTACATTCACATTCTACTACATTCACATTCTACCACATTCTACCACAGCCACATTCTACGACATTCACACTCTACTACATTCACATTCTACTACATTCACATTCTACTACATTCACATTCTACTACATTCTACCACAGCCACATTCTACTACATTCACATTCTACTACATTCTACCACAGCCACATTCTACTACATTCACACTCTACTACATTCACATTCTACTACATTCACATTCTACTACATTCTACCACAGCCACATTCTACTACATTCACATTCTACTACATTCACACTCTACTACATTCACATTCTACTACATCCTACTACAGTCACACTCTACTACAGTCACATTCTACTACAGTCACAATCTAGAATGCAGTCAGTCAGAATAACGGACACAGAACAAGCCCCCCATTCTCTCACTATGGGACCTCCATCTCCCTGAACGCAGGCCAGAGACCCCCAAAGCTTTATCTGAGTGAGCCAGCCAGGGCATTCTGCTGGACTGGGGAGGGGCAGGGGTGCATGTGGACAGAAGGTCAGAGAGGGAGAGAGGGGGGTTGAGGGTGATCCCGATGGTGGCACATAGCGGCCAAGTGTGTGTGTGTGTGTGTGTGTGTGTGTGTGTGTGTGTGTCAAAGCCTCAAGTCATCCCACGCTGCCTCGAAACCCTCCATCACCTATACCCGTTGGCAACCTCAGCTAAGTGGGAAATGTGTTTTGTGGTTAGAGAGAGCTAACCCTTCTCCCTCGTCCACACAAAGCTCTGGGGTTTACACAGAGAAAAGCACTCACATCACACAGAGACAATTCACCCTAAATAATTCCCCCAGAGTGATTCATCCATGATGCCCTATTACACATTAATGCTCAGAGAAAATCATCAATTTGAAGAACCATCAAAAATGTGTTTTATTGTCCAGGCTTCAGAAATGTTCAGCCAATGAAAAACTGTAAGCGCCGGGGGGAAGTTAAACCTTTCTGATGTCATTGTGGGTGCCAAAGTGATGTCACATTCTACTAGTCATATTCTACAAGTAGTAGTAAAATCACTGGGGAAGTCAAGCCAAGCCAGTAAAACAGCCAAATTACAACCTACAGTGCATTCGGAAAGTATTCAGACCGCTTGAATTTCTCCACATTTTGTTACGTTACAGCCTTATTCTAAAATTGATTAAATATTTTTTCCCCCTCATCAATCTACACACAATACCCCATAATGACAAAGTAATGTATTAATACATTTGCAAAATACCTTATTTACGTAAGTAATACCTTATTTACGTAAGAAATACCTTATTTACGTAAGTATTCAGACCCTTTGCTATGAGACTCGAAATTGAACTCAGGTGCATCCTGTTTCCATTGATCATCCTGGAGATGTTTCTACAACTTTGATTGGAGTCCACCTGTGGTAAATTCAATTGATTGGACATGATTTGGAAAGGCACATACCTGTCTATTTAAGGTCCCACAGTTGACAGTAAAGCCAACTAAAAAAAGCAAAGCTAACTAAAGCAAAGCTAACTAAAAAGCAGCATTCCCCAAGAGAGAATGGCTTTCACTTCTTCAACGAAAAGATCATGATCATTAGAAAGTAAATTACGGACTTGAATCTGCGTATTTCTCCAAAGCTCAGTTGTCCTGAGTCTGCACAGAAGTGCCAGGACCTAGGATCAATGGAGACACTCAAGTTTTTTAATCCTGTATCTCTTAACATATTCATGAAAATAGTCATGGCCTCTAAACCTTCAAGCTGCATACTGGACCCTATTCCAACTAAATTACTGAAAGAGCTACTTCCTGTGCTTGGCCCTCCTATGTTTAACATAATAAATGGCTCCCATCCTCTGGATGTGTACCAAACTCACTACAAGTGGCAGTAATAAAGCCTATCTTGAAAAAGCCAAACCTTGACCCGGAAAATGTAAAAAACTATCGGCCTATATCAAATCTCTCATTCCTCTCAAAAATGTTAGAAAAAGTTGTTGTGCAGCAACTCATTGCCTTCCTGAAGACAAATAATGTATACGAAACGCTTCAGTCTGGTTTTAGACCCCATCATAGCACTGAGACCGCACTCGTGAACGTGGTAAATTACCTTTTAATGGTGTCGGACCAAGGCTCTGCATCTGTCCTCGTGCTGCTTTTGACACCATCGATCACCACATTATTTTGGAGAGATTGGAAACCCTAATTGGTCTACATGGACAAGTTCTCGCCTGGTTTAGATCTTATCTGTCGGAAAGATATCAGTTTGTCTCTGTTGATGGTTTGTCCTCTGACAAATCAATTGTACGTTTCGGTGATCCTCAAGGTTCCGTTTTAGGACTATTGTTTTCACTACATATTCTACCTCTTGGTGATGTCATTCGGAAACACAATGTCAACTTTCACTGCTATGCGGACAACACACAGCTGTACATTTCGATGAAACATGGTGAAGCCTGTGTTTCAGACATAAGGAAGTGGATGGCGTCAAATGTTTTACTTTTAAACTCGGACAAAACAGAGATGCTAGTTCTAGGTCCCAAGAAACAAATAGATTTGCTGTTGGATCTGACAATTAATATTGATGGTTGTACAGTCGTCTCAAATAAAATTGTGAAGGACCTCAGCGTTACCCTGATCTCTCTTTAGACGAACATATCAAGAATATTTCAAGGACAGCTTTTTTCCATCTTCGCAACATTGCAAAAATCAGATTTAATTTTTCAAAAAATGATGTAGAAAAGCTCATCCATGCTTTTGTCAATTCTAGATTAGACTACTGCAATTCTCTACTCTCCGGCTACCCAGATAAAGCACTAAATACACTTCAGTTAGTGCTAAACACGGCTGCTAGAATCTTGACTAGAACCAAAAGATTTTATCATTACTCCAGTGCTAGCCTCTCTACACTAGCTTCCTGTTAAGACTAGGGCTGATTTCAAGGTTTTACTGTTAACCTACAAAGCATTACATGTGCTTTAATCCTACCAATCTCTTTGATTTGGTCCTGCCATACATTTCTAAGCAAATAGCTAGAGGCAGGGCTTTATCCTATAGAGCTCCATTTTTATGGAATGTTCTGCCTATCCATGTGAGAGACGCAGACTTGGTCTCGACCTTTAAGTCTTTACATTTACATTTACATTTTAGTCATTTAGCAGACGCTCTTATCCATAGCGACTTACTTTACTGAAGACTAATCTCTTCAGTAGGTCCTATGATTGAGTGTAGTCTGGCCCAGGGGTGCGAAGGTGAACGGCAAGGCACTGGAGCGACGAACCGCCCTTGCGGTAAAAGGCACATGACAGCCCTCTTGGAGTTTGCCAAAAGGCACCTAAAGGACTCTCAGACCATGAGAAACAAGATTGAACTCTTTGGCCTGAATGCTAAGCGTCACGTCTGGAGGAAACCATGCACCGCTCATCACCTGGCTAATACCATCCCTACAGCTAAGCATGGTGGTGGCAGCATCATGCTGTGGGGATGTTTTTCAGAGGCAGGGATTGGGAGGCTAGTCGGGATCGAGGGAAAGATGAACGGAGAAAGGTACAGAGAGATCCTTGATGAAAACCTGCTCCAGCGCTGTCCGGGGAAGTCCACAAAGCAAATATTGCATGTAGCAAACAGTTACATGACCTCCAGCATAGTCAAGCAAGTTCATGTTTTCGACAGTTTACTAAACAACTACTGATTTAGAACCACAGAGTTACCGCATGTCAGCACAAAGACAACAGGAGCACTGCCTCCGTTATTCCAGCACCATTTCAACTTAAACATTTAAACATCATCAAATCAACTAGGCTATAATACAGTGAAAACAAACTTCAAGACACCAAAAACAATTTAGTCCAATCAATGTTGCTAAATATCATGTGGCTGTCCATGGCACTGATTTCTGTCTCTGTGTGTGTGCGTGCACGCGCAAGTAAAAAAGTATTGGGACTCACCCTACTTGTAGACTAGTTGAACCCCAATGCCATCCTCCTCTCTTTCATGTTGGCAAAACGTTCTATGGCTCTGTCCTACAGTACGCTTTTACTTTTTGTTGTCATAGGCTACCTAGCTAAAATGCTTGCTAGCCTAACTTCTTCGCATGGGCAACAATGCACCAGCTAAGTTAGCTAGCTAGTTAACATGAGCCTACCACTACATCTAGGCTACATATTTAACTTCATATTGTCTCAGGCCAGCTGCACAATATATTAATTTATGGTTAAATCAGAATCGCCGTCATAATCGTTGGCCTGTAAAGAGAATTAAGTCAAAACCACAAGTCCAAATCCCCATCTCCATCCATGGCTTAGGAAAGGGCAGATTTAGCAAGCTAGCTACTGTAGGACAACGACAAGCAGACCAGAAACATCAAATATTTGGGGAAGCCTGGCTTCCCTTGGCATCCATGAATACATGCCACTGCATTCTACTACAGTCCCAATCTACTACAGTCCCATTCTACTACAGTCTCCCTCTACTACATTCTCTCTCTCTCTCTCTCTCAAAGCAATTCAACTCAATTCAAAGTGCTTTATTGGCATGGGAAACATATGTTTACATTGCCAAAGCAAGTGATATAGATAATAAACAAAAGTGAAATAAACAATCATAAGTTTCAAAGGAATAGAGACATTTCAAATGTCATATTATGGCTATGTACAGTGTTATAGCAATGTGCAAATAGTTAAAGTAGAAAAGGGAAAATAAACATAAATATGGGTTGTTTTACAATGGTGTTTGTTCTTCACTTGTTGCCCTTTTCTTGTGGCAACAGGTCACAAATCTTGCTGCTGTGATGGCACACTGTGGTATTTCACCCAATAGATACGGGAGTTTATCAAAATTGGATTTGTTTCTGATTTTTTCTAATATGGTCATACATTTGGCAGGAGGTTAGGAAGTGCAGCTCAGTTTCCACCTCATTTTATGGGCAGTGTGCACATAGCCTGTTTTCTCTTGAGAGCCAGGTCTGCCTACGGCAGCCTCTCTCAATAGCAAGGCCATGCTCACTGAGTCTGTACATAGTCAAAGCTTTCCTTAATTTGGGGTCAGTCACAGTGGTCAGGTATTCTGCCACTGTGTATGTGACGCACACAAAATGTATGGTCACATTTGTGTTTATGTATTGTTTCTTTGTATTGGGGAAGAATGCTTTTACTGAAATGACAGTCCTCCAAGGTTTCGCCATTGCGATGCGCTTATATTACTGTTGGCCAGTAGGGGGCAGTGAGACGTGTTCGCTTCGCACTGGGACTAGATGCAATGCTGCACCAGTGTGTTTTTATAATTGAGAGAACCTTTGAAAGAGAAGCCACGTTCTCCTGTTTCATCATTTATCCTGTGTTACAGGTCAGTAAAGTACAAAAATACACTGAATACTACAATATAGTTTTGTAACTTGCCTGTTGAAGTGAATATAATGGTTTTGAACAACATAGTAATTGTATAATTTTGTACTAGACAGAAAACGCATGTCGAGTGTAAAATGAAATGATGGCGGTGTATCCTTTAATATAGAAAAAAACGAATTGTTAACTCCTGAACATTTTAATTTTTTGAAAAAGAAAATGTAATGTTGTAACTGTGATGTTTAAGAACTTTGTAATTGTTGTACTGTAAATGTTAGAAAAGCCGCTAGCTTAGAGCTAACTCCGGTTAGCTATTAGCTGGCTCCGGTTAGCTTTTGGCTGGCTCCGGTTGGCTGTTTGCTAGCTCCGGTCAGTTGGTTGCTGGCTTCGGTTAGCGTTATGCTAGCTTGTTCAGTCATTTTCCAATAATTACCATTAATGTCATTTGAAATAGTCTTTCTATTAGCTCTTCTTACACTGGGTGAATGTATTTTGAGCATGGGTATAAAGTAACTTCTAATGAGTTATACCAGTCTTTAAATGCTTTCATGTTTTAGAGTCGCCTATGAGGCTATAGCGGGCAACAGTCAACTACATAATTATAACCTAAACAGGTAAATTAAAGTTAAGAGTAAATGTGTTTGGGGTATAAATGTAAAGAATTTGAGGATGTGAATTGGATGTGAATTTAATATTTTTTGTATAAATTGATGTATGTTTGATATGTTTATGAAGTAATATGTCAGGGATTTATGACACAGATTATTAAATACACTTTAAAGAAAAAAAAAGAAAAGAAACATTTAAATACAATGAAAAGACAGAAAAATATGATTTGCCCTTGAGAGAATGTTGAATAAAATAATTGAGAGAACCTTTGAAAGAGAAGCCACGTTCTCCTGTTTCATCATTTATCCTGTGTTACAGGAACTATTATTACATTTACATTACATTTACATTTTACATTTAAGTCATTTAGCAGACGCTCTTATCCAGAGCGACTTACAGGAGCAATTAGGGTTAAGTGCCTTGCTTAAGGGCACATCGACAGATTTTTCACCTAGTCGGCTCGGGGATTAGAACCAGCGACCTTTCGGTTACTGGCACAACGCTCTTACCCACTAAGCTACCTGCCAATCCCAAAACTGGGACCTGTAACAGATTTTTGGGGGCTCGTCTGGGATCGGCGCCACCTGTTGGTCGGGAGCTGATCCAGTGATAGATAACATCTGGGACCAAGACGGATCTGCTGCTGAAATCCATATCGCGGACAGACTGATGTGAGCAGAGACTGATTTTTTATTCTGGACTGGGTTGACCATTCGTGAGGAAAAGGAAGAAGTTACAATGTGGGGATCTAAAGAATGATCATGTCATATGGGTTGTTATTTTGTGATGTCATTTAAACTAGTATCAAGAAAATACTGTAACTTCAAAAGTATACCCACTATACATGTCAAGTTTAATATTTTATGTTGTATATGAAATCTGAAGAATGATGAGTGTAATTCTGTTAAGATAGGAATGTGATTTTCGTTTTCTAACGAGATCATCGTTTTGAGAATGCTTTGCGCAAGTAATTAGCCATGCCTGAGAGAGCCGAGAGAGCGTGTCCGCATGACGGAACGCCCCCCTTTTACCAGAGTGTATAAAAAGATGAGTGAAGAATTAACATATCAGACCAGACGGACTCAAGCTGCAGCTTATGTCTCCATTGGTTACGACCCTGAAAATCAACACAAGG
Organism: Coregonus lavaretus; assembly: GCF_964263955.1. NCBI lineage: Eukaryota > Metazoa > Chordata > Actinopteri > Salmoniformes > Salmonidae > Coregonus > Coregonus lavaretus. The sequence goes on along the minus strand of NC_140016.1, from coordinate 22,886,030 downwards.
TGAAGACGACAAAGTCGCCTCTCTAACAATCAATGTTACAGCTGAATAGCTGTTCTGTATCTACGTACTGTATCTAAGAAGGTAAATGGAAGTAGGACCATCCTGTTACTCTCTTCAAACCATCATCTACTACACTGCTCTCATCACCCCACTGGGGAGCATCAACACGGCTGATTAGCTTTCTTCAGAGGACCACTCTTCCAGAACGAGTGAAAGGAAACACCACCCTGTTGGTTTTTGCCCAGACTACATGACCAGTCATATAAGCCACGGACAACTAAGAAGAAGGACATTGTGACCTCTGGTGGACAATCAGAGACTTACACTCCAAGTTCGAGAGAAGGCCCAACTGAACCCTTCCTAAGAAGGCTTGGGTCCAACAGAGATAAAATGAAAAATGAAGACATTCAGACACGTAAATACATTCATGCCTTCTTCTCCAAACGGGCGGCAGTTAGGGTGCAAAGTATTATGATTAACGTGAGCGTAGTTTCCAAATGTATAAGTGTTGTGTCTCTCTTTCTCGCTCTCTCGCTCTCTCTACTCCTCCCTCTTCTGGTAAACAAGCAGTCATGTTGTTGTTAGTCTCTAGGGACCTGTTTCCATCGTATTATGTTTCTAATCAATAACCTATACCGTGTGTGTGTGTGTGTGTGTGTGTGTGTGTGTGTGTGTGTGTGTGTGTGTGTGTGTGTGTGTGTGTGTGTATCCTGTGTTATCATTTAGTTCGTTAGTAAATAAATAATGAAATCAATTTGTGTGGTACGGAATGATCAGTAAAGCTGGGGTTTGTGCAGATGCAAGGAGTATGCAATGTTCAGAATGATATGATACGAGGTAATGATTATTAAGTGGCTGTTATTGACGAAATAGATATCTATATATCTTCTAGAGTTTAATTCGGGAGATGGTAACTCATTAAACAAACTTATTCCGTAGTGCCCCAAATCCTAATGAGTTAATTGTTACATGATTAATTTAATCAGGTAACAATTAAACATAGTTAGTTAATTAGAGAAATAACAGTCATCAGATGAATGTTAAGTCATGTCATGACAGGAGGAAAGCCCTGACACAATGTAACTTGAATGGCTTAGCAGTGAGTACTTTGCTTGACACAGGAGCTCAAGTCAGCATGATAAATCATATTTGGAAAGACAAATACCTACCTGATCTTGATATCAGACCACTCATTTAAATCATTAACGGTGATGACGAGCTGGAGGTGTATGCAGTAAATGGAGACCTCATCCCTTTCGACGGTTGGGTTGCCATAACAGTAAACTTACCTGGGAATGAGGACTCCAGCCTGTCAATCAACGTCCCTTTCCTAGTGAGTAGTCTCCCACTGGAGAGGCCATTGCTTGGTTTCAACGTACTTGAGGAACTGGTCCAAGGGCAACCAGAGAGACTCATACCTACCCTCATTACCCTACTCTGTGGGGCCATCTCTGTCCCGGTTGACAAAGCAAAGACCATTGTGAGCTGTATGCAGACCATAAAACCCAATGTGCAGCAAGGACGCACATGAGAGTTGGCCAACAGGCAGTAGTCATCGCCGCTGGACAGGTAGCTTGGGTTAAGTGTAGAGTTCCGCCCAGTATGGACCAATCCGATGCCCCGGTGTTGTTTGAGCCAGATGAAAACAGTATGCCGCTACAGCAACTGGATATGGGTGAAGGCTTGCTAGAAATCCAGGACCCAAGGAGGCCATATGTAGCAGTGCCGGTAGGTAACAACACAAAATACAACATCATCCTGCCACGAAAGACAGCTCTGGGCAGTATTCAGCCCATTCAGAAGGTAGTTGAAACAGACTCATCCAGCAAATCAGAGTTCAATGTGAAGGTCAACAACGTTACCACCCCACCAGCTGATGGAAACCCGTCATTGTGGCACCCGCCAGTTGACATCAGTCACCTAGACGAGAGGCAGCAAGAGACAGCCAAGAAGATGTTATATGAAGAATCAGCAGTGTTCGCTCGAGACAGCAATGACTTTGGGTGTATTACAAGCCTGCAAATGTCACTCAACCTCAAAGATGACATTCCTGTGCAGAGAGCGTACTCATCAGTCCCGAAGCCATTGTTCCAAGAAGTTAAGGGGTATATTCAGGATCTTCTGATGAAAGGGTGGATAGTGAAATCTAAGTCTCCTTACTCCGCTCCTGTTGTGTGCGCCCGTAAAAAAGATGGAACATTGCGCCTCTGTATTGACTACCGCCTGTTAAACCAGAAGACGGTACCTGACAGGCACCCATTACCCAGAATCCAAGACCTGACAGACACCCATGGTGCCTACTCCTGGTTCAGCATCTTAGACCAGGGTAAAGATGACAGCTATTGGGCTCCCGAGTGGCACAGTGGTTTAAGGCACTGCATCTCAGTGCTTGAGGCGTCACTACAGACACCCTGGTTCAATTCCAGGCTGTATCACAACCGGCCGTGATTGGGAGTCCCATAGGGCAGTGCACAATTAGGCCAGCGTCGTCCGGGTTTGGCCGGTGTAGGCCGTCATTGTAAATAAGAATTTGTTCTTAACTGATTTGCCTAGTTAAATAAAGGTAAAATAAAAAAACCCTAACATCAAGGTTTCATAGCAGAGGGTTCCCGACATTTCATCACCCCCTGGGGACTATATGAATGGATGAAAATTCTGATTGGACTCTCCAACGCAGCATTCCAGAGGATCATGGAGGAGACGCTGAGCTCCCTCAGGGACGAATGCTGTATACCATTCCTGATCGATGTCCTTTGCTATGCAAAGTATTTTGACGAGCAAGTGGACGGAATCCGCAAAGTTCTCAAGGTTCTCCAACGTCATGGAGTGAAACTCCGGCCAGAGCAGTGTGAACTCTTCCGCCGGGAGGTCTGGTACGTGGGGCGCCTTGTGTCAGCCGAAGGAGTGAGGACTGACCCTAAGGACCTGGAAGCTGTGCTGTCCCTGAAAACCAAGACACCACAGACGATGTCAACAGTGGCCGATGTCAGCAGGATCCTTGGTTTCCTCAGCTACTACAGATTGTACATCCAGGACTTTTCTCGAATAGCCAAGCCACTCTATGAGCTGCTCCAAGTGAAATCTGGAATGCCACAAGTCCAGCCGCGCAGAGAAAAGACCAAAGGCCCCCAGCTGTCCTCCAGTACCTTGTGGACTGGACAGGCGAACACCAGAGCACACTTGAATGACTCGTTGACATGCTTGTGAACCCACCTGTGTTGGCATACCCTAACTTTGACTTACCACTCATACTGCATACCGACGCTTCAGAGAAGGACCTCGGAGCCGTCCTTTATCAGCAGCAGGATGGGAAGTTGAGAGTCATCAGGGATGGATCAAGAACATCGACACCAGCAGAGAGGAACTACAATTTCCACAGCGGGAGGCTTGAGTTCCTTGCTCTAAAATGGGCAGTGTGTGAAAAGTTTAGGGATTCTATTCCCCGCACTTCACCATTTATACAGATAACAACCCCCTAACCTATGTCATGAGCACCGCAAAGCTTAATGCTGTCGGTCATCGCTGGGTTGGAGAACTGTCAGATTTCCAGTTCAACATTAAGTACAGGCCTGGAAAGATAAATATACAGTACAGGTCAAAGGTTTGGACACACCTACTCATTCAAGGGTTTTTCTTTATTTTTTTATATTTTCAACATTGTAGAATAATAGTGAAGACATCAAAACTATGAAATAACACATATGGAATCATGTAGTAACCAAAAAAGTGTTAAACAAATCAAAATATATTTTCTATTTGAGATTCTTCAAAGTAGCCACCCTTTGCCTTGATGACAGCTTTGCACACTCTTGGCATTCTCTCAACCAGCTTCATGAGGTAGTCACCTGGAATGCATTTCATTTAACAGGTGTGCCTTCTTAAAAGTTAATTTGTGGAATTTCTTTCCTTCTTAATGTGTTTGAGCCAATCAGCTGTGTTGTGACAAGGTAGGGGGGGTATACAGAAGATAGCCCTGTTTGGTAAAATACCAAGACCATATTATGGCAAGAACAGCTCAAATAAGCAAAGAGAAATGACAGTCCATCATTACTTTAAGACATGAAGGTCAGTAAATCAGGAAAATTTCAAGAACTTTGAAAGTTTCTTAAAGTGCAGTCGCAAAAACGATCAAGCGCTATGATGAAACTGGCTCTCGTGAGGACCACCACAGGAATGGAAGACCCAGAGTTACAGTGAGGGAAAAAAGTATTTGATCCCCTGCTGATTTTGTGCATTTGACCACTGACAAAGAAATCATCAGTCTATAATTTTAATAGTAGGTTTATTTGAACAGTGAGAGACAGAATAACAACAAAGAAATCCAGAAAAACGCATGTCAAAAATGTTATAAATTGATTTGCATTTTAATGAGGGAAATAAGTATTTGACCCCCTCTCAATCAGAAAGATTTCTGGCTCCCAGGTGTCTTTTATACAGGTATTGAGCTGAGATTAGGAGCACACTCTTAAAGGGAGTGCACCTAATCTCACCTTGTTACCTCTATAAAAGACACCTGTCCACAGAAGCAATCAATCAATCAGATTCCAAACTCTCCACCATGGCCAAGACCAAAGAGCTCTCCAAGGATGTCAGGGACAAGATTGTAGACCTACACAAGGCTGGAATGGGCTACAAGACCATTGCCAAGCAGCTTGGTGAGAAGGTGACAACAGTTTGCGCGATTTTTCACAAATGGAAGAAACACAAAATAACTGTCAATCTCCTTCGGCCTGGGGCTCCATGCAAGATCTCACCTTGTGGAGTTGCAATGATTATGAGAACGGTGAGGAATCAGCCCAGAAATACACGGGAGGATCTTGTCAATGATCTCAAGGCAGCTGGGACCATAGTCACCAAGAAAACAATTGGTAACACACGTTAGCCTCGAAACCTTAATGACTTGGAGAATATCAGCAAAGAGGAGTGGGACAAAATCCCTCCTGAGATGTGTGCAAACCTGGTGGCCAACTACAAGAAACGTCTGACCTCTTTGATTTCTAACAAGGGTTTTGCCACCGAGTCATGTTTTGCAGAGGGGTCAAATACTTATTTCCCTCATTAAAATGCAAATCAATTTATAACATTTTTGACATGCGTTTTTTTCTGGATGTTTTTGTTGTTATTCTGTCTCTCACTGTTCAAATAAACCTACCATTAAAATTATAGACTGATCATGTCTTTGTCAGTGGGCAAATGTACAAAATCAGCAGGGGATCAAATACTTTTTTCCCCTCACTGTACCTTTGCTGCAGAGGATAAGTTCATTAGAGTTACCAGCCTCTGAAATTGCAGCCCAAATAAATGCTTCACAGAGTTCGAATTCAAGTAACAGACACATCTCAACATCAACTGTTCAGAGGAGACTGTGTGAATCAGGCCTTCATGGTCAAATTGCTGCAAAGAAACCACTACTTAAGGACACCGATAAGAAAAAGAGACTTGCTTTGGCCAAGAAACACAAGCAATTTACATTAGACCGGTGGAAATCTGTCCTTTGGTCTGATGAGTCTAAATTTGAGATTTTTGGTTCCAACTGCTGTGTCTTTGTGAGACGTGGTGTGGGTGAACAGATGATCTCCGCATATGTATTTCCCACCGCATTCCAGGTGAAACTGGTTGAAAGAATGCCAAGAGTGTGCAAAGCTGTCATCAAGGCAAAGGGTGGCTACTTTGAAGAATCTCAAATATAAAATACGTTTTGATTTGTTTAACACTTTTTTGGTTACTACATGATTCCATATGTGTTGTTTCATTGTTTTGATGTCTTCACTATTATTCTACAATGTAATGAATAATGAAAAACCCTGGAATGAGTAGGTGTGTCCAAACTTTTGACTGGTACTGTAGATGCAGATACATTTTCTCGTATCCCCATGGACATCAACCAATATGTGCCAGAATGCACTGAGGAGCTGTCACAGGACGTTGTGCATGCAACTTGGGAAGGGAGCCAAGCGGCCCAGAAGAAGGATGTGGCCTGGATCGCTGCCCTCCACATCTCCTCCATAGACTCCAGTCAACAGCCCAGTGCACTTCTGCCAATGATAGATCATGACGAGCTGGTGAAAGCACAACGTGAAGACCCAGCCATTGGAGAGATTGTAAAGCTTAAGAAGACTGCTACAGTAGTTACCGATTAAATCAGAAAAGTGGTAAACGGCGTCAGAAGGAAGATGTTCTACGAGTGGAGCAAACTGCACCTGGAGAATTTTACAAGATTTGCTCAAGCTTACCCGACAAAGAACAAGTCCGGACGGACTGCAGCAGAGCGTATCTTTAATGACTTCTTACCCCGATTTGGATACCCCTCGAAACTGCATCATGATCAGGGTCGGGAGTTTGAGAATGAGCTGTTCCGTACACTCCTGCAGCTGTCGGTGGTTGGCCATTCCCGAACATCACCATACCATCCCCAAGGTAACCCAGCTGAGAGTTTTAACCGCACCTTGCTACAGATGTTGCGAGCGCTGGCAGACAAAGAGAAGGAGAGATGGAAGGACCATCTTCCACAAATTGTACACGCATACAACTGCACCCGACATGAGTCCACTGGTTACTCACCCTACTATCTGCTCTACGGTCATCATCTATGCCTTCCAGTGTACTTGTTGTTTGGCTTGTTGGGAGAGAAAGACCCAGTCGCACACAAGAGATATGCAGAAGAGTGGGCGGGAAGAATTACTGAAGCATATCGGATTCCAAACGAGAACAGCAAGAAGTCAAGTGCTAGAGGCAAATCCTACTATGACCAGAAGATGAAAGGGGTAGTTCTGCAACCTAGAGACCGAGTTCTGGTTAGGAACCTCAGTGAGCGGGGAGGACCCAGGAAGCTAAGATCATACTGGGAGAAAGTGATCTACGTCATGAAGGAACAGATTGCAGACAATCCGTTATACATAATTCATCCCGAGGTTGGAGACAGGCATAAACAAGAACACTGCACCGAAGCTTGTTACTATTTGTGAATGACTTACCAGTTGAACCTCCACCACCGTGTCCAACTAAACCAGCCCCGGAGAAGCAATCTATGCAGAGAGACACACAGTCAAGAGTCAGTGATGTGGAAGAACACACTCACAACGGGGACACATCTGACTCGGATGATGAATGGACATGAGGCTATTGGTTAAGGAGACCAGTGACTAGGACAGAAAATAGAGCTCCAATCCAAGTACCTGCAAGATCTCCCATGATACAAAAAGATACAGTCCGAGTACCTGTAAGAGAAGAGGAGACAACCTGCAAATGAGTACCTACCTGATACAGTTCCAGTACTTGTAATGGAAGAACAAAGACAACCTGAGAACAAACACTTACCTGATCTAAACAAACCAGAGCCAGAGAATGAGCACGAGGAGCATATCGAACATGAGCAGGCAGAGAGACCCAGGACCCCCCTTGTAGTTGATGCACGCACTGAGAGTAGGCGGTCCACTAGAGATAGAAGGCCAAAGCAAATGTTCACATATGAGACATTCGGTCAACCTTCAATGCAATCACACCCTACAGTTAACACACTCGGTGTAACATACAGTGCGCCTTACTTACCAGTATGAGAAACACCTTACTACATTCCTCCACCCTACTCACTTGCACCTTACATGTGGCCTACTTACATGCCGTACACATACACTACATCTGTTTATTGATGAAAAATGAGTTTTCAGATTTTGAGGTTTAGATTTTGAGTTTTGGGAATGTCAGCAGCCATTTTATTTTTGTAAGGGAGTGTGTGATGCACACAAAATGTATGGTCACATTTGTGTTGATGTATTGTTTCTTTGTATTGGGGAAGAATGCTTTTACTGAAATGTCAGTCATCCAAGGTTTCGCCATTGCGATGCACTTATATTACTGTTGGCCAGTAGGGGGCAGTGAGATGTGTTCGTTTCGCACTGGGACAAAATGCAATCCTACACCTGTGTGTTCTCATAATTGAGAGAACCTTTGAAAGAGAAGCCACGTTCTCCTGTTTCATCATTTATCCTGTGTTACAGCTCAATTGGTAGAGCATGGCGCTTGTAACGCCAGGGTATTGAGTTCGATCCCCGGGACCACCCATACGTAAAAAATGTATGCACACATGACTGTAAGTCGCTTTGGATAAAAGCGTCTGCTAAATGGCATATTATTATTATTACAAAAATACACTGAATACCACAATATAGTTTTCTAACTTGCCTGTTGAAGTGAATGTAATGATTTTGAACAACATAGTAATTGTATAACTTTGTACTAGACAGAAAACGCATGTCGAGTGTAAAATGAAATGATGGTGGTGCATTCCTTTGCTCTAGAAAAAAATGAATTGTTAAGTCCTGAACATTGTTATTTTTGGAAAAAGACACTCCTGACAACATCCTAAGGGTTTAGAGAATGTAATGTTGTAATTGTGATGTTTAAGAACTTTGTAATTGTTGTACTGTAAATGTTAGTGTCGTATCGGGTGAATGCTGGCAATTATTGCTGATAAACAAAGGAGTCCGCTCATACTGAACTTTGATCATAAGGTTTATTCATATCACAAGCTTTCAGCATGAGCTTACAGGTGTCAAGATCACCCGGAGAACGGCATCCCCCGAATTGCAATGGCCGCTCTGCCCTCTCCTTCGTTTTTCCCCCAGTATATATAATCTCCCCAAGATGTGGGTTGCTCCCTCTACTGTCCAATCCCCTGTCTACAACACACTTCCTGTCTGTTGTATGTGGCGTTACACTAAAACATTCCCTCTTGATACTAAAATCAACATTCTTTCAGTTCCACTTAAAAACATTTAACAAAGGCATAATCCTAATACACGACATTAGAAAAGCCGCTAGCTTAGAGCTAACTCCAGTTAGCTATTAGCTGGCTCCGGTTAGCTTTTGGCTAGCTCCGGTTAGCTTTTGGCTGGCTCCGGTTAGCTGTTTGCTAGCTTGTTCAGTCATTTTCCAATAATTACCATTAATGTCATTTGAAATAGTCTTGTCTTTCTATTAGCTCTTCTTACACTGGGTGAATGTATTTTGAGCATGGGTATAAAGTAACTTCTAATGAGTTATACCAGTCTTTAAATGCTTTCATGTTTTAGAGTCGCCTATGAGGCTATAGCGGGCAACAGTCAACTACATAATTATAACCTAAACAGGTAAATTAAAGTTAAGAATAAATGTGTTTGGGGTATAAATGGAAAGAATTTGAGGATGTGAATTGGATGTGAATATAATATTTTTTAAGGGTAAATTTGATATGTTTATGAAGTAATATGTCAGGGATTTATGAGACAGATTATTAAATAAACTTTAAAGAAAAAAAAAGAAAAACATTTGAAATACAATGAAAAGACAGAAAAATATGATTTGCCCTTGAGAGAATGTTGAATAAAATAATTGAGAGAACCTTTGAAAGAGAAGCCACGTTCTCCTGTTTCATCATTTATCCTGTGTTACAGGAACTATTATCTGCTGCACCAGTCCCACTGGGACCAGTAACATGTACTCTCTGTTTAGGGCCAAATAGTTAGCTCAGTTTTTTTGTAAATTCTTTCCAATGTGTTATCAAGTAATTATCTTTTAGTTTTCTCATGATTTGGTTGGGTCTAATTGTGTTGCTGTTGCTGTCCTGGGGCTCTGTGTGTTTGTGAAGAGAGACCCAGGACCAGTTGCACTGTTTGGGGGGCCTCCCAGCCAAATTACAACAGAGGCTTCAACTAATCCAGAACAGTGCTGCCAGGGTCCTGACCAGGACCAAGAAGTCAGACCACATCACCCCGATCCTGGCCCAACTCCACTGTCTACCGGTCAACTACAGGATCGACAGGATCGAAAGTGTTCCACAGGGATGCTGGCCCATGTTGACTCCAATGCTTCCCACAGTTGTGTGAAATTTGCTGGATGTCCTTTGGGTGGTGGACCATTCTTGATACACACTGGAAATTGTTGAGCATGAAAAACCCAGCAGCGTTGCAGTTCTTGACACAAACTGGTGCGCCTTGCACCTACTACCGTAGCCCATTCAAAGGCACATACATCTTTTGTCTTGCCCATTCACCCTCTGAATGGCACACATACACAATCCATGTCTCAATTGTCTCAAGGTTTAAAAATCCTTCTTCAACCTTTCTCCTCACCTTCATCTACACTGATTGAAGTGGATTGAACAAGTGACATCAATAAGGCATCATAGCTTTCACCTGGATTCACCTGGTCAGTCTATGTCATGGAAATAGCAGGTGTTCATAATGTTTTATAAACTGTGTATATTTTTAAAAAAAGATCAGTATGAAAAGCGGTATACAAATTAAATGTATTATTCTTATTATTGTTATATACGCGGCTACACACACTCACAAGTACACACACACACACACATCATCCAATGTGTCGGTGGGATGTGTCGCTTCACAGATTATGGCAAGGTGAGAGGTCGAATGTCTGGGAGGAGGCAGGGAGAGGTAAGAGGGGGGACAGAGCACTTTAGGTAATTGGTTATTGTCCCTTGGGATAGGGGGAGAGACATGACATCATACGGTCCCCGAGAGAGAGAGAGAGAGGGAGGGGTAGAATGGAAGATAGAGAAGACAACCATTTTTGATTTTCAGTTATGGAGCTGTGGAAAAAGAAGAGAGAGAAGGGGAAGTGAAAGAATGCAAAGGAAAGGAGGAGTATAAGGGTGATGGAGTGGAGAGAGGGCCAGAGGCTGAGGAGGCTATCTCTATCTTAGCTCGGCGGAGCAGAACTACAGCGTTGGTGATCGGGAGCTGTTGGCTGTTGTCCGAGCTTTGACGGTGTGGAGGCATTGGCTCGAAGGGACGAAACACCCTTTCCTCGTCTGGACAGACCACCATAACCTGGAGTACATTTGGGCAGCGAGGAGGCTGAATCCTCGCCAGGCCAGGTGGGCCCTCTTCTTCACCCGGTTTGATTTCACACTCTCATACATTCCGGGTACGAAGAACGTGAAGGCAGACGCACTGTCTCGGCTGTATGACACAGAGGAGAGGCCCAGAGACAACACCCCCATACTCAGCAAATGGAGACAGCCATACCCATATGAGAGAGAGAGAGAAACCTTGCTTGCCTTCTTAAATACACCTTAAGTGCAGACTAACTGACTATGCAAGCTCAGTCAGAGATGGAGAAACAACTTTTCAAGCATAGGGGAGTTGTGTGTGTGTGTGTGTGTGCGTGTGTGCGTGTGCGTGTGACCCAGCTGCTGTCAAGCTGCCCCTGTACTCCCCAAGGACGAGCTTCACTGGACAGGAGTTCAAATAGTTAGCTCTTAAAAGGACCGAGGTCAATTCCATCCATTTCATTTCAAGTCCATTCAGAGAATTTAGGCTACTGAAATTCAATTCGTAATCTAAACGTTTTTCATAAAAAATTTACTGAAATTATTTTAATTACCTAAAATAATAACTGAGAATTTAAATGAAAATGTCACTGTTTAAACTAATCAATCATAAGGGACAGTTCGAAAATAAATGGGGTGGGAGGGTGGTCCAAAATAGGGAGGGTTGTCAAACGTCCTTCTTTTTTTTATTTGGGGAGGGTTGTGTGGTATTGTATTGGGCACAGGGGAGGGTAGTGTGTTTTCTTCCTGGTTTACATTTGGGAGTTTTGTTAAGTGCCAATCTGAACATGAACAAGTCTCGCTTTCGGTCCGGTTTTGGAAGCATAAGGACCTTTTGGTCCGGTTTTGGAAGCATAATGACCTTTTGGTCCGGTTTTGGAAGCATAAGGACCTTATCTTTCATATCAGTGAGAAATAATTTTTTTAAACCAAAAGTTAAATTGATAAACACCTTGATAGGGTTAAGGTTAATGTTCCCACAACCATATCTACATGTTACAGAACTTGTTTATGGAAGACAGAGGCGATCACCTTTGCTAATTAGCTATCTAGCGTGCTCTGAACACCTGTGTGTCAGCATAACTCGGGAAGTGTAGCGGAAGTGTAGTTGTGTCTGATGGAGGAACCCATAGCTGTATGGATCTGTGGAAAGCTGCTACAGTAAGTGTATCTTTTTTATTTGAAGGATCCTTTCTTGCTGATGAAAGAAAAGGGCCATATGTTTCGAAAACCATATTGCAAGCGATGATTATTGACGTTTCTAAACATTAAAACAGTGTCAGGATTGTAGTTCACGTGAGGTAGTCGTGGGCGAAGCTAATGGGTGGAAACTAGGGAGAAGGCAGAAGAGGTGGGAAGTAACACGTTACATATACTTAAGTACATTTTTGAGGAACTAGTACTTTTCTGTACTTTTCTGTTCTTCTGTTCTTCTGTAGGAAGTAACTTACTTTTACTCTGTTACATTTTAACAAATTACTTCAGTTACATAGCTTCATATTATTATATTGTCGCTGTCAGATGAAAACTTTGTCACGCCAAATGATAATTTTTTTACATGAAGCGATACTATTTGTTCCCAGTTACGTCTGTAAAAACATTTCACGACCTTTGACCAATGAAATGCATTCAAAATAGGTTGCCATCAAAACTCAAGTCCATTGGCTCTCAAAGTTGTCCGTCAAAACCTGTATCTCCACCACGGCTTTTGAAGTGAAGCCAGAGATGTGGATATAATGACGAGATACCTATGTCTCCACCATAACAATGGGATTCGTTATCCATAGAGCAGAACGGCGGGCTGTCAAGCTCCCACCTATTCCTCTCTTTGGATTGGTGGATACATGTTGTTATTTTAATACTTTTTTGAGTATTCAATGAGGGGTGTGGACGTCAACCGCCTGTCTTCAATGGAGAGAGATGTTACGCTACTAGCCTCATGTCATGAATTAGCATAGCCATCTCCAGACAACTCCGATATATAGTGTTTTTTCTCAAAGTTGCCGGGATCAGTGTTGCACACTTAGCAACTTTGTCGCTATATTTAGCGAGTATTCAGACCCCCCTAGCGACACATTTTCAAAAAATCGACTAGCGACAAATCTAGCTACTTTTTCTGGTGTTATTGGAGACTTTTGGAGACTGACGTGAAAGCACGTATCGTTCTTACTCTTCTCAACGAGCAGCAGGTGCTGCCGTGGGCCCCACCCCCGTCCCAAAGCACTCATAGCTGGCCCAGTCCTCGCACAGCAGTCCCTCCCAGCTGCAGTCAGAACAGGAGATGTTCACCCCTCCGCGTCCAGACTGCAAATGAATCACGCATGCGGGAAGCCGCCGCTGGCGGGATGTAAATGAAAAATAAATCACTGCACAAAAATAAATCACTGCATTTGACTCACACAGCCTCAGTCACTTACTCACCTCTTCCACTGTGTGTGTGCCTCTATGTGACATAAGCTAAACATCTAGCTGGCTAGCTCATCATGTCTCAGTCTAAACTGTACACTCAAAAATACAGAAAGGAGTGGGAATCAAACCCTGAATTCAAAGGCTGGTTGAAGCCGTTTATTGGAGATGATTCACAGGCATACTGCCTGTATTGTAAGGCTGATTTCTACGCCAAACTTAGTGATGTAAAAAAACACATGACAACTCAAAAACATACTCAAAAGGCAAAGCCTTATAACAGTTACACCCAAAACAAGCTGCCATTTATGGATTAAAAAATTTACTCTGCAAAAAAGGCTGAGGCCCCCATGGCATTAGCTATCGCTGAACCCTGTTCCATGCTGGCATGTGATCCCATTGGAGAAGCATGTAGAGCTGCTTTCTCAGACTCCACTGCTGCTACCCACTTCAAAATGCACAGGACAAAGTGCACAGAAATGATTAATGGTGTTCTAGCACCATACTTTCTGAAAAAGTTGGTCGCAGATGTGGGTGACCAGCGTTTCAGCCTCCTCCTCGATGAGTCCACGGATGTAAGTGTTTCTAAGTACCTGGGGGTTGTGATAAGGTACTTTAGTGACACCAAGCAGACAATTGTATCAACATTTCTGGGGCTTGTTGAGTTGGAGGGAGGAGATGCCAAATCTATAGCACGTGCTGTTGTGGCTTTCCTCGAGAAGTGTTGTCTTAAAAAAGAGAAACTCCTGGGGATATGGACTGACAATGCCTCTGTTATGACGGGGATTAACAATGGGGTCCATAAAGTGCTGAAGGAGGAGTATGGCCTCAAAGATCTGGTTCTTATTCACTGTGTGTGCCACTCTCTGCAGCTTGCTGTAAGTCATGCTTCCAATGACACCATCCCCCGTAGTGTGGAGTACTTGGTTTTCAGTGTCTCCAAAGCGCAGGGAGGCCTACAAGGCCATATATGAGACCATCAACTGTGGGGAGAAACCTTTACAGATAACCAAGGTGTGTGCCACACGTTGGCTCTCCATTGAACCCGCGGTTTCACACATTTTGGACCAGTGGGAGGAGCTTAGGCTGCATTTCGCAGTCACCAAGTCCAGTGAACACTGCTACATGGCTGAGGTTTTATACTCCATGTACAGTGATCCTCAAAACATATTGTATCTGACTTTTTTGAAGTCAGTGCTGGGTGAGGTACAGTTGGCCATCAAGGCTTTTGAGGGAGAGCAAGTAGATCCTCTTAAGCTACTTGACAGCTTGGTTAGCCTGATCAAGTCTGTGAGCAGCAGGGTGCTGAATCCACTGGCAAATGTTGATGTACTCAAAGGGCCAATAGATGGATACATCAGTCCCAAACCATACCTTGGTTACCTTTTTGAGTCAAAGGCAGCTGAGCTCCACCTTGCGCCTGAGGATGAAAGCAATGTCCGAAAGCGGTGTGTAGCCTTCACCATCTCCCTCACTATTGAGTTGAGGGTGAGACTGCCGGACAACATCGAAGCATTGCAGTACATGTCAGTTTTCAATGTGGAGGAAACTCGAAAGCACAATAAGAGCCCTGGAGAAATAGAAAAAATAGCCAAGCTCCTTGGCTACTCCCCTGCAGAGATAGACAAGATTGTCCAGCAATGGCGTGCCATCCATCTTAGTAAATGGAATGAGACAAAAAACACACTGGGCTTCTGGAGTGAGATTTGGAAGTTCAGGGATGCAGCTGACATCAACCCTTCAAGAACTTGCCATGGCTGCTGTGTCTGTGTTGTCCTTGCCACACTTGAATGCTGAAGTCGAGAGAGTATTCAGCCAGATGAGTGTGGTAAAAAGCAAACGTAGAAATCGGATGTCCTTGCAGACCCTTAACTACATCCTGTACATTCGATATGGACTGAAGCTGTCTGGTGAGGCTTGCTATGAGCACCAGCTGCCTGATAATGTTTTGCAGCTTTTTGGCACATCAGCTGCTTACTCATTTAAGTCAGCTCCCTCAGTTGCTGAACCTGCCATAGAGATCCTTGACCAAAATGACGACGACCCACTCTTTCTGTGAGCCAGCACAGCCTGTGTGTGTGTGGAGGGGGGTCTGATTTATTATTTTTTATAACCTGAATTAGGGCCAGACTAGTTACCATAATTTTCTCACATTGCCATTGACAGTTTTTTCTATTGTCTCTTTTTGGTCCATTTAGATTGTTAATGTAGATTGTATACAAAAAAAAATGTATATAGATGTTATGGTTAAAAATGTTCCTTTTTTACTGTGACTTGTTGTAGGTTCCTAAGTGGACCATAAGGTTAAAAACCAAACCAAACTTAAGAAAACTAAACTAAAAAAAACGAAGTAACTCCGCCAGTGTCTCTTTTGGGTCACTTTTGCCGGTCCCAAGCCCGGATAAAGGAGGAGGGATGGAATTGTGACATTAAAAAAAAACAAGAATTGACAGAAGAAAGTTCATTTGTAGTTCTAAACATATTTAGGGTGTTTTTTACTCACTTTTTGTCTCTCCCACGATGTTATTCCTCTCTCCTACAGCATCCATCACAATTACAGTGGGGGAAAAAAGTATTTAGTCAGCCACCAATTGTGCAAGTTCTCCCACTTAAAAAGATGAGAGAGGCCTGTAATTTTCATCATAGGTACACGTGAACTATGACAGACAAATTGAGGATTTTTTTTGTTTGTTTCTAGTGTCCTTTGACAGCTCTCTGGTCTTGGCCATAGTGGAGTTTGGAGTGTGACTGTTTCAGGTTGTGGACAGGTGTCTTTTATACTGATAACAAGTTCAAACAGGTGCCATTAATACAGGTAACGAGTGGAGGACAGAGGAGCCTCTTAAAGAAGAAGTTACAGGTCTGTGAGAGCCAGAAATCTTGCTTGTTTGTAGGTGACCAAATACTTATTTTCCACCATAATTTGCAAATAAATTCATTAAAAATCCTACAATGTGATTTTCAGGATATTTTTTTCTCATTTTGTCTGTCATAGTTGACGTGTACCTATGATGAAAATTACAGGCCTCTCTCATCTTTTTAAGTGGGAGAACTTGCACAATTGGTGGCTGACTAAATACTTTTTTCCCCCACTGTACATGCACATGGACAATTATGCAAATTAGGTGATGACATCATTTAGCGACTTCTAGCGACTTTTAGGACAGTCAATAGCTACTTTCCTTACTGAGGAGTTGGCAACACTGGCAGGATGTCACGTCCTACTTTTATCAGTACACTCTTAACAACCTAAACATTACGAAACTTCTATTCAATCAAATAAACCTCACGGAGCAAATAAGCTATTAAATTTTTTTGTTGACCAAATTCGACACTCTCATTGACCTCCATACAAAAACTCCTCGATACCACCTGCTGAAGAAAACAGATTTTTGACCCAGCTATCCCTCTCCCTTCTTCCTCTCTGGTGAAGTGCACGTCTTCACTCCTGAGGATATTTTTATTAACAACTTGTAACCTCACTTTTGAGAAAATGGCCCTTGAATTCTTTGGTACCTACTGGAGAGCTCTTCATCTACACCCATTCAGTATCATTCACACCCTCTTAAGCTTTAGCCCCACCCATCTCTTTAAGGATTCACATGTGAGGCTATGCACTAAACAACCAAAGACTTCAAGACTAAAGGCTGGCTTATACTACGGGTGTGTTCGTAAATTTAATCTTGAGTGCCAGAGTGTACTCAGAGAGTTGTCAGATTGGCCTTTTGTAAATTCAGAGCGTTTCGCTCTCAGAGCATTCAGAGCGCACACTGGACGCTCTGGCCGAAAAGTAGGGTTGATCCGACCGTTCTGACCTAACAACAGCAGTCAAGCACCCAAGCTAACTGGCTAACGTTGGCTAGCTTGCTAGCTACTTCCAGACACAAATGAGAGAACAGCTCATTCTGACCATTTTACTAGCCCTAGCAGAGCTGGTTAGGCTGGTTTTATGTTATCCAGAGCATTGGTGACAATTTAATTACGTTTTTTTGCCAATGTTTACTGACACGGGCCATATTCAACGGGTGTTGAGCGTTCGTAAATTCGTCAGTTATTCTGCACTCTGGCACACTCAGACGAGAGTGCTCTGAAATCGGAGTAGATACCCAGAGCGAATTTACCAGATACGTCTATCGACAGTCGTCGCAGTGACATCATAAACATTCTATTGAAATAGTTACTTGCATAGTGGAGTCTTTTGTTTAGACATGTAGCTAGCTAGCTAAACAATGAACCATAATCCCAACTCATAACGTTACTACCCTGCATGAATCTGCAGGTAGCTAACCAACCAGGTTCAATGTTAGCTAGCTACCATTAGGCTATAACTAGCAATGCAAATGGCTCTGAGATACGAATAATATTACTACACAGATCATACAAGTAATGTTAGCTAGCTAGCCAGCCAGCTAATGTTTGCTAGCTAGCTAACAGTTCACTTTAACTTGAAATGAAAACGACTTTCTGACTAAATTAGAAATGTGTAATATCTGAAATGTAGCTAGCTAGACTCTCTAACCTGTACACATGGATGGACGCTTCTCCCTCTCTGTCATGGATGCCATGGTTGCCCTTAGTTTTAAGATGTAATCCGGAGACAGGTGTTTTATACAACAGCCTTCTGTGTGTTCTCTTTTCGACTCCGTCTGCATATTTGCAATCAAACGGCAGAATTTTCTCCATCGCCTTAGCTATCATACTCTTATTCCACTGATTACAAAACGGTCCTCCAGAAAGTGGAGAGCAATACTTATGCAGCGCTACTACGTGATATCTTTCAAAAAAGGATTACCTACACATACTGACCAACTCGTATTATAGACAGAAACGTGCTACATGGCAGACCAATCCAAACTCATCTCTCGGCATGTCCAACCCACTCATTATCTCAGCCAATCATGGCTAGAGGGAAGGTTGCTGTCTTTTTTTTCGGTGGCTAAACCAACTAGGCTCGTAATTAAACAATTTTATTCGTATTTACAGATGGCATACAAGTTTGTTATTAAGGCACATGAAAGTTCACATGTTCCAGAAGGCATTTCTGCCAAAAATAAAAATAAAAAATGGCGCGCTTGTGAAGTAGTGACGCGCGACACGCCTAGTTTCCTGAAACGAGTCACATATCGCAAGCCCATAATAAGTCAATAGGGCTAACTGACTAGCCTCTGTAGCTCAATTGGTAGAGCATGGCGCTTGTAACGCCAGGGTAGTGGGTTTGATCCCCGGGACCACCCATACGTAAAAAATGTATGCACACATGACTGTAAGTCGCTTTGGATAAAAGCGTCTGCTAAATGGCATATTATATTAGTACTGTTAGCTAGCCAGATAGCCACGAAGAATTGTTAGCTAGCTACTGTACCCACGAATAATTTACAACTATCTTGCATAATATTAGTTCCATGTCAATTTTTTCCTGTTTAACTATCTGGCTAGCTAAATTATTACGATTCACATATCTAGTTGATAATTATTAAGTAAAACGTTTGCTTTGTGTATATCTTGTTTCATCTATTGTTGCCATTGTCCTGGCTGGAAGAAGGTTCAGTGAATGGGGAGGTGAAGCGTGAGGTAATACAGTAGGGGGGGTGCGAGTGCTTCTCAAATGTATTGTTTTATGCATTCTCCACACTCTCGTCGTCACAAGAACATACTCAAGAGAACGTAGTCTGAGAATGCACTCGAAGCATGAGAGTGTGGAGCATGGTAGTATGCATATTGAGAAACATCCCTAGAGTTTGAAAGCTACGTGTATATCTTGTTTCATCTATTGTTGCCATTGTCCTGGCTGGAAGAAGGTTCAGTGAATGGGGAGGTGAAGCGTGAGGTAATACAGTAGGGGGGGTGCGAGTGCTTCTCAAATGTATTGTTTTATGCATTCTCCACACTCTCGTCGTCACAAGAACATACTCAAGAGAACGTAGTCTGAGAATGCACTCGAAGCATGAGAGTGTGGAGCATGGTAGTATGCATATTGAGAAACATCCCTAGAGTTTGAAAGCTACGTGTATATCTTGTTTCATCTATTGTTGCCATTGTCCTGGCTGGAAGAAGGTTCAGTGAATGGGGAGGTGAAGCGTGAGGTAATACAGTAGGGGGGGTGCGAGTGCTTCTCAAATGTATTGTTTTATGCATTCTCCACACTCTCGTCGTCACAAGAACATACTCAAGAGAACGTAGTCTGAGAATGCACTCGAAGCATGAGAGAGTGGAGCATGGTTGTATGCATATTGAGAAACATCCCTAGAGTTTGAAAGCTACAACCCTCCCCCACCCACCCTGTATGCATATTGAGAAACACCCCTAGAGTTTGAGAGCTACAACCCCCCCACCCACCCAGTAATTTTCGAACTGTCCTTAAATAATCCTATTAAAACACTGCATGAGAAATATGTCTGAAACTCAAAACAATTGACAGTACAGGGTATAAAACACTACTTAGCCGAATATGCTATTAACAGCCATTATAGCATTGCTTACCGATAGGCCTATTTTGATTACTATTTCAATTCGTCACCACGCTCTACCGTCTACTGGTATTTCCCAACTGTAGTCCTCGAGTACCCCCAACACACAGACTAAGATAAACATTTACATTTTATCCCCGGACAAGCACACCTGAATGAACTTGTTAACTAATCCTTCGATTAGTTGAATCAGGTGTGTTGGTCCAGAGCTACAACAACAATGTGTGCTGACTGAATCGACTAAATAATTGGAGGATGCGGGCATCGATCCCGCTACCTCTCGCATGCTAAGCGAGCGCTCTACCATTTGAGCTAATCCCCCTGTGACGAAAATAAGAAGTATGAGATCTCAATGACGGCACTGCCAAATCCCTCGTCAACTAGAAAGGGTCATTTTTATGAATAAAAAGTATGCTCGCTTCAACTGTCTAAATGTATTTTTCATGGTAGTTCAGTAAGCCTAGTGGTAAAAATAGTTGTATTGTATTGTTTGTGAGTTTTGTGTGTTATATAGCAGAACAACCTGTGAGTCTGGAGTTCCCCCTGCTGGCTGTCTGTGGAATAAGATCAGGATCAGCTCGTGGGGAAATGCATGTATGTAGCCCGAACAGCCACTAATGGTCACTGTTTTCCTGTCTTTTGTCGTTCTAGTGCTCACTTGGTCTCAGTGGATTGGTCCAAGGCCTTTCTACCGTAAACAGAGGAGAGGACAACCTTTCAGTAGAATATATTGAGAGTCACAGCTCCCAACATTTATTAACAAATTAACAGCTACTAAATGAAAGATCTGTCTCATAAACTACACATGTGCCTACATATGACAACGAAAGTTGATTTTTGCATCACCCCAAGCGACCATAGAATGTGTCCCTTTAATTTAAGTAATGATTAGGTGGTTTGGTGGGATTTTTTAAATTCCAGTGTGTTTCTGCTTGCCACAACAAAGGCAAAAGAGAGAACGAACTGGCACACAGACTAAGATATTATAACCTGTTTAGAAGTGGAAAGAAGGCTGTCCATCATATCTCAAAGCCATTATGACCAGGGCTCCTCCTCCACTGTAGGATAAATAATAATAATAATAATAATAATAATAATAATAATAAGAATAATAAGAATAATAAGAATAATAAGAATAATAATGATTTATTCTATATAGCACTTTTCATTACACACAGAATCTCAAAGTCGTGTTAAAAACAAAAATAAATTCAAGGTGATCTGATACATACCTGGCCGATGGCTTCCACAGCTTCAGATGATAATAATAAGATGGAGAGTGATGGAGTCTGTAGTTAGAGATGAGTTGAGTTGAGGCAGTAAGGCAGTTCACTTCAGACATTTAGCTTGCACTTGTATGTGCTAGAGAACTGTGCTACAAGCCCATTATTTTCACTATGTATAAATATATAGACAGAGATACATGTATGACTCCTGTTATTTTTGTTTTACCTTTTAATAAAGCACTTAAATGTTGATCTCTCTTAATGGTTCATGAGTAATTTGGTATTGTTAGTGTTTTTTAAATTGTAAAATGAGAAAGACAATGTAGCAGTGTGTGTCTGTGTCCCTGTCCGAAGTTAAGTTTCACTTGTGTGGTCATCTGGGTATCTGTTTTGGTTTGTCCACTAGCCCATTGACTACCTCTGTAGCATGGGTGATACGTTGATTAACAGAGGTCAACCCTTACAGTCATCAACAACAACAAAAATAAGAGTCCTGAGCAAAAGCATCCAGAAAAAGAGGTCCAAAAAAAGCAGAGGAGAACATACATTCACATCAATGTTTGGAGTCTCCCATTCCACCTGCTGGGGAAAAGCTGAAACACACACACAAAATATATGACATATCAGACAAATTATTTCTTGCCAATAACATATAATATAGTTTCTGTAAATAGCGCACTAAATTTTGAAACAGAATCCTGAAAGTTCCATTCTATGCAGCACATTTCTATGTGCAATGTATAAACCTTCTAACGTTGTGATCTACTGTCCCGCCTGAAGTTATAGTTTAACCAATGGGAATGCCAATAGCTCTTCAAGGTGACCAATTAAATTGCACATTCCCCACCATGGTCCTTCCTTGACATTATGGCCTGCATTTTGGACTGTCACGTAGCGTTTTAATGTCCCTGCTTAGGACTTGAACATATATAGTATTCGCACCAACAAATTTGGTACTCCCTCATTTCATAGATTTGGAAAGAAAATACGAGTTGCTAACTTACTCGGTTCCACAAGACATTACAGCTCAGTGGTGGGCGCGAGGGTGAGGCCGTGAGGACGACATTAGGGAAGGGAGTGGGAGGTCTTCCACCGACTCATCCTAAACCGCAAGCAGTGTACTGTGGACAACATTGTACTGAAACTCCAAACCGAGGTTCCTAGACGCTATCTGGCTGCTAAGTGCAGCCCGCTCGGGATAAGGCCAGACGTTGGAATTGCGCTTTTGCGACACCGGTATGGTTTATGATGTGGTAGTATGTGAGCGAGACACATTCACATGCTCTCCAAAAATGGACACAATAGGAAATCATTCTTATATTGTGCATCTTAGCTAGTTAGCCACCAAGTCAGCTAATGCACAGTTTTGGGGCAGATTACTGATAGCAGCAACTGCCCATATTAGTGTCAAGGTATGTTTACTGTCTGTGTAGGATTTGGCATAAGAAGGCTCCTTTTCAAGAGCGAGCATGGAGGGGCGTTGTGGATTTAGCCAACTTTGCTAGCTAGCTAACTCAGTCCAATACTTCTATTTTTAACCAGATTGGTGGTTGTTTTAACTAGTTGCATGTTTGTCAATTGTAAAGCATACATGTTAACATTTTAACAGAGGTTGACTTGTTAGTTTACAGAGGAGTGCTTTCAAGGTTTGCTTGATTAATGTTGTCAAAGGATATAACAATCCAGCTAGCCAGCTAAGTAGCCCGGGTCAAGCTCGTGCACCCTAATGAAGGAGTACAAAGTGGTTGTGTTGGGAAGCGGCGGCGTTGGCAAGTCCGCGCTGACTGTCCAGTTTGTCACGGGCACGTTCATCGAGAAATATGACCCTACAATTGAGGACTTCTATCGGAAAGAGATTGAAGTGGACTCGTCGCCTTCGGTGTTGGAGATCCTTGACACGGCAGGGACAGAACAGTTCGCCTCCATGAGAGACCTGTACATCAAGAACGGCCAGGGTTTCATACTTGTCTACAGTCTCGTCAACCAACAGTCATTTCAGGTAAAGGCCCTTACTACCTGTTGTTACCAATACCTGCCCACATGTCAATGAGTTTACATCTTGATAGCCTCACCAGCTATCAAGATGCACTGTAGCCATGTTTTAAATGGGCCTACTGAGCAATCCCAGTTGTCTAGATATCATTTCGAGTCCTAACCCCATTGTTGACAAAGTACATTTACATTTTAGTCATTTAGCAGACGCTCTTATCCAGAGCGACTTACAGTTAGTGAGTACATACATCATTTTTTTTATTTTTCATACTGGCCCCCCGTGGGAATCGAACCCACAACCTTGGCGTTACAAACGCCATGCTCTACCAACGGAGCTACATCCCTGTAGGAACCAATTGGAGAGATCCTGCCATAGCCTTAATCTCTACAACTATGGGCCAAGTCCAAAATTGTATAAACTCAACAGGTTGGAAGAAGGGCCAATGGGCTGCTACTTAACCCATTGATATACAGTACCAGTCAAACGTTTGGACACACCTACTCATTCCAGGTTTTTCCATTATTTTTACTATTGTAGAATAATAGTGAAGACATCAAAAATATGAAATAACACATGTGGAATCATGTAGTAACCAAAAAAGTGTTAAACAATTTGAGATTCTTCGAAGTAGCCACCCTTTGTCTTGATGACAGCTTTGCACACTCTTGGCATTCTCTCAACCAGCTTCATGAGGTAGTCACCTGGAATGCATTTCAATTAACAGGTGTGCCTTGTTAAAAGTTAATTTGAGGAGTTTATTTCCTTCTTAATGCGTTTGAGCCAAACGCATGTGTTGTGACAAGGTAGGGGTGGTATACAGAAGATAGCCCTATTTGGTAAAAGACCAAGTCCATATTATGGCAAGAACAGCTCAAATAAGCAAAGAGAAACGACAGTCCATCATTACTTTTAAGACATGAAGGTAAGTCAATACGGAACATTTCAAGAACTTTGAAAGTTTCTTCAAGTGCAGTCGCAAAAACCATCAAGCGCTATGATGAAACTGGCTCTCATGAGGACCGCCACAGGAATGGAAGACCCAGAGTTACCTCTGCTGCAGAGGATAAGTTAATTAGTTACAGAAATTGCAGCCCAAATAAATGCTTCAGAGTTCAAGTAACAGACACATCTCAACATCAACTGTTCAGAGGAGACTGTGAATCAGGCCTTCGTGGTCGAATTCCTGCAAAGAAACCACCACTAAAGGACACCAATAAGAAGAAGAGACTTGCTTGGGTCAAGAAACACGAGCAATGGACATTAGACCGGTGTAAATCTGTCCTTTGGTCTGATGAGTCCAAATTTGAGATTTTTGGTTCCAACCGCCGTGTCTTTGTGAGACATAGTAGGTGAACGGATGATCTCCGCGTGTGGTTCCCACCGGGAAGCATGGAGGAGGTGGTGTTATGGTGTGGGGGTGCTTTGCTGGTGACACTGTCAGTGATTTATTTAGAATTCAAGGCACACTTAACCAGCATGGCTACCACAGCATTCTGCAGCGATACGCCATCCCATCTGGTATGCGCTTAGTGGGACTATCATTTGTTTTTCAACAGGACCCAACACACCTCCAGGCTGTGTAAGGGCTATTTGACCAAGAAGGAGAGTGATGGAGTGCTGCATCAGATGACCTGGCCTCCACAATCACCCGACCTCAACCCAATTGAGATGGTTTGGGATGAGTTGGACAGCAGAGTGAAGGAAAAGCAGCCAACAAGTGCTCAGCATATGTGGGAACTCCTTCAAGACTGTTGGAAAAGTATTCCAGGTGAAGCTGGTTGAGAGAATGCCAAGAGTGTGCAAAGCTGTCATCAAGGCAAAGGGTGGCTACTTTGAAGAATCTCAAATATATTTTGATTTGTTTAACACTTTTTTTGGTTACATGATTCCATATGTTATTTCATAGTTTGTCTTCACTATTATTATACAATGTAGAAAATGACAAACCCTTGAATGAGTAGGTGTGTCCAAACTTTTGACTGGTACTGTACATCGAAGAGCTATGCAGCAATAACTGTTCCACAAACGTTTTCCCACAGTTCCTGAGAATATCCTTTCTATCCATCCCTAACTCCAGGACATTAGGCCGATGCGAGACCAGATAGTGCGGGTGAAGCGCTTTGAGAAGGTGCCACTGATCCTGGTGGGCAACAAGGTGGACCTGGAGTCTGAGAGGGAGGTTGCGGGTGCAGACGGCCGGGCCCTGGCTCAGGAGTGGGGCTGCCCCTTCATCGAGACCTCGGCCAAGAGCAAGACCATGGTGGACGAGCTGTTTGCTGAGATCGTCCGTCAGATGAACTATGCCACGCTGCCAGAGAAACAGGAGCAGTGCTGCACGGCCTGTGTGGTGCAGTAAGGGAGTAGGGGACACTGTCCTCTCCACAACTCTCCCCCAGGTAAGAGGCTGAAGCACTACACTTCACCCTCCACACACGTAGTAATACTAAGAAGTGAAAATGCACACTGATAGGCTTTTCACTGACAACAGGCAAGAATTCACAGGTTGTCAAAAGACTTATGGGCATGGATAGCAGCAGTGTAGAGTTCGTAATGCGTGTACAAAAATGTGCATGCGGAGGCAGGGAGATGAGAGGATCAGGGGTGGCACAAAGGGAACGAAATGACAGCTGTTAGAAGAAGCAGACAGGGAAAGGGTTTGCTGCACGGACTGATAAAACCGTTGGTTTAGCCTGTTATGATTAGATCAGACAAAGAATGTGGCGTGAAGAAGCCAACTGTCTAAGCAGTGAGCACAGGGGTGGAAAAGAGGAGTGAGAGAAGTGAATGGTAATGTACAAGCAGAGAGATGAGACCTATGAGCAAGAGGGCAGATCCCAGACAAAGGAAAAGGAAAACGCAACATCCTGAAATATAAATTGATGTTCCAAAACAGGAAGCAGATTTTCTTCACTGTGAACTACCTTCCCCACACATACAGTAGACACACATAAACATTGAGGTATTGGTCATTGTAACTGGGTTTCACAGTTTACATATTGATGAAATGCAAATGTCCTTAATTGTAAAGGTGGTAATTACTTAAATATTAATATCCTCATACCTACGAGTGTCTCAACACCTATTGTCTTCAGTCTTTCCTCTACTCTCAGTAACACAGTACTTTTTTCTTTTTCCATTGTTGTAAAGTTCCTGTTTTGATGACCTATGACCCCAGGAACCACTTCAGCTCCATCACAGCTTCTGACCTCTCCAGCTGGCAGTGTTACCTACCAGAGGGCAGATTCTTGTCGGTTCATAAACCAATTCAAGGGAGTCTTGAGCCTGCCCAACCTTTGATATCTTGACTGTGGAACACATTCACCTGCAGACTCACTGGCCTTCATGGTGAAGGCCCAGGGAATAACTACTTTTCAGTGTGTATAGGACAGATTTACAGGAATGAGGATGAAGGGTTGTCTATGGATTTCTATTTTCTCATTTGGGGTTGGGGAGTGCTAGAGCAATGAGCAAATAATCTGCTCAGGACCACAGCGTCCCTTTTGAAGCTGCTCAGTCATTATATCACCAAGTTTTACTTTGTACTTTTATGGGTTTATTAAATCTGGTATATCATTTTGAAGTGATAACCATAATGCAGGTTTGGGCCTCGGGCCAGAATTCAATCAAAACATGGTAATTATATGATTGCTGTGCTCTACAGCAGTGTTTACCAAAATACCTGATTCAAGTCATTAGCTAGGTTTCCATCCAATGGCGACAGATTTTCAGAATAATATTGTAAAATATGCATAAAGGAAATATGTGCATTTCCCCACCAGTGGTGTTTCCATCAAATGGACTTGTTGCAGATAAAAATAAGTTTGATGACCGTTTTCATGTACCGAATAAAAATCTAAAGTTCAATGTGTTAGTTTTGTCACACACTATTGTGTTAAATAGAAAATGTGCCAACTCTGGTCTTGGCACGTGTGCTCTAGCCAACCGCCTGCAGAGATAGTTCCGGTAGGCTAGTCTACATGATGAGATTATTATGGATAAGAACAAAAATATTTGTATATGTCAAGCATCGATCATCATGTCACCAGAATCAGACCCTTGATATTTATTGGAAAGGAACATCAAGATCACCGTGCACTTTCACCCCCGTGACCTTCATACATTATTTAATCTGTCACCTAATAAACTGCGTGGTAGTTGGAGGACCACATCATCGCGTGACTCAAGTTTACTTCGATATTATGGTTATATCAATATTTGCGCATAAAGGAATTCCACCGCCACTTCTCGCATAATACATTTTAGACAAAAAGATCCCACCGTGTCGAACGAACAAATTATCTGTCTGCATTTATAAAATTGTACCGAAACTTCCTGTTTCCATCACAGCTGTCGTGATTTTTTTTTATACAGTATGATTTTACTCGCAAAAACTGTGGATGGAAACATGGTTAGTGAGGGCTTAATGATTAGTTGACTGGAGTTGGGAAACAATGCTTTACAGGGCCTCAAACCAACTGTATGGTGGTCATAGAAGCAGTCCAATTTTCAATTATTTCGACGGGCCTGATTCTGGTGACATGATGATCAATTTGCCCCCAAGCATGAGACGTTCACGTTGAGATGACTGAAGAGCACATCCATGGTTGTTTTCTGATTACCGCTGTGTGGTTGCTTGAGATACAGGTTCCTCAGTCATTTGGATGATGACTGTGTTAGATGGTTTGATCAAATTCTGGCCCTAAACTAACTTTTACATTATATTATGATTTTTTAAAAAGTTTTTCTCATAACCTATTTATTAAAATATCTAATTGCATTGTTAGCCAATTATCAAAGTTTTCTTTTATACTTGCTTTTGGTTTTGCGACTTTAGTGTCGTTTTTATTTTTAAGTTGAGTATTAACACAGCCTTAAATGATTTCAGTCTTACGTTGGTTTCTGTGTGGTTATTCAGTCTCATACTTTCATCTCTTCAACACAATTACTGTCATGTAGTACAAATCTGATACTAAGATAGGACACTGACCTCATCATGTGGTCACAAGTTTGGTATCCTGATTCAAATGGTCTTACATTTCTGGTTTAGACTGTTCATTACAGACTGTGATAAACACTATACAGCTCTGGAAAAAATTAAGAGACCACTGCAAAATTATCAGTTTCTCTGGTTTTACTATTTATAAGTATGTGTTTGGGTAAAAATAAAATTTTTGTTTTATTCTATAAACTACTGACAACATTTCTCCCAAATACCAAATAAAATATTGTCATTTAGAGCATTTATTTGCAGAAAATGACAAATGGTCAAAATAACAAAGAAGATGCAGTGTTGTCAGACCTCGAATAATGCAAAGAAAATAAGTTCATGTTCATTTTTAAACAACACAATACTAATGTTTTAACTTAGGAAGAGTTCAGAAATCAATATTTGGTAGAATAACCCTGATTTTCAATCACAGCTTTCATGAGTCTTGGCATGCTCTCCACCAGTCTTTCACATTGATGTTGGTTGACTTTATGCCACTCCTTGGTCAAAAATTCAAGCGCCTCGGCTTTGTTTGATGGCTTGTGACCATCCATCTTTCTCTTGATCACATTCCAGAAGTTTTCAATGGGGTTCAGGTCTGGAGATTGTGCTGACCATGACAGGGTCTTGATCTGGTGGTCCTCCATCCACACCTTGATTGACCTGGCTGTGTGGCATGGCGCATTGTCCTGCTGGAAAAAAACAATCCTCAGAGTTGGGGAAAAATGTCAGAGCAAAAGGAAGCACATTTTCTTCCAGGACAACCTTGTACATGGCTTGATTAATGCGTCCTTCACAAAGACAAATCTGCCCGATTCCAGCCTTGCTGAAGCGCCCCCAGATCATCACCGATCCTCCACCAAATTTCACAGTGGGTGCGAGACACTGTGGCTTGTAGGCCTCTCCAGGTCTCCGTCTAACCATCAGACAACCAGGTGTTGGGCAAAGCTGAAAATTTGACTCATCAGAGAAGTTGACCTTACTCCAGTCCTCTACGGTCCAATCCTTATGGTATTTTGCAAACCTCAGCCTGGCTCTTCTTTGCTTCTCATTGATGAAGGGCTTTTTTCTAGCTTGGCACGACTTCAGCCCTGCCCTTAGGAGCCTGTTTCGAACCGTCCTCGCCGTGCACTTCACCCCAGCTGCCGTTTGCCATTATTTTTGTAGGTCACTTGATGTCATCCTACGGTTGTTGAGTGACATTCGAATGAGTTGGCGGTCATCCCAGTCAGTAGTCGTTTTCGCCCTCTGCCGGTCTGTAGCTTTGTTGTCCCCAATGCCTGCTGCTTGAACTTGTTCTTATGAACCGCCATCATTGAAATTTTAAGGATGGAAGCAACCTGACACTCACTGTATCCTTCTGCCAGTAAAGCCAGAATTGAACCCTTCTTTTCCTCACTCAAAACGTTCCTTTTCAACTCTTTTGGCATGGTCATAGTTATTTTTTAATTAATTTTACTTTTGAGGCACTATTAGCACTGTTTTTGCCATTGAGCTTGTCCTATTGCAAGAGGATAGTGATGACCACAGCAGTGGTTTTTATACTTTTCCTCGTTAAATAAGATTTGGTTCAGGTGATCACCTAATCAGTACCTAATTCAGTAGAATGAGGTGTGCCTGTGTTGGAATTCAACAGACACTGGAATGGAATGGCTGTCATACATGTAGAGATGCTGATTTAAGAAAAATGTGCAGTGGTCTCTTAATTTTTTCCAGAGCTGTATATAGAATATTGTTTCCTACTTCACATCAAATGTAAATCACTTCATGCAAAGTGCTGTCCTTCCTTCCACTGCACATAATGAGAACTGGCACAATATTCATATGACCCAACTCGAGTGGCCTTGAGGTTGGGCCATTCTGAATATGGTGTAGAACAGATATGAGTTTCTGTCATGTAGAAAGAATAGTCTGTTCTATATAATATATTTATATCTGCAACGTTGAATGTGTTGCACATAGTAAGGCCAAAGACTGTCACACAATCAGCCACAAGAGGGCAGCATTCTCTACATTATTTGAAAGCAGATGTTAATCTATAGATCTGGGGGCTTTTTTAAAGTATCTCAAACCACGTTTCCATCCACAGATTTTATGCGACAAGTCATATTGTATTCAACAAAATCACGACAGCTGTGATGGAAACAGGAAGTTTCGGTGTAATTGTATAAATGCCGACAGATAATTTGTTCGTTCAACATGTTGGGATCTTTTTGTGTCGTAAAATCAATTTGCGGGAAATGGCGGTGGAAACGCCTTTATGCGCAAATATTGATATAATCATCTCGAAAATGCGATGATATGGCGTGTGGTCCTCCCACTACTACTCGGGAAACCATACACTTTATTAGGTTACAGATGAACTTCACAGGGTGGTGAAAGTGCACGGTGATGAGTTTGATACTGCCTTCCAATAGATCGAGGGTCTTATTCTGGTGACATGATGGTCGATGCTTGACTGCCGTTTGACAGATAAAAAATATTCTCGCGTTTACCCATAATCTCATGTAGTAGACAAAACAACCCGCACTGTATCTGCTAGCTGTTGGCTAGAGCTCACGTGCCAAGATCAGAGTAGGCAACGTTTTCTATTTAACACAACCGTTTTTGTCTTTCAACTATCGGTAGAGTTGAAAATGCGATGGAAACACATTGAACTTTAGATTTTTATTCGGTACATGAAAAAGTACGTTTTGTATGCACTATGTCATCATGCAGGGATTTTTATGGGCAACAAATCCGTTTGGTGGAAACACACCACTTGCGGGAAAATGCGCATATTTTATTTATGAAGATTTTAGAATATTCGCATGAAAATCTGTCGCCAATTGAATGGAAACCTAGCTACTGGTTGTATTTTCAAAATGGTCATAGACATACTACTGTTTCTTCAGTAGATCAATACTACCATACTTATTATTCTGAAAAAAATGTCTAGACTGCAGGTACATGTCCAAACCTTTAGGTGGCAGAGTGATGTATTCTTTTGCGGAAAATGCCAAGGAAATGAAAGAAAAACGTGACGTCAGGCTACTGAAACATGTAAACAAACGGGACATCTTTGGTACAAGTACTGCAAATTACATTTGATAACATTAGTTACACGAGTAACCATGAAGAGGGTATTTGTAACTGTAGGAACAACAAGCTTTGATGACCTAATCGAACGTGTTACTTCCCCTGAAGCTGTTCAAGTGAGTATGATCTGTGATGGCTAGTACAGAAGCTAACGTTAGCTAGCTAGCCAACTGTCCTCAAAAACTAGACAATAATAATTTGAGTAGACGTGCCATACCCTCGCATTGTTATATTTCTAGAAAGTTCTTTATCTCTCTCTTGAAGGAGTTGAAAGCCCGCGGCTATCAACATTTGGTCCTGCAGGTCGGACAAGGCTCTATTCTCCCAGATTCAGACAGCTGTCACGAGCTCACGTTAGAGGCCTTTCGATTCAAGGATTCCATCGCTGAAAATATCAGATGTGCCGACCTGGTTATCAGCCATGCTGGTGTGTATCTCTTTTTTAAAGAAATTAAACAAACTAGCTAAACTACCATACCATTGTGCTGGTCAATGATGTTGTTTAATTATAATAACATGTCTGGTCTTGTATTTTCAGGGGCAGGTAGTTGTCTGGAGACCCTTGGTGCAGACAAGCCACTGCTAGTGGTGGTCAATGACAAACTTATGGACAATCACCAGCTAGAGCTGGCCAAACAGCTACACCAAGACTCACACCTACTGTACTGCACCCCCAGGTCAGTGTAAATCCTCAACTTGATCACGAGGACTCACACTTTGTCACTGACATATTGTATATGTAGATTTCTGCTAATAAAGTCCTAGAGTTGTCAAACTGTGATTGAAATTTAGTAGGTCAACATACCCTTTTGTCTCAAATTATTTCACAGCACTCTTACTGAGACCCTGAAGACGATGGACCTTGCTGTTCTCTCACCCTTCTTACCTGGACAACCAAAGCATTTTGCCAATTTCCTGGACAAGGCCCTTGGTGTTCAATGATTCCAACGGAGGGCTGTCTCTGAGGTCAACTCAGTGTTCTGTTATGGACTCTGGAGATGTTTGCACTCTTCTTCTTCGTGTGGCTTTCCAGCAGACTAGACAATGTACTGCCTTCCGCAGGTCGGAGTGTGGATTGCACATTTTGGTCACCACCATCTAACCCTGCACCTATACACTATCCCCAAAAACCCACCGCTCCATCCCACTACGTTGGCCCTAAACCTATCCTACACCACGCCTTCAGCCTGGGAGGATGGAGCCCCTTCTCTCAAAACTTCCTGTAGCTCTTCTGCACTAAAATCTCTCACCCCAAAATATTTCTCTGCTGCTGCAACTACCACATGTCTTCTGTGATTTCTGCTGCATCAGCGCAGTACAGTTGATCACCATGGCTATGATGTTTGCACTCTGAAACTCTCCTCATCTTTGAGATGAACTAGACGTGGGGTTGAGCAGAGGGTAGCCTACATTCTGTTTCCCTCTATGACACTCACAAGCTGCGCAGGACACATTAGAACAGACTGTGACAAAACCACATGATCTTCCCTTATTTCTTCCCGAACTTTCCAATTTCTGATACAATTCTCTCACTTTTTGATGCAAATTAAAGTTGTTACACCTTTCCCATATTCAAGTCATTTAACATATTTTCTTATTAGCTTTATGAACATAGAACTTGGTTGCAATTTGTATCTGTGCTAGAATGGCCATAATTGTATTTATTTATTATTATATATACAGTACCAGTCAAAAGTTTGGACACACCTACTCATTCCAGGGTTTTTCTTTATTTTTACTATTTTCTACATTGTAGAATAATAGTGAAGACATCAAAACTATGAAATAACACATATGGAATCATGTAGTAACCAAAAAAAGTGTTAAACAAATCAAAATATATTTTATATTTAAGATTCTTCAAATAGCCACCCTTTGCCTTGATGACAGCTTTGCACACTCTTGGCATTCTCTTAACCAGCTTCATGAGGTAGTCACCTGGAATGCATTTCAATTAACAGGTGTGCCTTGTTAAAAGTTAATTTGTGGAATTTCTTTCCTTATTGCGTTTGAGCCAATCAGTTGTGTTGTGACAAGGTAGGGTTGGTATACAGAAGATAGCCCTATTTGGTAAAAGACCAAGTCCATATTATGGCAAGAACAGCTCAAATAAGCAAAGAGAAACGACAGTCCATCATTACTTTAAGACATGAAGGTCAGTCAATCTGGAAAATTTCAAGAACTTTGAAAGTCTCTTCAAGTGCAGTCGCAAAAACCATTAAGCGCTATGATGAAACTGGCTCTCATGAGGACCGCCACAGGAATGGAAGACCCAGAGTTACCTCTGCTGCAGAGAATAAGTTCATTAGAGTTACCAGCCTCAGAAATTGCAGCCCAAATAAATGCTTCACCTAGTTCAAGTAACAGACACATCTCAACATCAACTGTTCAGAGGAGACCGTGTGAATCAGGCCTTCATGGTCGATCTGCTGCAAATAAAGCACTATTAAAGGACACCAATAAGAAGAAGAGACTTGCTTGGGCCAAGAAACATGAGCAATGGACAATAGACCGGTGGAAATCTGTCCTTTGGTCTGATGAGTCCAAACTCTGTGTCTTTGTGAGACGCAGAGTAGGTGAACGGATGATCTCCGTATGTGTGGTTCCCACCGTGAAGCATGTAGGAGGAGGTGTGATGGTGTGGGGGTGCTTTGCTGGTGACACTGTCTGTGATTTATTTAGAATTCAAGGCAGACTTAACCAGCATGGTTACCACAGCATTCGGCAGCAATACGCCATCCCATCTGGTTTGCACTTAGTGGGACAATCATTTGTTTTTCAACAAGACAATGACCCAACACACCTCCAGGCTGTGTAAGGGCTATTTGACCAAGAAGGAAAGTGATGGAGTGCTGCATCAGATGACCTGGCCTCCAAAATTCATCCTACTTCAACCCAATTGAGATGGTTTGGGATGAGTTGGACCGCAGAGTGAAGGAAAAGCAGCCAACAAGTGCTCAGCATATGTGGGAACTCCTTCAAGACTGTTGGAAAAGCATTCCACGTGAAGCTGGTTGAGAGAATGCCAAGAGTGTGCAAAGCTGTCATCAAGGCAAAGGGTGGCTACTTTGAAGAATCTAAAATATATTTTGATTTGTTAACACTTTTTTGGTTACTACATGATTCCATATGTGTTATTTCATAGTTTTGATGTCTTCACTATTATTCTACAATGTAGAAAATAGTAAAAATAAAGAAAAACCCTTGAATGAGTAGGTGTGTCCAAACTTTTGACTGGTACTGTATATAAAAATGTAAACGCAACATGCAACAATTTTTAAGATTTTACTGAGTTACAGTTCATAGAAGGAAATCAGTCAATTTAAATAAAATCATTAGGCCCTAATTTATGGATTTAACATGACTGGGCAGGGGCGCAGCCATGGAAGGGCATAGGCCCACCCACTGGGGAGCCTGGCCTAGCCAATCAGAATGAGTTATTCCCCACAAAAGGGCTTTATTACAGACAGAAATACTCCTTAGCACACAATTCTCTAAAACAACGTTGGAGGCAGCTTATGGTAGAGAAATTAACATTACATTCTCTGGCAACAGCTCTGTTGGACATTCCTGCAGTCAACATGCCAATTGCACGCTGCCTCAAAACTTGAGACATCTCTGGCATTGTGTTGTGTGACAAAACGGCACATTTTAAAAGTGGCCTTTTATTGTCCCCAGCACAAGGTGCACCTGTGTAATGATCATGCCGTTTAATCAGCTTCTTGATATGCCACACCTGTCAGGTGGATGAATTATCTTGGCAAAGGAGAAATGCTCACTAACAGGGATGTAAACAAATTTGTGCCCAACATTTTTGAGAAATAAGCTTTTTGTGCTTATGGAACATTTCTGGGATCTTTTATTTCAGCTCATGAAACATGGGACCAACACTTAACATGTTGCGTTTATATTTTTGTTCAGTATAACTACAGTCTACAGAAGCTGAAACATATTCCAAAGAAAATTTAAATCATGTATTGACCCAGAATTTCCATATCGGTGGATCCCTAACTAAAATCTCGGACTGCCCTGTGCCTTGGGCCTCCAAATCACTAAGTCCGCCCCTGTCTGTTAAAAGGTCTGATCTGGCCATGTTCTATTTTAACCAGTTGAAGACAGGCTGATTAGGTATTAGATGCTTGTGGAAGGGGTATATTTTCAACTCGAAATGAGAGGAAAAACAGTAATGGATGTACACTGAGTATACAAAACATTAAGAACACCTGCTCTTTCCATGACATAGACTGACCAGGTGAATCCAGGTGAAAGCTTATTGATGTCACTTGTTAAATCCACTTCAATCAGGGTAGATGAAGGGGAGGAGACAGGTTAAAGAAGGATTTTTACGCCTTGAGACAATTGAAACATGGTTTGTGTATGTGTGCCATTCAGAGGGTGAATGGCAAGACAAAATAGGAAGGTGTTCCTAATGTTTGGTATACTCCGTGTACTGAGTGTAGATACAGTATATTGCAAATCTCATGCTGATTATTTATGATGAACAGAACAAATTGCAAATATATATAATTTGATACACTATATATACCAAAGTATGTGGACACCCCTTCAAATTAGTGGATTCGGCTGAGTGGTTGCTGACAGGTGTATAAAATCGAGCACACAGCCACGCAATCTCCATAGACAAACATTGGCAGTAGAATGGCCTTACTGAAGAGCTCAGTGACTTTCAACGTGGCACGGTCATAGGATGCCACCTTTCTAACAAGTCAGTTCGTCAAATTTCTGCCCTGCTAGAGCTGCCCCGGTCAACTGTAAGTGCTGTTATTGTGAAGTGGAAACGTCTAGGAGCAACAACGGCTCAGCTGCGAAGTGGAAGGCCACACAAGCTCACAGAACGGGACCGCCGAGTGCTAAAGCGCAAAGTGCTTAAATATCGTCTGTCCTCGGTTGCAACACTCACTACCAAGTTCAAAACTGCCTCTGGAACCAAAGTCAGCACAATAACTGTTCATTGGGAGCTTCATGAAATGGGTTTCCATGGCCGAGCAGCCGCACACAAGCCTAAGATCACCATGCGCAATGCAAAAAGTCGGCTAGAGTGGTGTAAAGCTCGCCGCCATTGGACACTGGAGCAGTGGAAACGCGTTCTCTGGAGTGATGAATCACGCTTCACCATCTGACAGTCCGACGGACAAATCTGGGTTTGGCGGATGCCAGGAGAACGCTACCTGCCCCAATGCATAGTGCCAACTGTAAAGTTTGGTGGAGGAGGAATAATGGTCTGGGGCTGTTTTTAATGGTTTGGGTTAGGCCCGTTAGTTCCAGTGAAGGAACATTTTAACGCTACAGCATACAATTGACATCCTAGACGATTCTTTGCTTCTAACTTTGTGGCAACAGTTTGGGGAAGGCCCTTTCCTGTTTCAGCATGACAATGCCACCGTGCACAAAGCGAGGACCATACAGAAATGGTTTGTTGAGATTGGTGTGGAAGAACTTGACTGGCCTGCACAGATCCCTGACCTGAACCCCATCGAACCCCTTTGGAATTAATTGGAACGCGGACTGCGAGCCAGGCCTAATCGCCCAACATCAGTGCCCGACCTCACTAATGCTCTTGTGGCTGATTGGAAGCAAGTCCCCGCCGCAATGTTCCAACCTCTAGTGGAAAGCCTTCCCAGAAGAGTGGAGGCTGTTATAGCAGCAAAGGGGGACCAACTCCATATTCATGCCCATGATTTTGGAATGAGATGTTCGACGAGCAAGTGTCCACATACTTTTGGTCATTTAGTGTATATTAAATCTGTTTTAGAAGACTTGCTGTATTGTTCATATTTGCTATTGTCTTGATATGGTTGTTATGTTGTCTGGACGTGTGATTCAGCTTGTCGTTCACGAATGACGACACTAGTCAGCACACTGTAATAAGGCTGACATAGGTAGGAGTAGGATTGTGCTCTGGCATCAAAACTAACACCACATCCTGTTCAGACAGAGATTAAGGCAGACAGTAAGCAGGCTCCAAAATAAAAGACCAACAAAAGGAGAAGAAAACATCTCCTTTTGTGTCGCAATTAATATTATGACTTCATAATCATGTATCCAATCCATGGAATGTTTATCAAAAAGCTTTCGTGACTTAGGCTTCTCATTCTCGCGAGGGACTCCGGTATCTCACAGCTTCTTGAATGATGTTCATCTATATTAAACACGGAGGTAAGACCAAAGTCATATTATGAATTCAACTAGTTTCACATTTTATGTTTGCAGTATTAGAAATTGTATTTAAAATAATTTCCTTATTTCTATCCTACCTTTGCAGACAATGATCAGTTTCTGGCCAACACCAACTGCCCTGTGGTTCTCCTGCTGCAGTACATGAGAGCTAAGATGGGCCTGCTGGAGACGGGTGGGAGTTCAGAGGGGGGGTCATCAGGGAGGGTGGGATGGAGGCCTGGAGGGTGATGATGACAGTTTCCTGATTGAAATGCTGCTGTGCCAATGGTCCCTAAGGCCATTGCTCTTACAGGCAAGGGGGGGCTTGAGTCTATCCCAAGTTTAGTGCCACTGTTGTAACTAAGGCAGGGAATGTGGATGGAGAGTGCTGATGTGAGAATCATGGATGTGGTTTGGGGTGCCGAAACGTGTGTGTGGGGGTTCACCGGAGGCTGGCGTTAAATATTTCACACTGCTCAACTCCAATGGTGTCTGCTTACACCTGCTGGGTCCTGCTACACTCACCACTGCTTTAGAGCAAGGCCCAGAGCAAGCTTCCTGCAATAATGATGCTAGCATTACCACTCTCATTAGCACTGACATTAATGGGGCTTGCTGATGAGTGGGTGTGACCATCGCAAGGCTATCAGCTGTAAATCACACACTCAGCCATCTCTAATGGACACCAAGCATGTTATATTCAACCAGTCTTGGTTCTCTCTTCAGATGGATATATGTCTTAAATGTGTCTATGTGCATGTGTGTTTCAGAGCTGGTGGATCTGTGTGATGACCACGGGGCTCTGAAGCTTCTCTTTCTGTCCCAGCAGCCTCAGGAGAGTGCCAGCCGACTACTTTCTCCCCGCTGCTCCCTCACATTCTGCATTGTTAATCGTGAGTTCTATGAAAGTAGAACCACTAGAGTGGACAAGGCCTCTATGAAACTATTTATAATTGCAGAAAAAGGAGTTTCTATCTATACATGGCTCTTCTTTGTTTTGAAGTATTTGTTTATCTTATCAGGTAACCCAAAGGATGGTGCCTATGTTTCCATTACCCCCTTAGTGGCCAACCCAGACCCTGCACTTCTGGGTAACTATAAACTCTGCTTGTTAATTATGTGTGTGCATTTGCATAAAGTAGTTCATGTGTATCTTCTGTAGGATATACACTGCTCAAAAAAATAAAGGGAACACTTAAACAACACATCCTAGATCTGAATGAATGAAATAATCTTATTAAATACTTTTTTCTTTACATAGTTGAATGTGCTGACAACAAAATCACACAAAAATTATCAATGGAAATCAAATTTATCAACCCATGGAGGTCTGGATTTGGAGTCACCCTCAAAATTAAAGTGGAAAACCACACTACAGGCTGATCCAACTTTGATGTAATGTCCTTAAAACAAGTCAAAATGAGGCTCAGTAGTGTGTGTGGCCTCCACGGGCCTGTATGACCTCCCTACAACGCCTGGGCATGCTCCTGATGAGGTCGCGGATGGTCTCCTGAGGGATCTCCTCCCAGACCTGGACTAAAGCATCCGCCAACTCCTGGACAGTCTGTGGTGCAACGTGACATTGGTGGATGGAGCGAGACATGATGTCCCAGATGTGCTCAATTGGATTCAGGTCTGGGGAACGGGCGGGCCAGTCCATAGCATCAATGCCATCCTCTTGCAGGAACTGCTGACACACTCCAGCCACATGAGGTCTAGCATTGTCTTGCATTAGGAGGAACCCAGGGCCAACCGCACCAGCATATGGTCTCACAAGGGGTCTGAGGATCTCATCTCGGTACCTAATGGCAGTCAGGCTACCTCTGGCGAGCACATGGAGGGCTGTGCGGCCCCCCAAAGAAATGTCACCCCACACCATGACTGACCCACCGCCAAACCGGTCATGCTGGAGGATGTTGCAGGCAGCAGAACGTTCTCCACGGCGTCTCCAGACTCTGTCACGTCTGTCTCATGTGCTCAGTGTGAACCTGCTTTCATCTGTGAAGAGCACAGGGCGCCAGTGGCGAATTTGCCAATCTTGGTGTTCTCTGGCAAATGCCAAACGTCCTGCACGGTGTTGGGCTGTAAGCACAACCCCCACCTGTGGACGTCGGGCCCTCATACCACCCTCATGGAGTCTGTTTCTGACCGTTTGAGCAGACACATGCACATTTGTGGCCTGCTGGAGGTCATTTTGCAGGGCTCTGGTAGTGCTCCTCCTGCTCCTCCTTGCACAAAGGCGGAGGAAGCAGTCCTGCTGCTGGGTTGTTGCCCTCCTACGGCCTCCTCCACGTCTCCTGATGTACTGGCCTGTCTCCTGTAGCGCCTCCATGCTCTGGACACTACGCTGACAGACACAGCAAACCTTCTTGCCACAGCTCGCATTGATGTGCCATCCTGGATGAGCTGCACTACCTGAGCCACTTGTGTGGGTTGTCGACTCCGTCTCATGCTACCACTAGAGTGAAAGCCCCGCCAGCATTCAAAAGTGACCAAAACATCAGCCAGGAAGCATAGGAACTGAGAAGTGGTCTGTGGTCACCACCTGCAAAACCAGTCCTTTATTGGGGGTGTCTTGCTAATTGCCTATAATTTCCACCTGTTGTCTATTCCATTTGCACAACAGCATGTGAAATGTATTGTCAATCAGTGTTGCTTCCTAAGTGGACAGTTTGATTTCACAGAAGTGTGATTGACTTGGAGTTACATTGTGTTGTTTAAGTGTTCCCTTTATTATTTTGAGCAGTGTATTTGTTTACCCTAGGTCTTAGTGTGTGTCTATATGTTGTACCTGTTTGTTTGTGTTTTAGAGAGCCTGCAGACTCAGACTGACAGCCTGGAGAGGGCTCGTCTCAGACAGCTCCGCTCTCAGAAGGACCGCAGAGCCAAAGAGGCGCCCACTCAGACTCAACCCGTGAGTGTGTGTGCATGTGTGTCTATGTGCTCCATCAATTACTTGGGCATATAGAAGTTTAAAACAAAAATATAAGTCTTAGAAGTGTTTTTATTTTATTTTTGTACCCAACTTTTGTGCTGTATCCCAAAGGCTAAGAGCCGTGGCCGTGCGGTACATATGGACGCCCCTGACGACGAACCCTCCAATCGCCGGACTGGAGGCAGGAGGAGCAGGAACTGAGAGAACCTATCAATTTTACAATCATTTATGTACACATAATGGTGGAAATATGATCAAGTGGACCCTGAGTCTATGTAAGTCTAAGCTAGCCAATAGTCAACAATGTTGAATAATACAGTCGTCGTGAACCCTTCGTGGAACTCTTGATCAACACGACAATCCTGGGATTCTTGTGTTTTCACAATCATACCTAACCAGACCCTGTTATACACTGGATTGTGTAGGGTACATTTCTGGGTTTGATCCTCTTGGTGTACCCCCATTCAGACCAAAGGTAAGTCCTGGGTCTGTATTGCATTGTGGAAGATGCAATGATCATTATCAATGATTTACAGAGAACAAGGTTGTTGTACCAAATATGACCAGAAGGGAGAGATAAGATTCAACAGGTCCAGTGAAGTATTTTTTGTTTGTTTGTTTGTTTGTTTAAGCAAGTGTTGTGAGTGCCTATGATGGTGCTGCTAATGTGAATAAATATTCACATTCTTGTCTTTACAGACTTGTCTGGATTAACAATGTTTTTGATCTGTAGTGGGTGCTATAAAAAGCCCTATTATTCATATATACATATATTCTAGAAATCGTATGACTATAGATAGAAATAGAAATCTCTTATCCAATTGTTACACTTCCACGTCTAATACGCTTTAAGTTCTGAAAGGAAGAGAGTTTTAAGATGGTCCCTTGAAATTAAGTGATGTCACTTTCTGCTTCTGTGATTGGTGGGTATGAATACCTGTTTGTTACCAAGCTTTAATCAGTTGGGAAAATTGGATGAAAATAACTTAATTGGGGAAAATATATTTAGAATGGGTGTGAAATCATAACTGAAGCTCTGACATCAGTGTTTATTTTCCAATAGTGAGAGTTTCTTTTTGTCTCTTAATCTTTCTTTTCTTTTCGTCGAGTTGTTATTGCAATAATTATGTGTCTTGCAATATGATCAACATGCACATTTTGCTTTTTGAGGCTTTATCAGATTAATTTTCTTCTTGAAATTCATTCATCTTGACCAGTGAGTGAACTTTAAATTAGGGGTGGTATGTTCAGACTAACTGACTGAGGGACTGAGTGGTGTGACAGTGGGCTAACTAACTGAAATGTCTTACAGTGGGCTGACTGACAGAGGGACTGACTGAGTGGTGTGACAGTGGGCTAACTGACTGAGGGACTGACTGAGCTGTCTTACAGCGGGCTGACTGACTGAGGGACTGAGTTGTGTGACAGTGTGCCAGTCCCTCTGCTAAAGGTTTATTTAGCCACCTCTGGTGGGTGGCTTGGCACTGTGAAACAGGAAGTCGTGGGTGAAATGCCAGCAGGTGGTTCCTCCCAGTGTTTGTGGTTTACCATATCTTCTAAGTTATGTACAGGCCTGGATCAGATGGTTTCAACGGCTCCATAGTGTACGTGCCTGGTAACATTTGGCACATTGTTGTTCGTGGGGTGACTGCCTGGGGGATTTTGAGGAAGAGTTACCAGAGTGTGGAGGGTAGCATTACTGCACAGCGGCAGAAGATTATGAAATAACTTGTTCTCTTGCTGCTGGTAGATGGCTATGAGCCAGAGTTTGATTAGTAAAAGATTACTAACTTCCTTCCCTAGAATCACTGGATTCATTTGTTCATGTATGTCTGTGAAAAGCCCATTAACGGCAAGGAACAAAGTCCTTGATTTTGCTTCACCACAGCACCCATTTTGTTGAAGTGCCATCTTTTTCAACTATTTATTCCTAAACTGAAACAAACACCTCAAGAAAGGGAAGAAGGATGCATTTTAGAAGTGTTTTTATAGGGCTACTGTGTCAGGCCATACTATGTAGGCCATTACAGCTGTGTCTTGCAGATGCCCTAACTAACCACTTGCTAAAGACTATAAAATAGGGAAGTAAGTCAGCTGTTGTAAAAAGTTACACTGAGAGTCTAGACGTCATTTAGAAAGATGGAGAGTTGTGACATAGGAAACTCAGAAAGGATGCTCTTTGAGCAACTATTCATCAGTGGTGGAAAAAGTACCCAATTGTCATACTTGAGTAAAAGTAAAGATCAAATCAAATCAAATGTTATTTGCCACATGCGCCGAATACAACAGGTGTAGACCTTACAGTGAAATTCTTACTTACAAGCCCTTAACCAACAATGCAGTTTTAAGAAAAACAAGTGTTAAGTAAAAAATAGATAAGTAAAAAAATAAAAATAATGAAAGAGCAGCAGTAAAATAAAATTACAGTAGGGAGGCTACAGGGGGTACCGGTGCAGAGTCAATGTGCGGTAATATGTACATGTAGTTAGAGTTAACGTGACTATGCATAGATAATAAACAGAGTAGCAGCAGCGTAAAAGAGGGGGTGGGGTGGGATGGGGGGACAATGCAAATAGTCCGGGTAGCCATGATTAGCTGTTCAGGAGTCTTATGGCTTGGGGGTAGAATCCGTTAAGATGCCTTTTGGACCTAGATGTGGCGCTCCGGTACCGCTTGCCGTGCGGTAGCAGAGAGAACAGTCTATGACTAGGGTGGCTGGAGTCTTTGACAATTTTTAGGGCCTTCCTCTGACACCGCCTGGTATAGAGGTCCTGGATGGCAGGAAGCTTGGCCCTAGTGAGATGATATCTCTTCCCTCAATGAATATTCAGCTACTTCACCCTCACATGGGGATGAGATAATGAATATAGGCCTTAGTTTAGCTAATGAACAAAATACAGTTAAATGAATACAGTTAAACAAAGGTCCAGTGAAATGTAGTAGCCTCATTCCTTAAAAGGAAATGACTCAAGTAAAATGAAAGTCACCCAGTAAAATACTACTTGAGTAAAAGTCTACAAGTATTTGGTTTTAAATATACTTAAGTATCAAAAGTAAATGTAATTGCAAAAATGTCCTTAAGTATCAAAAGTAAAAGTGAAAGAATAAATAATTTCAAATTCCTTATATTAAGCAAACCAGATGGCACCATTTTCTTGTTTTCTTAATTTACGGATAGCCAGGAGCACACTCCAACACTCAGACATCATTCAGAAACAAAGCATTTGTGTTTAGTGAGTCCGCCAG
Organism: Coregonus lavaretus; assembly: GCF_964263955.1. Taxonomy (NCBI): domain Eukaryota; kingdom Metazoa; phylum Chordata; class Actinopteri; order Salmoniformes; family Salmonidae; genus Coregonus; species Coregonus lavaretus. Next base: position 22,842,684 of record NC_140016.1, on the reverse strand, counting down.
ATCAGAGGCAGTAGAGATGACTAGGGATGTTCTCTTGATACATGTGTGAATTAGACCATTTCTGTCCTGCTAAGTATTCAAAATGTAACAAGTACTTTTATGGATGGAGTAAAAAGTACATCATTTTCTTTAGGAATGTAGTGAATTAAAAGTAAAAGTTGTCAAAAATATAAATAGTAAAGTAATGTACAGATACCCCAAAAAACGACTTAAGTAGTACTTTAAAGTATTTTTACTTAATTACTTTACACCACTGCTATTCATTCGATATTTTCATTAGCCTACTTAGTAAATCAGAATATTGTGTATGAAAACATGATTTAGTGTGCCATGTAATACTAACATCACTAACATCATCATGAACCTTGGAGATGGGATAATGGGGTTATTAACTATTCCAATAAGTGTTATGAGTCTTTGCCCTTTGCTGCAAAACCGCTTGCTCAGGTTGCTATCAGTCACTTTATGCAACCCTTGTTGCATTGTCAAATTGTACCTTTAGAAACATCTAATGGAATGTTCTAACATTCTTTCATGAAAAATTACACTTATGAAATGACCCCTCCAGTTCAATTGTGGAGAGGTTGCTCTCTATTCTGATCATTTAGATTAGAGTTAGCTGGTTCAGACTGGTCTTGTCTTACCCTAAATGGGTAACGCATTATATTTTTGTGGACATAAACGTGTGTTAATCTAATATGTATTCAGGCCTTAGAATCTAGTGGCTCAGCTTTTCTCCTCTCTAGTTCCTCCAGCAGTTACAACGATTACATCTAGCACATTCAAAGGATATTCAAACATTTAAAAGTAAAGTCATATGAAATATGTCATGGTATTTCATCAGTTATTATGACATGTGCAAGGGGAAATATTTCAGGCTGGTGCAATTTCAGTGACCAGCAGTCCATAGCTCTAAGGGGTGTGCTAACAAGGCTGACTTGTCATTGCTCTGAGCTTGTTTTGTGTGCCTGGATGTGTTTTTAGCAGCAGCAGAATGAGAATGCTGGTACAGCAGTCCCCTCTCCCAGTGGAACTGGGGCAACGATGACTGTGAGCTGTCATCATTAATGGGGGTGAATCTTGGGTAACTGTCTCTCTCAACATTCACTGGTAGTTTATTGATTCCCTTCACAGATGACTCAGTCAATGTCAATAACTCCTGATATTATAGACCCATATAAGGCCCAAGATCTGAATAAACTCCTTGTTCTAGAAAAATAGCTAACACTGATGAGATTGAAGGGGGGGGGGGGGGGGGGGTCAAGGTCTTTGAACTCAGCAGGCTAATTACGGAAAATATTTAGACCTCATATGTTCCCTTGAAGTAAACAGATGCGTTTCACACTCACTCCCTGTAGGTCTCTCACTTCACCTCTCTTCTCTACCTCAGCCTTGTTGCTTTTTTTAATTTTTTTAAATTTTAGTCATTTGGCAGACGCTCTTATCCAGAGCGACTTACAGTTAGTGAGTGCATACATTTTTTTTCATACTGGCCCTCCGTGGGAATCGAACCCACAACCCTGGCGTTGCAAGCGCCATGCTCTACCAACTGAGCTACACGGGGCTTATGACGTCTTTCTCCTGAGGGAGGCAGAGGCCAATAGTGTAAGAAGCTACTTTTGGCAATAAAACAAACTACATTTAAAATATTTAGATTGTAAATGTAAAATGTAATAGAATAACATTTACATAAATCTGAGTTTATTCGTCATATACACAGGATACAGCGGGGTGTAAATGGTACAAGGAGTAAATGCTTACTCCTCTCAACAGTGCAGTAACCATAAAATATAAAGTAAAACTACTCAATAACAGTCTTGTTTGTGTCTCAAAGACCCACCATTTTCTTTAAAGGTCCAATGCATCCATTTTTATCTCAATATTAAATCATTTCTGGGTATCAATTAAGTACCTTACTGTGATTGTTTTCTATTAAAATGGTCAAAAAGAAACAAAAATAGCTTCATAGCAAAGAGCAATTTCTCAAGCAAGAATGTTGCTAGGACTGTCTAGGAGTGGTCTGAGTGGGGAGGGGAAAACTGAAAACTAGCTGTTATTGGCAGAGATGTTTGGAACTGTCTTTTTTATTGGTCTATTAACTAATTTACCGCCTGGTGATGACACCAGGCAGGCCAAAACTCTATCCCACCAAAACAGGCAGACATTTCAGGCGGTGTTTTCAAACAGCTCCTACACTAAAGGCTTCCGCATGCTTCAGTTCAGCTGATGCCTAGCCTAGGCAAACCAAACTAGTGTGCTTGTATACACCCTTAAAAGACCTTCGCTTGAAAAACGAGAAAAAAGCGGAAATAGAACTGCTTGTCCATCTTGAGATGCTGTAGCCAGTATACGCTTCCTCAAAATAGTCAGAATGAATCTAAGATAATTTAAGAAATCTGTCATAATTTCTTCTTTTTTTTGCAGAGGAGATCTTAGTCGCGCAATTTTACATCTAACTAAGATGTTTGGTGCAGTATTTCTCAATGAAAACATGTGCATGAAAACGAGTCGTCTCTCGTTGAATTACAACAAACACTTAATTGAAGAATCCCTACTGTTGACCAATCACCACCGAAGGGGCGTAGACTTCGCCTTCTGAACTTTGGCTTGCCTCAAGAAAATGTTTTGTGCACGAACAGCTGAAAAAACCCTTACCAAAATGAACAAAAATGTCACAAAATGTCATCATAATATATGCACAAACTCTTCCGAACTGTTTCGGATGGGAAGTATGTTTTGCCTTAAAAGGGCATTATCATCATTTTCACAATTTCACAGTATTATTCCAACTTCATAGTGTGGAAATACACTGCTCAAAAAAATAAAGGGAACACTTAAACAACACATCCTAGATCTGAATGAATGAAATAATCTTATTAAATACTTTTTTCTTTACATAGTTGAATGTGCTGACAACAAAATCACACAAAAATTATCAATGGAAATCAAATTTATCAACCCATGGAGGTCTGGATTTGGAGTCACCCTCAAAATTAAAGTGGAAAACCACACTACAGGCTGATCCAACTTTGATGTAATGTCCTTAAAACAAGTCAAAATGAGGCTCAGTAGTGTGTGTGGCCTCCACGGGCCTGTATGACCTCCCTACAACGCCTGGGCATGCTCCTGATGAGGTGGCGGATGGTCTCCTGAGGGATCTCCTCCCAGACCTGGACTAAAGCATCCACCAACTCCTGGACAGTCTGTGGTGCAACGTGGCGTTGGTGGATGGAGCGAGACATGATGTCCCAGATGTGCTCAATTGGATTCAGGTCTGGGGAACGGGCGGGCCAGTCCATAGCATCAATGCCTTCCTCTTGCAGGAACTGCTGACACACTCCAGCCACATGAGGTCTAGCATTGTCTTGCATTAGGAGGAACCCAGGGCCAACCGCACCAGCATATGGTCTCACAAGGGGTCTGAGGATCTCATTTCGGTACCTAATGGCAGTCAGGCTACCTCTGGCAAGCACATGGAGGGCTGTGCGGCCCCCCAAAGAAATGCCACCCCACACCATGACTGACCCACCGCCAAACCGGTCATGCTGGAGGATGTTGCAGGCAGCAGAACGTTCTCCACGGCGTCTCCAGACTCTGTCACGTCTGTCACATGTGCTCAGTGTGAACCTGCTTTCATCTGTGAAGAGCACAGGGCGCCAGTGGCGAATTTGCCAATCTTGGTGTTCTCTGGCAAATGCCAAACGTCCTGCACGGTGTTGGGCTGTAAGCACAACCCCCACCTGTGGACGTTGGGCCCTCATACCACCCTCATGGAGTCTGTTTCTGACCGTTTGAGCAGACACATGCACATTTGTGGCCTGCTGGAGGTCATTTTGCAGGGCTCTGGCAGTGCTCCTCCTGCTCCTCCTTGCACAAAGGCGGAGGTAGCAGTCCTGCTGCTGGGTTGTTGCCCTCCTACAGCCTCCTCCACGTCTCCTGATGTACTGGCCTGTCTCCTGGTAGCGCCTCCATGCTCTGGACACTACGCTGACAGACACAGCAAACCTTCTTGCCACAGCTCGCATTGATGTGCCATCCTGGATGAGCTGCACTACCTGAGCCACTTGTGTGGGTTGTCGACTCCGTCTCATGCTACCACTAGAGTGAAAGCACCGCCAGCATTCAAAAGTGACCAAAACATCAGCCAGGAAGCATAGGAACTGAGAAGTGGTCTGTGGTCACCACCTGCAAAACCAGTCCTTTATTGGGGGTGTCTTGCTAATTGCCTATAATTTCCACCTGTTGTCTATTCCATTTGCACAACAGCATGTGAAATTTATTGTCAATCAGTGTTGCTTCCTAAGTGGACAGTTTGATTTCACAGAAGTGTGATTGACTTGGAGGAGTTACATTGTGTTGTTTAAGTGTTCCCTTTATTTTTTTGAGCAGTGTATATATAAAACACAGGAAAATCAAGTTTTTGACTGCACTGGGCCTTTAAGACAATTGATATCTCTTGCTTAGGAAGAGTATTTTATAAACGACAAAAGCTACATAAGGTAGTGAATTAGGAGGGAATGTTCATGTCTCTAACAAATGTCTTGTGGATCCCAGCGTCCAAAAAGAACGAAAACATTCTCATTTAGCAGGACATAATTGAATGATGCCCAGATTACTGTTTTAGAACAAAAGCACTATTCAGTCAAGACCCGTGTGGGGACTGAGTTAGTCCAAGCAGAAAGCAACAACGGGGCAGAAGGTCAATAAAATTATAATTATTTCCGAAGGCAATAGCCATTGGTGGATATCACGTTTGGGGAGAGAGCAATGACACTTGTTTATCTCCAGACCACAGTAGCAGGGAACCATGAATGGCTGTGATCTAACCTGGCATTTACAGAAAGGGCCCACCCACTTCTTGGCCATGTTTAAGAGGCAGGGAAAAGGGGGTCTATTTTTCACAAATCTGTATTAGCTCTGTGGCTCTGATGACATATGCCCGAATCTTGGTCCACCCTCTCTCAAATGTTTTTACTTGAACAGGAAATATTTGAAATGGTTGACTTGGTTAAAAAAAAAATATTTTACACAACAACAATCATACTACGCCTCATATTCATTCATATGGATTGGGGACATTGCTGCAGTAGCAACTTCATCTAGTTTGACAAAGATTTGCTTTCTTTAAGGAATTTATATAATTTCTTGTCCAACCAAAATAGTATAATCCCAGTGGTGCTCTGAGATATTGGTTTTCTCCAGGTTGGAGAGCACGTCAGGCTCTGAGACAAACTTACTAAATACAGACAGGCAAGAGCACTCCTCAGCTAGAGTCCCCCCTGGGGCCCTGCTGACAGTGCTATGAAAGGGTGGGATTTTATGTAATCATTTAATATCAAGCAATAAATGGATTACCCTGTCTATTGTTGTCTCAGCCTGCTTTGCTTCTCCATGCCTCTCCTAGGGATTTGAATTATGCAAGCCATTATAGAGTTCTGGGCCAGGGTGAACCATTTCATGTTTCAGCTTCTGTAGACTGTAGTTATACTGAACAAAAATATAAACACAGCATGTAAAGTGTTGGTCCCATGTTGCATGCGCTGACATAATAGATCCCAGAAATGTTCCATACACACAAAAAGCTTATTTCTCAAAAATGTTGTGCACAAATTTGTTTACATCCCAAGATAATCCATCCACCTGACAGGTGTGGCACATCAAGAAGCTGATTAAACAGCATGATCATAACATAGGTGCCCCTTGTGCTGGGGACAATAAAAGGCCACTCTAAAATGTGCAGTTTTGTCACATAACACAATGCCACAGCTGTCTCGTTTTGAGGGAGCGTACAATAGGCATGCTGACTGCAGGAATGTCCACCAGAGCTGAAAATGTCCCAGTTCCATGGCCTGCATTCTCACCAGACATGTCACCCATTGAGCATGTTTGGGATGCTCTGGATTGACATGTACGAAAGCGTGTTCCAGTTCCCGCCAATATCCAGCAACTTCGCACAGCCATTAAAGAAGAGTGGGACAACATTCCACAGGTCACAATCAACAGCCTGATCAACTCTATGCGAAGGAGATGTTACGCGCTGCATGAGGAAAATGATGGTCACACCAGATACTGATTGGTTTTCTGATCCACGCCCCTACCTTTTTTTAAAGGTATCTGTGACCAACAGATGCATATCGGTATTCCCAGTCATGTGAAATCCATAGATTAGGGCCTAATGAATTTATTTCAGTTGACTGATTTCCTTATATGAACTGTATGTCAGTAAAATCTTAGAAATTGTTGCATGTTGCGTTTATATTTTTGTTCAGTGTATATATGTTTCCTTAGATGAAGGCTATTCTACTATCAGTAAGATGATTGCTTATTTTTCTATATCCCAAAAATGATATTCTTGGCGAGCATTTGTATTTAGTCAGTGTGTATCAATCAACGTCTACAGAGAACATTGTTACAGATTCCCAGCCAATAAAAAGAGCTTTGGTGTCAGATTCCACACAAGAATAACGTTTTCCCCTATTCCTTTGTACAAATAAAACAGGCTAATATATTAGCACCAATTAACCTATTAGCAGTTGAAGAAACAGAATCGTGTGTTTTTCTAGTTATATCATATTGTCACAAGTGCAATCTCAGATGTGTGTTTTGTTTCTATACTGTTTGTCAACTACTTTTCTATTGTTCTAGCCTGCTTTTGTGATGTTAGGGGCCACATTTTGAACTGTAGATGAATTAGTTAAGGACAGTTTATAATTTACTGGGGGGATGGGGGTCCCAACTCAAGGTGTAATAAAATAAATTGCACCCCCCTCACAATGTTACAAATATTTTCACATGATCCTCCCCTTGTACTGTCAAATAAATTGCACACTCTCCCCCCTCATAGAACTAACAAAAAAATAATGTTTACGAACACAAATAACTGTAATGACCCTGTGTTGCGCAGTGGTCTAAGGCACTGCATCGCAGTGCTAGCAGTGCCACTAGAGATCCTGGTTCGAATCCAGGCTCTGTCGTAGCCAGCTGCGACCGGGAGACCAATGGGGCGGCGCACAATTGGTCCAGGGTAGGGGAGGGAATGGCCGGCAGGGATGTAGCTCAGTTGGTAGAGCATGGCGTTTGCAACGCCAGAGTTGTGAGTTCGATTCCCACGGGGGGCCAGTATAACAAATAATGTATGCACTCACTAACTGTAAGTCACTCTGGATAAGAGCGTCTGCTAAATGTTTATAAATGTGGATATCGACTTTGCCACTTCAGCATCCTTTTGAGGCACATTGGATACCATGCAGGGCTACGGGCCAGAACGTTAACGGTTTGCCGACCACCACAGACGAGCTCACTCTCCCTCCCTGTTTCCTTACACTACGATCAAAGGCGGCTGCAGACAATGATCAGCTAGGGGGAAATCAGATTTTCAACATTTTGATGCCATATTTATTATTATATAAAATATACAGTGAGGGAAAAAAGTATTTGATCCCCTGCTGATTTTGTACGTTTGCCCACTGACAAAGAAATGATCAGTCTATCATTATTTATTAAAAAATCATAATAATAATTTTAAAAAATTATAACCAGTCCCCTGCTCTCTTTCTTTGTCCAGGATCATTAAAGAGAAGTTTGGTACCGGGGGTTTTGCTCCATTCGGCTTCAGTGGAGTCCTGTCTGGTGCAGCAACTTGCTTCTACGCCTTTGTGGGTTTCGACTGCATCGCAACCACAAGTAGGCCATTTCTGCCATTTCCTCTAATCTCTTGGCACCAATGATATACACTGAGTGTAAAAAACGTCTGCTAAATGGCTAAAAAGTTCAGGTAAAATGTACAGTGAGGGAAAAAAGTATTTGATCCCCTGCTGATTTTGTACGTTTGCCCACTGACAAAGAAATGATCAGTCTATAATTTTAATGGTAGGTTTATTTGAACAGTGAGAGACAGAATAACAACAAAAAAATCCTGAAAAACCCATGTCAAAAATGTTATAAATTGATTTGCATTTTAATGAGGTAAATAAGTATTTGACCCCTCTGCAAAACATGACTTAGTACTTGGTGGCAAAACCCTTGTTGGCAATCACAGAGGTCAGACGTTTCTTGTAATTGGCCACCAGGTTTGCACACATCTCAAGAGGGATTTTGTCCCACTCCTCTTTGCAGATCTTCTCCAAGTCATTATGGTTTCGAGGCTGACGTTTGGCAACTCGAACCTTCAGCTCCCTCCACAGATTTTCTATGGGATTAAGGTCTGGAGACTGGCTAGGCCACTCCAGGACCTTAATGTGCTTCTTCTTGAGCCACTCCTTTGTTGCCTTGGCCGTGTGTTTTTGGTCATTGTCATGCTGGAATACCCATCCACGACCCATTTTCAATGCCCTGGCTGAGGGAAGGAGGTTCTCACCCAAGATTTGACGGTACATGGCCCGTCCATCGTCCCTTTGATGCAGTGAATTTGTCCTGTCCCCTTAGCAGAAAAACACCCCCAAAGCATAATGTTTCCACCTCCATGTTTGACGGTGGGGATGGTGTTCATAGGCAGCATTCCTCCTCCTCCAAACTCGGCGAGTTGAGTTGATGCCAAAGAGCTCGATTTTGGTCTCATCTGACCACAACACTTTCACCCAGTTCTCCTCTGAATCATTCAGATGTTCATTGGCAAACTTCAGACGGGCCTGTATATGTGCTTTCTTGAGCAGGGGGACCTTGCGGGCACTGCAGGATTTCAGTCCTTCACGGCATAGTGTGTTACCAATTGTTTTCTTGGTGACTATGGTCCCAGCTGCCTTGAGATCATTGACAAGATCCTCCCGTGTGGTTCTGGGCTGATTCCTCACCGTTCTCATGATCATTGCAACTCCACGAGGTGAGATCTTGCATGGAGCCCCAGGCCGAGGGAGATTGACAGTTCTTTTGTGTTTCTTTCATTTGCGAATAATCGCACAAACTGTTGTCACCTTCTCACCAAGCTGCTTGGCGATGGTCTTGTAGCCCATTCAAGCCTTGTGTAGGTCTACAATCATGTCCCTGACATCCTTGGAGAGCTCTTTGGTCTTGGCCATGGTGGAGACTTTGGAATCTGATTGATTGATTGCTTCTGTGGACAGGTGTCTTTTATACAGGTAACAAGCTGAGATTAGGAGCACTCCCTTTAAGAGTGTGCTCCTAATCTCAGCTCGTTACCTGTATAAAAGACACCTGGGAGCCAGAAATCTTTCTGATTGAGAGGGGGTCAAATACTTATTTCCCTCATTAAAATGCAAATCAATTTATAACATTTGTTACATGCGTTTTTCTGGATTTTTTTGTTGTTATTCTGTCTCTCACTGTTCAAATAAACCTACCGTTAAAATTATAGACAGATCATTTCTTTGTCAGTGGGCAAACGTACAAAATCAGCAGGGGATCAAATACTTTTTTCCCTCACTGAATGCAACACATTTTCCACCAGTATCTGTGCCAATACACCATACAACCAATAAACAAAGCATACCGACTTCAGGCACCTCAATATCATGGTTTGCATTTTCATCACCTCAATAAATAGACTGTCAATCTGGACAAACAGAACATACATCCCTCCTTACCTTGTAGTCTTACCCAGTATCGAAGGCTTGCCTTGACAATCTCAGAATGTCATTAAACTTCTCTTTACATTCATCAAATTGCCGCTGCACAGTTTGTATTTACTGATTTATTTTATTTGTCAGTTGAAAAATATACATACACTGACTGTACAACACATTAGGAACCTTCCTAATATTGAGTTGCACACCCTTTTCCACAGGGATGCTGGCCCATGTTCACTCCAATGCTTCCCACAGTTGTGTTAAGTAGGCTGGATGTCCTTTGGGTGCTGGACCATTCTTGATACACGCGGGAAACTGTTGAGCGTGAAAAACCCAGCAGCGTTGCAGTTCTTGACACACTCAAACCGGTGCGCCTGGCACCTATTTCCATACCCCGTTCAAAGGCATGTAAATATTTTGTCTTGAAATCCCTCTGAATGGCACACATACACAATCCATGTCTCAATTGTCTAAAAGCTTAAAGATCCTCCTTTAACCTGTCTCCTCCCCTTCATCTACACTGGTTGTAGTGGATTTAACAAGTGACATCAATAAGGGATCATAGCTTTCAATTGTATTCACCTGGTCAGTCTATGTCATGGAAAGAGCAGGTGTTCCTAATGTTTTGTACACTCAGTGTATATTATTTCCATTCAGTACAAAGATTTGTAAAAGTGACCGGGATTGCACAATAAAGTCGGGAATTTACAGCTCGCAGATACAGTGCGGGTATAGCCTCCATGATGAGATTATTATGGGCAAAAGTGAGAGATTATTTGTATTTGTCAAACGGCAGCCAAGCATCGATCATCATGTCACCAGAATAAGACCATCGATATGTATTGAAAGGAGCATCAATGTCATCACCGTGCACTTTCGCCACTCTGTGAAGTTCATCATAACTTATTTCATCTGTCGCCTAATAAACTGCATGCTTTCCCATGATGTCATGACTTTTTTTTGGTACTTTTTTTGTACTTTACTCGCATAAAAAGGATGGAGGGAAACCTGGTTAATGTCAAGCCATTTTGAGGATGCTGGAATTATATTTTGGACGAATGTGCGCATGACTACAGGAGACTTTTGAAGTAGCCTAATCAGATTAAAACATTCTGACTTGTTCTGTTTATGCCACATATAAAAGGTAATACATTTTAGAAGTTAAATGATAAATATTTAGGCTATATTGAATCATTAGGTTCTAGGTGCGCTAGGAATAGCCACTAGGATTGGAGAGGAGGCAGAGCATGTGTTAAGCTTTCCTGAATAACTAGGCCTGCCTGGAGCATATGTGGACACATTATTATAGGACGACTTGGGAGAATGATGATCTACAAAAGATATCTCAGTATCAGAAGTAAGAAATACAGCCAGACTGGTCTGCTACTGTGCCTTTCTAGACCTTATAAACTGTCGAGAGTAGACCCACAACTGATCCAAATGGAATGAAACATTCAAATCACATGGCTTTTGCGCCGTTATGCAAATAACATTTTCACTGCAGCCTAGAGTAGAATTTTGTCCTCGCTTGAAAACAATTATTCATTGCATTGTGGTGTTGTAGGCTAGTTTAGGTAGGATACTTGTATTTTCACTAAACAAGTTCAATAGGGGAGCTTGTTGAGCTGCGTGTGTCATGTCTTCACTGTTCTTTCATGCACAATGATGCACCTGGCCTTTCCGCTGCCTATCAGCTATTCCTATTTGTTCTTGTGGATTCATATTTTAAATTGATGCAGCTTTGAATGCTTTTATGTGTGGTGTATTGCTCCTGAGTGGCGCAGTGGTCTAAGGCACTGCATCGCAGTGCTAACTGTGCCACTAGAGATCCTGGTTCGAATCCAGGCTCTGTCGCAGCCGGCCGCGACCGGGAGACTCATGGGCGGCGCACAATTGGCCCAGCGTCGTCCAGGGTAGGGGAGGGAATGGCCGGCAGGGATGTAGCTCAGTTGATAGAGCATGGCGTTTGCAACGCCAGGGTTGTGGGTTCGATTCGCACGGGGGGCCAGTATAAAAAAATATATATATGTATTCACTAACTGTAAGTCGCTCTGGATAAGAGCGTCTGCTAAATGACGTAAATGTAAATGTTAGTTAGCCTATTGCAGATCTGGACAAAGGATCCACCTACCACTATTGCCACTATGAATGGTGGATAGAGGGCAGGATAGACAGTTAGACTGGTAGACTATATTGACCTGTGATATAGTAAATGTTAGCTCTCGGAAAAGCATAGTGCATACGGGAAATATGGCTAGGGGAAAATAAATTATATAGTCAAACCTGCAAAATAGCTAATATAAACCAGGGAAAAAACACTCTACCCTGCCCTGTGCCCAATAAAAAAAAGCACACAACCCTCCCCAAAGCAAAAAAACTAAATTTAAAAAATTGGTTTGACAACCCTCCCCTATTTTGGACCCCCCCCCCCCGTCATTTTTTCGATCTGTCCCTTACCTCTCTAGATGACTCGCTGGTAAAACATGCCTGGACATGTGCCCTTACAGACTTGGCTTGTGTAGTCCACTTGTTGTTGTCTTACCAAAGTGAAAACAAGTCCCAAGTCAAACTCTTGACGATGAAGATATGAATAAGTATACAGAGAAGAAAAGTGTTTTAGCTCACATTTCTTTGAGCCCATTCAATTTTAACATAGTAATAATAGCCATATTATACTCTAAGAAGGCAAGTTAACATGTAACAGAAAGCAATGGAGAACTTGGTAATGCCTGTCGTTTTACTTTTCTTACGGAATTTCAGGTTAATTTCACTTTCTTTTTTAGGACAATCTTCTGTTCCTCTATTTTGTATACCACATACACTGAGTAGAGGCTGCTGAGGGGAGGACGGCTCATAATAATGGCTGGAACGGAGCCGATGGAATGGCATGAAACACATAGAAACCATGTGTTTGATACCATTCCATTAATTCTGCTCCAACCTTACCACGAGCCCGTCCTTCCCAATTAAGGTGGCACCAACCTCCTGTGATACTACTAGGAATCGTGTATCTGGAGTGACGTATAGGGGACGTTATCTATCTAGTTCCTCAACACTATTACCTACACACATACACAATCTATTGTTCTCTATTGCGTGCTCTTTCTATCTCATATACCAACCTATAAGCACGCCTGCTGATGTCCTGCTGGGTATGCATATATGGATTCTGGAATAAAGAAAAATACATTGCAAATGTATCTAAAAGTTGAATAGATCAACAACAACAAAATCCACCGTATCATCGCAGTGACTGACTTTCATATCAGCCATTCAGTCAAAGAGTTGAAGCTTAAAATGCCATCTCTGTAAGTTGATTGGCCTTTAGCATTTGCACAGCCTACTCTGTACTCCGCCCCTATATGCTTTGATTGGGCACACTGTTACTGGAGCAGTTGTCAATGTATGGCAAGTTTTTTCTCCTCTTTTTTTTTTTTTTTACCTCTAGCTAAATGCCCAGGCATGTAGTTTAATTTTGTACCGGATCCGCATTGTTAACTGGGTAGGTGAACATCAAGAGATACAGAGCCGTATCCATGCACTAACTTGTTGGAAAATGATCATCTGTACGAAAAAAATGGATTACCCCCTCGGAACCCAATGTCAGCGCGTCCAGAAGCAGGTATTTTTCTTGGTACTAAAAAGCCAGTCAACATTAACATTTACGATTAACTAGCTGGCTAGTAATGAAGTTAAATCGACAGTGTCGTTCGTTCATTCATTTGCCCTGAAAAAACTTAAGGCAGATATTGTCTCCTTTCACGAAACTAATGTAAAACTAACGTTAACGTTAATTAGATGGCTCCAGAACCACTTCATATGATGAGGTTGGTTTTAGGCTCGAGCTAAAACTTTTACTTTATCTAGCTAGCTAGCTAACGTTAATTATTTAAATTTCCTAGATAACTGCCTTGCTAACTCAGACAACTGAATTGATAACTAACGTTAGATGACAGTTGACCAGGGGAAGGTGAGCAGCTAACTATCAAGTGGCAAGCAGTTTAGCTAGCCTGCGAATTAACATGAGCAAGCTAATAAGTTAGCTCTAGTTTACTAACGTTAGCTAGTGACTTATTGTTTCTCATCTCTGAAATAACATAGCTAAGGTAGTTAACTAGTTTAACTAGCCAATGTGCCAACGGCAACAATGCAATGGCCATACATTGTCAGTCTGGCTAGGTAACTAGCTACTTGAGTGGAAGATAAGCTTTCAATCATTTTGTCAGTCAATGAATGGGAAGTTGCTGTTGTTGCAAAATGGTTTAGTCAAATAGCTAGCTAATCGGTTCAGCGAAATGTCTAAATTATGTGGACAGGACATATTCATTCAACTAAATTAATGGGATTGAGTGGTTACCTAGAATGTAACGTTAGCTAGCCAAAATGGATTGACAACTAACACCTGTTAATATGTAAACTATAATACTGTAATTCCTGATGTCTTTGCATTATAATCGTATTTTTCCTGCCCAGGTTTGATATGCAGTGCTATCAGCCGCCTACTCTTTTCTCTTTTTGTGGGAGAATGTGATAATGACATCATCTCTAGAGATTTGCTCGTGCAGAAAAAAGTGTCTGCTAATGCAATGTCATTCTATAATTTTGCCATTTAGTCAGTCTCTTATGACGGTTTACAAATAATCTAGGTTACAAACGAACAAAGGTTTGTCGTTGACAATCAGAATTCGAGGAGCTGATTTTCTGTTCTGTTTCAATCCGCCTCATGCGTTGTCCTCTGCCATAATGTAAAACGTTTGGTAAATATATTTATTTTGTGTGTCTTTTTTCACTAAGATGTTGACTTCTTTGTGCTCTGTGATGCTGGGTGCACTGCCAATCAAATTTGTTTTTCTCTTTTCTGTGCTGATTTTCCCATGAACAGCCGAAAGGGGGCAGTGCGGATAGGATAACTTGTTTACTGCAATTCAACATTCAGAAGTTGCTAGAACAATAGAGGAATGTGATCAGTGACATGAATTCCTTAATATTTTATATGAAGATAGACCTGACCTGTGCCTACGCTTCGTCTACAAGTGCACTTGCATATAAGGGTTCAGAGACCTATGTTCAATGCAATTTATTTATATGTCAGATGCGTCACCTTTATGTCCTGCAGCAAACCTGTCATAAATAAATATATGATAAATACCTTAAGAGATTTTCACCAGGTGTTTGCAGATTTCACTAGACAGGAGCAATATGTTGATCATGTTTATGTGAGGTATATTTCTCATTTGAATAAATAAGATCCTATAAGAGGTTTACAGTTTGGACATTTGTTGCGGCTCTGGTGAGAAAACAACAGGCATATTGTTGCATCATGTTTTTGGGTGTTCTCTCTTTGCGCAGAATAAAAAACGTCACATCATAAATAAGCTTGCTGCAAAGTGTGCACACTTGCCCAAAGTAGGGTCCCCTTACCACCTTATCTCCTGTCAATTAAAGTGCCACAGATAAATGGCAGGCGTTGAAAACGGTCTTATCTGATGCCATGGATATGATTTGGCCATTCTTAGGCATGGTTTTAGTTTGGGGAAAATGCAAATCGGAGAGAGGGTTGAAAAGGGGGGATTATGAATGTGTACCTAACCAGGTTACAAAAGATAACTAGATCAAGCAAATAAAGTAACCTGAATTCTGAAATACATTGTGTGCATTAGGACTTGTGTTTCTAGTCTTTATGTTCAGCTGTATGTAGGCTGGCAAGAGTGCAGGTTTGTGTGTGTGTGTCTTATCCTGTCTTTCTATGTAGGCACCATACCATCTGGCTCTACCTGTCTGTCACCTTTTCTGAAGTTCTGTTTCGTGTTATACAAGTTTGCCTGTGTGTCTCCATATGAATTCTGGTATGTTTGTGTTGGTCGTCTATAGCTGCTGTCCTGCCCAGCTCCCCCCTCCTCTCCCCCTGCGGGCTGCAGCTGGCTGTTTTGCACTCCTCCCTGGGTTCAGGTTGCAGAGCCAAAAACAGGGCTCGCCGTTTGTGTTTCTGGTGAAGAGGGACGAGTGTGTTAAAGGCAGGCAGCTGGGACACTAGCAGAGCAGCGCATGACAAGGACAGACCCCTTCAGCCTCACTCAGAATGCAGATTGAATATCCCCCTCTCTCCTCCTCCATCTGCAGCTGACCCCCTCCTCTGCAGCCCCCTGCACTACCTCCCTCACTCCCTCCCACATTTACCCTTGGAACGACTACTGGCATAATGTTTCCACTCTTTGTTCTCATCTCCGCATACCTCTCATTTCCTCTCGTAAACGCAACAATTTTTTAGGCCATTGTTGTCTATTCGTCTGTTTCCCAAACCCCTTTTCCCATCTTTGTTTGTTTGTTTCTTCTACGTCTTTCCCTCCCCTCACCACTGCCACTTTCTTTTGCATCTCGTTTATACCTTGTGATGTTCTCTGATCAATAAACAAATGTATGGACGTATGTAGAATTTATGTAATGTGTAATTTCCTGTCTGGGACTGATGCCATTTCAATTTGACTAGGCAACTTTTTATATTGGAACATGTCCAAACATGTTGGAGATTAATTTCCCTATTAGAGCATGCCAAGATGTCTGGGTAGATGAATTGTACCTTATAGAAAATGTAGGCCAAATATATGCCGGTGTGATAGTTTGAAGTGTCTGCGATTGTCTGGTCTGGTTTGATTCATTAGTGACCCATTAAATAATGCCAACAACAATGAATGGAATGACTAGTTCTATGTCTTCAGAATCAGATCACTCATCATGCCTTTTAAATGGTGACTGACTTGTTGAGAGGTGCTGAACGTACATGTCTTTATTGTGGCTCTGGGAGCCTGTTTTTCTGGGTCAGCCGTGAGGTGGGGTGTCGTCAGGCTTGGTTATCGGGCCCTGCTGAAATGGGATATATTTACAGGGGGAGTGGGGCATGGAGTCTAAGGCTCGGAGCATCCTGGTTGGGAATGGGGTTCTATCTGGGACACTGACTGGTCTGGAACGTTGTCATTCCAGCTTTAACGCATCGATTGGACAGACAGTATTAATAAAACACATTAATAATGTGGTGTCATGGCACAGCACCATGGCAGGCTTTAAAAAGCCTGGCAGAGCCCTGACATGATTCCCCCTACTGAAATGAAACTCGTGTTTCATTCGCTTGTATGGAAGTTGATTCTCAGAAAGTTCCTCGAAATACCCTTGGAGGCTTGGTTGGACTGAGTTCTTAAAGAGTGGGAGTTTCTTGAGGCTTGTTTATTGATGCCTGTTGAAGCCAGAGAGAATACTACCATGGAGCGTGTGTCCACAAATGAGTTGTGTGTTTGTGTGTGTGTGTGTGTGTGTGTGTGTATGCGCATACACATGTCTGTATGGTTGTGAGTAACAAACACCTGTGTCAGTGCCAGAGACATTGATATTAGACAGGCGAGGCCCCAGTCATAGAGTTGAGTTCCCATGTTCCTTGAAAGTGGGTCGCGTCCGAGTCTGCATGTCGGAGCGTTCACTCCTGTTTGCTACGCTCTCTATCACTGAATCTCTTCATCTTCTCTCTCTTCAAAGGCCTCCACACATCCATACAATGCATGCTTTATATAGGCTTACCATGAGATTGACAGTCAATAGCAGTTGCGTGGTGATAAAACGGACTACGGTCATTGTGAATGAGGACTCATACTTGAAGGACATAGAAATGGAATGCCACATTTAATCATTGAGGCAATGAATTCCATGGGCTGTCAGCTGAGTGATAAACCCCCTATGCCTGTCCTGTTTCCCCTCTTGACATCCACCAACACATTGTATTCATTTTATATTGGAAGGTCTTTGTCCCTAATGCTGGAGGAAGAGCTGCGCCACCTGCTGGGTAAGGCGTGAAGTGTTTTTATGAAACAGAGAAGCCAGTGAGATATGCTAACCTGATGGTCAAATGCCAAGGAGCTATTCCATAAGGCGGTGGAAATAAATAACGACTACTGATATAGATATAGCTTTGGTATGACGGGGGTCATAACTCTACAGTGGTGGGTTACTGAAAACACCAGGCTCTGCCAGCAGAGGTTGCTGAGCCACTTGGCCCCTTGGTAAGCTGGCCTGGCCTCTCACATTTCACACACTGGGGAACCGACTCAAGATCTGCTCTCAGCCTCTCTCTCTCCGGCCTGGTGCCAACACCTTTTCCTAGAAGCCGTTGTATGAGAGTGAGAGAGGTAATAAATGTCTTTAGCCTTTACAAAACCAGGCTCTTTCTCTATTAGTCCATATTTCTCTTGGCCGATGTCTCTCTCCTTCTCCCCAGCCAGTCTTTCGCTCGCTATTCCTCCTTCGTTGCTGTGGTTCTTCCCTCATTGAGGCCACATTCAGTTGCAGCCTGGTATGTTCCCATACACCTGAGCTCCTCTGCTCTTCTCTACTCAGGTTATCAACTCCTCTCATTGTAAAATGGAGGACTTTGAGCAGTTTTGGTATTATTCAGGGTACCACTCTTAATTCACTAATCTCATTGCATCCTCCTATGACTATTGATCTGTTTGTCTTTTGGTTGATCCTCCCTGGTAGTGCGAATGTGTAGGATGCTGGGCTCTTTTCTTTACCAGCAAGTCTGTCTCTGCCTGAAAAGTGTGCAGATCGGCCTTGTTTGTGTTTTGCAGGGGAATATTGTGAGGAATGTCTAGTGGTACAATATCTCTGCTGCTGTTACAAGAAGGCTCCTGTCGAGGATTGATTCAAAGTTTATAACCCACAGCTCAGTCCTGACGTGCCTGCAATGCACATACTGATCTCACTGTAGGCTGACACCACAGGGACCTTCAAAACAGAGGCTATCCTGCAATTATTTTATTTTCCATTTTGTTATAAACATTGATTTTCACCTGGCAAGGAGGAAGATGCATAGACCTAGTTGGCACTTGCTGTGTGCATTCAGTCAGTGACATATTGTCTCTGCCACCTGTCTCACCCTCCTCTTCCGCTGGTCCAGGTGATGAAGGTGAACGCTGAGAAGGAGCGGGCGTCGCTGTGGTGCATGAAGGCTCTGGCCAGCAGGGGGTGTGTGGACGCCGTGTCCCAGCAGATGGCCTCTCACCCCCAGTACCTGGAAAGCTTCCTCCGCACCCAGCACTACATCCTCCACATGGACGGCCCCCTGCCCCTGCAGTACCGCCACTATATCGCCATCATGGTGAGGCCACTGGACACACACACACAGCGCATGATGCACAGAAATGCATCTTGTATTTGCACCAATCATGCACACCCACGCATAGTTGCACACACTTGCACAGACATGTAACCACCTCAATCCACCCACACTCAAGGACGCCAAAGCACTTTCATATACATAAACAGTCACTCGTTCTCGGCTCAACCCACCCACGCACAATGACACAAACACGGTCAACATGCTGGAGACAAGCCTGTTATTGTTGTAGATGTACTTGTATTTAAGTGCTTCTCTCGCTCTTTCTCTCCCCCCCCAGGCTGCAGCGCGGCATCACTGTGGCTACCTGGTGTCTCTGCACTCTGCCCAGTTCCTCAGGGTGGGGGGCGACCCACTGTGGCTACAGGGGCTGGAAGCAGTCCCCCCTCGCCTACAACACCTTGACCAACTCAACAAGGTTCTTGCCCACCAACCCTGGCTCACCGCCCGCTCACACATACAGGTACCACAGGAACCAGCTCTTAGAAAGAATATGTAACATTCCTACAGATCAGATATTTGGATGCTGATTCTTAGCTTTGTGGTTTAGTGTCATATCCTTGATCAGTACATTTACATTCTAGTCATTTAGCAGACACTCTTATCCAGAGCAACTTACAGCAGTAAGCCTTGCTCAAGGGCACATCAACAGATTTTTCACCTAGTCTGCTTGGGGATTCGAACCAGCAACCTTTCGGTTACTGGCCCAATGCTCTTAACCGCTAGGCTACCTGCCAGCCCTGTCTAATCTCCACCATGAGGCCCACTCTGCTGTGTCCTTCCCCCACCAGGCGTTGCTGAAGACAGGAGAGCAGTGCTGGTCTCTGGCTGAGCTGGTTCAGGCTGTAGTGCTCCTGGCCCACTGCCACTCCCTCTGTAGTTTTGTTTTTGGCTCGGGCACCGACCCCGACCCCGTCCCCCTCCCCAGAGCCCCCAACGGCACCCCCCCGGGCTACTGCCTCTGTGACGCTGCCAACGGAAACGTCAGCGTGCCTCCGCCTCTCACCACGCCCTCAGAACACACACCACGACGACGGGTAAGTGTTGTGTACTGTATCAGACTGAATATGACATCAGAGCTATTCCACAACAGATCGTTGCCTGAAACCACAGTTTCATGTTGCTTCACTCTTTGACTTCACAAGTTTACATGTTTTATTGTTCTCTTCATGTCTTGGCAGTCTCTGGACTCCAGTTGTGAGATTGTGTGTTTGAAAGAGAGGATCAAGAAATCCCAGGAGGAGAAAGAGAGGAGGGGGGAGCGCCTTCTACACACCCAGACACTCCAGCACACAGGTACATTGTTCCCACTCACTTTCACACCTGAGGTTGTGAGAGCTAAACTCATGTGAACGTTGAGTGACGGATCCCTGCTCAACTATGTTTATTGACCCCCTCTCACTGTCACCTCCCAGATGTGGAAGATAAGGAGGAGATGATCTACTCAGCAGACCCCTCTCGTTTCATAACAGACCCTGATTTCGGCTACCAGGAGTTTGCCCGTAGAGAGGAAGAACACTTCCAAGTATTCCGGGTGCAGGTAAGTACACCGCTGATATTATATACAGCTTATATTCTATGTTGGAATATGTGACACCCTGCTGGGAGGCGACAGGTGTCCATGTCAGTAAAGCAGTAAATCAACCTTGGTGGAATGTGAGTACGGTATACTGCCTCATATGTCTATGGGTCTATAGTTAACTGAGGTGTTACAGGAACCATGTGAGTATTTCAGGTTTATTTGACTGTGTGTGTTTTTGTCTGGACAGGACTACTCCTGGGAGGACCACGGCTTCTCCCTGGTCAACCGGCTGTACTCGGACATCGGGCACCTGCTGGACGACCGTTTCCGCAGCGTCACGGCCCTCCCCTCGTCCCACGGGCCTGACCTGAAGAGAGCCATCTGGAACTACATCCACTGCATGTTGGGGATTAGGTGAGGGCACGCTACTAGTCTACACACACGTATACATACAACGGCACAAGCGCACATCAGACATACACACACTGCATTCATAGTTAGAGTTCTTGTAAAGTGAGACGCTATCATGATCGTATGCATTGCAGCCGGGTTGGTCCTAGGATTCAATGCTTGTGATTCGCTGCAAAGGACCCGCTTGGTCCGCATTCACGTTTGCATGACATGTGACACCTGTGTGTGTGTGTGTGTCTGTCTGCAGGTATGACGATTATGACTATGGGGAGGTAAACCAGTTGCTGGAGAAGGAGCTGAAGCTTTATATCAAGTCTGTGGCCTGCTACCCTGACGCCACCAAGACCCCACTGTGTCCCCTGCCCTGGGCACCACTCAAACCTTCTGAGAGGGTACACACCTCACCTCACCCCACCCCATACCAATACACCCTGCGTCCATATACAGCTGAACTATATATTGGAACTAAATCTACTGCATCAAATGCAAAGTGGTCGTTTTGTGTTCTCTGTTTCAACCACATTCCATCTCTTGTGCTCTCTAATGATGTGATCCTCTCTTTTTTTATTCTCTTCTCTTAGATCCATGTGAACTTGCTGATAATGGAGGCTCGGTTACAGGCTGAGCTTCTTTATGCCCTGAGAGCCATAACCCAGTACATGATAGCTTAGGTCAGTTGGTGGGAGGGAGAGGCACAAAGTACAATTGCCAACGGTACAGAAAGACCCAGCTAGGAGGCCTCAGGGTTGGGAACCTCTTACAGCAGGCAGGGATATGGGGGAAGAGACTGGTAATTATGAGGGAGAAAGAGCAGCATGCAATGCAGCCATGTCCTACAAATGTGCGACTGTCTGTCCTATTTGCAGTTAAAAACGAGAGAAAATATTATAATGCAATCATTTAAGCTCTATTTGCGTGGTATGCACACTGCAGTGGAAAGCTCTTTGCCAAAGTCAAAGCAATCCCTCTCTTCCCCTCTCTCTGCCTTCTCATTTTCCACTCTGCAAGGTTGGTCTGTCCACTTCATTTAATGTATTTTCCTCTTATCAAACATATCTGCTATTGATGGTTAATGTGCAATTATATTATTATAATAGATATTCATTATTTTCATTTTTAGTAATGTATTGTTTAGGCTATGTCTCAATTCTGATGACTGTGATGAAAGCAGACGGTTGGTTCTGCAGTGTAGCAAGGAGATGTGTACCCATGGCCAACACAATACCCCCTTTCTTGGTTTGTGATTATTTCTGTATTTTCAACATTGCATTTGTCAAAACCAATTGTTCAACCTTTTTTATTGGATTGAGTTTGTCTTGTGACAGTCAGTGTTGGTGTAGGTAGGTGGTAAAGGTGATGGACAGTTGTTCATCGTAGCTCCCTTAACGTTTAGCATTAGTACTGAAAGTTCAAGAACAAAACCCAAACACTGCAAGACGATATCACACAACTATAGTTCCTTTTTAAAAGCACTTTTTAGATATAGATATATATTGTAGGTAGTGCAGAGATGGAGATCCATGTTGGTCTGAGTCTTTTCTTTCCACTGTATGGTGTCTAATAGAAATTATAAACTGGGCGGTTCGAGCCCTGAATGCTGATTGGCTGACAAAACATGTATTTTTACTGCTCTAATCACATTGGTAACCAGTTTATAATAGCAATAAGGCACCTTGGGGGTTTGCGGTATATGCCAATATACCACGGCTAAGGGCTGTGTCCAGGCACTCCACGTTGCGTCGTGCTTAAGAACAGCCCTTAGCCGTGGTATATTGGCCTTATATCACACCTCCTTGGGCCTCATTGCTTAATGATCCTGGGGCTGCTTCTTGGGTACCTCTGTATTCAGATCAGCTGATCTCCACTCCTACAGTCACCCTTTAACCCTAGTCTTCTTGTGTAGGTGGAGTAGTGCAGGGCTACACATGGACCTGACAGAGGCCATGGCCCCAGATCTGAAGGAGATCACAACTCACTTCAGTATCTTCGATAAATCTGCAATCGCTATGACTATTTAAAATAGTTTAACTTTAATACACACAAAGAGGTGGACAAAGTAATGTTTTGTAGAGTAAAGAATAAGCTCAGCCATATGAATGTCCGTTTTTATAGATCATATGAAGGAATCTCCATTTCAAAGAAAACCATCCCTTAAACTGCATTGATGCATTTAAGTGGTTGTTGAAGGTCTGCAGCACTCTGAACTGGAATATTGCAACATAAAAGTCCCCGCAAGTGACCTGCATTGGGTTTGAATTGTTGTTAAGAATACTCTACTATGCTACAGAAGATGTAGACTAAGGATCAAATGTCATCGATGGTCTGTGTATGATCTTATGCATGTGAAAAGTAGGTCTGTCTTTTTCAATTATTTATTTGGTGAGCTTTATGACCTAAAATAAAGATGCTGGTCATGGTACAATTTGCAGAGCAGAACAGCGTGGGTAGGTACTGCAAACTAGATTTTTTAAATTTAATTTGATCCTTTCTTGTTTTGTTTTACACTTTTTTTGTAAGCTTTGCATTACAGTACTATAATTGTTGAGTTCTTGATGTTGCTTCTGGGTTCGCTGCTATGTCCTGCCTGTTGCGCTGCACCCTGAATATTTTAGAGGCAGCGGGGTGGAAGACCCTTTCAATAGGCTTGACCGTTTGAAATGACAGGAGAGAGAAGAAAAATGTGCATATCAACAGAAGCGCTTTTTAGCGCAGGTGCCTTTAGGCCAAACTGGACTGGTGCTTGAGTGGGCAGACATGACTACTCTGGGCTAAGTGAGGGCCTCGTTAGAGCAGACTGCCCCGATGGCTTCTCAGGAACAGTGTTCTGTGGCCCATATAGAACGCCCAGTGCCATCACTACTGGACACAAGTGTGCACAGTAGCTCGTCTGCTACCCACCTTTTGCGGGAAAATGAGTTGAAGTAGATGTACTGTAGCGCAAAAGAGCACTACAGTCCTCATTGGCTGCTCGTCAACACCTCTATGACATCGTTATGGCTCCAAATGCAGGAGCGAAAGAGTCTGTGTTCCTGTCTGAAGCTTCCGACCACCAGGCCAAGGAACCAAAACGATAAGAGCCACTGACACAGAGATGGATGTTACAGTTGTTCAATATTTACCACGTAAATGAATGGACAATAAAATAAAATAAACAAAAAAATAGTAAAACATAAGTAAAAAAATAAAAAAAGAACTTGTTTTGGAAATGTGAAGACTTATTTTTTCTATAAAGATGTTCTATCAAGCGAGTGTGTTTCCACTTTTTCTTTTTACTGGGGTTCCCTGATTGTGCTTTCACATTTGCCATATGCTGTACTCATTTCATATTCAAATCTAAATCAACAGTGCGTACAACTGAAGGACTCAACTACAGCAGTACATCAAGGAAACCAGTTTAGTCATACCATTCACAGTACTATTGGAATAAGTGCAATTCAGAAATGTAAATACCACATCACTGACACATATTTCCAAAAAATATAATACAAAGGGGGGGAGTCCTTACATTGAAAAGTTGAAAGGATGGTTGTCTTAGGTCATTGAGGAGGAGTAAGGGTGGAGCTATCCTGGATCCATAACAGAATCTGAGACAGGAGACAGATGGCATGGTGATTTGAGCATGTCTGAAATCAACTCATCACGCATCCCCGACCATTGGCCGAGTTCCCTTCTGATCCCTCACCCCTGTGATCATCTTACTGAGAAATCCACATTTAACCTATCATGCTGTTGTGCAATATGGAACAGTCAAGCAGTTGTGCTCATGCTGCATATTGCTAACAGTTGATATGTCTCACTAACATCAGGCATAGTCAGTATGACTTCTGCACATTGATCTGATCCTGGTACTGCCTGTATAGAGCTTAATTCTTGTTTCGAGTTTATTTTTTAACTGCATCGTTGATTTGATTGCTTTTGAGGGACTAACTGATTCCAGCTATGATAAGTGAACGGATGAAAGATGAATGAACTGGGTTCAGCTTTGTTCTTATTCTATTCTCCATTCCACTCCCACAGAGTCCTCACATGCTCCTATTTTCTGATTCTCATAAACACATCCAGCAGGTTGCAACAGAGGCCTGAATGAATTCATAGGGTAATTTCCTACATACATTTGAAAGGCCTCCGTCCCTTGTGACAACATGATTAAACCATTGTAGTTGCTATTGGATAACATCAGAACATGTTAATGTATTAATAGTTTCTTAGAAATGTGGGGATCGAGGTGCACCCGAGAAACATTTTTCTATACATTTAGACCCTCTAGTGGCAGATATTAAGCATTGTGCATTAATGTTAAAGGCCCAGTGCAGTCAAAAATGTGATTTTCCTTTGTTTTATAAATCAAATCAAAGTTTATTGGTTGCGTACACAGTTTAGCAGATGTTATAGCGGGTGCAGTGAAATGCTTATAATAATATGCCATTTAGCAGACACTTTTATCCAAAGCGACTTACAGTCATGCGTGCATACATTTTTGTGTATGGGTGGTCCCGGGGATCGAACCGGCGTTACAAGCGCTGTGCTCTACCAGCTGAGCTACAGAGGACCACTACAGAGGACCACAACACTGCCTAACAGTGAAGTAAAATTCCAAACAATCTGAGAGTTTTGGCATTTCATGGTGACATCACCATGGGGTAAATTAGTTAATAGACCAATAAGAAAGAGAGTTCCAAACATCTCTGCCAATAACAGCTAGTTTTCAGTTTCCCCCTCCCCACTCAAACCACTCCCAGACAGTCCTAGCAACATTCTTGCTTGAGAAATTGCTCTTTGCTAAGAAGCTATTTTTGTTTCTTTGTGACCATTTTTAAAGTCATAGTAACCTTAATTGTTAGTTGATATTGATATTGAGATAAAAATGGCTGCATTGGACCTTTAAAACATGAAAAACGTCCCAATGTTATATTCGTTGATACCATGAAGTTCATGAACAATATAAATGTGAATACTGGTGAACCAATAAAATAAAGAACGATTCGGCTAAATGAGTTAAACAGATTACGTTTATTTCCAAAGCCATCTTTGGCTTACTTTACAATATGTAAAGTAAGATTGGGAGAAAAATAAGACAAAAACGATCAGAATTAATCGAAGTAATTAACACATTTGGCTAGGCACAACTCATCAACACCTGATCACACACCCCTTCTAAAAACCAAACAAAAAACGTAACTCTGTCCACATACTGTATTATTAAAGTGGGGCCATTTTTTATTTTTTTAAAGAAGGCCATTACTAACAGCTACTTTTATCATGAGAAAATGAGTATTAAAGAAATTAAATAAAAATATAAAGAGTGGAAATATTACAGGGAATAGGGGATACAAAGTCAAAAGACTATAATTGTAGTTGACAGTGGGGGAAACTCCAGCAGATTACTCAAGGTATGACCTAGCAAATACAGTCTATGGGAAGAATGTCCCCTATACCGTGCTTTTAAACACGGCCACCATACTTTCAGTCAACACTTAACAACACAGTTACACCACTGTCCGACAATGACACATTCCCTTTCATACAGTCAATCCTATCAAACGCTCACACCCACACTAAGATGCATATGGAGAGGACATCTCTCAAAGACCCAGCCAATAGTGTTAACAATAGTATGACCATAGAAATAGAATGGGCTTGGAATCTCTAACCCTGGCAATTTGACATGGTTACACTCCCAATGGCTGCCTGGTATTGTGACGCAATAATTTCCATGGTAATGTAGAATGTTCATTCAAATGTTTTTAACTGATGTGGCTCATGCAATGGAATGTATTTTTTCTAATGTCAGTTAAGTTGAATCAACAAATCACAGCACATATTGATGGGTACACTTCCTGCTTTTACTTCCTGCATGGCTCCTATGGTTACACTCGCAATGGCTGCAAGTCCACCTATTATGCCATCATTGACTTGAATGGAGACGCCCATTCTATTCATTCTATTTCTATGAGTATGACTGCGGAATCCATCACAGCAACCAATATGATTTGCTGTTTATCAATGGGACTTTCATACATGATTATTAAAATACCTCAAACTACACGGTATTCACTTTTATTTCAAATCTATTTTTAATTGACAAAGTTTGGGGATCACTATATAACAAAATAATAATAAAGGTTTGTTTCTTTAAAGGCCCAGTGCAGTAAAAAAAAACTTGATATCCTGTGAGGTTGGAATAATACTGTGAAATTGTGAAAATTATGATATGCCCTTTTAGTGTAAGTATGAAGATTTGAATGACCGCCTTTTCGTGGGATGGGGTTTTAGCCGGCCTGGTGACATAATTAGTTAATAGACCAATAAGAAAGAGAGTTCCAAACCTCTCTGCCAATAACAGCTAGTTTTCAGTTTTCCCCTCCCCACCACTCACAGACAGTCCTAGCAAAATTCTTGCTTGAGAAATTGCTCTTTGCTAAGAAGCTATTTTTGTTGATTTCTTACCAATTTAATTGAAAAGCAATCACAGTAAGGTACCTAATTGTTACCCAGAAATGAAATGAGAGATAAAAATGTCTGCATTGGACCTTTAACTAATCACTACCTTTATACTCACTCAAGATATCCATCCGTGTGAGGCATACAAATGATTCAAGGCCCTAAAATAATCTAAATATGCACCCATTGCATTATGGCCCTCTTAAGGTATGTCATGAATGACAACTAGCACCGATCAATAGGAAAATATTTGTGAGAAAAAGAGTGCTTTATACAAATTAAAAGCTAATGTATTCACATGGTTACAGTAACATTATTAATAATGATGTCAAACTCCATTTGGATGCATTTCAGATGAAAAACTGGTCAACACAAAAACAACTTTACAATAAATGATAACCTTTTTTCTGTCATGAACAAATAATTAAATACAAACTTCCGTCTAACACAAAACACATCTTCAAAAAGAAAAAAAAACATGGAAAATGACATGGTGCATCTTGCTATTGAGTAACATGTTATAGTGTTCAATATTGGCAGTTTAACAACCTCGAACGAGACTATTGTTATGATATACGACTAAAGATCTCTTGTATACTTCAGTCTTAAAGTGTTACATTGAAAGTGGCTTGAATCCAAGAAACTTGTGTCAAGGATGCCACACTCAAGAAAACGGCAGAACATGAGGGGCTGTTGGTTTCCAGTCTTGTATTTTAACAAAGAAATTCACCTTAAATAAATGTTATTCTGATGATTATCTGATTACTCCCTTAAGGAAGATGTTTCCATTGTTATTCTTTTTGAATGACCATGAGAGATCACTGCTGAAAGCAAAATATCCTCCATTGTGTAAATTCCATGTGCAGGTTTTTATTTGGATTAAAATTTCACAATAGTCAAGTCAAATGAACGAAATAAGTGGCAAGTCAATTAGGAAAATCAAGGTATACTGGTCCACGCATGCACTTTGCCTCACCTCACCTGCCTTGTCATTTGTTAAAATGACAGATGTCTTTGAACAGGCTCCACTTGCAAAGCTTATCTGCACTGAAATACTTTTTGTCCCAAGCACCCCCTTATCTGCCATGCAATTCTTAGTGTTCCTTTGGTTATGTATAAAATCTACATGCATCTCATCTTTTACAAAAATAAAAGAATATATAGAAAATGACCATTAAATGATCTTTGAAATAGTTTCTCCAATTTAAAAAAAGAATTCTGATTAGTAATATATTCATCTGTTAATATTTCACGTATAACCTCCATCTAAATTGTATATTAAACTATAGTCAAATACAATTATTTTTTTAAAATGTTACTTCTCACACATTGTATTAATTTAATTAAAAAGACGGTTAGTAATGTATAACAAAGTGTAATTAGTGAGAAATTATTCCCACATGAAGCCCTGGTTTCCCTTACTTAAAGCGATTTCAGGAAAACATTAAATAGCAGAACTCTTCAAAGGGAGATCTTAATTTCCTTCAAGACTTATTTTTAGTTATCCTGATTGATCTGCATAGCATGTCATGTCTATGTGCATAGCACGTATACAACCTTCCTCCTCTGATGAAATGATTCAACCTAACTTGGATGTAGGCTCTTCTTTTGCCATTAGAGTACACGTGCCACCTGACAGGAATACTCCCAAGTGCCTTGAAACACAACCCGGTTCCGCAAAACCTTCAAGCAGCCCATATAGCAGTGGAGGAATACTGCTTTCAATGATATAACACTTGGCCAACCAAATAATTTGTTGGCAAATAAAATTACCTTTGAATGCCCCCTTTAAAAAGTACACAAATCACATTTCTTCATATTGTTGGTGAAATTGCACATCAGGAGAGAAGAAAATACTCCCCCAAAGTGATTTCCACCCTGCTCTTTAGCACACACTGGGCAGAGTCATGAATGCCAAACTGTGAATGCATATCACATATGTGGCCGGGACGATACCAGTATCGCAATATTTTTTCCATTGCAAAAATGAAAAGACGAAGCAGACCAACTCTTTTGTCCTTTAAAAACCTGCTGTATGTAAAATAGTGTGCTTTAGCTTGGGAAATAAATACATGTGACTCTGGATGACAACATAATGATGTTTGTTTCCAACATTAGGGCGGTTTTCCTAAAGAAGTTAAATCTGCTTCATGTTTTATTTCCTTGCCGCAATACTATGGAGTATTGCGATACTTGTGTCGTCCCAGCACTAATCACATACCCCGTACTGTTCAATTACTGAATTACCACTGAAATAACTCCTAGTTACTTTGCAGCTCCGGGCTCTTCAATGAAAAATAAACAAAAAGCACATGTTTCGTACCATCAAGCGACCAAATAGCGTTTGGTCAACATGCAGAGTCCAAAGTCAAATCAAGCATCCTTAACTCAGTCTCCTCCAATGACCTTAAACATCTTCAGACTTTGCCCATGTCATAGATGGGTTGGCTGACGTCACGAAAATCACGTACGCGCATCGATGGGGCCGGAAGCAGAGCTTTGTTATGATTCTGAACGGTCAGATGGCTAGCAACAATGACAAGAAGTTGCCATGTGGGGAATCATAGGTGGCTTGTTTCAGCTAGTTTTATCTTGTTCTTGATACCATGTCTTGTTTTGAGGTGTTTGGACCGATTTCATGTCAATGCTAATATAGCTAAAATTTGCTAGCTAATCAACAACTGTAACAATGTATTTGAGACAATTGCTCATTGTGCAAATGTGTTTTTGTTTTCAATAAACATTTGGAGATGAAATATAGTTTACATGTTGTCAACAATCTAAGCCAACCCCTGCAGTAGTGTAGACAGAAATTAGTTGGTCCCCCCCTAATTTACTGCAATTCTACACGTTTTGTCATGAGGCAGATAAACCTTTTTTTTAAAAGCGAATTAAAGCTAAAAAAAATAGGTGTGTTGACTGTGATAAAGGCACTGGATTATGAGCTGTCTTGTTTGCTAAATGAACAAAGTAGGAGGTGGTATGATGCATATATATAGTGCATATCGCCACAGAAGCACAGTGACATATGCCTCAATGCGGTCATATTCATGGCTTATTGGGAGTGTGGCTTTCAGTTAGTTATTTTTGGCCAACCATTCCATGAGAGTGAATGTCATTCCAGTGCACTTCTTGTAGAGATGTTAACGGTTAACCGTTAATAGGTTAGCCGCCGAAATTACATTTGACCAGTCATGCTTATCAGTCTACAGGTTCATTTGCATAATTTAGTGGAATTAAATTGGCGTGCATCTTAGTTATCACAAGCAGACAGAGCCTAGTTTGAGGAGCAGAATAACCTATAACCTGTCAGACAGCGCGAGAGTAGCTCCTCAAAAAGCTGGGTACTGTAGTGAAATGTGTTTTTATAAGCCCAGTCATTGCGCAGCAACTAATTCTAAATGCAATCGCGTGTGAACTGTTTTGATGGCCACGACTAAAAATAATAAAAGATATTCCCATTTGAGTGCATATGCTATTGTCAACGGTAGGCAGGCGATCAGCTCGTCACCCACCACTTTACAATGTGAGCTTGAGGCAGTATAATTGTTTGAAACCTGATCGTTTTACTTTACGTTAAATACGTTAAATAATGTCTTACCTTGCTTCAAAGTAGCCTTGCCAAAATCCAACCATAGAAACGTGGAGGCAAATTTTATTTTTATTTTATAAGGACTTCCTCATGCCATTAACCAGCATTTTTCTACTGCTCTATTGGTTTTCATATCAACTTTCTTTCGTTGTCCAGAAGCCAAAGACACAATGCTAGTCATATTAGCAACCCATCTTAGTTGTTGCTATTAGATTCCCCATCTTTCTAAGTTTGATATCTGTCACATATGGAACCATTTGCAATAGATGTGCTGTTTAGAACTGTGTTTTACCGCGAATTGCATTTTGGCAAATGTTTGAAAATGACATTTTATTAGCTGCTTCATTACAGGAGTTGAAATGTTCAATAATAGGCTATAGGCTTTTGACTGCAAGACGATAGGCTTGCTATTGTTGCATGTTTCCATTAAGCTCACAATGGAAAATGTCCGTTCCTTGTATGCATGCATAGTAGGCTATTTTCTGTTGGTGATATAATTTTACTATTTGGAAAAAATGTAACTGTTTGTTGACCGGTTAATGAGGGTCGGTTAGTCGGCAGCAAAACTAACTGAAAATTGCATCCTTAACTGCTTGCTATGAATTCTATCTGATGGTGTTTGCATGTTTAGGTAAAAATACGATTATTATTTATATTTTTTTGCTCAATCTGATTGGATGGGCCTGGCTTCCCAGTGGGTGGGCCTGGGCCCACACAGCTGCAACCCTTTCTGTTTTGCCCCATAGTTGCTCACACGTTGGTTTTGTTGCTTAACAACCAACCCGTCCATAGTCCCACTGCATCTTCTCAATCTTTTCCTTGGGGAAAGTCCAGAGGAGTTTGTGTGTGAACCCCATTCTCTCATACAGATGCAGCAGCTTCAATTCATGTCTAAGTTGGCGGTGGTCGGTAATCGTTCACCTACAATTTATACGAAAACTGGCCATTTTTTCCTGTGTGCACCGTCCATTTCACCTTCAATATCAAAGACATCAATGAGGTGTACCATATCAATCCTAAAACTACTTTGGTATAGTAATAATATTAATTGTTATATTAACTCCAAGTAGTTTAGAGTTGTTTGTTGTGTTTAGTATTTTTACTCCAAATAAATTCTGTCACACTTCTCTCAAAAACACTCCAAGAAAATACATACGGCAAACTCCCAAAAAGTTGCAAGTGTTACTATGGGGGCTGGGTCTCATGTATGATGGATCTCCTGACCATCCACTCCTATTGGCACGTGACATGGATGTCTGAGGTCTGTTTTCGTCCTTAAATCCAAAAAAAACTCAAAAGTACAAACGCTAAGATTAAAAATAAAAAATAAAAAATAGCTTTCGGATCTTCAGCCGATAGAGAGATGAGGAATGGGAATGCACCAGGTTTGTTCTTTATTGTGGGTGTCGTTGAGTGTGTGATTGGGGATCCTTACCCGCAACAAAGAGTCAAAGACAAATGTTGACATTGTACTTCATGATGTTCTTCATTAATCTCCTGCACAAAGCAAAAGATACAGGGAGTGAGTGAAGGTGAGAGGGAACCAAGGGCCATCATGATGAGGATAAAGAAAGCAAATAGGGAAAGACAAGGGTGATATAGTTAGAACCTGAAAGTATAATTTCAGCGTACCTGGCTAACACTGAAAGGGTTGCTGGGAAGTTAGCTGGGTACCCAGTTGTGGGCGGAGCTCTGCGTGGTCGCAGGGCCGGAGTAGCTTTGCCCCCCCTGGATTATGGGGTCAAAGTTGAAATCGATGCCCTCTCCATCCATGAGGTCGCTGTTGATGATGTAGTCCACGTCACAGTCCAAGTTCTCTGTGAACATCTCGATGTCCAAGTCGGTGGGCAAGCGGTCTTGACTGGGCAGGAAGCAGCTCGGCGTTCCGAACTGGCCCATGCCTGGCAGACCTCCTCCTGCATTGGCGGAGAGGCCCCCTCCATGGTGAAGCCCCATGCCTGGCAGCTGTGCATGCTGGGCTTTGAGGCCTGAGAACTGTGGAGAGTCCTGGGCCATACCTGACAGAATCATGCCCAGGCCCAGCTGAGAGTGCTGCTGCTGCTGGGACTGGAGTTGAGATTGCATCCCCATGGGTGCCACAGTGTTGGGCTCAAGCCCCTTACCCAGCAACAGCTGGTTGGGCTTGGCCCGCCCTCCTACCATGGGCCCCCCCATGCCCATCATCCCCACACCACCCGGACTGGGCATCAGCGGATCCACCTGGGTCATCATGACATCACTGGGAGGCGGGGAGTCCGAGGTGAGCAACGCCTCCAAGCTGGAGGCTACATGGGTGCCATAGTGACCAGTCCCACGGGAGCCGGGGCTAGGCATAGGGTTGAAGAGGGAGTTGCCATAGTTTGAGGGTTTGGAGTTGTTATTGTTGCCACATTGTGTGCCTGAGGACTGTCCCCCAGTCTGGTTGGCGGCCTGGGAGAGGTTGGGTGGCTGCAGCTGACGGAAAGAGGGGAACCCGGACCCCCGGGGAAGCAGGGTGGAAGCGGAGGGAAGAGGGGTGGGGGGCACCAGGGGGGCCGTGCTGGGACTAGCCCTTCCTTGCTGCTCGGTCATCAGCGTCAGGCCATCGATCAGGTCCAGCTCCTCCATGAGTGTCTCGGTGAGGGTGGGGGGTAGGTTGCCCGTGGAGTAGCCCAGTAGGCCTTCCTCAGGCAGGTCATCCTCATCCTCCTGGCCGGGACCAATGGGGGACAGCCGGCCACTCAGAGTGCTGGCGTTGGAGCTGGTGCGTGGACGGAAGCTGGTCCACATGTCAGGGTCATCTAGGCTGCCGCGGGATGAAGGGCTGCCACAGTTCACCCCCCATTTGGGGAACTGCTGGGAGGAGTTGGGACTGTCTGCGCCGCCGTCGCCGTCTCCCCCGGTGGTCCCGCCCAAGCCTGCTGCTGCCTTCTTGGTCTGCTTGGCTCGCATCCGACTCTTCAGCAGTTTGCTGCTGTTGTCCATGGAGGCAGCACGGCGACGGGGGGCTTTCCCAGTCTTGCCCCCCTCTGGGTTGAGCATCCACCAGGAACTCTTGCCTGTGGACTCATTGTGAACTCTTAGGAACTTGTTGTGGAGTGATAAGTTGTGGCGAATTGAATTCTGAGGTATCGGGAAGGGGAAAGAAAAAGGGTTTTGTTTAACATTGGAAACCATTCAACATCATTTGATTGACAATAGATTTTAAGTAATTACTTCCATTGTTCACTAATTAATGCAGTGAAATAATGTATCATGTGATCACATCAAATGGGTCTGTATAACATAGTTATAACAATGTGTATAACAATAATGAAGCGCATTAAGGTAAACATCGTTTTTTTTACCTTCCACCCTGCTGAGCTGTTGCTATCTCCTTTATCTTTGAAGTAAGGCACGGTTTTCACCATCCAGTCATATATCTGTGCCAAGGTTAAGCGCTTCTCTGGAGAGTTCTCAATAGCCTGACTAATCAGGTCCGCGTAGGACTGGTTCCCCCATGCATTGCGCCGGGATGATCCCTTTCGGGGCGTGGCTCCACCCACTCCGGCTCCTCCCTCTGAGACCACAACTTTCTCAGGCTCACATATGATTTGTTTTTGCTCCTGCTTATCCTCATCGGCGGGCGGGGTTCCCGCAGCGGATTCAGGGCCGTCTGCCCCCTCCGGTTTAACAGCTGAGATGTCGGGTTTGGGGAGCGGCCATGTGCACGACCTAGGTCTGCTTTGCGGCTCAAAATCTGGGTCAATCGTGGGAAGCTTTGAATCCTCCATTGTATGGTTTTGTTCAGAGATTTTCTACACTTCTGAGCTATCCTAAATGTTGACAACTAAGAGATAATACTTAAAATATAAATGACAAAATAAATAGTAGGACTGAAAAATCGGAACTAAATCACAATAAAAATAATATTTAAAAAATAATCTGGGGAGGTTTGTCGACACGTGTTTGTAACAGGCACACCAAAATGAAGGCCTATTAAATCAAATGTTATTGGTCACATACACATATTTAGCAGATGTTATTGTGGGTGTAGCGAAATGCTTGTTATTATTATCTGAGGAGTCTATGTTCAAACTAGATTTTCTAATAAAATTATTGTAGAACCAAAAATTCAATTTAAACTATCGTACACAAAAATGCTATTTTCCATCCTCTATTAAGGGGACTAGTAGAAGAAAGACACAATGATCTGGACACACCAATATAGCGTCGGTTAATCCTGAGATTGGAGATTAGGGGACCCAAATAATCTCCTTAATAGTAACTATAATAAACCTTCCGATTTACAGAGCAAAGAAAGGCTGGGATGAGGGTTCCTTTGTTTGTATAAAAGAACAAAGAGAACTCAGGGAGGAATGCACACCAAAACATCTGGATTGCAATCACAATACAATGCAATTGATGACCCACATAACGTGTTATGGTAAAACGTTGCTGTGGGGTATATATATATATATATATATATATATATATATATATATAAAAAAACGTATCAGTTTAGTTTTGGTAGTTTGTTGGAGACACAGTCAATCTCTGCGACGTTTGTGAAAAGGTGAGCTAATTAAAGGGAAAGTAGCTATACAATTATATAACACTATAAATTGAAATTACTTATTTATTGTGTCTTCCTTTAAAAATAGTATTGCCCTTTGTGTTTTACCATTAGAAAATAAAAAGTCGCCCTCAAGCACATATACTTGCAAAGAACCCACAAATTAGGATTACACAGTGGGTCACTGTTACAAAAGAGCGTTCGTTACAAATGATCAACTAGCTAAATTTAACGATGCCTCGTTCCGCACTTGTAAACAACGTGCCGTCTCGCTCCTTCTCACGTAGAAATAACCTCGCGCTTCAATAGAATACTGGAGCCGATATATAGTTACAACATTTATATCAACATTCTAATTAATTTTGTAAACAACAACTAATTGATAACAAAATACACAATACATCTAGCTGTCACTGATCCCCGTGAAACAATGTTACTTTGTGGATTCATGGAGCTATAGCAATAAGATGATCAATGTTTCAAGTAAAAAGTATGCTATATTTGATTATCTAACCAATGCCACGTTTACTGCTGAAAATAAGTCCAAAAAGTAATGTTATGGTGGATGTCGTTTCTTTCCACTACAGCATTATAACTTGGCTAGCTAAGTAATTTAAGTCGACTGACAAAAATAAATGTTGAGAGCAAAACCTTACTGAACAGTTTGATCATGATGGTCTGTAACAACAATTAGAGGAAACAAATCAATCAGAAAGTCCGTGGTTTTCTGATTTAGGTTTGCACTCTCCTCCACATTGTGGGCAAGCGCGTGTCGCCATCTGCCATGTTTCTCGACACCGAGGAGCGGCAGCACACGATGCTCACGCGGGCATAAACCTTCAGAAGGTGCCTAACTTGAGTCAGTCCTCGTCCCCTGGACACTTTAAAGCACGCTTCGCAATCCACGGTTTCTTGAAGTTTACTCTCTTACACCTCGGCTGCACTCTCACCAAACGTAGTTGTGGAAATAGCGTAATAGCCACCTAGCTAGCTGGCTAACTCCAGTTATTTCGGAGTTTAAAAATCCTTTCAGAAGTCGGAAAAATGGCTTCAGTACCTTCCTTTGGAATTTGCCCCTTTCAGTAGTTAGTTTTGCTCGACTTGTGTCTATTATGGATGTCAAAATATTCAGTCATCGTAGATCTTTTTTGGTTTTGTTTTGTTTTGACTCGAGGCGAAGACTCCCTTCTGACGTCTATTTACCACTGCCAGACATCGTGTACTGCGCTTGCGTGTTGAGGATTGCTGGGAAATGCAGTCAGTCATGTGACGATTTAAAGCGCAAAAGTAAACAACGAACGGCTGGTGAGCTAAAATAGCTGTTTCGGTGCTGAAAATCCGGATTATGCAACACTTCCTAAAGTGTACGCACCACCTACACACACCTAAACCAAAACTGGAAAGTTACCCGTCAATGATCGTAAATCAGATTTCAGTTGACCAAGTAGGTTTAGGCTACAGATCTATTCAGCCCCAATCTAGTTTTGAAGCACATGCATCCCTCTTTCATTTGACACTCAAACTTTCACCAATAGTCCCGGTGTGTCGGTGCATTGTCTTTAAAAAAGTAGATTGTCGACAGGTTACTTTAAAGTTGCTATTGTTGTATCTCACAAATAATTATTTGTGTGGCTAGGAAGATCTGATACATTTTGTAAAGAATATCAGTGCCAACATAGAAAAGCATAGAAATGCCCTATTTGTTACGTAAACGACATGTCTAATTTAAATTTTGAAGATCAGCCTAAATCAGCATGGTGTGTTTATTTTAACAATAATCTGACAGTGTGCACAAGAACTACAATTCCCAGTGTATTTTACAGTAGAACTTTGTTTGAGGAGTGGTTGGCCGAATAACCCTTTGGCGAATGCAGCGCGTGATGTAAACAGAATAATAGCCTATACAGTAGAGATAGACTTATGTACAGCAAACATATAAATCTGGTCTGATTTAAGCTACTTTAAATCTTTATTCTGGAAACGTATATATTTTTTTGCTATAGAATAAGCCGTTCTGTAGATTTGTAAGACTTTCAAATGATATACTTTCGTTCTGTTC
Source organism: Coregonus lavaretus (assembly GCF_964263955.1). NCBI lineage: Eukaryota > Metazoa > Chordata > Actinopteri > Salmoniformes > Salmonidae > Coregonus > Coregonus lavaretus. Next base: position 22,805,444 of record NC_140016.1, on the reverse strand, counting down.
ATTGATAATATTTTAATCCCATTTTGTCAGTATGATTATTGTTTCACACTTGTTTAATTTTGGCACAATTGTTTCATTCTCTTCTGCAATTGGTCAAAATTAATCCAGTAAATGCGTTTGCTCTGCTTTGATTGGCTGAGGAACAAGAACCTTCACACCAGTTTGCGTTTCCACTAGCTTCTATAGCCACAAAATCAGATTCCAAAGCCACAAAGTCAGATTCCACAGCCACAGTCAAAATTTGCTACAAGAATTCACTTTTTGGTCTTAATTTAAGGTAAGGATTAGTGGAAGGTTAGGGCGGCAGGTAGCCTAGCGGTTAAGCGCGCATTGGGTCAGTAACTGTAAGGTTGCTGGTTCAAATCCATGAGAAACTAGAAAAATCTGTCGATGTGCTCTTGAGCAAGGCACTTAACCCTAATCGCTCTGGATAAGAGCGTCTGTTAAATTACTGAAATGTCAGGTTTAAAATTTTAAGAAGATCAATTGTATAAATGGGCGGGGTTTATGACTTGGCTATAGAAGCACGACCCCGTTTATGGTTTTCCACTAGATAACACAGCCACAAAGTCAGATTCCAAAACGACAGTCTGAGTTTTTTGGTCTTAATTTAAGGTTAGGCATAATGTTAGCAGTGTGGTTTAAAATCAGATTTTAAGAAAATAAATTCTAGAAATGGGCGGGGTTTAGCCATAATTATGACTTTGTGGCTGTGTTAACTAGTGACGGACGACCCCAATTTATCGTCTCGAGATCAGCAGCAGCTGAAACCAAAAATGTCGGATCCCACGGTTGCAGACACTCGCCGATTAAACTCTAAACCGCAGGATCTCACAGATGCGTATGGCCCCCCAAGCAATTTTCTTGAAATCGACGTTTATGACCCACAAACTATTGGAGTCGGCCGGAACCGATTTACCACCTATGAAGTGCGAATGCAGGTGAGGAGCGCCAGTATTGAAATCGAGGCCGGTGATTTTGGCAGGGCCTGTAGGTGACGCTAGTATGGTGCGGGAACATGGGTTGGGACGTGTTTTTGGAGAGACTCGACTTTTTGATGTTCAAATGCTTAGCCTTTCACTTTGTCATTTTAAGTAATCCTTTCATCCAAATTCCTGATGCAGTCATTACTAATATGGCTACCACCAACATCAAATAGCCAGCATGTGAAAGGTTGTCTGATTAGGTAGTGTTTCTGACAACCTACATTACTGACTAGCAAAGGCTATAGCTAGCTCGTTTATTCAATTATGTAGGATGTGTAGGCTTTTTCTCCAACCTAGAAGAAAACCCTGTAAACCCCCAGGACCAAGATTGGAGAATATTGGGCCAGTTAGTACTGTAGATATGAGATGGGCAGCCAGCCACTGGGGTGTTAAACCTTCATGGTATAGAAAGAACGGTGTTTGTACATGAGCTAGTCTCACAAATCACAGACCGAGGGCATGCTTGTACATTGTCTGTCTAGTAAGGGTGTCAAACTCATTCCATTGAGGGCCTAGTGTATGTGGGTTTTTCGTTTCAATTAAGACCTAGACAACCAGGTGAGGTGCGTTCCTTACTAATTAGTGACCTTAATTAATCAATCAAGGACAAGGGAGGAGCGAAAACCCAGACATTATACCAGCATTTTCCAAACTCGGTGCGCGTTTTGGTTTTTGCCCTAACACAGGGAGTCAAATGATCAAAGCTTGATGATTATTTGAATCAGCTGTGTAGTACTAGGCAAAAACGAAAACGTGCACCGAGTTTGGGAAACCCTGTACTAGGCCCTCCATGGAATGAGTTTGACACCTGTGGTCTAGAGCAGGGCTGCCCAACCCTCTTCCTGGAGAGCTACTGTCCTGTAGGTTTTCAGTCCAAACCGCTTCCTAGAGATCTACTGTCCTGTAGGTTTTCAGTCCAACCCTAATTTAGCATATCTGATTCAGTTAGTTAAGGTCTTGTTGAGCAGCTAATAAGTAGAATCAGGTGTGTTAAATTAGAGTTGGACTGAAAACCCACAGGACGGTAGATCTCCAGGAAGAGGGTTGGGCAGCCCTGGTCTAGAGAGACTATAGTTGGACAGTGTATACCAGGACTGCCCAGCCCTCTTCCTGGAGAGCTACAAGCCTGTAGGTTTTTGCTCCAACCCTAATCTAGCACACCAGATTCTAATAATTAGCAAGTTGATAAGATGAATCAGGTTAGTAACACCTGGGGTTGGAGCGAAGACCTACAGGAGGGTAACTCTCCAGGAACAGGGTTGGCCAACCCTGGTGTATGCCCTTACTACTACAGACCTCAATGTATTAATGCAACAATCTCATGGACACGCTCCTCTGGGTTTCCCTACTCCCTGAAGATGTGGTTGCATTATGAAACATCCACTATCACTAGATACACCACACCAGTGTCACAACTGAACAGTGGTGTTCACCAATTGAGACAAGATGCTGATCAAATTATTCATTAGTGAAGGGTGTAAGTACTGACGTCTGACCGCGTCACTGGACATGTGGATGCTGTACTGGAAATACCACTCCCCAATCTGGATTGCTGTCATTTAATGTAGTGATTAATATAATTGTTTTCACATGCAGACAAACCTTCCCATCTTCAAACTTAAGGACTCTGTTGTGCGAAGAAGGTACAGTGATTTTGAGTGGCTGAAGAATGAGCTGGAGAGAGACAGTAAGGTAGGCTCTCACACTGCGTAACTACTTGCCTGAATGTCTCACCAGTATAATGCCAATTTATTTTGTTGGAATTCAAGTGTTTGTTTCTATGTGACTAAGTAACAGATTTATTGATAAGTTGTGCGCTTGCTACAGATTGTGGTGCCCCCTCTCCCTGGCAAAGCTTTGAAGAGACAGCTGCCCTTCCGAGGAGATGAGGGTATCTTTGAGGAGTCGTTCATTGAGGAGCGGAGGGTAGGCTTGGAGCAGTTCATCAACAGGTGTGTATTGTTTCTGTCTATATGATTTCTCTCTGTATGGCTGTCTCCATTTCAGTGCATTATCAAATTAACTCTCAGCCATCTGCCTTTTGACTCCACTAATAATCAATTATGATTGCTAATTACCTGAAACCTACTTCTCTCTCCACTGCCACCAGACTCGCAGGTCATCCCCTGGCCCAGAATGAGCGCTGTCTTCACATGTTCCTTCAGGATGAGTCCATTGACCGAAACTACATTCCTGGAAAAGTACGCCAGTAGGATGGGCAGGGTTTAGGGTTGAGGTGCCAACTAGGGCAGGGAATTGCCAGGGACCTCACAATATGATATTATAACGATACCTAGGTGCTGATATGTATTGCGATTCGATATTGCGATTTAATGTTCCAAACATATTTCTCACGATACACTGAGAATACAAAACATTAAGAACACTTGCTCTTTCCATTAGACTGACCAGGTGAATCCAGGTGAAAGCTATGAACTCTTATTGATGTCACTTGTTAAATCCACTTCAATCAGTGTAGATGAAGGGGAGGAGGGTTAAAGAAGGATTTTTAAGCCAGATTGTGTATGTGTGCCATTCAGAGCGTGAATGGGCAAGACAAAATATGTAAGTGCCTTTTGAATGGGGTATGGTAGTAGGTGCCAGGCGCACCAGTTTGTGTCAAGAACTGCAACGCTGCTGGGCATTTCCATGCTCAACAGTTTCCCAGGTGTATCAAGAATGGTCCACCACCCAAAGGACATCCAGCCAACTTGACACAACTGTGGAAAGCATTGGAGTCAACATGGGCCAGCATCCCTGTGGAACGCTTTCGACACCTTGTAGAGTCCATATCCCGATTTAATTGAGGCTTTTCTTAGGGCAAAAGGGGGGGAGTGCAATTTACATTTAAGTCATTTAGCAGACGCTCTTATCCAGAGCGACTTACAAATTGGTGCATTCACCTTAGGAACTTAATATTAGGAAGGTGTTCCTCATTTTTGGTGTACTCTGTGTATGTCTGCTGCAGAGAGACGAGACTGCATGAGAAAACAAGTTTTGATCTGTCAGGGGAAAAAAAGTGCTGAAAACATGTTGGCTCACTATTTAAAAAGCTGGAGAACAAGCTAAAGGTTGAAAAATACTGGCGTTTTGGCACAGGTACAGACAACTACCGCTAGCCGACTGGGTGGCTGGGTTGGAGAGGGGTGTGGCAGTAGGTGGGGTGTGCTGGCTGTTCCTTAGCGGTTTTCATCCATCTCCCCCGGATAGGGAATAGCATTTTATTTGTACACTAAAGAATATAAATACTATATATATATATACACACAAGTATGACCTCAGCTATCAAGTCTTATCTAGTTGACAAATTTTATGCTTATTAGAAGCATAATCGTGTGGATTTGTAAGATAATTTTGCATAACCTAAATGCATAATATTTATTGTGTAAATGCATGTCTGTAACCAGGTTTCCATGCGAGTAAAGTACATGTTGGATAAAAATGCCAGGCCTGATGGAAACAGCAAATTTGTACGGAAACTTTCCAAATGTCTACAAAACAAAATACACTAGACAAGGTGGGCTCTTTTTGTGTCGGTAAAATGTATGATGCGAGAAATGGTGGTGGAAACGCCTTTGTGTGCAAATCTTGATATAATAACCATCATATTGACGTAAACTTGGAGTCACACGATGCTATGTTATGTGGTCCTCCCACTACGACTCGGGAAAGCTTGCAGTTCATTAGGCTACAGATGAAATAAGTTATGATGCGCTTCACCGGGTGGTGAAAGTGCACAGTGATGAACTTGATGCTCCTTTCCAATAAATACGGAGGGTCTTATTCTGGTGACATGATCAATGCTTGGCTGCCGTTTTTTTTTTTTGCTTTTTATCCGCAACAAGTAAATTTGATAAACACGTCTCTGGTGGGAAAATGTGTATATTGTTGTTATGCAGATTTTAGAATATTCGCATGAAAATCTGTTGCCAATTGGATGGAAACCTGGCTAGTGATGACTTTCTCATCAATTTTAAATGTGAAAATTAAGAAGCTATAGCTTAGCAAGGGGACAAAAGGATTATGTTCTCTGTTGTCAGATTACATTTTGCAGTGGTTTAAGAAACCTGAAAACATACTGTTCTCTGTATCACAGGTTTTTATCTTACAATGTCTTTCCCCTTTTTTTAGGTGTGAATAAAGTAAGTTTTGTTATGCTTTTTATTCATATTAATACCATTGTGATCATTTTCCAAAAAACGCTTTTGTGTGTGTAATATATAAATTCAGATTTGGTTTAGCGGGTTACCAATAATACATTCATGCATTTACGCTCAAACATCTCTTCGCTTCCCCTCTACTTTCTCAATCAGCAACTTTCTCCTTTGTTCATTTTCCTTGAGTAAGTGTAACTGTTGGCATGATATGGTTGCATGCATGGGGTAATATTTACAGTTCATCTTTACTTCCCCTTTTGGCTTAAAGGGAAATGTCACAGTTTTTCAACTTCATATTCATCATCTACAGCACCACCCCAACATCAACATATGTGAAAATGGCGCTTTCCTATGTTTTGTAGTAAAAAAGACAGAAGGTAAGCGTTTCCAATGACATCATCGGTATGCATCGTGTTTTAACCAATTATGAGTAGGCATTGCCTACATATGTTGGGGTGGTGTTGGAGATAATGAAGTTGAAAATGTATATGTCCCATTAAACCAGTCATGCAGGCTTTCAAGTCAGCACTGAGACCTAGAGAGCAGTATCTAACATTCATATCATGTAGGCTAGACCTTTTCATTGTTATGCTATTGTTTTTTAAATGACCGATTTTACATGTAGTTATAACATTTGAAGTACCAGTGTACATCAATGCTCTCATCTCCAGCACCCTAAAATCTGTGTCGGATACTGTACACTGATACTGGTAACACAATGCCTCTGAATCATTGACTCTAGTTTTTCAATTGTGATAAAAAGGAAGAGTCTTCAAACCCATTCTTCAACAATAATGGGTGAAATGGAACATACCCCTGAGATATCATTTTTTTATATATGTCATAGGCACAGAGTTACTGTTCTACAAGTAAATGTCTTTGTTTAAACTTTAAAATCTTGGTCTACATAAAAGTGTAGCGAGACTGTAGAAATGGCAACACTAATGTTCAGATGCTAATGAGGCCATGAATTACCTGTGATTTGTTTTCCTTTCTATAGTAGCCCCAGAGATGAAAATGATGAGGTCTACTCAGCCCAGCTACTCACCCCTACACCACCTGGCTGTTTGGCTTTATCACTAGAGCCCACACTCTCTTCCACAGGTGGCCCATCCTCCTAGACAACTGCATCTGCCGGAACTCTCTGTAAATACTATGTACATATATATACATATCTTAATTGTAGTCGGTCTGGGGAAGCTGCCGGAATACTCACATGCAGAGCATTTATCTTGTAGCAGAAGCTTGAGGGTGGAGAAGGTGAATTTATGAAACGACTGAGTTAGTAAGCTACCTTTTGAAACAACAGGATTTTTCTAGAGTTAAACTTGAGGCTTATTAAGTAAGAGTAATGAGTTGGTAATAATTATAACACTTAATTAAGTCTCCTGAGTGGCACAGTGGTCTAAGGCACTGCATCACAGTGCTAACTGTGTCACTAGAGATCCTGGTTCGAATCCAGGCTCTGTCGCAGCCGGCCGCGACCGGGTGACTAATGGGCGGCGCACAATTGGCCCAGCGTCGTCCAGGGTAGGGGAGGGAATGGCCGGCAGGGATGTAGCTCAGTTGATAGAGCATGGTGTTTGCAACGCCAGGGTTGTGGGTTCGATTCCCACCGGGGGCCAGTATAAAAAAAAAAAAAAAAAATGTATTCACTAAACTGTAAGTCGCTCTGGATAAGAGCGTCTGCTAAATGACTAAAATGTAAATGTAAAAATGTTAATTTTTGGAATGAGAAAATACTGAGTAGTTTTAGTCACAAGTTGGCTTCCTAACTCGTGAATTCTGCTTGGCGAAATATAATAGTGTACATTTTCTCATGTGAAAAATACTTCTCCCTGAGCAACCAGTTTCTCAGTTATAGAGATCGATCTCCCTTGGGAAACCTGGCCAACCTGACTCACCAACACAAAGAAAAGCATTCTATTACGTTCCATTAAGATTATTTTTATATTCATGTATATGTACTTGACAACTTAACAAATCTTGATAGAGGAATGATTCCATAGTATACAACAAAATGCCAAGAATTATGATGAGTCTTGGGGACAAATATTCATTCATACCACCTCAATGGTCATCAAAGATTCCATGGCACTTGCTGCAATAGTAGGGATTTTAACCCCAATGTGTTGGGAAAACTCCCAACCTAGATTCTCGCCACTGTGGTCACAAAATCATTCTCAACCTCTCTCCTCTACTGAAAAACTATTGTAGGTTGTAAATTACAATATTTTAAATCAACTTACCTGTTAAAATAAAGGTCCATCAATAACAAGAATGTCCAGCAGGAAGCTTATTTTGCTTACACTTGCAGATACAGGGTTGTCTCAGAAGGAAATATTATGCAGTGTTTTGGTGCATCTGTTCTCTGATCTGTTTAATGTTTGGGGTGAGGTTTATGCAGATGGAAATGTCTGTAATCAAGCACCAAAGATAGTTCATGCTGCCTTGTGATTGTGCAATGTCTTCCTGAAACATCCTCGGCCTCAACTCAACTAAACTGATGGCTAGTCGCCAACCATAAAATAAAGGTCAATCGATAACAAGAATGTCCAGCAGGATGCTTATTTTGCTTACACTTGCAGATACAGGGTTGTCTCAGAAGGATGCAGTGTTTAGATGCATCTGTTCACTCTGATCTGTTTAATGTGTGGGGTGAGGTTTATGCACCCGAAAATGATGTAATCAAGCACCAAAGACAGTTCCTGCTGCCTTGTGATTGTGCAATGTCTTCCTGAAACATCCTCGGCCTCACCTCAACTAAACTAATGGCTGGTCGCCAACCATTTCGTTGGTGTTTTATATGTTCATGTGTATTTGACCACCATTCAAATACATAAAAGCTAATTGTTGTTTTTTCTGATTTAATTTGTTTACATCTATTGACCACAATGTAATGTTAGTTTATTAAACCACTGAAAATCTATCAAAGATGGTTGTCTCCTCATTTAACAAATATGTTATTATGGCCCAATAATGTCTCACCAATTTAGTGGAAATTGCTTTCCTCAATTACTCATATTTCAAACCAGTGGTCAAGAAGAGAACGAGCCAAGGCAAGAAAGCGACCAGACCAGAGTAAATAACCATACTTTGTGTAATAGTGATGTAAAAAAAAACTCAAAATGAATACGTTCTCAAGGAATTGTATCTACTACTACACTATAGTAGATCAATAAATGCAGACGTCCCTTCCATGAAAGGTACATTATTCATGTTTGTTTTTAAAGGAATTGTATCTACTACACATTATTTCCATGTGGAAATTGTACGGGTACTTTTAATACATTCCAATGGCGTCTGACAAATCACACAAACTTGTTATTTCCGGGAGATGACAAACCAATGAGATTTGAGTAGAGGCGGGATGTTTACACTTAGCCAATGAAAATACCAGCCAATGTGTGTCACTTACAGTGTCAGATTGTAGACAGTCGCACCTTTTTCAGAACTGTAAAGACAGAAGTTCCATCTGATCGAAGAGTTTATTTCTGTGTCCATCAATTCCTCAGGTATGTATCTATAAATTATTTACCAAAGGCATCGAATGTAGATTGAATTAGCTAGCTATGTGTTCCAAGAGTGAACCAAATGCGACTGCTCATCGATAGGAATCAATGAACTCTGAAAGTCATTCAAGATAGGGAGATGTATAGTGAATAGCAGCACCTGGATCGAATGTGGCAGTTGTTGACTCGCGTGCTCTGACTCACATCGTCAGCCATAGCTAGCTGAACCCAAACGAGCCTAGTAATGTACATCTGAGTGTGTTGTTTTATGTAGCTAGCTAGATTAATAATTGAGTGTCGACCAGTCAGTCTGTATTTGACCTATCTAGCCATCTGTACACCTGGAATCAGGTGGGTGTTTGTTTACTTTGTTCATTGTCAAACACTGACCTCTGCATTGCTCTGTGCACTGTGAGGTGCATGCCTGTAGCCCTTTCACTCTGGAATGTATTAATCTTGCTTAGCTAGCTAATAATGTCCCTCCAACTACAATATATTGAATCAAATAAAGCCTTGGATATCCCAATGCTGCCTAATCTGTAAAATTAATACTGACACTTTCTATTGTGGAAGGCTTAGCTCTATTATCTTAATGGTTTGCATAACTATGTTGAAGTTTACCTGCTGAGGCATGTCTTTTCCTGGTGTCAAACATTTCTGTAGCTTTTTTTTTTTCAGCCAAGAAACCTAACCACCAATCAAACTACCACACCTACCTTCTGTTGGGATTCCAAGTAATGTTTGTGTGTTTTAGTAATTTACAGTGACTGTGAAAGAGCCGTGGGGGCTGAAGGAGTGTCACCCCAAGGAGTCATTCACAGGCTGAGCAAGTGTCATCTGCTTGAGACCTGTGAGTGCCCCTGGGCTGAGAGGATAGTGTGTGGTGTTGGTAGGGTGATGAGGTAAACAGCTCTCTTGGAGGTGATCAAATGGATGACATATGCCTACTGTGAGAGTTAACCTCCATGTATAGAATGGGCACTCCAGAAGTACTTTCAGCCTTTTGGTGAATTGCATTATTGTGGAGACACGGACCCGTTAATAGATAGAGGGCTTTAGGTAGCATGAGGTGGCTTCTGTGCTGATGCTCTGTTGTCATCTAGGCCCATAATTAGATTGCCCTTTTGGAGGCAAGGATCTGATGAATAGCAAATGCAGTGTGCATCAACTGGCGTCATTTCAGAAGAGGCGAAGTGAGGTAACCATGGAAACACCCGTCCAGGTCCTGCAAATTGAGCATTATGCCCTGTCTCATTCCTTAGCAAACATTGGCAATGATTCCATTGTCATATGATGGTTGGTCTTCTGAAAGTGGCCTGTTTCCTTGAATTGTTTAAATTGAATCATGAACTGTAGAACTGTTATTTTTCTTGATATTTATTAAAACCCTCTCTGAGCATGGAACGACTTGTAGTCATGGCAAGACAACAATGTAGCGTTGTTAAATTCGTAAATGTCCTGGCACCCAGCGAAGATTTCCTGTGTCATAAAATCTGCTTTATAATGGTTCTTCTATCTTACAATTGTATTCTCAATACACCTGCTTATACATGACCAGAACGACTCATTACTTCAGCTCCCACAACCTATTGCTAAGACTTTGTGGTGTAGTGTAGCCCACACACTACACCATGGTCTTTCTAGGCTACACAAACAGGGCTCTATTCAATCCGCATCGTGGAAGTTCAGTTTAACAGCGTGATTGAGATTTAAAAGCAATGTTCCCGCTTTAGTGGAGACCGCATTCACGGTAAGCGCTGCATATGTCGGCTCAAACGGAAATTACCTTTACATTTCTATCGCGGAATCTGTAACGCTTCAGCTTTACAGCTTGAATAGAGCCCATAGTCATGGCAAATTATTTCTAAGAAGGTTAGAAGGCTTACGTAACGTTGCCGATTATCCTCTTAATGGAGGAGAAAGGCCAACTCTGTGCTTGATTTAGGCCTAGTTGTGATCCCAGAGGCTGTCTTGCCCAACTTCTCCTGACTAGTATGTCAGCCTACTGATTCTAGTAGATTAAAACACGCAGACAGGCAGAACTTGCAATCCCATTGACTGTATCCCTATTGTCAGCAATATGATACTGGCCAAATGGTTAGCAAATGGTAAGTGCTGTGTGTGTGTAGTAACTGGTGACTGAGTTATGTGTACACTACAGATTGAGAACAAGGGCCTGAGATATGGGTGTATGCTATGCAGTCACCTGTGTAGTCTGTGTTCCCTGTAGGCGTTGTCTTCCGTCATAGACGTGCTCTTCCTCCAGATAAGGTGTATTGCCCAGACACGACCTGATTAAACTTGCATGGCCTGTCCGGTGTGTGTGTGTGTGTGTGTGCCTAGGATCAACCCTTCAACCTGGAGCCATCGCCAGACAGGAGAGCTTTATTATGTCCAACCATGGCACCCTCACATTGGCCTTTACAGCTAGGGTATTTCTTCCTGTTTAATGGTAGCTGATTTGGGCACCGTTGGATGTGGCGATTCTATTTTTCTTATGCTTTTTTAAAATGTAATCAGTCTGGTGTGTCAAGTCAGAGGCCCTTCATCAGGTTTTTCTATTCCCCTCTCTCTCTCTCCCATGCTTTCTTTGCCAACTTCGCTGCCATTCCTCCTATTCCCCCCTTTCTCCCTGTTCTCTTTTCTTATTTATCTTCTTTATTCTCCTATTTTAGTTTTTCTTCTGGCTGCAAATGAATGGGGTACTTAAATCCCTCCCTTAGCCAGTCTTTCAGATTCAATATGGTCTCTGCAAAGGTCAGGGTACTGGTCAGCACTACTGCATGGCTTTCTTCCCACGAGGGACTACCAGCCAGTGGTCAGGGCAGAGCTGTCACAGTCTAGGCTAAATGGCTGCCTGCCATTATTCACTATTCAGCCAGACTGCCTTTAGAAGCAACCTATCCTAGTGTCAGGTTGAGATCTGCAGAGAGGATGGGGTTTGACACAGGATGCATATGGGCAATTCCACGTTAACAGAATGACTCTGAGCCTCCTATTTTTCGCTTTAAAAGTATGCCAAACAAAAACAATTGATTGCAAAGTTAAACAAACCCTAAGCACAAGGATTACTTTTAACAATTTCCACTGAACATTTTTCAAAAACACAATTTCTTGAAGAACAGTGCAGATGTAAAATTAGGTAACAGAATTTTGGTAAAATCTCCCTCAGTTTTTTTATGTGACCACGTTTTCCAAAAACTCAGTTAGTTTGATAAAAAACGATTTTGGTTATTGAACTACAGTAAGTGAAGTGGATTAACACCCGGTAACAGGATGATGGTAACAGAATGACATCATGGGTCCCTGTTCTGTACAGAAATGCATAATTATGAATGTAATTCTCTTCATGGTGATGTATCCTGAACAGGTACACAAAGGTAGACAAATGTAATATATTCCTTTGCATGTTTGGGTATTATTCTACACACTGTCTATTATTCTAATGAGCTCCACCCCCAAACAAGATCCTGACCGGACCAAATCTGTACCAATCATGTTTTTTTCTGGATCAAAAAGGGCCTTAGGTGGTTGTCGTGGTAGGGGGCATGGCAGGGGCGTGCCAATGAGCTCAGTCGGCCGTTGCCGCAGCTACATTTTAGAATTGTTTAGCTAATTTTCTATTTATTTGTATTTGATTTTTATAGCTAATTTCCTACAATTCTGCACATTTTGCCATGCAGTTGAGTCAACATGTTGTAGTTTTTTAAAGCAAATTTCCTGGGATTCTACATATTCTGCCATGGAGCTGAGATTTCTTTTGTTGTTGCAGTTTTAAAGCTAGTTTCCTACAATTCTATACACTTTGCCATGGATAATGTTCAGTCTCCTAGAGATTAACATACTTTTGTGTGAAAAGTGCAAATCAATCCCAGAATAACAGCAAAGGACCGTGTGAAGATGCTGGAGGAAACAGGTACAAAGTATCTATATCGACAGTAAAACGAGTCCTACAGTGGGGAAAAAATGTATTTAGTCAGCCACCAATTGTGCAAGTTCTCCCACTTAAAAAGATGAGAGAGGCCTGTAATTTTCATCATAGGTACACGTCAACTATGACAGACAAATTGAGAAAAAAAATCCAGAAAATCACATTGTAGGATTTTTAATGATTTTTTTTCAAATTATGGTGGAAAATAAGTATTTGGTCACCTACAAACAAGCAAGATTTCTGGCTCTCACAGACCTGTAACTTCTTCTTTAAGAGACTCCTCTGTCCTCCACTCATTACCTGTATTAATGGCACCTGTTTGAACTTGTTATCAGTATAAAAGACACCTGTCCACAACCTCAAACAGTCACACTCCAAACTCCACTATGACCAAGACCAAAGAGCTGTCAAAGGACACCAGAAACAAAATTGTAGACCTGCACCAGGCTGGGAAGACTGAATCTGCAATAGGTAAGCAGCTTGGTTTGAAGAAATCAACTGTGGGAGCAATTATTAGGAAATGGAAGACATACAAGACCACTGATAATCTCCCTCGATCTGGGGCTCCACGCAAGATCTCACCCCGTGGGGTCAAAATGATCACAAGAACGGTGAGCAAAAATCCCAGAACCACACGGGGGGACCTAGTGAATGACCTGCAGAGAGCTGGGACCAAAGTAACAAAGCTTACCATCAGTAACACACTACGCCGCCAGGGACTCAAATCCTGCAGTGCCAGACGTGTCCCCCTGCTTAAGCCAGTACATGTCCAGGCCCGTCTGAAGTTTGCTAGAGTGAATTTGGATTATCCAGAAGAGGATTGGGAGAATGTCATATGGTCAGATGAAACCAAAATATAACTTTTTGGTAAAAACTCAACTTGTCGTGTTTGGAGGACAAAGAATGCTGAGTTGCATCCAAAGAACACCATACCTACTGTGAAGCATGGGGGTGGAAACATCATGCTTTGGGGCTGTTTTTCTGCAAGGGACCAGGACGACTGATCCGTATAAAGGAAAGAATGAATGGGGCCATGTATCGTGAGATTTTGAGTGAAAACCTCCTTCCATCAGCAAGGGCATTGAAGATGAAACGTGGCTGGGTCTTTCAGCATGACAATGATCCCAAACACACCGCCCGGGCAACGAAGGAGTTGCTTCGTAAGAAGCATTTCAAGGTCCTGGAGTGGCCTAGCCAGTCTCCAGATCTCAACCCCATAGAAAATCTTTGGAGGGAGTTGAAAGTCTGTGTTGCCCAGCGACAGCCCCAAAACATCACTGCTCTAGAGGAGATCTGCATGGAGGAATGGGCCAAAATACCAGCAACAGTGTGTGAAAACCTTGTGAAGACTTACAGAAAACGTTTGACCTGTGTCATTGCCAACAAAAGGTATATAACAAAGTATTGAGAAACTTTTGTTATTGACCAAATACTTATTTTCCACCACAACTTGCAAATAAATTCATAAAAAATTATACAATGTGATTTTCTGGATTTTTTTTTCTCATTTTGTCTGTCATAGTTGACGTGTACCTATGATGAAAATTACAGGCCTCTCTCATCTTTCTAAGTAGGAGAACTTGCACAATTGGTGGCTGACTAAATACTTTTTTTCCCCACTGTATATCGACATAACCTGAAAGGCCGCTCAGCAAGGAAGAAGCCACTGCTCCAAAACCGCCATAAAAAAGCCAGACTACGGTTTGCAACTACACATGGGGACAAAGATCATACCTTTTGGAGAAATGTCCTCTGGTCTGCTGAAACAAAAATAGAACTGTTTGGCCATAATGACCATCGTTATGTTTGGATGAAAAAGGGGGTGGCTTGCAAGCCGAAGAACACCATCCCAACCGTGAAGCACGGGGGTGGCAGCATCATGCTGTGGGGGTGCTTTGCTGCAGGAGGGACTGGTGCACTTCACAAAATAGATGGCATCATGAGGAAGGAAAATTATGTGGATATATTGAAGCAACATCTCAAGACATCAGTCAGGAAGTTAAAGCTTGGTCGCAAAATGACCCCAAGCATACTTCCAAAGTTGTGGCAAAATGGCTTAAGGACAACAAAGTCAAGGTATTGGAGTGGCCATCACAAAGCCCTGACCTCAATCCTATAGAAAATGTGTGGGCAGAACTGAAAAGGTGTGTTTGAGCAAGGAGGCCTACAAACCTGACTCAGTTACACCAGCTTTGTCAGGAGGAATGGGCCAAAATTCACCCAACTTATTGTGGGAAGCTTGTGGAAGGCTACCTGAAAATTAAACAATTTAAAGGCAATGCGACCAAATACTCATTGAGTGTATGTAAACTTCTCACCCACTGGGAATGTGATGAAAGAAATGAAAGCTGAAATAAATCATTCTCTCTACTATTATTCTGACATTTCATTTTCTTAAAATAAAGTGGTGATCCTAACTGACCTAAGACGGGGAATTTTTACTAGGATTAAATGTCAGGAATTGTGAAAAACATAGTTTAAATGTATTTGGCTAAGGTGTATGTAAACTTCCAACTTCAACTGTATGTGTAAAAATTACTTTTGTTTTATTCTATAAACTACCGACAAAATTTATCCCAAATTCCAAATAAAAATATTGTCATTTAGAGCATTTATTTGCTGGTCAAAATAACAAAAAAGATGCAGTGTTGTCAGACCTCGATTAATGCAAAGAAAATAAGTTCATATTCATTTTTAAACAACACAATACTAATGTTTTAACTTAGGAAGAGTTCAGAAATCAATATTTGGTGGAATAACCCTGATTTTCAATCACAGCTTTCATGCGTCTTGGCATGCTCTCCACCAGTCTTTCACATTGATGTTGGGTGACTTTATGCCACTCCTGGTGCATAAATTCAAGCACCTCAGCTTTGTTTGATGGCTTGTGACCATCCATCTTCCTCTTGATCACATTCCAGAAGTTTTCAATGGGGTTCAGGTCTGGAGATTGGGCTGGCCATGACAGGGTCTTGATCTGGTGGTCCTCCATCCACACCTTGATTGACCTGGCTGTGTGGCTTGGCACATTGTCCTGCTGGAAAAACCAATCCTCAGAGTTGGGGAACAATGTCAGAGCAAAAATAAGCAAGTTTTCTTCCAGGACAACCTTGTACGTGGCTTGATTCATGCGTCCTTCACAAAGACAAACCTGCCCGATTCCAGCCTTGCTGAAGCACCCCCAGATCATCACCAATCCTCCACCAAATTTCACAGTGGGTGCGAGACACTGTGGCTTGTAGGCCTCTCCAGGTCTCCGTCTAACCATTAGACGACCAGGTGTTGGGCAAAGCTGAAAATTGGACTCATCAGAGAAGATTACCGTACTTGTAGAAAATAGTACAAATAAAGAAAAACCCTTGAATGAGTAGGTGTGTTCAAACTTTTGACATATATATATATATATATATATATATATATATATATATATATATATATATATATATATATAATGTCTTCTTGGGTATGACGCTACAAGCTTGGCACTCCTGTATTTGGGGAGTTTCTCTCATTCTTCTCTGTAGATCCTCTCAAGCTCTGTCAGGTTGGATGGGGATCGTTGCTACACAGCTATTTTCAGGTCTCTTCAGAGATGTTCGATCGGGTTCAAGTCCGGGCTCTGGCTGGGCCACTCACGGACATTCAGAGACTTGTCCCGAAGCCACTCCTGTGTTGTCTTGGCTGTGTGCTTAGGGTCGTTGTCCTGTTGGAAGGTGAACCTTCGCCCCAGTCTGAGGTCCTGCGCGATCTCTGGAGCAGGTTTTCATCAAGGATCTCTCTGTACTTTGCTCCGTTCATCTTTCCCTCAATCCTGACTAGTCTCCCAGTCCCTGCCGCTGAAAAACATCCCCACAGCATGATGCTGCCACCACTATGCTTCACCGTAGGGATGGTGCCAGGTTTCCTCCAGACGTGACGCTTGGCATTCAGGCCAATGAGTTCATCAGACCAGAGAATCTGGTTCCTCATTGTCTGAGAGTCCTTTAGGTGCCTTTTAGCAAACTCCAAGTGGGCTGTCATGTGCCTTTTACTGAGGAGTGGCTTCCCTCTGGCCACTACCATAAAGGCCTGATTGGTGGAGTGCTGCAGAGATGGTTGTCCTTCTGGAAGGTTCTCCCATCTCCACAGAGGAACTCTAGAGCTCTGTCAGAGTGACCATCGGGTTCTTGGTTACCTCCTTGACCAAGGCCCTTCTCCCCCAATTGCTCAGTTTGGCCGGGCAGCCAGCTCTAGGAAGAGTCTTGGTGGTTCCAAACTTCTTCAATGCTGCAGAAATTTTTTGGTACCCTTCCCCAGGATGCACCTGAGCTCAATTTCGAGTCTCATAGCAAAGGGTCTGAATACTTATGTAAATGTGATATTTCAGTTTGTTATTTTTAATAAATGTCTAAAAACCTGTTTTTGCGTTGTCAGTATGGGGTATTGTGTTTAGAATAAGGCTGTAACGTAACAAAATGTGGAAAAAGTAAAGGGGTCTGAATACTTTCCGAATGCACTGTATTTTATGTATTTCTCCTCTTCCCCAGCCGGCTGTAAGAAGATCCTTCATCTCCTCTTGACTTGGTGACCTCGTTTTCTACCATGGCTGAGAAGCTAGCTTCCTTCGGTAAGCTGCTGCTCAGGCGGCGGGCGCTGGACTGTGACCAGGAAGAGAGCCACTTTGCCCGCTGCCTGAGCACACTGGACCTGATAGCCCTGGGGGTGGGCGCCACTCTGGGGGCCGGCGTCTATGTTCTGGCTGGAGAGGTGGCCAGGGAGAAGGCCGGCCCAGCCATCGTGCTCTGCTTCCTCATTGCAGCGCTCTCCTCCGTCCTTGCTGGTCTGTGTTATGCTGAGTTTGGTGCCCGTGTGCCCAAGACTGGTTCAGCCTACATGTACAGCTATGTGACAGTGGGGGAGATCTGGGCCTTCATCACTGGTTGGAACCTCATCCTCTCCTATGTCATAGGTGAATCAGAAGTGGGAGTTAGTGAAAATGAGGGATTGGAGATTAAGAAGGGAAGTGATTCAAAATGGGGGGAGGGAATGTTTGATCTATTTTTATTTTATAAAGTTGCAAGAAACACATTTGAGGTAAAAACAGGATATGAGAGGTGCCATGATAATATAAATCTCTCATAATTGTTCTCATTAAAACTCTAAGCAGTGATATTACTGCAATACCCAGACAGTCACTTGAGATTATCAGCAATTCTGAGTAGCTGAATAATTAGACTGAATAATTAAGATTCTGATGAGGACTTGAGCTGAAGAGGTTTTACAGGCAGATCAAGCTCTTGGTTCTCTAGAAGGATTGCCTCTTGACAGAAGGGCCCTTGAAAGTGTGACTCCAACTTCTGTCGTTATAAATCTCTCCCTCTCTTCCTCTCCCTCTCTTCCTCTTCTTCTCCCCCTCTTTCAGGCACAGCCAGTGTTGCTCGGGCCTGGAGCTCCACCTTTGACAACCTGGTTGAACAGAAGATCTCAGACTTCTTCAGAGCCTCCATGTCCATCAAGGTCCCTGGGAAGATTCTGGCTGAATACCCAGACCTCTTCGCCCTCATCCTGATATTGCTGCTCACTGGTGAGGCTCTCATTTAACATAACACCGAACACATTTGAAAGCGTTATACACACCCTCAGCGAAAGTACAGCTCCAATAAGAGGGCTCTTCATTCCTGCCTTAGGGCATGCGAAGAGTGCCCATTCAGGGTAGCATTATGATTGGCTGTGCTTGGTCGCTGCCCACGTCTGGGGCTCTGACACTTTGCCAACACCCACACAGGCCTGCTGGCGTTTGGCGTGAGCGAGTCGGCCCTGGTGAACAAGATCTTCACAGGGGTCAACCTGGTGGTTCTGGGCTTCATCATCATCTCAGGACTGGTGAAGGGAGACCGCGCAAACTGGAACCTCACTGTTGAGGACTTTGTCAACACAACCAACATCACTGATGCAGAGTGAGTCGCCGACAGACAGAAGAGCTCATGAGGAGGGGTTTATTAAGCAGGAATTATGTTTTAAAATCAGCCCTATGGAGTAGTTGAAAGTATGAAAGTCTGTTTACAAAAACATATTAACACCTTTAGAGACATCAACCATTAGGGAGACCAGTTCTCTTCCTGAAGACTGAATATGATATGATTATCTTTATCTTTGGCATTTTTGTTTATTTCCCAGGCTACTTCAATAACTTTATTAAAAAATCATAATAATAATTTAAAAAATGATAACCAGTCCCCTGCTCTCTTTCTTTGTCCAGGATCATTAAAGAGAAGTTTGGTACCGGGGGTTTTGCTCCATTCGGCTTCAGTGGAGTCCTGTCTGGTGCAGCAACTTGCTTCTACGCCTTTGTGGGTTTCGACTGCATCGCAACCACAAGTAGGCCATTTCTGCCATTTCCTCTCATCTCTTGGCACCAATGATATACACTGAGTGTAAAAAACGTCTGCTAAATGGCTAAAAAGTTCAGGTAAAATGTACAGTGAGGGAAAAAAGTATTTGATCCCCTGCTGATTTTGTACGTTTGCCCACTGACAAAGAAATGATCAGTCTATCATTTTAATGGTAGGTTTATTTGAACAGTGAGAGACAGAATAACAACAACAAAATCCAGAAAAACGCATGTCAAATATGTTATAAATTGATTTGCATTTTAATGAGGGAAATAAGTATTTGACCCCTCTGCAAAACATGACTTAGTACTTGGTGGCAAAACCCTTGTTGGCAATCAGAGGTCAGACGTTTCTTGTAGTTGGCCACCAGGTTTGCACACATCTCAGGAGGGATTTTGTCCCACTCCTCTTTGCAGATCTTCTCCAAGTCATTAAGGTTTCGAGCCTGACGTTTGGCAACTCGAACCTTCAGCTCCCTCCACAGATTTTCTATGGGATTAAGGTCTGGAGACTGGCTAGGCCACTCCAGGACCTGAATGTGCTTCTTCTTGAGCCACTCCTTTGTTGCCTTGGTCGTGTGTTTTGGGTAATTGTCATGCTGGAATACCCATCCACGACCCATTTTCAATGCCCTGGCTGAGGGAAGGTTCTCACCCAAGATTTGACAGTACATGGCCCCGTCCATCGTCCCTTTGATGCGGTGAAGTTGTCCTGTCCCCTTAGCAGAAAAACACCCCCAAAGCATAATGTTTCCACCTCCATGTTTGACGGTAGGGATGGTGTTCTTGGGGTCATAGGCAGCATTCCTCCTCCTCCAAACACGGCGAGTTGAGTTAATGCCAAAGAGCTCGATTTTGGTCTCATCTGACCACAACACTTTCACCCAGTTCTCTTCTGAATCATTCAGATGTTCATTGGCAAACTTCAGACGGGCCTGTATATG
This sequence comes from Coregonus lavaretus, assembly GCF_964263955.1. Taxonomy (NCBI): domain Eukaryota; kingdom Metazoa; phylum Chordata; class Actinopteri; order Salmoniformes; family Salmonidae; genus Coregonus; species Coregonus lavaretus. The sequence continues at coordinate 22,785,544 of NC_140016.1, read as the reverse complement.
TGCTTTCTTGAGCAGGGGGACCTTGCGGGCACTGCAGGATTTCAGTCCTTCATGGCGTAGTGTGTTACCAATTGTTTTCTTGGTGACTATGGGCCCAGCTGCCTTGAGATCATTGACAAGATCCTCCTGTGTAGTTCTGGGCTGATTCCTCACCGTTCTCATGATCATTGCAACTCCACGAGGTGAGATCTTGCATGGAGCCCCAGGCCGAGGGAGATTGACAGTTATTTTGTGTTTCTTCCATTTGCGAATAATCGCACCAACTGTTGTCACCTTCTCACCAAGCTGCTTGGCGATGGTCTTGTAGCCCATTCCAGCCTTGTGTAGGTCTACAATCTTGTCCCTGACATCCTTGGAGAGCTCTTTGGTCTTGGCCATGGTGGAGAGTTTGGAATCTGATTGATTGATTGCTTCTGTGGACAGGTGTCTTTTATACAGGTAACAAACTGAGATTAGGAGCACTCCCTTTAAGAGTGTGCTCCTAATCTCAGCTCGTTACCTGTATAAAAGACACCTGGGAGCCAGAAATCTTTCTGATTGAGAGGGGGTCAAATACTTATTTCCCTCATTAAAATGCAAATCAATTTATAACATTTTTGACATGCGTTTTTCTGGATCTTTTTGTTGTTATTCTGTCTCTCACTGTTCAAATAAACCTACCATTAAAATTATAGACTGATCATTTCTTTGTCAGTGGGCAAACGTACAAAATCAGCAGGGGATCAAATACTTTTTTCCCTCACTGTACCTGTGGTTGACGACTATCAAATCTAAACCGTCTAGATCTTTTTCCACAGGTGAAGAGGCCAAGAACCCCATGCGTTCCATCCCCATTGGTATCGTGGCTTCTCTGCTCATCTGTTTCTTCGCCTACTTCGGGGTATCTGCGGCCCTCACCCTCATGATGCCCTACTACCTGCTGAACAGAGAGAGCCCGCTGCCAGAGGCCTTCAGCTATGTGCACTGGGACCCTGCCCGCTACATCGTGGCTGTGGGCTCCCTCTGTGCCCTCTCCACCAGGTGACTGGCACAGACAGTTTCCCATAGACTTCTCATGGCCTTGTTTGCATTTCTATCAAAGGTTGAAAGGCACCCAGATGGCAGGCTATTTTTAGTTTGATGTTGATTTTTGGGTTTGAACAATTGTTTATTTTCATATACTGTGCTTTCAATTTATTTTGTTGTTATTTGTTATTTGCATGCAAGGAACGGACACAAATTATGATGTGGAATATATAAACCCAAAAGTTTTTGTTTTGTGTGTTAAATGTTGATGATATTTCAAGGTCATTCACTGTTTGTGGACTGACCAGAGACATGGCTGGCCTCTGTGTGATGGCGACGACTTTGTCTGAGTCCCTCTCTCTTTCTCTCTCTTCTCTGTCCAGTTTACTGGGCTCAATGTTCCCCATGCCCCGTGTAATCTATGCAATGGCTGAGGACGGCCTGCTCTTCCGCTTCCTCTCAAAGATGAACATCAAAACCAAGACCCCCCTGTTAGCCACCATCGTGTCGGGTATTGTAGCAGGTAAGCTTAGCCCATGCATTACTAAGTATCTCCTTTGTGCACCAACACTTTGTTTTCTGTCAACTGTTTAGCTGCTACTCTATGCTACTTAGAATTGAAATGTATTCTTTCTCTCTGCAGCCGTGATGGCATTCCTGTTTGATCTGGCAGCCCTGGTGGACCTGATGTCGATAGGAACTCTCCTGGCATACACATTAGTGGCTGTGTGCGTGCTTATCCTCAGGTTAGTGCAGAGGATCTTGGCTAACACACTTTTAGTTTTTTAAAGAGTCATGCACAAACGCTTTTGATTTCTCAAATATCCAACTCTTCTCAAGTATCCAACTGAAAATGAAAATGTTCTCAGTCAACGTAACTAGTAAAATAAGGGTTGACTGAATTCTACCTATGTACATTTGTTCACAGGTACCAACCAGGCACCCTGGGCATCAGTGGTGCCAGTGAGAAGCTGGTGGAGCTGGTGGGTCTGCAGAGGGCAACCATGGCAGAGGGGGACAGTGGGGACGAGTTTGGCCAGGAGGGTGAGGGGGAGACCAGGCCCCTCAGGGAGCGGTTCATCCTCAAGATGCTGCTGGTGCCCAGCTGTGATGTCCCCACCAAGACCTCCGGACTCATCGTCTACATCACTACCGCTGTCATCTGTGAGTCTCCCCCTTTTGACAGGGTGAAGTGTTGATGGTGTTTAAAGCTATATTTAAGTGAGCCTTTTTGGAGAGGTTTGGCATACTGGAAGCAGCTGTCTGATAATGCAAATGAGAGAATGCATTGAATTGATTTAATAAGATTCCACTATACATGCTAAGTTAACAATCTCTTTTATCTCTTTAGCTGTGGTGTTCACCCTGCTGTGCGTAGTGCTGGCTGTGTGGGGGGCAGAGGTGGTGAGTGGCCACCCCGTGTGGGTCACTATATGTGCGATACTGACCTTCCTCTCCTTCCTGTGTGTGGCCATCATCTGGAGACAGCCCCCGAGCAGACAGTCACTCACCTTTAAGGTATGAGGGAGTTTTCAGTCACTACTTATTTCACGTAAATGTTCCTGAGAAACCTGTTCCTATTTACTATAGGTTTCCTCATTCTCCTAGTAACCACTTGGTCTGTCTGTACTTGGATCATCAGCTCTTAGCTTAAAAGTGGTTTTGAAAATATGTTGTAGTTGTTAGACTTGATTATGTCCAGTGTGTGGTTTAATGTATAAAATAAACATTTTGAATCCCTTCAGGTACCCCTACTCCCAGTGTTGCCATTGGTCAGTATCTTTGTCAACATTTACCTCATGATGCAGCTGGATGGGCCAACGTGGTGTCGCTTTGCAGTGTGGATGGCTATTGGTTAGTGAGATTACCACCCCTATTATTTCTTTGCCTCTTGCTCTTGTGCTTATCTGTGTTATTAAGGAACTTCGTGTTACGCAAGTACAGTGTGTCACTGAGCTTCACCTTTGGCATGCTGTAGTTTATCACTGTTTAAATCAGTTTTTCTTCCTTCTTCCCTCTTTCGCCTAGGTTTTCTCATCTACTTTGGTTACGGGATTAAGAACAGCTCAGAGGCCACACCCAACCGCGGTAAATTTGAGCCAGTCCTCCGATCAAAGAGTCCCATCTACCTAGCAGAGGATGACAGTGAGGTGGAAGGGATGACGCCTTAGAGGAGAATAGTGGTGGAGTAGATGCTTTCCGCCCCAACGACATACCACGAAAGCCTTGAACAGGTGTATATTCTCATTGCGTTCATTTTCAACTGTCTGGGCATTGTGCCACAACAGACTGTCTTAACTTTCCGTCTCTGTTATTAGGTCATTCTTGTGATTTAGAGAGGACATCAAATGTTAAATAGATTTTGGATATACAGTACATTTGGAAAGTATTCAGACCCCTTGACTTTTTCCACATTTTGTTACGTTGCAGCCTTATTCTCAAATGGATTAAATGAATGTTTTCCCTCATCAATCTACACACAATACCCCATAATGACAAAGGGAAAAGAGATTTATAGAAATGTTAGCAAATGTATTAAAAATAAAAAACAGATTATTTACATAAGTATTCAGACCCTTTGCTATGAGACTCAAAATGTAGCTCAGGTGCATCCTGTTTCCATTGATCATCCTTTAAATGTTTCTACAACTTGATTGGAGTCCACCTGTGGTAAATTCAATTGATTGGACATGATTTGGAAAGGCACACACCTGTCTATATAACGTCCCACCGTTGACTGCATGTCAGAGCAAAAACCAAACCATGAGGTTGAAGGAATTGTCCATAGAGCTCTGAGACAGGATTGTGTCGAGGCACAGATCTGGTGAAGGGTACCAAAAAATTTCTGCAGCATTGAAGGTCCCCAAGAACACAGTGGCCTCCATCATTCTTAAATAGAAGAAGTTTGGAACCACCAAGGCTCTTCCTAGAGCTGGCCTCCCGGCCAAAATGAGCAATCGGGGGAGAAGGGCCTTGGTCAGGGAGGTGACCAAGAACCCGATGGTCACTCTGACAGAGCTCCAGAGTTGCTCTGTGGGGATGGGAGAACCTTCCAGAAGGACAAACATCTCTGCAGCGCTCCACCAATCAAGCCTTTATGGTAGAGTGGCCAGACGGATGCCACTCTTCAGTAAAAGGCACATGGAGTTTGCCTAAAGGTACCTAAAGACTCTCTGACCATGAGAAACAAGATTCTTTGGTCTGATGAAACCAAGATTGAACACTTTGGCCTGAATGCCAAGCGTCACATCTGGAGGAAACCTGGCACCATCCCTAGAGTGAAGCATAGTGGTGGCAGCATCATGCTGTGAGGATGTTTTTCAGCGGCAGGGACTGGGAGACTAGTCAGGATTGAGGGAAAGATGAATGGAGCAAAGTACAGAGAATGTACTCTAATGACGATGTACTCCATTGTAGAATAAGGCTGTAATGAAACAAAATGTGGAAAAAGTCAAGCGGGCTGAATACTTTCCGAATGCACTGTATATAGTATATACTCTGTCAACATGAACTTGCCAAATTTCTGCATATCTAAACGTTGAAAGGGTTCTGTGTCTCAATGATGATATCATTTAGGTGGTACAAATGCAAGGAAACAGAGTTTCTCCACTTTAACGTGTTATTCTAGTACCTGGTTGTTTCTGCCTCAATTCAGCCATTTTCCCCCAAATGACATCTGATCTCTAGTGTCTTTGCCCTGTGAGTTAGTGCTGGGTACGGTAAGCACATCAACAGGATATGTAGTGTTGTGTGTCCTCCTGTCCATGTAGGTCAGTCACTATGGTTTGATTTGTGTTCTTTGAGGACAGGCAATACCAAGCAGAGGGTCAAACTAACCCAGAACTCACTGTCTGCACTATAGAGAGATGCTTGACAATTAAATTAAATGTTGTCAAAATTGACAGTCCTTACCCAAAAGTATTTTTTTTTTTTTTTTATTGAATATTTTTTTTTACAATCATTAATACTATTTTTTGTTTTAATATTTATACAGAAACATGCATGTATATTTTTGTTGGATACATAAATATTTATGTATGTTAAAATGTTTTATTATTTTAAGCTGCCCAAATAATTATTTGGTATAAAATGATGCTCTTAAAGGCTTAAAGGTAGAGATTGTGTAACGAGAGAAATAACTTATTTTTGTACCATGATGATATACAAACTACCAAATAGAGAGAGATGTCTATAGAAAGGTACACTGAATAAAAAGTCTTATATTACATTCAGCCCAAAACTGACAGAGAAGGGATTCCAATACATTAACCTAGTATAATTTCTGGAGTGCATGAAAAGGCTTTCAGGTTACATTCCTGTTTGAAGGTCTTAAGCTTGTGGTACATGTTACCCACATGATTGGTTCCATGTATCATTTTGTACATAACTGTTTGTATATAATTGTCCTAATTGTGTCATTGAAAGAGGGGCCAGGGTTTTAATCGCCAACTCTACTGAGTGTGTAACTGAATGTAGTAATAACTTGAACTGAAAAGCCCATCAGCCTCAGTCAAGTTTTGTTTCAAGAAACTTTGCTGTGGTGTTGTTTATATCTACTTTTTACTGTTTTTGCTGTTTAACTATGTGCCTCAGTCTACATTTTCAGTTGCTCACTTCAAGGGTATGAAACGGTTATTTGTATTCTATGCCTGTTAATGTTATTTGGAAATTGTCACATTTTACATTTTTTTTTTTACATTTTAGTCATTTAGCAGATGCTCTTATCCAGAGCGATTTACAGTTTTAGTGAGTGCATATATTTTTCATACTGGCCCCCCGTGGGAATCGAACCCACAACCCTGGCGTTGTAAGCGCCATGCTCTACCAACTGAGCTACAGGAGGCCACATCACAGATAGATTATCAATTACAATTTATATCCCCTATTATTGGTATCAAATTAAGATTTTAAGATGAAGACAGTCCAATCTTATTGAAAAATGGGCTAGAAAACAAACTACAAATAGCTATGAGTGAAAGTCTACAATGTGGGGATATTTTCAGACTGTCATTGTTTCTAAAAACAACTTTGTAAAGAGAGGTTATGATTCCATTGACAATGAATATCGTTTGTGCTTGATCTTTCTCTGGTTGAGCTTTTACAATGTTGTTTTGTCAGTTGAACTGTTTACTTTCAAGTACATGTGTATAGCAGTTTGCTAATCCTTTTAATTCATAAGACATTATAAACTGGGTGGTTGGAGACCTGCTGAAAGCAGTGGTATATCAGACCGTATACCACGGGTGTGACAACATTTATTTTTACTGCTCTAATTACGTAGGTAACCAGTTTATAATAGCAAAAAGGCACCTCGGGGGTTTGTTGTATATTGCCAATATACCATGGCTAAGGGATGTATCCAGACACTCAGCGTTGCGTCGCACTTAAGAACAGCCCTTAGCCGTGGTATATTGGCCAAATACCACACCCCCTCAGGCCTTATTGCTTAATTATACATTCTATTGTGTTTTGTTGTTGGTATTTCTGTTTGGCCTGCTTGTTTTGTTACAGTTCTTTTTAACCATTTTTTATTATTCCAAAGGGCTCAAAGCTTGTTAAAGCATCATGTTGCAAAGCAAAGCATTGCACATTACATAAGTGTCTCCGTACAATGTTTTGTGGAGTAAGTTATAATATGATGTTTACAAACATTGCTTTTAACAGACAACCTTGAGGTCATCAGAACAGTATTTTTTTTTAAATAACAAGATGATTGTGTACTGACTGTTTCATGTCCATTTGTATTCTCACTCATGAGAACATGTACTGTTATACTATTTTATATCTGTAAATGTGTCGAGAGAAATGACTTTTGTAAGTAAACTTGAATTATTCAAAATGAAATCTGATTTGTCTTAACTTTCATTTATTATTATTTTTCCAGGCTTTCTTTAAAAGGTGGCTTCAACACAAATTATCCAAATGTATGTTGATTGTTGCCTTGGTGTCCTAACTTGTTCAATCAAAATGGAATCTTATGGCAAGACTGCAACTCCCAGACATAGTTTGTTGTGGTGTATTTTCGTTTCCTATGTTGACAACCAGCTGATTTTCCTGTGTCTTTAAATGTCCTGCCATTATTCTTCAACAAGCAGCAGCTAGGTTCGATGTTTTTTTTGACAGAATGAAACCCTCGAACATTGGATACAATTAACCATTGGGATGCGTAGCTAAATCTTTTAAGTACTTGTTTTATACCGGCACGGTCTTCGAAACTGTGAGGTTATTAGTAAGATTAAGGGTAGAGATATCGCTGTTTGTCTTTTCTGTTCCCACAGTTCCGCTTTTCTGCCGCAGTCCGATATTTTCAACTATCCTTAGCTAGCTTTTTTGATTTTAGCCAGGTAACTAGCTAGCTAATAAGTTAACTTTACCTTTCTGTCAATGTTTCCGTAATGAGCTTCTTCACTCAAACTTAATCGTTAGTGAAGTATATGTTTTCTTCAAGAAACCAACCTTGTAAATTGCGCAACACAACCCATAAGTAACGTTAGCTAGCTAACTTAGCTCCTTGCTAGCTAGCAATGTTACTAGTTACATATATTGACCGGCAGTAGCAGAGGGTTTTGAGTAAAAAATAACAAATCCGTTAAGGTTAAAGCAACGAGTTTAGAGCCATCTAATTAATGTGTTTGTGACTGTTAATAGCCAGCTAACTAAGGTCGTGTTGGCAAGCTACTGAAGCTAGCTGGCCAATTAGCTAATTTCTAGCCAAATGCTAGCTAAATAGCTACTGACTGACAGTGGTTGATTTGCCAGATACGCTTGTCACCTTGCTACCTACTAGCCGCCATCGTTCGCAGATCTCACATGAACGGGAAAATCTAGCAACCAATTTGTTTTACGTTGGTCAGCGCGCTTGAGTAGGTGCTACACTGTGGAAAGCAGAGAAGGAAAGCGGGGCGAGAGTAGTGAAACGCACACAGTGCTCTGTGCCAGGGGTTTGGCCCCGTCTCAACCAGCGAAGCGCAATACACTCTGTTCTGTTCAGAGCGGCTTCAGAACCATGACAACTCAACGGGATCTCGATATGGTGAATATTCATTGCAACCCAACACAATCCTTACTGCATAAGACTCAATGCTGTGCCCCGTATGTCTAATATTGAAATGGTTACAATGCATGTTATATTTTCCATGTCACTGGGTTAGGGGCTAGGATCAGGGATTAACGTTAACACTCTCACAAACAGAATAGCTGTTTCTGTAATCACCATCTGTCAAACTACATTTTGAGATTGACCCACATTTTTTCCTAGAGGTGAACTGATTGTCTTCCTATCCCGAAATCACAGCTCCACCCCCTTGGATACTGTTAATCTCCAAACAAACCCAGTTGACATGTTTAAAGGCAAAGGACTATGTCCATGGCACTGTTGTGTTAAATCAGGGATGGAGAGATTGTTTATAGGGACTGAGGAGAACCAGTCAATTTTAAATCACAAACTATCTCAAATCAATGAAAAGGTTGGTAGCTTACTCTAGACTGCCTGCCCTATTGTACCTATGCCAGCTTGTAGTGCTCTAGAGTTATTGTCAACTTTTGCTAATATTTTGTAGAATCCCTCATTGTCATATTTATGTTGATATTTGGGTAATTTAGCAGATGCTCTTATCCAGAGCGACTTACAGTAGTTTCCATTGCACACATGTGTTGCACAGACCTTTTCTCTCACTTCAAAGCTGAGTTTTTGAAGTTCATGTTTGTCTCTTGATTGGATAGTCTAAGAGGATATCCTTGATGGTTAAAAAAAGAACCAAGGGCTGCTAGGCAGATTTGAGTTTGTTTTGTTTGGTTGCGGATGAAGGGAAGGGGGGGGGGGGGGGGGGTGTAAAGCTTGTTAATGATGACATTGGTATCTAACCCCACTCAGAGGTTATGCAGTTCATAGGGGGAGGGGGAGGGGAAGAGACTTCCTCTTTTTAGTAGGGTTGGCGTGTTTGTAAACAGCTCAGTGTGGGACTATCCTGATGACACAACTCGTGGCACAGATTCTTTGTTCTGGCTTCCCCGATTTACCAGCAGATAAAGTATAGGGATAAATGAACACATTTAATATGTGGGGAAATTACCCATTCATTTATTAACGCAACTTTGATATTGGTATCCAAAATATGATAGTGTTGGTAATGTTAGGATCTTTGTCATGATTTCCAAGCCATTTGTGGGATACCAATATCTACTCTGGTGAAGGGTTTATTTATGTGGGGCAGTGGCTCTGTGCAGCGTGTTACGATCTGTCAACTGATGGAGAGATTCAGAGGGGTGGAGTGTGGATTCCGGCCATAGGCTAATGATGCTTCAGAGCATTTTTCACTACTAGAGGTCCTGACCTGGGGCTGCTGCCACCGCAGGAGGGAAGGCTATGAGCCTGGGTCTCTTCCTGTGTAGGAGCTGATGTGTATGCTTAAGGCTACTTACCGGTAGCGGATGTTTTATGAGTGTCGAATTGATGAGTTTTTTAACAGATGCCGTTTACATAGCTTATATGGAGTATCTGACAGGAAACCTCTGAGTTGCACTACTTCATGTGAAATTGTGTTTTTTCCCTATTGCCCAAATGGATTTCAATATCCATACGACTTACTATGTGTTTAACTAATTTCTCCAAAATAATCATTTGGTGGGGGGGTGTTATTAATCATTTCATCAATTATTCTCTGTGGCATTTGGGAACCCTGAACAAACTGCCTTATCTTCATTTGTTTACTTCATTTGGTTTTCAATGAGAGCATATATTCCCAGCCAAGCTCTGCACACACACAATGTTAATGATGTCATCATTAAACCAAGGAGCGATTGAAATCCATGAAAGAAAAAAAATGCAATTACCCAAATCTCCTAAAAAGTCAACAAGGAACTTCCTTTTGGATTCTAACAAAGATGAAATGGTCCCTGTTTTTTTTAAAGAGCCTTTTTAAGGCTTTATGGGTAACATGTCATAAGGTGCTAGTACAATTAGTGCAACAGCATGGCCAACACATTTTCACTTCAATTTCTTTTAAATGGGTTCATTTAGTGGACTAGGTGTGTACAAAGAAGAGCAGGGAAAACCCATTTTCTAAAAGCTCCCCAGCCCCCTCCCTCCTTCACACACACCACTACACCCCCGGGTTACGCATTGGCCATGTAAATTTAATAACGTGTCCCAGGGCTGTCTGGGACACCTGGGGTTATCGCATTAGGCCGACAGCCCAGAGAGAGGAGCTGCTCCCAGCCCCACAGCACTGAAGGCTCACTGTTCTCGACCCCCATCCCCCCCAGCTCCACCCTTATCTGTGCATTGTCCTACTATAGGGGCTCACTTCACAACGAGCTCAGTCCTCTCTGAAGGAAGCAGCCCAGTCAAAGGGGCTGAGATCTGCACCAGAGAAATCTAATTAGACAGGAATGCCAATTTCGGCGAAGGCTTCCGAGGGTCATCTCATGTCATTCAAGGTGAGAGAAAACGGAAGGATTCCATGTGATTAGGCTAAGCTACATGCTTCTCATTGCTCGATGGGGTGGAAGTGTAGACTGTATCATTCTGGAATTTTGTGGGATTTCTGTAGAGCATGTGTAGGATTATTAAGATGTTTTGTTTGGGCCATTCCAGGTGAATCTGCGTCTTATCCTGGTCAGTGGGAAGACACAAGACTTCATCTTCTCCCCCAATGACTCGGCCATGGACATCGCCAAGCACGTCTTTGATAACTGGCCCTTGGGTGAGTTTGTGCATTTTGGGAGGTGGACCAGTGAACAACTACAACACTGTCTTGTTTTATATTGAGTTGTATTTCAGAATTAATCAGGTCATTTTGCAATTTTCTTAATTATTCTTAGTCTGGGTTTTAGGAACATGCTTTCTGTCTCTTGTCACGGGGACCACTTTACAGTTATTATAGGAAAAGTTGTTACACAATGCCTTGTCTCAACGCTATATGCCACCTTCAAACCCCTGACGATGGCAGTCATGTTTGTGGGTTCAACCAGTGAGTGTCTGTCTGGCACAAGTGATATTAGACTTTTCCCCTCTGCTTCTGAGTGTTGCTCTAATGTTGTTGTCTCATCTCTGCATCAGGATGGGAGGAGGAGCAGGTGGGCAGCGCCAGCATCCTGCGCCTCATCTTCCAGGGACGCTTCCTGCATGCCAGCGTCACCCTGGGAGGTACTGGATGGACCCTCTTACACAGACATAACATAACATCACCCTCCCTGTCTAAAATGCACTAGTGAATACTGTATGACCTTTGTCCTTTGAAATTAAGCTTGATTTAAAACGTGCCACAGTTAAGGACATTCACTGTAATTAACTTATCAAAGATGGAGAATGGGCATTCTGTGCATGTTTACTAATGCCATAATTAAAGAGGATTATATATTCTCCATATGAATTGTTCATTGTGTCTCTGTCCTTTTGTTTTCGAAGCTTTAAAGCTGCCCCCTGGCCGAACAACTGTCATGCACTTGGTTGCCAGAGAGACCCTGCCAGAGCCTAACTCCCATGGTGAGAACCCTTCTCTGTCTCTCTGTCTCTCTGTGTCTCTCTCTGTCTCTCTCTGTCACTCACTAACTAACCATCCCATCCCATCCCATCCTAGCGCTCAGGGACCAGTGGTGGAAAAACTACCCAATTGTCAAACTTCACTAAAAGATGCCTTAATAGAAAATGACTCAAGTGAAAGTCACCCATAAAATACTACTTGAGTAAAAGTCCAATAGTATTTGATTTTAAATAAAACTAAGTATCAAAAGTAAATGTAATTGCTGAAATATACTTAAGTATCAAAAGTAAAAGTGTAAATAATTTCAAATGTGTTATATTAAGCAAATCAGATGGCACCATTTTCCAAATTTACAGATAGCCAGGGGCACACTCCAACACTCAGACATCATTTACAAACTAAGCATGTGTGTTTAGTGAGTCCGCCAGATCAGAGGCAGTGGGGATGACCAGGGATGTTCTGTTGATAAGTGCTTGAATTTGACCATTTTCCTGTCCTACTAAGCAGTCAAAATGTAACTTTTGGGTGTCAGGGAAAATGTATGGAGTAAAAAGTACATTATTTTCTTTAGGAATGTAGTAAAGTAAGAGTTGTCAAAAATATAAATAAAGTACAGATACCAAAAAAGAATACTTTTTATTTTATTTAGCCTTTATTTAACTAGGCAAGTTAAGTACTTAACACCACCAGTGTCAGGGACAATGTTGAGCTGTAATTGTTCCAGCTTTAGGCCTTATTGTCCCTTTAAACCTGAAAGCCTGGTGTGATATTTGCTATTTTATTTTGTTGTGTTATGTCAAGTTTCTTTGTCTCGTCCTCGTCTTTGTAGGTCAGCGTAACCGGGAGAAAGCCACAGAGACCAACTGCTGTCTGCTCTTGTAAAAACAACAACGAACAACAATCCTCTCCCTCCTTCCACGCCCCTCCCCCACGTTCATCCTCTGCTTGGCTTCTGTCTGCCCGTCATCCCTGGATTTGGGGAGATCACAGGAAGATGTGTCACAGAGCTGTCAGCGGGTGGTCTGTCACACATTTTTGTTGCACTCTGGTCCAATCGGTGGCTTAGGAATTATGTATTTTTTCGTGCCAATTTATTCAAATCGATTTTCTCTCGTTCACCTTTTTGCCAAATTCTGCCTTTCTTCTCTCTGTTGTAAAATCATGTTAAGAATTTGTACATATAATCTCCGTGGTTACCCAGGAGGAGCTATCCTGGGTGGGAGGGGGAATATACAGGTTTTGAAGACTCACCTTACAAAGAAACACTAACAAACTATGACTTTGGAACTTTGACCCGTACTGTTCATACAGTGGTTTGCATTGCCCTTGAAGACTCGGCTTACAGTTTGCTCCATGTATCTTTCTGCTAATGAAATGGGAGTTCCCACGGGTCTTGCACTTAACTGGGTTGTTTATTTGAAAGTGTGTCTTTGAAAGTTTTTATGTATGGTCTTAATCTCCCCTTCCCGTCTCAGAGGAAGAGAGTAATATCCTACTGTTAGACAAAGTGCTGTCCCCGACGTAGACTGTGTACAGTAGTTGCCTCCTACTAGCGGGGAGTGTTTAGTCTGCCTTGCACCAGTGGACTGGAGTGGTGCGTCTCTCTGTGCCATGGGCCACAGGTGTTTGTTCCTGGACTTGGACCAACACCAAGGAAGAGTTCAAAGTTGTAAAGGGACAGCTGTCAACACCGGAGTGTATGTGTGTGACGTTGTGTTGGATCACCTCCTAGAGGATGAACTGGTCTAGCTAGAAGAAGAATCTAAACTAACTCCTACACGTCCTCCCCCTGGTTGTGAAGCCTTGCTTTTTACATTTTCTTTTAAAAACAGAGTGAAAATATTTTAAGGAGTGCTTCTGAGTGACCATTTTGTGTCATTCTGTATGGCTTACGTCTCTGACCGTTTAGACTATACTACATCCAGTCTCATGAGGAAGCTCCCTATCCTCTCCACTCCCCGTCTGACCTGAGTGAGGAGTAAGGGAATGGACACCAGGAGCCAGTCAACAGAGTGAGGTGGTGGTGGGAGGGTTTCATGGCCTCCTACAGGACATTAGGAATAGAGGCATGGGAGGGAGCAAGTCCTTGGAGAGGGTACCCTCTGGGAAATGATGACGGTGGTATTTTACCAATTTTTTTGTTTGGATGCTGTCGGATTTTGTTTGTCTTTGATTGTGGAATTATTCCGTAATCGTTAATATTGCAATTTAAAAATGATTTTTTAAAGTCTTGTATTGTTTGCTCAGGTTTAATTGTCTGGGGTTGATTGTCCCAGGGGTTGGTATGTATATGTCTGGGAATGCATATGAATTTTAGATGATCATGTTCTGTGTGTGAGTGGTCGGCTGGGGAAATGTCTGTGTGTTGAGACAGTATGGCTGCGTTTACACAGGCAGCCCAATTCTGATATTTTTTTTCCACTGATTGGTTATTGGTTTTGTACTGATAAGATCTGATGTGAAAGGTCAAAGACCAATTATTGGAAAAAAAATCTTAGAATTGGGCTGCCTGTGTAAACGCAGCCTCAGTGTGTTTGAGAGGGAGTGTGAGTAATGGGTGTTTGTGAGGTGTGTGTGTGTGTGTGCATGCGCCTAAATACTGAGCGAGTGTGTGAGAACTGGGGGATAGCTATGCAGGTGATTGAGTAGGAGGGCAGATTGGTCTTGGCTGGCTGTGGTTTCCATGGAAACAGTGTGGCTCCTTCCTTTGAGTCGTTTGGTTAGTGTTTATGTCAACCAATGTCACTGCTATGAAATTAGGTCAATATGAATATATGTATAAAATAAAAATAATAATGTGGTCTGCTTGACGATATTATAAATTAATAAACAGCTTTAAATATATATTATTTTTTTTCTTAACTAAAAGAATCAAAACCCTTGCTTGGAGAATATGCATAACACATTTGGGATATGCCCTGAAACAATTATATTGATCAATGTACAGTGAGGGAAAAAAGTATTTGATCCCCTGTACGTTTGCCCACTGACAAAGAAATGATCAGTCTATCATTTTAATGGTAGGTTTATTTGAACAGTGAGAGACAGAATAAGAACAAAAAAATCCAGAAAAACGCATGTCAAAAATGTTAAATTGATTTGCATTTTAATGAAGGAAATAAGTATTTGACCCCTCTGCAAAACATAACTTAGTACTTGGTGGCAAAACCCTTGTTGGCAATCACAGAGGTCAGACGTTTCTTGTAGTTGGCCACCAGGTTTGCGCACACCTCAGGAGGGATTTTGTTCCACTCTTCTTTGCAGATCTTCTCCAAGTCATTAAGGTTTCGAGGCTGACGTTTGGCAACTCGAACCTTCAGCTCCCTCCACATATTTTCTATGGGATTAAGGTCTGGAGACTGGCTAGGCCACTCCAGGACCTTAATGTGCTTCTTCTTGAGCCACTCCTTTGTTGCCTTGGCCGTGTGTTTTGGGTCATTGTCATGCTAGAATACCCATCCACGACCCATTTTCAATGCCCTGGCTGAGGGAAGGAGGTTCTCACCCAAGATTTGACGGTACATGGCCCCGTCCATCGTCCCTTTGATGCGGTGAAGTTGTCCTGTCCCCTTAGCAGAAAAACACCCCCAAAGCATAATGTTTCCACCTCCAGGTTTGACGGTGGGGATGGTGTTCTTGGGGTCATAGGCAGCTTTCCTCCTCCTCCAAACATGGCGAGTTGAGTTGATGCCAAAGAGCTCGATTTTGGTCTCATCTGACCACAACACTTTCACCCAGTTCTCCTCTGAATCATTTAGATGTTCATTGGCAAACTTCAGACGGGCCTGTATATGTGCTTTCTTGAGCAGGGGGACCTTGCGGGCGCTGCAGGATTTCAGTCCTTCACGGCATAGTGTGTTACCAATTGTTTTCTTGGTGACTATGGTCCCAGCTGCCTTGATATCATTGACAAGATCCTCCTGTGTAGTTCTGGGCTGATTCCTCACCGTTCTCATGATCATTGCAACTCCACGAGGTGAGATCTTGCATGGAGCCCCAGGCCGAGGGAGATTGACAGTTATTTTGTGTTTCTTCCATTTGCGAATAATCGCACCAATTGTTGTCACCTTCTCACCAAGCTGCTTGGCGATGGTCTTGTAGCCCATTCCAGCCTTGTGTAGGTCTACAATCTTGTCCCTGACATCCTTGGAGAGCTCTTTGGTCTTGGCCATGGTGGAGACTTTGGAATCTGATTGATTGATTGCTTCTGTGGACAGGTGTCATTTATACAGGTAACAAGCTGAGATTAGGAGCACTCCCTTTAAGAGTGTGCTCCTAATCTCAGCTCGTTACCTGTATAAAAGACACCTGGGAGCCAGAAATCTTTCTGATTGAGAGGGGGTCAAATTATTTTCTCCCTCATTAAAATGCAAATCAATTTATAACATTTTTGACATGCGTTTTTCTGGATTTTTTTGTTGTTATTCTGTCTCTCACTGTTCTAATAAACCTACCATTAAAATTATAGACTGATCATTTCTTTGTCAGTGGGCAAACGTACAAAATCAGCAGGGGATCAAATACTTTTTTCCCTCACTGTAGAGGTCATGACTTGTGATTATAGGGGGAAAGAAATCTAATTAGTTAAGCAGTGTTGGGGAGTAGTGAACTACATGTAGTTCAACTAGTAATTTAACTACATTTTGCAGTAGCTTTGTGGTAGGTGAACTAAATTCAAATCTAGGTAGTGTTTTCAGTAGGTAATTACTTTTTTGCCATGTAGCTAACTACTGGAACTACACACTACTTTTTTTGAAAAAAGAAAATATGGGTGAAGTAGGCAATCATTTCCTTTTTGTCATCAGACCTGCCTTATTCTCATTTGACATTTTGTCATCAGACCTGCCTTATTCTCATTAGAAACATTTTGTTAACGTAAGACCCCAAAGTGATCTGTTCTTGCAATTTGTAGTCTGACATTTCAGATTAAAAAAAAAAAAAAAGTCACAAAGTAGTTTGGATGTATTGAACTACTTTTTCAAAGTAATTTTAGTTAAGTAAACTATATTTTTCTTAAGGCTAGCTTAACTTCTTTCAGTGTGAAGTAATTGGTAGCTTGGTGAACTATATTTTCAGAGTATCTTCCCCAACACTGTAGTTAAGCATGTGGATTGCCTCTGGGTGGCAGTGTTGTGTAGATACTCCATACTCTCCCAGTGTTCTCCTCATCCTAGGCCTGGGCTGAGTTACTGTTCCAACACCTGGTTGAGTTCCATACTGATAAGATGAATACATATTTTGCCATCCTCTAAGGGCAAAATGCAAGTTGGTTGTTATATAAACCTAGTTTTCCTCTGACTAATAATGGTTGGCTGGCGTTATCTATTATTGAGGTTCTTTGCAATGAATTGGTTAAGTAGTAGACTGATCAACATTACTCTCCAATATCACAAATGACATAAAGAACGAGTGTGACTGATAGTTATCCAAGTCCACATATGGTAATCTAAAATGTAGTAATCCGTCACCAAGTTGGTTTTAGAATGTGTTCAAATTGTCAAATATTTGTGTAGCTTCCAGTGTTGGAAATAAGTTTGGGCGTCTTGGATTCTGTCTGAGACTTAGACCCCATATAAAATGCTTTGCATGTTATGATGATAGAGACGTAAAATTTGGTTGAGCTGTTATTATTCAATATATTCTCTCCCATCTGTTTTGGAAAAATCTGGTTATGACGCATAGCCGAGAGAGCTCCAGGTTTCCAGTTGACGTTGGCAATAAACATCAAGCCCCCTGAATTATTCTAAAACCTAGTGCCGTTCTTAATCTTTTTAAATCAAACTACTTGTCCTTCCATGCATCTGCTCATGTCTCTCCATCTGTCAGGTTCTAGATCTCTGTCTGGCAGTGGATGTAGTAATAACACATAGAGGGGAGAGGAGCGAGATGGTCATAAGAGGGGTCTGAACTGTGAGGTGATAACCAGCAACTGACCTGGACCCAGGGAAGCAGCATCTGTTGAAAGCATTGCTACTCTAAACTGTTTCAGGATGAATAACTTTGCGGTATTGCATGAGCCAGGGCATGTGCGGTCAGTCAGTCGAGTGTGTTAGAGTGGGCCCTGATCCAGGGTTAACAACCAAGCGAAACGGAACCACACGGTTCAGTTGGGCCATCTCTTGGGGCAGTGTGCTATGCTGCTGTGGTGGTGGGGGTGGGGGTGGGAAGGGGGGAGTCTAGCTGCTGTACCCAGCTTCCTCTGGCATTGGCTGGGGACTATCCTCTGCAGGGAAGCCGTGATCTGGGAGAGGGGCTGCATGTGACATGGCGCAGCGGAGGACTGTCTTTGTAGAGATGTCTGAGGCCCTGGGAGAGCCATCTCTCTTTCCCCTCTGCCTTGGGCTCTATCTGTTTCTCACACTCCTCCTGCTTCCCTCCTTTCTCTCTCTCTCTCTCTCAGAGGCCCTCTGCAGGCACTCTGGGTAATAGGTGTGTCAACATCATAAAAGTGATAGATGTGGAAGGCTCTTCACCAGCAGGGGGGTTGTGACTTAGAAATGTTTTTTTCCTCTGTTTTTTAAGCCTAACAGAATCCCTTTCCCCCTTCTCGCTTCTGGCTAGTGCAGAGCCATTTTGCCTTGTCAGTCCCACTTATATTCAAACCAGCTGTGAGTGCACACAAACACAAACACAAACACGCATACACACACAATTGAGCACAGACTGAGGACAGGCTACTGATACCTCAGACTCTAGGCTTGTCCATAAAAATATAAAAATCTGTCAGCCTTTCTGTACAGTCTGGTTAGACAGTAGTGGGAGAAAGCCAGTGGGATGGGATGCGTGAGAATGTTGTTTCGATGTGTGTCGCTGTCTGCCTGTGTAAAAGTGGTTGTACACTTGTGCCTATTTGTTAAGGTGTGTGCATTTATTTGTCTCTGTTTTTTTTTTCTATGAACCAGAACCCCACTGAGAATGGAGTTATGAAAGAGTTCAGTAGGCCAATATGAAAACACACACATCCACCACACACCCACACACACACAGTGAGGTGTGAATGAGTGAGTGAGTGAGTGTTCACACACTGACTTCAGCAGTCTTTCTCCTCTCTCCACTCCCATCTCCAATCATCCCCTCTCCTCTTAATTGGAAAAATTACACCAGTTCAGATGACTCCTTCATTCCACATGAACGGACCGACACTAGACAGAAGTCAGGGACGGGACGTGGAGTTCGTCTTGGCATGTGGAGGAGAAGGGTATGGCAATCAACATAGGCCTACTGTTTTTACAGCCAAGAAGTAGCGGCACCACTGTAGAACGGTGGGGGGAGCCGCCCAGTCGAACACCAGACAGCATTTCGCTACATAAATTTTTTCTTGGGCCATTTATTTGACCAGATGGTCCCTTGTGCTCTATAGCATGCCACTGTAAAAGGGGGCAGGCCAGAACAGGGGGGGCTTGACAACAATATAAGCTCTGTACCTCACAGAGCAGGGGCGACCGGGTGAGAATGAGAGAGAGAGAGTAGTCTAAAGAGAGCAGATACTGAGAATGGGAGCCCCGTCTGAGGCATCCTGAGATTTAATCTGTTGCTCCCACAGGTTGCTAGACCTATTAATCAACAGTAAAGTGAATATAAACCATTATGTACGCTTGGCTTCTTGTGGTCTCTTCTGTCTCAATCTCAATCTCATGCTCACTATCTCTCCCCTCATTGGCCTCTTGTTTTTCTCCCTCTTATTCTGTCTTCCTGCCTCAGACACACTCTCACACACAACAACATACATTTAGATCATCTCAGATCACATCATTAGGTCCTGCTTATGTGTGCACTGGTAAACATGCTTTTAAATGAAATTCCTTTACTCTGCCTTTAGGGATTTTCTTCTTAGTCTGGAACCCCAACCAGCGTATTAAGAGTATTATAAAACGGGTGGTTCGAGCCCTGAATGCTGATTTACCACGGCTATGACAAAACAGTTATTTTTAATGCTCTAATTACGTTAGTAACCTGTTTATAATAGCAATAAGGCACCTCTGGGGTTTGTGGTATATGGCCAATATACCACGGCTAATAGATGAGTCCAGGCACGCCGTAGTGCGTTGTGCATAAGAACAGCCCTTAGCCGCATATACCACACCCCCTTGGGCCTTATTTCTTAACTATCATCCATCCCATTGACAGTAACCCACACCATACACACTAAATACACACTAAATACACACTGCATAGGAAAGTAGAAATGAACAGAAGGAAAGGAAGATCGGAGAGAGGTTAAAAGGACAGCAATATAGTGCATTCGGAAAGTATTCAGACCCCTTCCTGAGCTCAATTTCGAGTTTCATAGCAACGGGTCTGAGTACTTATGTAAATAAGGTATTTGTGTTTTTTATATACATTCGCAAAAATGTCTAAAAACCTGGTTTTGCTTTGTCATTATAGGGTATTGTGTGTAGATTGATGAGGGAGGAAAAAAACAATTTAATCAATTTTAGAATAAGGCTGCAACGTAACAAAATGTGGAAAAAGTCAAGGGGTCTGAATACTTTTTGAATGCACAATATGTAATGGCCAGGATAAGAGCCACATTAAGCTTGCTGAGGATAATAAGTTAGCGCTGGTGTTAGTGGAAGTATGACTATTAGCAGAGGTATTAGTGATCTATGGGTTCTCCACCTCACTAGGGGCTTGCGATCATAATACAAATAGCTCACAGATGATGCGTGAACATAGGGACGGTTGATGTTTTTCTACAGTAACATTTTTCCAGAGATTTGTTTGGATTATTTGTCTTGGCTCTCTGTATGCTCATTGTTAGAGCAGGGCGAGTGGTCACTTTAGGGGACTGGTTTCTAGCCAAACTCTTCCTCTGGCTTCCCTTGAAATAAAAGGAGAAAAAAAAATAGGAAGAAAAACATTATAAAGAAATTATGAAAAAAGAGAAGCTGTGCCAAAACTTGATGACTGCATGTCTTCAGAGTGGTTCAGAATTATAAATAATCAGTTCACTCTGACAGCTATACTTCTCAACCATCTTTGATTACACTTTAGTCATGCAAGTTGAATTATTTTGCTTAATCAAAACAGTTTATCAGTTTTGATCAACCATGTATTGTAAATGTATCCATTGTCGGTTTTAGAAGCCTACCAATGGATGCGTGTTATGGTTCTGCTCCACCAAACAGCCATGATCTATCAATATAAGGACAGTATACAGATTCAGTATAGATATTCTGACAGCTGTTGTCGTTGGTTTACATAAATCTTACCACAAAAATAACATTGTTTAATACTGACTTATGATGATTCATATTTCTCTCCAGCTTTGATCAGATGACATTCATTACATCTCTGGTCTGCTGTCATGAATATGTATATTTAATGGCTTCCATTTGGTTCATATTTGCATTTTCTCATCCCTCTGTTTTACTTTCGTGATGGTGAAGATGATTTATGAATGGGTGACTCTGGTTTCTGCATCTCCTCAGTGACTAAGACGCTCAACTCCCGAGGCACCTGAAAGATGAGTAGTGTTGGTAAGGCATTGTTTGGTGTCATGTCATGTCTATGACTGTTTAGTAGATGTGCTAATTGTGTTTTGGATCAATGGACTCCTCATCCACTGACCTAAACTGTGGTGCCGTGAGACCCGACTGGACCATAGACTTATATTAAACTGGACTCAAACCGCCTGGCTAAAATAGTCTGTGACACCATTCCAACCAACTAATCCCAGTTGTGTGAGTATTTAAGAGCGTTTCCAATTACTGTGAAATTGTGAGCATGGGTGTCTCCCTCTACTATGTAATTAAATACATGTTTTTATATGTTTATAGGTGTTTCCACACTATCTGCAAACATTGGTGCTGTATTTCATTTTTATTGATTGCCTTTATTTAGCTTCTTGTTGCTGTATGTTGCTCATTAAAGCATCTAACAACATGTCAGTGCATTACAGTTTCCCTCCCTGTAAACTGTAATATTCCAGTAAGTGAGAGATCATAAGGGGTTCACTGTCAGCTGGCGGAATGATCCGGAGGTCTGCCCATTGCCCAACCATGCCATTCTACACTACATTACTGCTCTTATCCCCACTAATGGGCTCTCTTGGTGGGATTCCCAATGGTGATGGGGATTGAAATACCTGGCTCCTCGCCCACCACAGCTGTGCATGGATACATTTGGGCTGCATGGTCTGCTGTAGGCATTATGATACTATTTATCATGTTGTTCCATCGAACTCCAAACTGGCATGAGAGTACCAATGAATCAAACTCCACCTGTTAATTTTAAATGGGATTCCCATCCAACATACAGTGTATAGGGATTGACTTGAGTCCAGTGACGAACCCTTATGGATCCACAATGGATTGGTCTGGTTGTGTGTGGTCTGACTTTGCAGTGACTGACCGCACTGATTGCATAGGGTCATCACAGAATCAAGACATGGGCCGGCCTAACCTTGGCCTAGTTGAATCTGACACCTCAGCACCTCCATCAGAGGGTATAATTTCACTGTTAGTCTACACCTGTTGTTTACGACACATGTGACAAATAAAATGTGCATTGATTCAGATGAGGGAGTGTAGGGAGCCAGAGGGTTAAAGGACAAGGTTGGACGGCACTGAGATCCACCCGGCTTCACTAAGGTCCTGTGTTGCATTGTTGAATGTCCTCTGCAGTTTCCTGGTGTTACAGCCAAAGAAAAGGGCAAAAACACCACTTGGAGGATGAATAAAGAAAACGAAAGGGTAGAGGATGGAAAGCGTCCCAAAAGAGAACAGAGTGCGAAAAATAGAGGGTGGGAGCGGTGAGGATCAGGGGAGGGAAAGTGATAGAGAGAGAACGGTGCTGAGAGTATGCTGCATCTCATTGCTGAGTAAAGGGAGAAGACACTGTGTAGAGTCCCTGAGGGGTTTGGTCTCTATTCTTCATCTGTGTGCTATACTGATTCCCTGTGCCAGGGTCTCTGGGCTGGGAAGGGTGATTCAGGGACGGGTCTCCATGGCTCAGCATGAGACCCATCTGTCTGTCACGTGGAGTCTGGGCGACTCATGAAAAGAAACATCAATATCCAACAACACGGAGCCAGCTGAAGTGAATTCAGCCGTCCCTCGTTCCAGCACCACCACATAACACTCCCTCTTGCTTGTTCCGTGTACTGTTTACTCCAGAGCTATTTGTTATTCCGTTTGATGCTGTGTATCTCCAACCAGTCTCTCTGTTTACATCCGTCTACTCAGCATTATTTATGACATTTTTACATTTACATTTTAGTCATTTTAGCAGACACTCTTATCCAGAGCGACTTACAGTTAGTGAGTGCATACATTATTACTTTTTTCATACCCCCTGTGGGAATCGAACCCACAACCCTGGCGTTGCAAATGCCATGCTCTATCAACTGAGCTACATCCCTGCCAGCCATTCCCTCCCCTACCCTGGACGACGCTGGGCCAATTGCGCGCCGCCCCATGGGTCATGGGACATCAACAGATAGATTTGATAAAGCAGGGGGGATTTGATAGAGTACTTCAATTGGAACTACATTATAGTCAGTGAAGCAATACATATTGACCTCCATGTGAACTAGCAGTGAGTGTTCATACCTCTTGTCTCTGTCGGTCTGTCTGAGGGTTCTGTCCTGCTGGGCCTCAGAGACTGGGAAGCCAGCAGCAGCAGCAGCGGGTGCAGGGTGCTGATAGCAGCAACAAGTAAAGGTCTCATTGACTCTATATTTCTGCTGAGCTGTGGATATTATGATTTAATGACAGCGGGTTTGTGTTTGGGTTCTTCACAGGTCTCTGTTTATGGAGACAGAGAGAGAGAATTGAATTAGCTCCATCCCTGTTTTTGTCTGTTCTCTCAGAGTGTTTGTTGTGAGTGAGAGGGCATCTGTGAATTGTTGGGGAGTAAACTCTGAGTTAAAGATGGTGGAGCTGGTGAACCAATGCTCTTTTTAAGCAAACAGTCACTCAACATAATGCCAAGACACAGGCACATACAAAACTTGACCAAAAGTATGTGGACACCTGCTCGTCGAACATCTCATTCCAAAATCATGGGCATTAATATGGTGTTGGTCACCCCTTTGCTGCTATAACAGCCACCACTAGATGTTGGAACATTGCTGCGGGAACATGCTTCCATTCAGCCACAAGAGCATTAGTCAGGTCGGATACTGATGTTGGGCGATTAGGCCTGGCTCGTAGCCGGCATTCCAATTCATCCCTAAGGTGTTCGATGGGGTTGAGGTCAGGGCTCTGAGCAGGCCAGTCAAGTTCTTCCACACCGATCTCGACAAACCATTTCTGTAAAGTTGGAAGCACAGAATCGTCTAGAATGTCATTGTATGCTGTAGCATTAAGATTTCCCTTAACTGGAACAAAGGTGCCTAGCCCGAACGATGAAAAACCGCCCCAGACCATTATAACTCCTCCACCAAACTTTACAGTTGGCATTATGCATTCGGGCAGGTAGCGTTCTCCTGGCATCCGCCAATCCCAGATTGGTCTGTCAGACTGCCAGATGGTGAAGCGTGATTCATCACTCCAGAGAACGCGTTTCCACTGCTCCAGAGTCCAAATGGCGGCGAGCTTTACACCACTCCAGTCGACGCTTGGCATTGCGCATGGTGATCTTAGGCTTGTGTGTGGCTGCTCCCAACAAACAGTTATTGTGTTGACGTTGCTTCCAGAGGCAGTTCGGAACTCGGTAGTGAGTGTTGCAGCCGAGGACAAACAATTTTTATGCACTACGCGCTTCAGCACTCGGCGGCCCCGTTCTGTGAGCTTGTGTGGCCTACCACTTCGAGGCTGAGCCGTTGTTGCTCCTAAACATTTCCACTTCACAATAATAGCACTTACAGTTGACCGGGGCAGCTCTAGCAGGGCAGAATTTGGACAAACTGACTTGTTGGAAAGGTGATGGTGCCATGTTGAAAGTCACTGAGTTCTTCAGTAAGGCCATTCTAAGTGTAACAATATAACAAATTATCTCATCTTGTACTGCTGTATCAGATAAGTAATTACTGTTCAAACCATTTTAATTTTGGTTACTTAAGACAGAAACGATAGGAGGGAGATTGGTCGGGAAAGAAGGATGGGTGTATAATGCAAATGTCTAGCAACCCAATGGTTGTGTGTTCCAATCTCATCACAGATAACTTTAGCATTTTCGCTAATTAGCAACTTTGCAACTACTTACTACTTTTTAGCTACTTTGCTAACCCTTCCCCTAACCCTAACCCTAACCTTAACCCTTTAACCTAACTCCTAAATTTAACCTTAACCCTAACCCCTAACCCTAACCCCTAGCCTAGCTAACGTTAGCGAGCTAGCTAACGTTAGCCATCTAGCTGGAATTCGTAACATATCATACGTTTTGCAAATTCGTACATATAAGACGAATTATAATTCATAACATATTATACGAAATGGGTGATGGACATCCACAAATGAATATATATAATACGAAACGTAACATATCATACTAAATGGAGAGTCTCGGATTTATGTACAGAATAATACGAAATGCTCTGGGACCAGGTTGGTGGCACGGGACCTGGGCAAAAAGAAAAGCTAGTCGAAATATACAGTACTCACAAAAGAAAGCAGACATTCACTTTCTTTTCCTAGAAGGGCTAAGCACCCTGTTAGCAATGATGGTCAGCGGTTTTCAAGGAAAGGTAAAGAAGTGAACCGAGGCAGCCCGTCACTGAATTGATTGTTGTGGGTCGCTAATAGGAAGTGTTGCATATTATATGGCAGCTGGTTCTGATTTGGACTCAGCCTGCAGGTTAAGCAAACTGGGTCCTGGAGGAGGTCAGTGGCTTCAGTCTGCAGACCTCTGTCATGCTGCCTGAGACCCTGCGGGCCAAGGTGATTGATTCACAGTCCACTTATCCACACGGTTTATCCTCTCCATCTGTCCCCAAGGTGCTGAACGGACACACTCTGTCTCCCAAATGCGATTAAAATGAACAAATGCCTTACTATTAACATTGCGTGAGTGAGAGAGAGAAGGAGAGATCGAGTGATAAAGAGAAAGAATGTATGCTTAAATTGTCCCATTTGTTAGTATGTATATTCCAAGTGAGTTCCCATCCAAGTGTCAGTAAGCCCAGGTCTCTGTTGAATAAGAACATATTTGATGTGGAAGAGCCAAGTGAATGGAGGGGTGAATGGAGGTTGAACTTAAACACAGACACACAGCTGCAGCCCAGCCTGTCTGTCTTGGTCCTTGGCCTGGCCTTGGGCCTGCAGTTTTGTCAGCCCGTGCCTCTCATGGTAGTATTCACAGACGAGTGTCACCTACAGGGGGTCTGCACGCCGTCTGCAGCCCTGCTAGCAGTCTGTGCAGCTTCACATAGCCTACACGTAGGGTTTCAAAATTCCGGTAACTTTCCCCCAAATTCCTAGGTTTTCCAGAAATCCTGGTTATAAAATCCCGGAAATCTGGAATCTTCCAAGCAAGAATTCTGGAAAACCTCGGAATTTTGGCAAAGTTACAATAATTGTATTACACTAGAGCAGGAAGAAAAAGTAGATGGGAGACATTTATTGTAAACAGTGCTTGTTTTACTGCTTTGGAGACACTATGACCCCAACCCAGTATCACAGATTATTGTGAAATAGACACAAATTGCTTATTGGAAATTTGTGACAGGCACACGATAAAGTCAATTTTTTCATGTGCAGTACACGATTTTGTATACAGTGCATTTCAATCACAGATAAAGACAGTGGGTTACTTAAGACAGAAACGATATGAGGGAGGTTGGTCAGGGAGGATGAGTGGGAGTATAACCCTCTAGCAACCCAAAGGTTGTGTGTTTGAATCTCATCACGGATAACTTTAGCGTTTTCATTAATTAGCTACTTTGCAACTACTTTTTAGCTACTTTGCAACTACTTAGCATGTTAGCTAACCCTTCCCCTAACCTTAACCATTTAACCTAACTCCTAAACCTAACCCTTTATCTACTTAGCTAGCATGTTAACTAACCCTAACCCCTAACCCTAACCTTAACCCCTAGCCGTGCTAACATTAGCAACAACAAATTGGAATTTGTGTAATGTACATGAATGCGTTATGAAGAAAGAAAATCATGTAATACGCACAAAATAATTGACTTGTTTGTAATTTGTGTCTATTTCACAATAAGCTGTGATAGTGTGTTGATTACCCAGATCTATGTTTACAGTGATGCCAGTTTTACTCTGTTTTCCAAATGTAATTGTTTGTTGGTCAGTCATGGTTGATTGATTTCTTGCCAGGTAAAGCACAGATGCAATGGAGAGAAAGTGACAGACAAGCAGATGTGGTTGGCTGTAAAGTTGACAATGGCAGATATGGCTCTGCAGTACTTATTCCCACACTGTCTAACCCCTCTCCCTCTCTATTTCTCTCTCTCTCTCTTCCTCTCTCCTTCCTTCTCTCCTTGGTGTGACTATTTGGAAGGTAGCAGTCTCCAGATGTGAGGTGAAAATGAAGAATTAGCTGTCTAAATTTGGAGAATTAGCTGTCTTTAAATCCATCCACTTTTAAGTGTACACACTTGCATAGAAACTGGAAACCACACACACACACACACTGCACTTGTTTCATAGTTGCACAGATTGAGACATGTAAAGGGTGTTCTGCTTTTGTTGCTGGGACAGATACGCTATTACTAACCCCCCCCCTTTTGAAAATGATTGCCTTTTGTTTTTTTAAGCTTCTCCCAAAAAGATTCCTGCTGTCAGAGATGAGGCTGATGTTTTTCTCCATGTTTTCATAAGCGCTATATTGGGTGATTCTCCAGCCCATCTTATTATAAATAGACAGGCATTAGCAAGGCTTTTGTGATCAGCCCAGTCTTGCCGGCGCTTATCCCCTCGAGAGGTTTGTCAGTTGGCTATTGATACCACCAGATAAGTTTGCAATTAAACAATTGTCGTTGCAGTGTTTTGTCAGAGGGATGATGTGCGTGTCGGGGCCTTTGGAGCCGTAAATCTCAGAGCAACCTCCCGTCGTATGGATTTATAGGCATCAATCAGTGATGGATTCAAATCTGGTCGAAACAATAGCTTCAATAAAGTCATGGGTCAGGGATGAGGCCTGCTGGAATTATATTAGGCCTAGTGTTGCCTCATCTCTCTGTCACTGATTCAAAGGAGACCACCGCTCCACAAAAACACAGGTCAGGCCCACGGCGTAGCAGTAGTGAGAGTATTATCCTCCGCTTAAATGAGTTCCATGTTACATGGAAAGTTGCTTAGAGCGGAGGCCTGTTTCTGACACTGCGAGTGAGGGAATTCTTTGTTTCCGTGGTGTTTAACGGATTAAACGGGGGTTCGGACAGGCTCGCCTTTCTTTGAGGTCTCTGATTGCTTTAAAGTCCCGTCTACGGCTCCACTGTTCCAGCACTCACGGCCGGGGACCAGAACAGGCTGCCTTGTCCTTCCTAAGTGAAGAGGAAGAAACCCAATAAAAAAAAGTATGCCTGCCAAAACCTCAGTGAATTCCTGATGAGGGAAAGAATGCAGCAGGAAAATAAGCCACGTTCCCGTTCTTTCTCTTTTTCCCCCTCACTCCTTCCCTTTTTTGATAAACACGAATCCTTCCCTGTGCCTCCCCTCCCTCGCTCCTCTTCCTCACTCAGCTCCTCATTCACTTGCACAGTTCTGGCAGAGACTAGGAGAACCATGAAATCCCTCAAGTCCAGTCCAGATCTCTGGCAGAGAGTTGTTCCACTTGCATTTGAGATCTCAGTAATAGTTAACCATATGCGCTCATCCACTGATAGTTTATCCATTGTTGGAAAGTTTAATTTGTCTTACTGACCTCGGAAGAGACGTGTAAGAGGGTAAATAGGATAGGGTGTGTCGAGGGCTTGTGCAGAGTGATTGACTGAAACAAGGCCTGTATATTAGCCTAGCTGTTTCTCTTTATTTCCCAGCCTAGCAGTAGAGTATTGTAGAGGAAATGTCTTGTTATGGAGCTTCAGAGATGTTACGCAGACAGCTGTTTGTTTTCCTCATGTGATTCATGTCAGTTGATTAACCCTGGTTGGGGGCTGTGGCGCAGAGATGGGTAGATCTACAGCAGTAGATATGACTGAATGATCTGGCAGCAATCGTCCTTGCTCTGT
This sequence comes from Coregonus lavaretus, assembly GCF_964263955.1. Taxonomy (NCBI): domain Eukaryota; kingdom Metazoa; phylum Chordata; class Actinopteri; order Salmoniformes; family Salmonidae; genus Coregonus; species Coregonus lavaretus. The sequence continues at coordinate 22,756,978 of NC_140016.1, read as the reverse complement.
TTGTCAGAGCTGGGGTTGGACTGTCTCCATTGAGTACACAGGGAGAGAGAGAGGGGGGTGGGGGTTCTGCACTGTCCTTCTATGTAACTTTATGTTGATTAAATCACTTCATACTTCAGCAGCTTCACTGCATGTATTTCTTTCTAAAGTCATCCCTCACTGTTTTGTGGAACTAATTGGGAGTGAGAGGTAAATTGAAGTACACACACATATTTCCCCTAACCCCCCATGAGTTCCAGTGTGTGGTCACTAGATTATCTGCCTGTCATCGAGATTGCTCGGTTACCTGGCAACCTCCATTGTTCCGGTGGGAGTGCCTCCAGAGAGGGGAGAGTGGGTGGGGGCTGATAACATTCCAGGACATTCCATTGAGGACTCAGGTGCCCCCCTCGGCCAGGCTCATAGCTCTGTAGGGTGTATGTGCTGAAAGACAGGTGTGCTGTGCTCTCTGAGCCTTGAAGGGAAAAACCACACAACCACACCCACTGAAGCCTGTCTGCCTGAACTTCTTACTCATAGGGACATGATGTCAATGTGGATATTTAGGGCCAAATATGGACATGTGCAGGTTTAAGGAAGGATTTGACGAAGGACACAAAGCAGTTAATCTTCTCAATAACACTGCAATATACCTCACCTGTCTGTATGGAATCTGTGTGCATAGGGGAGGACAGGGCAACACGTGAAGTGAGGGCTGAAAGTTCACCTGGAAAGTTCACCTCGAGGTCTGAAGTAAATATTCAAACCTGTTTACTGAACCTTTTGTGGTAGATTTTCTCCTTTCAACTCAAATACTTGAGTGTTTTTTCTATCTTCCTCCCTCTTGTGGATACAGGTTCATGAAGTATGATCTCTCCCTTGTCTTTGGATCAGTTGCAGCAATACATGCTGTGATTCAATAACAACCTGTTTGATGATTTTTCAACATGCGCCGTGACATATTGGGGGGGAGGGAAGAGGAGATAGGATTAAAGGGTTAGCACAGGAAATAGTGCTGTCTACCTAGTCATGATACAGAGGGTTCAAATGCCTGCAGATGTCCCCATATATCTGAAACTGAATCTGCATGGCTCCTTGTGCTCTTTAGATACAGGAGCAGTTCATGTAAAAAAGGCACTTCTGGATGATCTTTGTTCCTTGTCCTTGCTTCCCTGTTACCCTCCATGGTAGGATTCTAGACATGCCAATGGTGCTTGAATCCACTGGCGGTCGGTGCTGTTTAAGATTAGGGGGACAATTTGTATTATTATTTTTTGTAAAAATGTTTTACTGTCATTCATATTCCATCCACCCAGCTCAATGTAACATCAATAGGTTTAGGCTACTACATGATACTCGACTTTTCCCAATATCCATCATGAAATCTTATAACGTAGGTGCACAGTTCGAGAGACAAATTGGCGTAATCAAGGTGACAGACAGTGACACATTCATCTAGCCGATCTAGGGTATAATCAGTAGTCCAAACAGTTGCAAAATATATTTTCTATTGGACAAATTCAGGTAGGTTTATCCCTGTTTCGTTCTGTTTGCTTACATTTAAGAAAAGTTTTTTAACAGAATCAGCAGAATGAATACACCCCTGATCACCCGCGCACACAGTTAACTTTCATAGCAGCCACACGCAAACAGCATCATCACTTTGCTCATTGTATAATTCCTTCTCACATCTACGCGCTATCCTCCTCTCACCTTTTCCCTCAGCTTGTGGACAGTGCACCAAGCGAAAAAAACATTCTAAGCCAAACCTTCATATCATAACCGCTAACCGCTACACAGCCTACATCGTTGTCACCATAGTAACTAATGTCAAAGTCAACATACAGTAGCTAATTGAACTAACGCGTTAGTAAACTCTCTACAATCACGCAGTACAGTGTAGAGCAAGCAGTTTAGTAGTTACACCGGCGGGCCCTGGTGGCAATAAATTAATAAAACCGAAAGCTTACCTTGACTTGGAAGAGTTCTAGTGTTGTAGCCAGCTACCTAACATACAGTGCATTCGGAAAGTATTCCGACCCCTTCCATTTTTCTAAATTTTGTTGCGTTACAGCCTTATTTTAAATGTAATAAAATAATTGTTTTTCTCATCAATCTACACACAATACCCCATAATGACAAAGTGAAAACAGGTTTTTAGAATTTTTAGCAAATTTGGAAAAATAAAAACAGAAATACCTCATTTAGATAAGTATTCAGACCCTTTGCTATGAGACTCAAAATTGAGCTCAGGTGCATCCTGTTTCCATTGATCATCCTTGAGATGTTTCTACAACTTGATTGGAGTCCACCTGTGGTAAATTCAATTGATTTGACATGATTTGGAAAGACACACCTGTCTATATAAGGTCCAACAGTTGACAGTGCATGTCAGAGCAAAAACCAAGCCATGAGGTCGAAGGAATTGTCCGTAGAGCTCAGAGACAGGGATTGTGTCGAGGCACAGATCTGGGGAAGGCTACCGAAAAATGTATGCAGTATTGAAGGTCCCCAAGAACACAGTGGCCTCCATCATTCTTAAATGGAAGAAGTTTGGAACCACCAAGACTTTTCCTAGAGCTTGCCGCCCGGCCAAACTGAGCAATCGGAGGAGAATGGCCTTGGTCAGGGAGGTGACCAAGAACCCGATGGTCACTCTGAAGGAGCTCTAGAGTTCTTCTGTGGAGATGGGAGAACCTTCCAGAAGGACAACCATCTCTGCAGCACTCCACCAATCAGGGCTTTATAGTAGAATGGCCAGACGGAAGCCACTCCTCAGTAAAAGGCACATGACAGCCTGCTTGGAGTTTGCCAAAAGGCACCTAAAGATCCTCAGACCATGAGAAACAAGATTCTCTGGTCTGATGAAACCAAGATTGAACTCTTTGGCCTGAATGCCAAGCGTCACGTCTGGAGGAAACCTGGCACCATCCCTACAGTGAAGCATGGTGGTGGCAGCATCCTGCTGTGGGGATGTTTTTCAGCGGCAGGGACTGGGAGACTAGTCAGGATCGAGGCAAAGATGAACAGAGCAAAGTACAGAGAGATCCTTGATGAAAACCTGCTCCAGAGCGCTCAGGACCTCAGACTGGGGCGAAGGTTCACCTTCCAATAGGACAACGCACCTAAGCACACATCCAAGACAACGCAGGAGTGGCTTCGGGACAAGTCTCTGAATGTCCTTGAGCGGCCCAGCCAGAGCCCGGACTTGAACCCGATCGAACATCGCTGGAGAGACCAGAAAATAGCTGTTATACAGAAGTCCGACACATGAAAATGAAATACCAGCTTCTTCCTCCTTCGAAATCACTCTATAAATCAGAAAGATTCGAAGACCAGTTTATGTTTTTATACGTTTTCCATCTATAAGTGCAGCTCATGCCTAAAGCCTGTTTTTAGGAAGCAAAACTCTTACGTCACTGAGCTTTGCGAGACTGTAGTAGTTTGTTTTTTATCATGATGCTACTGTGAAACAAAAAATAAATGTTCATATGGGGGAAAGAGCTGTATTATGCACACAGCTCCTAGCGCTGTGGAACGTAGCACATTTTATTGCCAAGCTATGGAAGATGTTGTCATAGTTTAGCTTCATTTAGTTTAATTGGTGTCAAAGCTGCAGATTTTAAAACCTCAGATGTTAAGTGCCCTATTTAGGGGACTTTGAGCAGTTCTGAACCGGTTCCCACTGATATTTTGGTGCACAGAACGCTCTTTCAACGTCGCAGGGTCCAGTGCCTTATAGTACCAGAAAGCCCCATCTGTAAAGCTGAAGTTGTAACAAGTCTGCAGATATTCTAATGGTGTCTCTGTGTGACTCAGAAGATGCTTGGCAGAAAATGCTCTGTCGTCAGTTATATGAAATGGGGCCATATTTGTACTGTCACTAAATACAGTTGATGTCGGAAGTTTACATACACCTTAGCCAAATACATTTAAACTCAGTTTTTCACAATTCCTGACATTTAATCCTAGTAAAATGTACCTGTCTTAGGTCAGTTAGGATCACCACTTTATTTTAAGAATGTGAAATGTCAGAATAATAGTAGAGAGAATTATTTATTTCAGCTTTTATTTCTTTCATCACATTCCCAGTGTGTCAGAAGTTTACATACACTCAATTAGTATTTGGTAGGATTTCCTTTAAATTGTTTAACTTGGGTCAAACGTTTCGGGTAGCCTTCCACAAGCTTCCCACAATAAATTGGGTGAATTTTGGCCCATTCCTCCTGACAGGGCTGGTGTAACTGAGTCAGGTTTGTAGGCCTCCTTGCTCCCACACGCTTTTTCAGTTCTGCCCACACATTTTCTTTAGGATTGAGGTCAGGGCTTTGTGATGGCCACTCCAATACCTTGACTTTGTTGTCCTTAAGCCATTTTGCCACAACTTTGGAAGTATGCTTGGGGTCATTGTCCATTTGGAAGACCCATTTGCGACCAAGCTTTAACTTCCTGACTGATGTCTTGAGATGTTGTTTCAATATATCCACATCATTTTCCTTCCTCATGATGCCATCTATTTTGTGAAGTGCACTAGTCCCTCCTGCAGCAAAGCACCCCCACAGCATGATGCTGCCACCCCCGTGTTTCACAGTTGGGATGGTGTTCTTCGGCTTGCAAGCCGCCCCCCTTTTTTCTCCAAACATAACAATGGTCATTATGGCCAAACAGTTCTATTTCTGTTTAATCAGACCAGAGGACATTTCTCCAAAAGGTATGATCAGCTGTGCAGTTGCAAACTGTAGTCTGGCTTATTTATGGCAGTTTTGGAGCAGTGGCTTCTTCCTTGCTGAGCGGCCTTTCAGGTTATGTCGATATAGGACTTGTTTTACTGTGGATATAGATACTTTTGTACCTGTTTCCTCCAGCATCTTCACAAGGTCCTTTGCTGTTGTTCTGGGATTGATTTACACTTTTCGCACCAAAGTACGTTCATCTCTAGGAGACAGAACACGTCTCCTTCCTGAGCGGTATGACGGCTGCGTGGTCCCATGGTGTTTATACTTACGTACTATTGTTTGTACAGATGAACGTGGTACCTTCAGGCGTTTGGAAATTGCTCCCAAGGATGAACCAGACTTGTGGAGGTCTACAATTTTTTTTCTGAGGTTTTGGCTGATTTCTTTTGATTTTCCCATGATGTCAAGCAAAGAGGCACTGAGTTTGAAGGTAGGCCTTGAAATACATCCACAGGTACACCTCCAATTGACTCAAATTATGTCAATTAGCCTATCAGAAGCTTCTAAAGCCATGACATCATTTTCTGGAATTTTCCAAGCTGTTTAAAGGCACAGTCAACTTAGTCTATGTAAACTTCTGACCCACTGGAATTGTGATACAGTGAAAAATGACTTGTGTCATGCACAAAGTAGATGTCCTAACCGACTTACCAAAACTGTAGTTTGTTAGCAAGAAATGTGTGGAGTGGTTGAAAAACGAGTTTTAATGACTCCAACCTAAGTGTATGTAAACTTCCGACTTCAACTGTATCATCATATTTATTTTACAGTTATAAAAGGTGAAATCTTATAGTAAGTCGTTTATAATTTGATTGTTATTATATTTAGAAACCATTTCAGTAATTTCAAGAAAAATAATATATGATTTTTTAAATGTCAATATTTTTGTAATATTTGTACTATGTACTTGAGCTTGTGTCCTCAAAAGTGACTACACCTCAGCAACGTATAACTATTTTTACCAGAAAGGTGAGTTCCATACCTTTCTAGAACTCTGCAGCATTACCCCAAACAGCAAGCAATGCTTCTACATCTGCATTGTTTGCTGTTTGGGGTTTTAGGCTGGGTTTCTAAATAGCACTTTGTGACATCTGCTGATGTAAAAAGGGCTTTATCAATACATTTGATTGATTTGATTGATACTAGTTATTGTTTATGGCCATCTCATGAAAAATAATTACTTTTGGGTATGTCTATTTAGGCAGAAATATACATTTTGCCAAAACGTTCAAGAGGTTTTTAACCAAATGAAATAGAAATTGCATTAATATAACCTCATTCAAAGTAGTTAAGCACCATACATTCTTAGAAAAAAGGGTTCCAAAAGGGTTCTTTGTGGAGGGATTAGACTAGGCAGCTGATAGTGGGTGCTAGCTCTGTACTAGGATTAATGTACATACAGTTGAAGTCGGAAGTTTACATACACTTAGGTTGGAGTCATTAACATTTGTTTTTCAACCACTCCACAAATTTCTTTTTGACAAACTATAGTTTTGGCATGTCGGTTAGGACATCTACTTTGTGCATGACACAAGTAATGTTTCCAACAATTGTTTATAGACAGATTATTTCACTTATATAATTCACTGTATCACAATTCCAGAGGGTCAGAAGTTTACATACACTAAATTGACTGTGCCTTTAAACAGAAACAGAAAATGATGCCATAGCTTTAGAAGCTTCTGATAGGCTAATTGACATAATTTGAGTCAATTGGAGGTGTACCTGTGGATGTATTTCAAGGCCTACCTTCAAACTCAGTGCCTCTTTGCTTGACATCATGGGAAAATCAAAAGAAATCAGCCAAGACCTCAGAAAGAAAATTGTTGACCTCCACAAGTCTGGTTCATCCGTGGGAGCAATTTCCAAACGCCTGAAGGTACCACGTTCATCTGTACAAACAATAGTATGCAAGTATAAACACCATACGACCACGCAGCCATCATACCGCTCAGGAAGGAGATGCGTTCTGTCTCCTAGAGATGAACGTACTTTGGTGCGAAAAGTGCAAATCAATCCCAGAACAACCGCAAAGGACCTTGTGAAGATGCTGGAGGAAACGGGTACAAAAGTATCTACAGTGAGGGGAAAAAAGTATTTGATCCCCTGCTGATTTTGTACGTTTGCCCACTGACAAAGACATGATCAGTCTATAATTTTAATGGTAGGTTTATTTGAACAGTGAGAGACAGAATAACAACAACAAAAAATCCAGAAAAACACGTCAAAAATGTTATAAATTGATTTGCATTTTAATGAGGGAAATAAGTATTTGACCCCTCTGCAAAACATGACTTAGTACTTGGTGGCAAAACCCTTGTTGGCAGTCACAGAGGTCAGACGTTACTTGTAGTTGGCCACCAGGTTTGCACACATCTCAGGAGGGATTTTGTCCCACTCATCTTTGCAGATCTTCTCCAAGTCATTAAGGTTTCGAGCCTGACGTTTGGTGAATGCACCGATTTGTAAGTCGCTCTGGATAAGAGCGTCTGCTAAATGACGTAAATGTAAATGTAAATGTTTGGCAACTCGAACCTTCAGCTCCCTCCACAGATTTTCAATGGGATTAAGGTCTGGAGACTGGTTAGGCCACTCCAGGACCTGAATGTGCTTCTTCTTGAGCCACTCCTTTGTTGCCTTGGCTGTGTGTTTTGGGTCATTGTCATGCTGGAATACCCATCCACGACCCATTTTCAATGCCCTGGCTGAGGGAAGGAGGTTCTCACCCAAGATTTGACGGTACATGGCCCCGTCCATCGTCCCTTTGATGCGGTGAAGTTGTCCTGTCCCCTTAGCAGAAAAACACCCCCAAAGCATAATGTTTCCACCTCCATGTTTGACGGTAGAGATGGTGTTCTTGGGGTCATAGGCAGCATGCCTCCTCCTCCAAACACGGTGAGTTGAGTTAATGCCAAAGAGCTCGATTTTGGTCTCATCTGACCACAACACTTTCACCCAGTTCTCCTCTGAATCATTCCGATGTTCATTTGCAAACTTCAGACGGGCCTGTATATGTGCTTTCTTGAGCAGGGGGACCTTGCGGGCACTGCAGGATTTCAGTCCTTCACGGCGTAGTGTGTTACCAATTGTTTTCTTGGTGACTATGGTCCCAGCTGCCTTGAGATCATTGACAAGATCCTCCCGTGTAGTTCTGGGCTGATTCCTCACCGTTCTCATGATCATTGCAACTCCATGAGGTGAGATATTGCATGGAGCCCCAGGCTGAGGGAGATTGACAGTTCTTTTGTGTTTCTTCCGTTTGCGAATAATCGCACCAACTGTTTTCACCTTCTCACCAAGCTGCTTGGCGATGGTCTTGTAGCCCATTCCAGCCTTGTGTAGGTCTACAATCTTGTCCCTGACATCCTTGGAGAGCTCTTTGGTCTTGGCCATGGTGGAGACTTTGGAATCTGATTGATTGATTGCTTCTGTGGACAGGTGTCTTTTATACAGGTAACAAACTGAGATTAGGAGCACTCCCTTTAAGAGTGTGCTCCTAATCTCAGCTCGTTACCTGTATAAAAGACACCTGGGAGCCAGAAATCTTTCTGATTGAGAGGGGGTCAAATACTTATTTCCCTCATTAAAATGCAAATCAATTTATAACATTTTTGACATGCGTTTTTCTGGATTTTGTTGTTGTTATTCTATCTCTCACTGCTCAAATAAACCTACCATTAAAATTATAGACTGATCATTTCTTTGTCAGTGAGCAAACGTACAAAATCAGCAGGGGATCAAATACTTTTTTCCCTCAATGTATATCCACAGTAAAACAAGTCCTATATCAACATAACCTGAAAGGCCACTCAGCAAGGAAGAAGCCACTGCTCCAAAACCGCCATAAAAAAGCCAGACTACGGTTTGCAACTGCACATGGGGAAAAAGTTCGTACTTTTTGGAGAAATGTCCTCTGGTCTGATGAAACAAAAATAGAACTGTTTGGCCATAATGACCATTGTTATGTTTGGAGGAAAAAGGGGGTGGCTTGCAAGTCGAAGAACACCATCCCAACCGTGAAGCACGGGGGTTGCAGCATCATGCTGTGGGGGTGCTTTGCTGCAGGAGGGACTAGTGCACTCCACAAAATAGATGGCATCATGAGGAATGAAAATTATGTGGATATATTGAAGCAACATCTCAAGACATTATTCAGGAAGTTAAAGCTTGGTCGCAAATGGGTCTTCCAAATGGACAATGACCCCAAGCATACTTCCAAAGTTGTGGCAAAATGGCTTAAGGACAACAAAGTCAAGGTATTGGAGTGGCCATCACAAAGCCCTGACCTCAATCCTATAGAACATTTGTGGGCAGAACTGAAAAAGCGTATGCGAGCAAGGAGGCCTACAAACCTGACTCCGTTACATCAGCTCTGTCAGGAGGAATGGGCCAAAATTCACCCACTTATTGTGGGAAACGTGTGGAAGGCTACCCGAAACGTTTGTCCCAAGTTAAACAATTTAAAGACCATGCTACCAAATACTAATTGAGTGTATGTAAACTTCTGACCCACTGGGAATGTGATGAAATAAATAAAAGCTGAAATAAATCATTCTCTCTACTATTATTCTGACATTTCACATTCTTAAAATAAAGTGGTGATCTTAACTGACCTAAGACAGGGAATTTTTACTAGGATTAAATGTCAGGAATTGTGAAAAACTGAGTTTAAATGTATTTGGCTAAGGTGTATATAAACTTCCGACTTCAACTGTAAAGCTTCCTCCATTGAGGCTGCAAAGGCATCATTTTCCTCCTTAACTCAGAGGGGTTGGGTTAAATGCTGAAGACACATTTCGGTTGAATGTATTCAGTTGTGCAACTGACTTGGTATCCCCATTCCCTTTAATGTCGGGCCTTCGGGAAAAAAACGGTAAAGATATGTGTACTGTCTTAATAAAACAAAATTTTCCACCACCATTTTCTGAATTTTCGGACAACTTACAGCATGATTTTGCACATACTTGGCTAAACGCGGTGTGCAACATCCTAAGCTGTCCGAAAATGGTGGTAAAACATATTGTTTTATTAAGACAGTACACATATTTTTACAGTTTTTTTCAGACGGCCCACCATTAAAGCTAGTTAAGGAGGAAAATGATGCCTTTGCAGCCTGAATGGAGGATGCTTTATGTGCGATCCGGTCCACGGGGGACACGAGTGTATTACCAGCTGGGCATATCAATCCTAGACAATAGTGCAGATCTAGCACCCACTATCGGCTGCCAAGGCTATGAAGGGATAGGGTTCTACCAAGAACCATTATCATCTGAAGAACCCTTTTTGGAAGACAAAATTGTAACGAGGCAAAGGGTTCTAACTAGAACATTAAAACACCCTAAGAACCATTTTTGGAAGGAAGGGTTCTTTTTTGATCATTCTTTGTGATTCAAGAAGGATTCTTTAAAAGGCAAGAAGGGTTCTACATAGAAGCCTTCTGAATCTGAATAAGCTTTCTTATTGTAAATATTTTTCTTATTTCAAATCGTACCTGAGTATTAGTGTTTACCTCAGTGTTTAAACTTTAACTTCAGGAGTTTGAGTAATCTGATAACTCTAATCAGATATGTGTGAGAATATGTACCTATATGGGAATATTTGTGCATTTATCTGGTATTCCCGTAATCATTTTACATAAACAGTACTGACATAATTGATATCTTTGCCATGATTTCTGTCTTTCAAATGAGCATTTTCTGTGATTTTATTGAGCAGAGAGTAGGAGAATAAAGGGGAGTATGAGTGAACCAGCAGTGTATTGTGTGGTACACAGCAAATGTGCCTTTTTTTTTTTTTTTTTTACATTTCTTGTGTTGATTCAGAAGTTAAATTAACTTAACACTCAGTGGTGTAAAATAATCAGTGTGATTTTGTCATTTTAACTCTACACAGAGTAAAATACTCAAAACCACACCCATCAATATCATATTTCCCATTAAGCTCTATGGCAGGTTGATTTTCTGAATTGTTTGTTTCAATATCTGTGTTTTTGCATGTACATTTTCTGGTTGAATAATCTTATGCTACACAAAGATAACATACATTTTTCTAAATTAATCCAATCTGTCAGTAGATGGACTTATTGCACCTGTTACTGAGATGGTTGTTCAAGTTTAGATGATTTAGGTAGTCTCATTACTCAATCTTCCCTACCCTGGCAGTCATTCTGAATGCAGGTTGCGGGTGATTAAAAGTTCCAGTTGGTGGATATCCTCACTCTGGCTGGATTCCAATTGGAATTACACATCCCTTTGCAAGCCAGCATAATGTGACTTGCAAGCCTGATCTGGCCTGTAAACCAGGAGTTTCCTAACACCACTGTGTAAGGGTATAACTAGGCCCTCAAATAAAGGCTTTATGATATATTTCATAAAGAGTTGAATTTGAAATGCTAATAAGGCTGGTGGAACCATTCATAGAGGGCTACAGGAGGAACCCTTCAAAGATAAAAGGGTTCTCGGTAGAAACCTTCATAGAGGGTTCTAGGAAAATGAGAGACCCATAAACAAATTATCTGTGTACTTTCTTCCTAATACAAATTCAGGATCTCATTCAGTGACCCAGTGAGGCAAATGTATAATCATCTTCCATCTAGCTTTATATGGAAAACAGTGAAAAACAAGATAGATTCTGTCCATTCAGACTTCCTGCTAGTTATGGTTGGATCTGATCAGGTTGATCCATAGACTTGGGTTGACCTCACTGGATTAGACCCCTAGATCACCCTCTAGTTTCCATGGCTCCAGCCCAAACATGGAGATGAGGGTTGTTAAGGCTAGAGGTTGATGTGGAGTGACAGGATACAGTTTTAGGACAGTTTCCAAACTCTTGTCTCCCACACCCTTCACCATGCCCGAGCTGGTTAAGGACTCGTCTCCTCATCTCTCTCAAAGTGATAAAACGTGATTCTAGCTTGCATTCCTTATTGCTGTTTTGCTAATTGTGTTTTCACATTACTTCCTGCTCACTGCCAAATGACCTCATGCAGACGGGGAAGCAGGGCTGAAGACGTAACCTGTAGGCCCTGCAGGAGGACTGGGGACCGGCGGGAGGAGAGGTACAGGGAGACACAGAGAAAGGGAGCCAGGGAGGACAGGGGGAGAGCCACAAAAAGAGAGTTGGGAGAAAAGGAGAGAGGGATCAAGTGATTTATTTGAGGGCATACATTATAGGGTCACATGAGAGGTTAATTGTATGTTAAAAACATACAGTAGGCCTACTGTACATAAAAACTCATGAGAATCCACATAAAAGGCATTTAGAAAAGGAATTTCATTGTGGTCTTCATGATTATGGATGAAACGCAGACCGAGGTAGATTTTTACAAGGGATAGGGAAACGAAAGGAGAGAACTACTATATGAACTAACAGACAGATGGGGAGGACTTTGATGAGAAAAGGAGGAAGGGGGAGTTATAAATATAACGATAAAAGAGAACCATAAAATACCGGAGTGCTAGAGAGTGAGCGCAGAAAGGGGACATTGTTTGTGTTCACAGCTCAGCACTCTAAAAGAGTTACACTCTGGAGGCTATGAATTCCAAGGAGTACATTGAGAATTGTTAGTGACAGCGGGCTCAGGCGGTAAGGGGGTCAAGATCTACGGCCATTGTTATGAAAGGTTCATTCTACTGTTGTGAGGCCCAGATCACTGGCTTGAATCTGAAGTCAATTATCGGATTAAAGAGTACAGAGAAAACCCCTGTGATCTTGTTAATAATCCCTGTTTGCTTGGAGAACTGTCGTGGGGCTGGCCTGCATGTCAGCTAAGTGATTACACAAGGTCTGATCCCCAGGCCCACCACGGTGGAACTACATGGGCAAAGGGAGTGTGTGTGTGTGTGTGTGTGTCCAGCTGCACACTGACCATGCCAGAGGTTATAACCAACCTGTGAGAGACATAGTGTATAGATTACAATGCTTTTTGAATGAGAGCTTCACCGTTACCATAAAAGGCTCTTATGATACTGTAATCTCCGTAAAATCCTATAGAACTCCCCTCTGTTTGCCCATAAGGAAAAGCTTATAGGGTATGAGCAGGGTGTTTGTACAGTATGGATGTGCAGGCTTTGACTTGCGCCTACCACGGCAGACCATTTCCATGGAAATTTGAGGTATGCCTACTCACACATACCCAGCGTGAACTCACTCATCTGGAATCTTTACTGTTTCCTCCCGGCTGAATCCGCTTTGCCTCAAACTCTGACTGCCATAAGTAATAGGATATATTAGCAAACCCTAAACAAACACGAAACAGGGAAGTTAGGCAAACACCAATGTAACCGCTTATCAGTATGAAAAATGTAAGCACTCACTACTGTAAGTCGCTCTGGATAAGAGCGTCTGCTAAATGACTAAAATGTACAATTGTAAAATGTATAACATAATAGTTACATTTTCATACTCTGTGTTTTTAACTCACATTCCCATTTCTCCCGGCTTGGGTTGACAGACTAATAACAGTCTCCCTGAAGAGTGGTCATACACAAACGATGAAGACAGCCGTGTCCCGTGGGGGACTTTGTTGGTTCAACTGAATCATCTAGGAAAGAGTTCGAATGGTTCAGGAAGAGAGGGGACGAGAGAGGGGCCACTAACCCTCAGGACCAGTGTGTGGAGGCAGTACTCTTCAAACGGAGCTGTTTTCAACATTTTACAGGACCATAACGTTTTTACAAAGCACCCTCCTCCCTGTTAGTCTCTCTCCTGGGTGAACCGTGAATCCCAGGTCGGGCCAGGAACAACCGTTCCACTGTACTCCTGGCAGGCGACAGTCCGGAGACCGGATTCCTGCAGAATTGTTTTGTTTTTACAGCATCTCATTAGGGCCTCCTAATTACACACGCTGAAAGAGAGGTGGAACAGGACGAAGGTGGAAAAATAGACAATGCTGAGAAAAATCCCAAATCTTATTGAAATATGACGAATGCTTCAAATTGGTCTGTTGATGTTCAATATTGTTCTTACATGTATGATTGTAGAGTCAATGTCAGGGAGGTATGAGTGTGTGAGAGGAAAAACTAGATAAGGAACTAGAAAAAGGAGATTAGGAATCTTAGTAGTTTTGATGCCAAACACACACAGAGGAAATCTCTCTCTCCTGCTGTGACACAGTTCATGTTTGCCCAAAGCCAGAGTGATACCATCAGTGGAGACGGCTTGGCTGCAGCCTGACACATTTACACCATCTGGGCTGCCTCTACCAACAAGATATAAGACCCCTTCATTATCATTCCCAGTTTAATGTGGCTTCTATTGCCAGGCAAACTCTTGTAATTGACCATAACTTTGGCCTCAATGTCCTGTTATCTCGACATATCCCTGGAGCTTTAGAAGAGAAGATGGTTGCATCAGAAAAGCCATATACAGTGCATTCGGAAAGTATTCAGATCCTTTCCCTTTTTCCAAATGTTGTTACATTACAGCGTTATTCTAAAAGAGATAAAATATATATTTTTTCTCATCAATCTACACACAATACCCCATAATGACAAAGCGAAAACAGGTTTTTAGATTTTTTAGCAAATGTATTCAAAATAAAAAACAGAAATAGCTTATTTACATAAGTATTCAGACCCTTTGCTATGAGACTCGAAATTGAGCTCATCCTTGAGATGTTTCTACAACTTGATTGGAGTCCACCTGTGGCAAATTCAATTGATTGGACATGATTTGGAAAGGCACACACCTGTCTATATAAGGTCCCACATTTGACAGTGCATGTCAGAGCAAAACACATGCCATGAAGTTGAAGGAATTGTCAATAGAGCTCCATGACAGGATTGTTTCAAGGCACATATCTGGGGAAGGGTACCAAAACATTTCTGCAGCATTGAAGGTCCCCAAGAACATAGTGGCGTCCATCATTCTTAAATGGAAGACGTTTGGAACCACTAAGACTCTTCCTAGAGCTGGGCAATCAGGGGAGAAGGGCCTTGGCCAGGGAGGTGACCAAGAACCCGATGGTCACTCTGACAGAGCTCCAGAGTTCCTCTGTGGAGATGGGAGACCCTTACAGAAGGACAACCATCTCTGCAGCACTCCACCAATCAGGCCTTTATAGTAGAATGGCCAGACGGAAGCCACTCCTCAGTAAAAGGCACATGACAGCCCGCTTGGAGTTTGCCAAAAGGCACCTAAAGGACTCAGACCATGAGAAACAAGATTATCTGGTCCGATGAAACCAAGATTCAACTCTTTGGCCGGCAAGGACTGGGAGACGAACGGAGCAAAGTACAGAGAGATCCTTTATGAAAACCTGCCACAGAGTGATCAGGACCTCAGACTGGGGCGAAGGTTCACCTTCCAACAGGACAATGACCCTAAGCACACTGCCAAGACAACGCAGGAGTGGCTTTGGGACAAGTCTCTGAATGTCCTTGAGTGGCCCAGCCAGAGCCCGGACATGAACCCAATCGAACAGCAGCGACGCTTCCCATCCAACCTGACAGAGCTTGAGAGGATCTGCAGAGAAGAATGGGAGGAACTCCCCAAATAATATAATAATAATATGCCATTTAGCAGACGCTTTTATCCAAAGCGACTTACAGTCATGTGCACATACATTTGTACGTATGGGTGGTCCCGGGAATCGAACCCACTACCCTGGCGTTACAAGCACCATGCTCTACCAATTGAGCTATAGAGGACCACACAGGTGTGTCAAGCTTGTAGCGTCATACCCAAGAAGACTCAAGGCTGTAATCGCTGCCAAAGGTGCTTCAACAAAGTACTGAGTAAAGAGTCTGAATACTTATGTAAATGTCATATTTTCATTTTATTTATTTTTTATAAATGTGCAAAATTTTCTAGAAACCTGTTTTTGCTTTGTCATTATGAGGTATTTTGTGTAGATTGATGAGGGGGAAAAAACGATTTAATCCATTTTAGAATAAGGCTGTAACGTAACAAAATGTGGAAAAGGTCAAGGGGTCTGAATACTTTCCGAATGCACTGTATTACCAACACAGACTGCTGGTCGCTTGTTAATGTGAAAAACTCATGAATCTATCTCATATTCCAGCTCCTGGAGGCATAAGGCAATCTGTGATGGGGTTGGGCCCTGTGCTTTGACCTGGATTTAAACCTTTATTTTAAGCCTTTTCCAGAAATGAGAATTAGACCAAAAATGTAAGCAATTGTCTGAGGATGGTGCTGGACCATCTGACATAAAAAGAAAAGGTGATTAGTTTGATGGAAAATCTTTAAATGAAGGTTAAAATCCAGGTCATGTTACATGATTAACCAAAACACAGGGCCCTAGTGATGAACCATCCCAAAATAGTTCAAGGTGGGGGGATAAGAGGTCAAAGTGTAAACCTTTGCTAGGTATGTGTGAGATTCACAGTTAGGATGCATGCACACCCACTTGAGGACAACAGCAGACACATTGTGTTGAGAGAACTTGACTTGTGTCCTTGCTGGTAGATTCCACAGCATTCCAGAAAGTGCCTGTGAGTGAGACCTCTGTTTCAGCGCCAGTGGATGGACACTGGGAAAGTGAACTGGGACATGTTCACATAGGGCCTGATGATACCCCCAAAAATATTAAGGTCAGGGGGTAAATCTGAATGGAATGTGGGCAGGGAATGGATGAACAATGAACACCACCATCACTACCAAAACATGCCCCAACATCTCAGGAATTCCTCTGCCTGCCTGTGGGCTATAATCACTCGATCCACTAATAACGATAAATGTGTCTTCGTTCAGGTGTTTCATCAAATTCTACAGTATATGATGGAAAATGTCGCAGATACCTTAATTACTGTGTTTTGTTCTGAGTCAGGGATAATCCACATGGACCACTGGAAACCGCTTGCATGATAAGCAAATGGATGGCACACATTACACCGGTTTGAAGGTCTCTGCACTGGCTGCCTGTGAGTTTTAGAATATATTTTAAGATTCATCTATTTGTTTTTAAATCAATCCACGATTGTGCACCTCAATACATGTCAGACATGCTTTTTAGTTATGTACCCAGTAGGTCCCTCAGGTCCTCTGGCACTGGCCTATTAACTATCCCAAAACCTAGGACCAAGAGGCATGGAGAGGCAGCCTTTAGTTACAATGACCCCAGCCTCTGAAATAGCCTGCCAGAGAACCTGAGGGGGGCCGAAACTGTGGACATATTTAAAAGGGATCTTCAAATACCCCTTTTTAGCTGTGCTTTTCCGTAGTGTGCTTTTTAGTCTTTCAGCTTTTATTATTATTTAGTTTTTTATCCTCAGATGTTTGTTGTGTAGTAAATGTTTTATTGTTTTGTTTTATTTATTTGTTTTTCTTGTGCAGCGCATTGCGTTGCATCCATGTCTGAAATGTGCTATATAAATAAAGCTTGATTTGATTTAATATACTGTAGTAGCCTACATTATAGCCTGCTTAGTAAGTCCATGTCTGTTGCTTTTTTGGCAACTGTAGGCTATCAGGGACTCAGAGCCATGCACAGACCTTTTTCAGTGTGCAAGATCTCACCTCGTGGAGTTGCAATGATCATGAGAACGGTGAGGAATCAGCCCAGAACTACACAGGAGGATCTTGTCAATGATCTCAAGACAGCTGGGACCATAGTCACCAAGAAAACAATTGGTAACGCACTACGCCGTGAAGGACTGAAATCCTGCAGCGCCCGCAAGTTCCCCCTGCTCAAGAAACACATATACAGGCCCGTCTGAAGTTTGCCAATGAACATCTGAATGATTCAGAGGTGAACTGCGTGAAAGTGTTGTGGTCAGATGAGACCAAAATGGAGCTCTTTGGCATCAACTCAACTCGCCTTGTTTGGAGGAGGAGGAATTCTGCCTATGACCCCAACACCATCCCCACCTTCAAACATGGAGGTGGAAACATTATGCTTTGGGGGTGTTTTTCTGCTAAGGGGACAGGACAACTTTACCGCATGAAAGGGACGATGGACGGGGCCATGTACCGTCAAATCTTGGGTGAGAACCTCCTTCCCTCAGCCAGGGCATTGAAAATGGGTCGTAGATGGGTATTGCAGCATGACAATGACCCAAAACACACGGCCAAGGCAACAAAGGAGTGGCTCAAGAAGAAGCACATTACGGTCCTGGAGTGGCCTAGCCAGTCTCCAGACCTTAATCCCATAGAAAATCTGTGGAGGGAGCTGAAGGTTCGAGTTTCCAAACGTCAGCCTCGAAACCTTAATGACTTGGAGAAGATCTGCAAAGAGGAGTGGGACAAAATCCCTCCTGAGATGTGTGCAAACCTGGTGGCCAACTACAAGAAACGTCTGACCTCTGTGATTGCCAACAAGGGTTTTGCCACCAAGTACTAAGTCATGTTTTGCAGAGGGGTCAAATCCTTATTTCCCTCATTAAAATGCAAATCAATTTATAACATTTTTTACATATGTTTTCTGGATTTTTTGTTGTTATTCTGTCTCTCACTGTTCAAATAACCTACCATTAAAATTATAGACTGATCATTTCTTTTTCAGTGGGCAAACGTACAAAATCAGCAGGGGATCAAATACTTTTTTCCCTCACTGTGGATATAGATACTTTTGTACCTATCCTCCCGATACAATTAACTTTTTGTACTGAATACAAAGTGTTATGTTTGGGGCAAATCCAATTCAACACATTACTGAGTACTACTCTCCATATTTTCAAGCATAGTGGTGGCTGCATCATGTTATGGGTATGCTTGTAATCGTTAAGGACTGGGGAGTTTTTCAGGATAAAAAAAAAACGGAATAGAGCTAAGCACAGGCAAAATCCTAGAGGAAACCTGGTTCAGTCTGCTTTCCACCAGACACTGGGAGATGAATTCACCATTCAGCAGGACAATAACCTAAAACACAAGGCCAAATCTACACTGGAGCTGCTTTCCAAGAATACAGTTAATCTTCTTGAGTGGCCAAGTTATAGTTTTGACTTAAATCTGCTTGAAAATCTATGGCAAAACTTGAAAATGGTTGTCTAGCAATGATCAAGAACCAATTTGACAGTCCAGGTGTGCAAGGCTCTTAGAGACTTACCCAGAAAGACTCATAGCTATAACCGCTGCCAAAGGTGATTCTAACATGTAATGACTCAGAGGTGTGAATACTTATGTAAATGAGATATTTCTGTATTTCAATTTCAATATATTTGCAAAAACTTCTAAAAACATGTTTTCAGTTTGTCATCATGGGGTATTGTGTGTAGATGGGTGAGAAAAAAATATATTTAATCCATTCTTAATTCAAGTTGTAACACAACAAATGTGGAATAAGTCAAGGGGTTTGAATACTTTCTGAAGGCACACATATTCTGGAGCGCAGGCCAGGTACATCTCTGCGCGTTCAAATAACACTGGACAAGATGGCGAAAACGGACACATGCTCTCCAAACAAAGACAATGAAGAAACTTGGCGTCTTGTGGCCATGGGTTTTGAACAACAATGACAAAGAAATATAGCCTATACAACACTTTTGGGGGGAAATTATACCACCAACCAAAAGGGCACTTTGGAGACTGGAATTGCAAAGGTGCATGTGCTTGGCAAAGGTAGTGCACGTGCCTGCAGGTAGTGCACGAGCCTGCAGGGACTAATACTTTTAAGAGCCTGTAGCAATGTGTGTTTTTCAGCATCTCTTCGGCTCTAATTGGCAGGTGGCATTTGATATAGCTTTAGGCTTTTCACATTTGATTCACTCCCAACCCATGTGCCAAGGACTACTCCGGAGAGGAGAAAAAAGTTACCGTTTCACTTGGGATTTTTTGCAGCTGGAGGATACAATGATCTTGAGCTGAGGGCTTCAAAATGTCCCAATCTTCACTCTCACCATCCTAAAAGCAGATTTTTATCCAGCTGAGACATGCTACGGCTTTTGTGTACAGCTGGGGCGCTAGGACCGCGAGGGAGAGCGCCTCTAAATTTATTTTCAGTTACATTTTCAGTTATTTGTAAGCGCCTTTGAACCGAACAGCCGTTTAAGCGACTCACAGGGACAGACAGTTACATTGAGTAGGAACACAAGCCTATAGTTGACTCTCATCGATAAACTTTGCTTGGACCGAATTGATTTGGATACGTATTTTAACTGGCGACCAGCTCTCTGCGGGACTGTGAAGAAAGACGGATACCTGTCACACTGAAGAGATGGGAGGTATCTGGAGAATTGAGATGCCCGGTGGTTTTGAAGGGGGCGAAAACCTGGATAGGATTTAAACACAGACTCTGTTTAACTGTTTAACAAAAGGTACTGTGTGCATTTATTGTTTTACTCATTGTAAGTAGACTAATAATTTGTTAATAATTATTTTGAATATAGTTATAACTGGTTTGTTACCAAGAGGCCACGTTGTAAGATTACTTTTTTTACCTGGGAAATCTGTTACAAAGTATCTAATGTTGCTCCACTGGATAGGCCTACTACTTACTGTAAGTGAATCTTGCATTGTTAAACATTAACTTTAGCCACAGCCTACCTTTTCCCTCAGCCCCACTGCATTTTTCAGTAAGCTGAGTATACTGCCTCCTAGCACTATTCCTCTGTATTGGTGCGTCTCAATAGTTACAGGGCAAGGTAAACATCATCTGTTGTCTTTGGGGTCTGACAACAACCCGAGGAGTGGACATGGGACAGTACTACGATCACTCATGATGTTGGTGAATGACAAAAGACCCAGTGAGGGGCTTTCAGGACAAAGCTTGGGCCCTGCGAAGCAGGTTGTTCTCAGAATTACAGAGCCTTCACTTAAGGGTCAAAGGTGAGCTGTAGAATGCCGACAGGTTTCAGATGTACAGAGGTCCATTACTGGAATGTTTGTGTGCCTTTGTAGCTTATATAGGTGTATTGGTGCTTGTTAAAAACTCTCAGCATCTATCAGTGGGCTATAACCTTCAGTTGTCAGAAATGGGATCCAGGTGGAAATACCTAATTAAATTGACTGGAATTGAAGTGCATTTGACATTACTCTGATGCAAAGTGTTGACAGTTAGTTGAGGTCCAGTGCCTTGTTTAAGAGAGGATTCCATAAGGTTGTTAGGCACTGTTTGGCTCTACAATGTGTTAGAGCTGGAGGATCTTTCTAATGTGGGGATCAGTTTACTGTTGTGTACTTTGGGACTTAAAATGGAGGGTCACCCAAACCAAACTCACCCCTCCACAGACTTTTGGAAAATGGACTCACCATGATATATGTTGGACTGTGTTATTGCTTATTTTGTGTCCTTCATCAAGTGCTTCCTTATTATAGGTTTGTGTGGTTAGATGTATGATTCTTCTCGACACGCTATCCCACACTATCCCCAATTAAAGCTAGTCTGTTTTAGACCATGGAAATTATAAATGGCCCAGTCTATACAGACTTTAAGAGCCCTGCTACCCCAGGCCCTCTTAAAATAGATTTAGATGTGGACACATGTTAAGTACTCTGACAATGTGTTTGTAATAATGTCAGTGCAAATTGAATGGAACCCTATTAAAGATGGCTAAATGTAGATGTTTAATGTGGAAGAGATCAGAGACCAGGGTGTGGGGACTGCTGATAGAGAAGGGTGTAGTTGTTTTTGACTGCATAGCAGTGTAGGTCAGAATAACCCCTAAAATGGAGTCCCTAGGCTACATCTGTTCAAGACATGAGCACCTTTGAGTAACTGTATCTTCTCTGGCTACACTATGATGATATAGAATACAGTTGTGTGGCGGGAATCGCCTGTGATCACCCCCGCCCTTCCCCCTCTTTGTGTGGCAAATCCTGTCTGTATGTCCATGCCTCAACTTGCCTCGTTTCACTTTTAGACACCTGTCTCTTCTAGGCCACTAGAGCCTGAGGGTCCATAGTTTTCAGACCTATCGAGTGCCCCTGGTCCCTGTGAGCCTGCCAAGCACGCTCATACATAGAAAGGTAGTTAATGTTTGATGGCAGGCACCACCTTGCCCCAGAGGTTTATCATAAATATGATTTGAGACACTTTTCAACAAGCTGTAATACAGTCCCCTTCAGTCCTTCTATCCTCCCACACATACACAGCACAGTAGCCAAGATTAAAAATGTTATGATACAAGTTAATTGGCAGACAAATAGGCTGTGTAACCATATGCAGTGTAATATTTTCCACCACGACTGATATCCAATGTGTGCCCCAACACCTACTTTCCATCTGTACTTATCTTGTGTACATAATCAGATGTTTCTCTCCTGAGGCTAGTATATCAAACCTCCCTTTAAGCACTAAGGCCACTAGCAGAACTGATATTTTAATGCTTGTCAGCCCCTTGTAGCAGGGTTTAAAATCCAATTTTCTGAATAGCCCACAGTATAGACAGGAACAAGAGCTGCATTGTTACCTGCGTTAGCTGATCCCGCGTGTATAGGCTCTGAGGGAGGGGATTTGGAATCCACCTGTCAGAATGAGAGTGGACTGCTTTTATGGGGGATTTCAGGTTGTGAGTGTTTGTGAAGGATTCACTTAAATCAGGGAGACAAGCCAGTGTTCTAATCTCCACACCATTTTGTTTAATTAGTGATGACCTGTTTTTAAGCGTCATTAATCAAACAGGGTTTCTGCAAAGTCCATGTCGTCCCTCGTTAATCTATACCATTCCATTCCTCAAGGATAAGTGGATTCCTTGTTTATTTTATTTTGTGTATTGTGGTGGAATGTAGATTAAATGTTGTATCTGTTTTTCATTTCAGTGTTTTGCTCAACGACCATGTCTCCACATCCAAACTCTGGCCTGACTCATCCCTCCACCTCAGTGCTGCTCCTCTCGCTCCTCCTCCCCCTCTCTCTGTCATCCCGAGCCCTCCCTCACCAACATCCCGTCCACCTCCCCTCACTGGTGCCTCATGTACCCCTGCCCCTCTCCCGCTCTCGCTTCAGTGCTGAGACTCAATTGGACTTCACCACTCACTGCAACGCCAGCTGCTACCACAAGGGAGAGCAAGAGAGCAGGCTAGAGCACCTGAGTGAGCATCTGGCCTTCGAGACGCTCTATGCGGATGGTTCTCGTACCCTCACCACTATGGATGTGGAGGACGAGGATGATTATGAGGGCACTATCAGTGCTGCCATTCAACCATCACTAATGAGAAGACGGAGAGTTACCAGTAGGCACAGGCGTCAGAAACGACAGATCTACGGGGCTGATGGTCGCTTCAACATCCGCGGTGACCACTTCCTGTTGGACTACCCATTCTCCACAGCTGTGAGGATCTCCACCGGCTGCACCGGGGTCCTGGTGTCTCAACGCCACGTTCTGACCGCTGCCCACTGCGTGCATGATGGGAAGGATTACGTCAAGGGAGCCCGTAAGCTGAGGGTGGGCTTCCTGACTCCTCCGTACATCAACGGCACCAAGCCTAGCCAGACCCCCACCAAGAAGCACCTGGTGCGCTGGGTCCGGGTCAAAAGCACTCGTGTCCCCAAAGGCTGGATCCAGGGCCCCCAGGAGGTCAGCATGGACTTTGACTACGCCCTCCTGGAACTGCGCTGGCCCCACCGTCGGCCCTTCATGCGTCTGTCTGTGGCTCCTTCCTCTGACGACCTGGCAGGGAAACGCATCCACTTCTCTGGGTTTGACAGTGATAGGCCAGGGGAGCTGGTCTACCGCTTTTGTCCTGTGGAGGACGAGTCTAACGACCTGATCTACCAGCACTGTGATGCCCGGCCGGGGGCCAGCGGCTCGGGGGTGTACGGCCGTGTGTGGGACACGGCTCTGGAGCGCTGGGAGAGGAAAGTCATCGGCATCTTCTCTGGACACCAGTGGCTGGAAATTGACGGGGAGAACCGCGACTACAACGTGGCTGTGAGATTCACCCCGCTGAAGTTTGCCCAGATCTGTTACTGGGTGCATGGGAACCGAGTGGACTGTAGCCAGGACTGAGGGAGAGAAGGGGAGACGGGATGAACTAAGAGAAGATGGAGGCCATGACTGAAAAGTGATTAAAGTAAGCACAAATTCCCTTAAAGGAGATGTGGAGAGGAAATTACTCCCCAACTCATTCTGTAACGGGCAAGAGCGAAACTGGATTTAATCCTAATAAAGATTTAAAATCTACAATACTATCTAAGAAAATAGGACTGCTAAACCTCCATGCGCCATAACATGTTTTCCTTGGAAAGGCGTCAACCACTGTGACTGTCCCTTACTCTGGAAAGTGCAGGAATGTCCCTTTCCCTCAGTGAATGTTAATTTTTTCTGTCTCAGACGTAACTCGGTCCTTTGTCGGGGTCTATGCCTCCTTTCTAACACTGCTGCTATCATCACAGCAACTTTCTATGCACTTTTCCTCCTGGTCAGCTTCACAACACTGAGTCGATATTTCCACTGTATTAAACAGAACCACTTTTATTAGAGGGAAAATAAAAACACTGATCCTTTCCTTGCATGCTCCCCGTCTCTCCTGTTTTATAACTGTGGTAGGAGCCTTTCATTTTCTACAATGTACTGACCAGCTTTAGCCAATGGAGGGAAGTACTGGACTTATTTTCTTTGTATATATAATACTCTGCCATTGTACTCTATAATACCGCGACCGCATGATTTTCAACACTTAGGATCAAATGTATGGGTGTGGAGTTGAATTTACAAAGACGTGGTGAGGGGACGGTTTATTTGTTTAGGTAATGTCTCCAAGAATGTGAACGATTTTGTTCTCATTGTATTAGAAAGACACCTGTTAAAAGGCATACTTGTCCCCAATGATCCACAGAGGCATACCTAGCCACACTGAAAACATACTGAGCCTCAATACACCAAACTTGTCGAAAAGGCTCAAAGGTATAGATGGTGAAATCAATAAAGGACATTCTAAAAACCTAGGAGGGGGTTTCTTACTCTGAATGCTGGCAGCATATCCAACTTGCTTTTAAGCGGATTAGGGGGGGCAGGGAAATCAGAATGATGGTAATAATTTAATTTTTTGAAAAAGCCTATATCTATTTTAATAAACTGAGATTTCTATCATGATTGCTTGTCATAGTTCTTGTGTTATGGAAACCAGCGGGTATACAAAGAATGACTTGCTACTGTAAAATGGAATCCACTTTTCAGAAGTGGAGTTAGAGTGCCCTCTTGTGGTCAGTATACAAATATATTTAGGATGCATGATGCCAGTGTCTCTTTATATATACTGAACAAAAATATAAACGCAAGATGTAAATGTTGATCTCAAGTTTCATGAGCTGAAATAAAAGATCCCAGAAATGTTCCATACGCACAAAAACCACATTTCTCTCAAATGTTGTGCACACGTTTCTTTACATTCCTGTTAGTATTTCTCCTTTGCCAAGCTAATCCATCCAATTGACAGGTGTGGCATATCAAGAAACTGATTTAACAGCATGATCATTACACAGGGGCACCTTGTGCTCAGGACAATAAAAGGCCACTCTAAAATGTGCAGTTTTGTCACACAACACAGTGCCACAGATGTCTCAATTGGCATGCTGACTGCAGGAATGTCCACCAGTGCTGTAGCCAGAGAATTGAATGTTCATTTCTCTACTATAAGCCGCCTCAGACAATTTGGTGGTACGCCCAACCGGCCTCATAACCGCAGACCACGTGTAACCACGCAAGCCCAGGACCTCCACATCCGGCTTCTTCACCTGCGGGATCGTCTTGAGACCAGCCACCCGGACAGCTGATGAAACTGTGGGTTTGCACAACCGAAGAATTTCTGCACAAACTGTCAGAAACCGTCACAGGGAAGCTCATCTGCGTGCTCGTCATCCTCACCTGGGTCTTGACCCGATTTCATTTCAGCGTCATAATTGACTTCAGTAGGCAAACGCTCACCGGCACGCTGGAGAAGTGTGCTCTTCACGAATGAATCCCGGTTTCAACTGTACCGGGCAGATGGCATGTATGGCGTTGTGTGGGTGAGCGGTTTGCGGAAGTCAACGTTGTGAACATAGTGCCCCATGGTGGCGATGGGGTTATAGTATCGGCAGGCATAAGCTATGGACAACAAACACAATTGCATTTTATCACTGGCAATTTTAATCTGTGACGAGATCCTGAGGCTCAATGTCATACCATTCATCCACTGCCATCACCTCATGTTTTAGCATGATAATGCTAGGCCCCATGTTGCAAGGATCTGTACAAAATTCCTGCATACTTACCAGACATGTCACCCATTGAGCATGTTTGGGATGCTCTGGATCGACGTGTATGACAGCATGTTCTAGTTCCCACCAAAATCCAGCAACTTCACACAGCCATTGAAGTGGAATGGGACAACATTCCACAGTGCACAAACAGCAGCCTGATCAAATATGTTGAGCTGCATGAGGCAAATGGTGGTCAAACCAGATCCTGGTTCTGATCCACGCCCCTACCTTTAAGGTATCTGTGACCAACAGATGCATATCTGTATTCCCAGTCAAGTGAAATCCATAGAATAGGGCCTAATTCATTTCAATTGACTGGTTTCCTTATATGAACTGTAACTGAAATTGTTGCATTTATATTTTTGTTCAGTGGTATTTTTTAAACCACTTTAAAAAGGTAGACTCAACGAAATTATGTTGCCACGAGCAGCACAACAGATATTAAAAAGAGCGATATGCAACAAATCGCTCTGACAGTACATGCGCATGGGTTCGCTTCACGCCTTTCACAGCGTGGTAGACAGGGCACCAAAACAGCGCTTCAACGCCCTTAGATGGTGTGGAAATTAACCTACTACGCAGCTTTCACTTTCTGCATTTTAGTCATATCGCTTATTCTACCTTCAATTTGCTTATGTTTCAAAATTACAATTTCTAACATAAAATAGCTAAATTAAATCAAGTGGATAGTTATGGCACAGAATACTAAGAAAAAAACAAATTCCCCAGTTACAAATAAGAAACATCACCACAGTGGCCTCATGTAAGCAGGTTGCTGCGACAACCATTCCATTTTTTTTCAATAGATCAACAGTACTCTATCGTGACAATTTATGCAGATGTATTAACCAGGCCACTGTGACTCAATAGGAATCAAGCAAAAACACAGCACATTCTTCATTTGAACAGGATAAATTATCAACCTTATTAGCTTGCCACTCCTCAATCACTAGACGAAAAAAGGTGCAGTAAAGTTACGCGTTTAGTGCCTTTTTATTAGAGACAAGGAGACCATACAAAACATCCACCATTCAATACCAGTCCAAGTTCTGAACACAGGCTGTTCAAATACGTCGCTCCCCATCTTACCTTCACACTACCCAATTCAGACTTCTAACCCCACCAGATCCTGTTGTTTAACAAGTATAAGGAATGTGTTAAATTATTACATCAATGCCATGTTTTTTACTCAGAACTGGAAACTCTTCAAACGTTTTGGAATTTGCATGTAAAAAATAAAAAATAATAATGCAAACGTGTTCCCCTGGAGTAGGTTGATGAATCTTGTGCAAATCGATCAAGAGTAAATTGTTTTGTACTACACCTAGTCTCAACTACACACTTAGAAAACTTAACTAAAAGTTTGGCAAAAAAAAGTAGTTGTATAATTAAGAATATTATCTTGCAGGATTCAATAGTTGGAATTGTAGAGTTGTTGCCCTGTCCCTTTCTCTGCCATCGTCATTCTAATGGAATCCAGAAAGAACAAAACCCTGTCCTCAAACATTTACATTGTGTATTTAGTCTTCATAATCATCCTTCATCAATTTTGTATTTATTTTTTTCTGTGTATTTTGTTCATTTTCATTGTGTTGTGTGAACTGGAATGACAGCCTGCAGTTGTGGAATTTGAAAACTGTCACTTTCACCCCACCCCCCTCCCACAACCCCCCTCCCCCCCAACAGTCCCACAAATGATCCTGGTCCTGCTCTGCCCCGCCTCCCAACCATATTGGAATGAACAGCCAAACCCCTCGGATGTGTCTGGCTTCAGTTGAAGCCCGGGGCTAGATTTATATAGGGCTTCCTTCCAGGGTGACTACCGATGAGCCTCCGAGCTTGTCTGCAAGGGTGCGTCGGTCCTTGATGTCTTCCAAACCGTTCACTTGCCACTCATGTTTGATACCTGAAATAAAAACGGAGGGGAAATTTAGCGTCACATGGGAGACACAGCATAGTTTTTTTGACAAATGTTTTAATATTTAAAAAATGTCCCCCTATAAGGGGTTCAGATCATAGACCATCAATAACATAGATCCATCCTCCCACCCCACCTCCAGGCAACCAGAGAAAACCCTCCCCATACCACCCCTTCCCTGTAGGCGTGAAATTAAAAAAAATGATATACATTGAGTACACAAACAATTAGGAACACCTTCCTAATATTGAGTTGCACACCATAGCTGACCTAAGTCGTAAACATATAAAAAATGGAATTGCCTGGTAATGTGTAGGTCTTTCCCATCTTGGAATGTTCTCAAACCATTGCTGTCCATGATATCGGTAAGGGTACAGATTCCACATTTGGACCATTGGGGGGGATGCAAAAGGCCACCCTCCAGATTGCAAGGCATTGTAAAATATTGGAAGATGGCCGTGCCATTTTGATTCCCAGTTACACTGTATTTCAATTTTGTGAGCAATAATAGGACCAAAGCGTAGTTTACATTGTTTAAGGGATATATCAGTGAAGACCACCTCTTCCAGGGCAATATACTCAGCCAGAGGACGAAGGAATCATGTCTAAACCAATTTAGGACGGGACGAAACCCTAGTACCTGGAAATACAACTTAAAGTTTGGTACGGATAGTTCTACATCTTTCCATCTTTCCATCTTTGCAAGTGTGTTAATTTTATCCGGCCTCGCTTATCTTGCCATATACATTTTGAGACTGCACTATGGATTTTATCCCAATAGCCAGAAGGGGGAAGACATGGGAAGCATTGAACTACAGAAATTCAGCCATGGCAATATTAATTTTGACAATAGATATTCTGCCTGTTAAAGCAACAGGGATATTTGTCCATCTACTGAGGTCAGATTGAATTGTTTGAGCTTTCTGTTAAAGTTAGACAATTTATATATCTATTCCCAAATATTTAAAATTGGTAACAATTGGGATTCCATAAGTAGAGATGGAGACCTCCATCGTGGTCTTAAGAGGCAGTAGGGCTTATTTAATAATAATAATAATAATAATAATAATAATAATAATAATATGGCATTTAGCAGACGCTTTTATCCAAAGCGACTTACAGTCATGTGTGGATTTTTAGGTATGGGTGGTCCCGGGGATCGAACCCACTACCCTGGCGTTACAAGCGCCATGCTCTACCAATTGAGCTACAGAGGTTAGATTAACTTTATACTGTAACTTGAGATTACGCTGAATTTGTCTATGATCTTCAAAGCTTTTGGGAAGGATTGAGATACAAATGTCCAGATAAAGAAAGATATCGTCGGCGTATAATGAGATGACGTGATCCGTAGAATTTAGAGATATTGGTGTAATTTCTTTCGATTGTCAAATTGCCTGGGCCAGGGGCTCCATAGACAAAAATAGCAGAGGTGAGATGGGATCACCTTGCCTGCTACTTCTAGTTATTCTGAACGGAACAGTGCATGTATTGCCCGTTATTACTATAGCTAAGGGATTTGGCATATAGTCTTTTAATCATATTAATGAAATTGGAACCAAGTTCCTTATGTTCCAAAACGGATCAAAGATATGACCATTCTAGTCTATCAAAACCTTTTCTGCTTTGAGAGATAGAACTGCCCAAGGAGCTTTGGTTTCTAAAGAAGCATGTAAGATATGTAAAAGACTGAGGTTATCTGAGGATAATCGTTTAACAAACCTGCTTTGGTCCGGATGTACCAATTTGGGTAAGTAAGTTGAGACTACAATTTTTGAAAATAGTTTAACATCTGTATAGGGGAATAGTGAGAGTACTTGGTGGCATCCTTACCTTTTTTAAATAAAAGTTAAATTGCTGTATTTACATCCCTTCCAAATGAACCTTTGCATATTAACACAAAGAAAAGTATGTCTTTCAACCACACAGAGCTGGAAGCTTAAGCAAGGAGATGGCATTTAATGTTAAGAGAACCCAGAGCCCAATAGGTCTCTTCCATCTGCAACTGTCAGTGCCTCACCTGTGAACTTCTTCTTGATGGCATCCTTTGAACTGGCGTAGATCATCTTGCTCTTCAGGGGAGCACCATCTGGGGCCCTGTGAGGGAGGGGAAATGGTTTAACTAATGTCCCGAGTGTAGAAGTCAAGTGATTTAATATTCAACAAGTGACACCATACAAGAAAATGTACGACGATGCCCCCCTCCTCAGCCTGCCCCCCCAGGCTAGCCAAGCTCCCCCTCTCTCCTCACCAGAAGATAAAGACCAGGTCCTCTTTCTTTGTCTCCTTGGTCTCATAGGTGGCGTCGTAGAGGGCGTAGCGGCAGTCGTCTGCGGGCAGCATCTTGACAAAGTGCAGGTAGGGGTCCTGGACGGTGACGCCCACGTCTCCTGTTAGGATCTCCTGACCCTCCTCCAGGATGATGTGCTTCTTGTCCTCACTAAGGCAGAACAGCACTGCCTTCTTCCTCTTCTTCTTCTCATCCTCGTTAGCCTGCAACTTGCGCACCTTCATCTCGTTGAAGACTGTGATAACATCATCTGTCACTGTCACCCCGGAAGCCTGCGCAGAGACAGACAGATAGAGATTAATCATATATGCATCCGAGGGATGAGGGAGAAAAAAAGCTGAACATTGGTCTGCAGCAACCCAGGCTTCATGAACCATTCAAGCCAATTTAATCAATAGCGACTGATCACCAAAAAAAAAACTCCAGCTCCAAGAGGTTATCCAGTCCTAATGGCCAGCACAGGAGTGTGACAGGACAGAAAACACTGAGAGAGAAGAAATTGGAAGGGGGCCTGAGACTTATTACACTGCAAGAATGCACCCTTCAAGGATAGCTGATAAAAGGCAATCGATAGGGAGGTAGCTGCACAATGACTTGCAGTTATGAACGACTGCCCATTGGTCCTATGGGTGGGGGGCCCCATAAGCCAGACTGCAATCCTATGTTTCTATGACCTCTACCCACATGATCAGTCAAGTTAATGGGGACTATACGAGTCACCATCCATGGCATTGACCAGAACAGCATGACTCAGAAGGAGTGGCATTTAGAAAAAACGGAGGGCTTTTTTAACCCTTTTCCCACCCCCCCGATGAGTAAGAGGTGTGTATTGGTAGTTTGCCACTGCCCAATAAGGGCCAGTAAAAGGTGTGGCTCTGAAGCGGCTCAAAGGGGCAGATAAAACCAAAGTTACAAAAGGGAGGGTTTTTCCCCTCCTCCTATAAAACTAAAAGTTTACAGGACGTGAGATAGCCATGCCATGTAAGTAACTGCTGTAAAGAAGCCATGGGAGTGAAGGTGGGGACAGGAATCAAGCCTTAGAACGCATGGGTCGGTCTCAGACAATGGATCCTCTGTGGGAAATAAAAACAGGCCACATCCCTGAGTCACAACAGCCCTATAAACCTCTAGTCTTCTAATTTCCATTAGGGCATTTTACCCAACAGGAATAACGTCAACCCATGCAGGAACCGGGCAGAGGATGCGACCAAGTGTCAAAAAGCTTGCTGTAACATCCCTCCCCATCTGGAAAGGTTTTGGCCAATCCATTCACCCCACCTTCTGCTAAAATCAGGTAGACTAGACATTCCTTTCCTCAAGTAAAGCCACATCCATACGGCAGAGGAAGCTTCCATTAAAAATGGCGCTCCTGGCCTGAGAGTCGCTTACATTTACGTCATTTAGCAGACGCTCTTATCCAGAGCGACGCTTCATGCCTTCCAGAGCCCTGCCACTGTGTAGTGACCCACTTTGAAGGAATTTGTGTGTGAAGGGTGTGGGCATGTTTTCTCTGGGCGTGTTGATGGCCAGGGCCTGTGTGAGAGAGACCACATTGGGCTCAGGATCTAATCTAGTGATGAGCCCAGAGAGTTTGGACACACATTTGGATTAGTGACGTCCTGAACAGGAGGGAAATGACTGCCAAATAATTATAAAGCGCTGCCGGGGCAGACTTCCATGGCAATCGTTTACTCTAGGAAGGGCAGGGGCCCCCTACCGAGGGTGAAGAGGCCAGTGTTTGCAAACAGCAGCAAATCGCCATGCAGCTTCACTAAATCCTGCCATCTTCCAAAACAATGAGCACTCCTTTTATCATTCTGAGAGCTCTTCAGACAATGCATGTTTCTTCACACTGCAGCAAGTCACATCACAGACTAAAGAGCTGACTTGGGATACCTGTGTGAAAAGACCAAATCCATGGGCCAGTGAAGATTATACCCTTTTAGTCCCTCCATGCAGAAATCATATTCTTCTCTGAGCAACAGAGATCCTTTCCTTCCTGCCATAAAATACCCCGGAATGTTGCCAAAAGTCAAGGTTCAAGTAACTGCACAGGATAAAAAACACAGCCATGTCAGGTTCCTGACTGCAAACCCAAAGGTAGCTCTGGAGACTAATCTTCGCTTCTGCTGCACTTCCACCTAAGACCTAACTCACACCAGTCTGTCTCCAGTGTTTTATGTTAATGTTGCTCTAGTGTAATTGTGTTCACATCAGTTGTGACACTAAAGACTTTGGGCGAACAGAAACAACAACCTCTGCATCATTTAGACAGTTGCTTTGCTGGGTGTTAAATTCACAGTAAGCCATTGTTATGTATATGCTAACTGAAAAGTACCAGTGGCCTGGCATTGGGCCCCAAGTCAGAGCAGGTCCACTGGAGCCATGGCCCAGTGAGTCACCTAGCGTTGATGGAAACAGAATAGTCTGAGCCTTTTGGGTAAAACACTGGGGTAAATATTAGATGGAAACGCAAAGTAATGAGCCTTTCTGTTGTGAAAAATGACATCAATATGTTTTTATTCCAATTAACTTGAAATGAATTATAAACAAAATCCTTCACCAAGTAGCTGTAATGAACAATAAATAATTTCACCCAATGATTTTGGTTCGTTTTTCCTGCAGTGTCCAATCGGTCCAACTGCACCCATTGGGCACTGAAGACTACTGTGGGCCCTCGGATACATAGCTGGGCTTTTTTACGACGGAACCGGCTCTTCCCTCAGCCATCTCACTACTCGGCAGGAACAGATGCCAATCGTGTTCAACACAGCGACCATTCATTAATCATATACAATACAACCAACGCATTGATGTCATGTTGTAATACATTATTCATATGATCAATGGTACATGATAAAGGCCCAACAAATGAACAGCAAGTGGGAAAATAGGATAGCTCTAATCAGTCGAGTAAATGTAATGTAATCGAGATTCCCCCCAGAAATGTCATAGAAATGCTAAATTAATATTAAAGTGAATCTAATGTGTAAAGCATGACAATATAAAAACTGGAATGTGCGCTTCCGTCCAAGCACGATGTTGATAATTCGGCAAGTTTATTCAGGGTTAAGCCTACCTAGGTGTGAGTTACACATTAAAAACGAATTGTTTATTGAGTAGTAGGCTACAGTAGATTTATTTGGTCGTTCGCGAGCATCTCGTGCGTTTCGTTCCGACGCACCACTTGTCAAAACTTGATGCGTAGAAACCAGGAAGAACGTCGTGCCAACGACAAAAGGCCCGCATGCAAAACCTTTAGCTAGTGATAGCTCGCGGAATAACGGTGACACCCCTGACTATTTTTCATCTTCGTCTGATTTTGTTATACCCATCACTAAATAAAGTTACTCTGGATAGACATTTAATAGCTAGTTGGCTAATGTGTGCAGTAGTGAAAACGTTCAAAAATGCCCTTTGCACCAAAAACCAGGGTGGGGCCATGAATGCAGTGGTCGCACATGTGCACTATATAAGGCAAAACGATTTCGAGAAAATACCAGCCCGCTAACTCAATTATTTTCACGTTGCAAACATAGCTAAGTGCTATAATTCAAGCTAACGTTAGTCAATTGACATGGCACCTGCGCACGATAGTTAAAAACCAAGGGACTCGTGCAGACCAAGACAAAGGATGTGTAAATCAAATTAACTAGCGTCCTAAATTGCTAACCTAGCTGCCTACGGTATGCGCATGCACAGAAAATGCACTCCGTTAGCTCTGCTAACTTAGCTGTTAGCACCGGCGAATACAAATCCAGATAAACAGTTACTTAGCTAGCTAGTAAATTCACCGGGAGAAGTAGCAACGGGCAGTACTAACCAGCTAGCTAACTTCACTTGATAGCATAGAAATATGCCGATGAAAGCGACTGCTACTTGCGACTCAACGTGCTAGACTGTGCATTAGGCCTTACTCAATGAAGGGGAGGAAGGAAATGGCGCCAGTTGTTTTGGGGTCGTTTCCTTTCTATTGTAGGCGATTAAAACGGCAAGAGGAGGCGAGCAAACACCTGGATAAAACAGGCTTTCGGGGAAAGGCCAGTCACCTGAATGATTAAAAAACATTTTACTACCATCCAAGATTCAACTTCCAACTAGCAAACGTTCCTGAACACAGGATAGCAGTCACAGCTGACCCGAAAGGAACAATCTGATGCTGTCGATTTCATCTCAAAATGAACTCGCTGTTCATTAGCTAAAATACAGTGCTATAAGACAAAACACACTCCAATGATAAGGTATTTTCAGTTATATGCCACAGAGCTAGCTTGTTGTTAAATGTAAACGTACCATAGCTGTCTCTGAATTGGTCGGCGTCTGGATAGAAATTGAATGAGCTGTGATGCAGTGTCTGTAATATCTCGCACACACTTGATACACCACGTGGACGCGCTAATCTGCGCGTGGTTGTTGATGGGGTGGGGAGCGCGAGCATCTCCAGGAAAAAGTGTTCATGAGATTTAACGTAGAGCATGGTGGGAATAGAAGTTCTAAACCCTTCTGTATAACGTTTCATGTTTGTCAAAATAAAACATAACCTGTGGACAAACTCTACAACATTGATATAAGATAGAAGGCGACTGTAATTTTAAATAAGATAATAATTTCACGGTTCCGACTATGAGCATCCCTTCATTCTCAAAAGATGGTGCAGTGTGGTTACTTTTAGGCCTGAGCTGAGGCACTGACATCAACAGAAAAAAAAAATTGGGAAAACATGCGCCCTGCAACACAGTGATTATGTGTGTACAATATAGTATTACGGACACCTATGCTATTCAGACACGAGAATAATAATGTTTCATAGTGTAGAATCCATAACAGAAAAGTATTCAGTCTCACTTGCTCTGTCTCTCCTCACCACACCCCCTCTAGGTTTGTTGAACTCACTTCCAAATATGGAAGCGAATGGTGGCGACAGCGGTGCACGCGCCTCGGTTCAACAAGGGGGCCCGCGACGCCGATCACCATATAAGGAAACAAGGACATGATTTTCGCTATAGCAAATTTCTCTACGCACTATACGCACTGTTGGTGGGAGCAGCATTGTGCAGTGTAGAAAGGAGAGTGACAGCAAGGAGGGGAAAAGTAGGAGGGACAAGAAGGACAAAATAAAGAGGGAACGGCTCTGCCACTGGAATATGAATGGCTGTCGAGCCCTTTTAATTTACAACTAAACAGTGTACAACACTAAAACCTGTCTGAAATTGTGAATAATTTAAATAACCCTGCTTGATGCCAACTAACAACAGTAATGGGTGATTGATTCATCATCATTACCATTAGAAGACTGACCACTAAACTGATTTGAACTATTCCAGTTATGTGAAATAGACAGTAGCATGATTAACTGTATTTCTTCTCTTTATCCATTCAATATTGACACCCTCTCCATAAAAGGAAGACCAGAATCAATAATAAAAACGTGTTTGTCATGACAAAGTGAAAGCAGTATATGTGATTAACTAGTCAAGAACTCAACCAAGCTTACACAGGTAATTTGCATTTTATTTGGCTTAAGCATGACTTATTCTTAAAAAATAAACATTTCAGTTACCAAGGCCACAAAAAATATTATTGCAAAAGATGATAAAAAAAAGGAAGCAATAATGAGAACATGAATTTCATGTATCTACTGTAATATATTTTTATTTGTGGAATGAGTTCAAATGTAACTGTACATAGGGAGAGTGCAATAGTAAATGCGGAAAAATCCCTCCTCAACAATGGAATGGAACATGGACATGGAATGTGCAAAAGGAATGTCAGAGACATGGATTTTGTAGAACTATGTCGATTTATCTGGATTCTGAGGAAGAGGTCTCTTGCCTTTCATTGTACCCCTATGCTTATGGGTAATTATTTGGCTGACAGGTCACCAAGCGCCTCACATTACCCATCACCTGTTTACACACAAACCAGTTATCCTAATCCATATAAGAAAACTGTTCCCATAAATTCAAAATGATCACAATTTCCTTTCAAGCGATCCTCTGTACTGCAAAATCTTACATATAACATCTTTGGCGCATTAATTCCTCAAGTAAGTGCCACTTAACTAACTTCTCTTAACCAACCTTCCAAGTTCAGAAGTAATGTACTGTAAGACATTTTGGTCAAGTTACAAGCAGTGAAGCAGTCTAAAACTTACAAAGGATAACAGTGGAATGCATCAGCACTGCCTCTAAAGTGGGCTTGTGTTTTAGAGTCACCAAGCCTGGAATCAAGAACGAAGCGAAAGCAGTACAACAACAAGGAATCCCTGACATGGATCAGGGGAAGCAAATAAGGAGCATAATGCAAAACTGGGAATGGGATGGAATGTGCACAAGGCCACAGAGCGGTATAAAGAGACCAGCATTAAGTCAAGAAGATCTGGCTACATGTATAACTGGTATACCCCATTACAGCACAGCATAGCATAGGTAAATTGCATCAGGAGGATACACTGCTCAAGTCTTATTCGACTTAAAAGCCCCCTGGCCAGCCTCCTAATACTAAGCATTGGTCACAAAGGATACATAGATTATGATGCATTCAAATCCATGGCATGTCCAATAATAATACATTACTTGGGTCTAGTGTTTCTACGTAAACATCACTGGGTTGTCTTTATAAACGACGGGAGGTGTGTGAGAATGGCAGTGTCAGTCAGTGTTAAAAACAGGTCCAGGGGAATAAACAACCCCATGGGTCTGAGAATGCACCTTGCCCCAGATACTCTGTAAGACTATGATCTCATCTTTATGTAGATAGACGCTGATGTAACCTTTGATGTAAAATTGTGCGATTGAAAAGATGCTGGTGTATCTGCATCGTTTTGACCTCCCACTGCCATTATAATCATGTGTTGGTGTTGTAACTGCACCTTGTAGGTGCTGTATGTTGGTTCCATTGGATAGCATGGTAAGGCTTTAGTGCTGGGATGTGTGCTTGTGTTGTGTGCATGTTGTATTGCATTGAGAGACAGGGTCGAGGCCATCTAGCTGGATTTCCTCATCTCAGCCACCGCTGGCCTCGACTTGTTCAATACCACGGTGGCCTGAAAGAAAAGAAGGACATGATTAAATTGTATTGAATGAAAACTGTAAATAAGGGTACTTTAATTATTTCTAAGGAGGAAAATGTTGATTCTTACCAAAAGTTTACAAACAATAACTATGCTTTGGTTTTTTTTACAGTCCAACTGCATACTCTGTACACCAAATGTGATGGGCCACACACACACACACACACACACACACACACACACACACACACACACACACACACACACACACACACACACACACACACAATTCAAAATATGTGCTCACCTGCTGCAGTATGACGCCTGCTGTCTGGTCGATGGCTCCCCCCAGCCCCCGGTATTTTCCAGAATAGCGTATGAAGCTCCAGGTGAGCATGGCGACCATGGCCAGGCCCAAGACACAGTCACATGCAAAAGCAATGGTAGCCAGGCCGATGAAGAGCAACAGCCCTGACAGCACGTACAGGAAGCACACAAGAACAAAAAGCACTGCGGGCGTCCGGAATGCACTGAAGACATTCTTTGACTTTCAAAGAGAAATAAAATAAAATCATATTAAATATAATGTTTATCTATTGATTTCAATAATTATACCTTGAATTTATCATCAGTGAATTTAAAATGGAAAATAAAATGTTTTTACTAACAAAAAATTTATCTGGTGTGACTCTTACCTCATTATGCTTGCTGAAAGACTGCCACAGCTCTACCAGCTCGGCCTCCAGCTGGTCTTGGTAGCGGTCGCAGAACTCCTGCCCTCCCATCTTCTTGGTGGAGGAGAAGACATGGAGGGACTCCCGGAAGAAGAATTGGTGCTTCTCCTCCAGAGAGGCAGGAGCCACATAGGGAAGGTCTCCCCCGCAGACCTTCAGGACAATAGAGGGAGAGAAGAAAACAGAATGCAAGGTGAGATCTTAAGAGTAACTGTTCTTTCAGATAAAAATGCACATTCTTCAACACAAACCCACCTTCTCCATGTTTTTGTAATACTGGTCTTTGGCTGCTGCCACGGCTGCCAAGTTGTTGGCCTCTGCTGTGGCCTTTTGAGAGAGATATACTGTACATTTAGTGGCAGTGGACTAGTGACATTCAAGAACACCTCAAGACTTATGAACATCCTCAACTTCAATATTAACATTATATTCCTCTGTTGAAGAGCAATACAGTGGAATATTACATTACTCTCAAAGTGGAAAACCTAAGTGGTTAATGGGTGTGTACCTGCAGCATAGACTTCGGGTGTGGCAGGTCTTCACCCTGATAGATCTTGATGTATGCCTGTAATCACAAACATTATACTGTCAAACATGACTTGATGATACAAACCTGGCAGGTACCTCAGAGAGCTAAACACACAGTCTCACCTTGAAGAACTCCAGCAGGCCCCTGCAGGTGACTTTGTTGCCGTTGATCTCTTTCTCAGCCAGGCTGCTAGGGTGCAGCAGTGTGGGGATGAGGTTGCATAGCTCCTTTTTAAACTCGGGAGCCACATCTGAGAGAGGGTTGAAACAGATCAAGTTAATTCCTCAGACAGTTGGTTATCATTAGATGGATTAACAAGATGGACAAGGGGGCAGCCATACCACTAAGCTGGCCCTTGAAAGCGGGGCTGGTGGCCACCTTCAACCCAGGATGTGGTAACAGGAAACAGCTGATGGAGGTGAAGCATGAATTAATGTGTTCCCTCACCGTCTGTAGTTCCTCATGCTGGGTCTCCTTCACCTGCACAACATCACACATACTGGTTACTATCACCAATGCATAACTGAACCTGGCTGAATTTACTATCATATCTTACACAGTGCAGCAACAACAATCACAAAAAGCACTTCAATTTGTACCCTGAAAAGGGACTGGTACCTGTAGACGTTTATCCAGGAACTCGCTGCCTCCCTTCAGCCCATATTTATACTCATAGGGAAAGCTCCAATCCCTGATTAGGAACATCAGAGACTGTGGGTAAAAAGGGAGAATAGAGAGAGACCAGGTATGGTAAAGACAAGGCACTTTTAGTTAGCAAATATATACCAGAAAAAGTGACTGTGAGTAAGGTCAAAAGGCACTTAAAGATAATTGGTCTAGATCCTAAATGACCAATGAACGTTTGCTTGATATTTATAAGACTTTTGGTTCACATACCTGAAAGGGCTTCAGATAGATTTCATCCATGGCGAGGCGACCATACTCTGTGAACAGCTGGACGAAGACAGAACATACAGGGGTGTAATTAATTATGCACAAGAAATCAAATTTAAAAAAAAGGCTAAATTAACTTGAGGTACTGCAATTGCTATTAGAAACAGATACTGTAAATAATGTGGCCTTCATGAAGGGCTCTAAAGTGCAACCATTTTGGTCGCATATGCTCAAAGGTATTTTGCTGTGCGACCTGATATTTTATTTTGGGAGCACAAGTGCGACCATAAAAAAATAAAAATCACCCATTTAAAAATTGTTGTAATGATAGACTTCACTGTAGTTGTTTCCGAGTGCCCTAGAGAAAAAAAGCGAGCGCAGATTCATTCATTCCAAAGCCTACATGTAAAATAATATTTTAAAATGCATCAGTGATTTGTACTTGTTGCAACTTTCTGAATAACTAATGGCATGGGAATGCCTGTGTCTACACTTTGTGTAGCCAGTTAGTGATGCTGAAACAGTCGTTTCTAAATGCTTTCCTATAAAACTTTCCAAATTAAATGTTAACTGTAAAGTAGGCTTATCTGGCAAAATGATACAATATCATGATGATTTGTATCATTTGAGTGGTCTTTTGGTTCGCAAACTCTGCTATTGCAGATGCAGTACAGAAACACCACCAGCCAAACACCAGTCTCTTGAGGTGAACAATTGAAATTAAAGGGCAACTATACCCTCCAAAATGTTATTATTTTCTTCTCCAGACCTCAAAAGTGGTATCCTGATGTGGTTTAAGCATTGTTGTGGACATTTACCTGCCAAAGTGGCTGGCAGACCAAAACGTTTGTTTTTAGGCCCTGTTCATAAAGCATGTCGCGGGATGTTCCAAAACCATTCACAGACATTTGTTTACACCTTGTTCAGTCATGTTACCTCATTAGCTAGCTAGCTAACAACCTGGTTACTTTACCAGTACATAGCTTCTTTAGAATATCAACGATCATAGAAATTAATAAATGAATGAATGACTGATCTCTTGCTATATCTCAATCAATAAAAATTAAAAATCTTCTGGTGCTCCTAGATTTTATGTTGTGCTCCTAACTTTGTTTAAGTTGGAAGCACCAGTGCTTCAATGGGGCAGACGTCCATGAGTTGTTGTGATTCTGGATGGCCAGATAGCTACCAACAATGACAAGAAACTGCCATGTGGATAATCGTAAGTGACCCGTTTTAGTTAGTTTCATCTATTTCTTAATACCATGTCTTGTTTTGGGGTGTTTTGAATGATTTCATGTCAATGCTAATATGGCTAAAATTCGCTAGCTAGCTAACCAA
Organism: Coregonus lavaretus; assembly: GCF_964263955.1. NCBI lineage: Eukaryota > Metazoa > Chordata > Actinopteri > Salmoniformes > Salmonidae > Coregonus > Coregonus lavaretus. The sequence goes on along the minus strand of NC_140016.1, from coordinate 22,716,466 downwards.
CAACTGTAACGATGTATTTGAGACAACAAGTGCTCATTGTGCAAATGTATTTATGTTTTCAATAAACATTGGAGACAAAATATAGTTTACATGTTGTCAACAATCTAAGCCAACCCTGTCTGTTTGCCCCATAGTAAAAAACAACCAAACAGTCTATGATAAATGTTAATTTAGAGCCCTGCCTTCAGGTATGTTCTGAAGTTCCCTGACTTTGAATGAGCACATTGGTATGCAAAACCCCTCACTTTCTATGCCTGGGCTTGTGTTTCAATTCCAGAATTTCCGTGTCCTGGGGAGCCATGCTCTCAGGTCGTGGAACATGTTGCTAGCCTGGCTGACACTAGACCACGTGGAATAGCACAAGGTCCTCTGTAGCTCAGCTGGTAGAGCACGGCGCTTGTAACGCCAAGGTAGTGGGTTCGATCCCCGGGACCACCCATACACAAAAATGTATGCACGCACGACTGTAAGTCGCTTTGGATAAAAGCGTCTGCTAAATGGCATATTTTTTTATTTTATTTTAAGGTACACACTGTTGGTCTGGATTCCCTGTTGAGTCCAATGTTAAAGGTAGTTTTAGAGCTCAGTTTTGAGCAATCAAGCTGGTTGGTTATCACAACCCTTTTTTTCTAGGGGGTTAAGACCTTTCGCAGTTTGGATTTGAAAAACGAACAGTTGCAAAGCAAGGGCATGGCGCTCGGGGGCTGTGTGTGTGGGTGTTTCAGTGAGAGAGACACAAAGAACCAACCACTGTAAAAGCACAGTCCTCTTCATAATCAACGCATCATGCCAACAACATCAAAGCGCCTCCCCAGACTGGAGTCAGCCAGAGTCTGTCGCTTTAGCCAGGCACACATGCTGCTGCTGAGGAAGACTGACCTGCAACTGCTGCAGATCATCTTCCTGAATGTTCTGTGAGAGGTTGTAGATCTGCAAGAGAGACACAAACAATCACAACCATATTACACAAACATATTAACACCAATGACATCAATTATAACAAATTACATGAGTGCACAGCAGATCACCTGTATTGAGCTGGTCATGGTGCTGAGGGCAAAGATTGTGGCACAATCCTTCACAGTGGACTGGTTATCAAATGCGCCCTGGGTGTCCATCAGTAATACTGCCACCTATAGAGGGCAGAAATCAATCCATCCATCAATCAATCAATCAAATGCATAATACCAACATAAACATTACACTTTGCACACTGTTCAGTTCCAGTGCCCAAACAACTTTCTAGCACAATGGCAGAATCATTCCAAAGCGCATAGTTTTGAATGTTGGAGTCAGTACCTCTGTTCCATCGCTCTTCTCCACCAGGAAGACCTCACTCCACAGCTGGATGCCGGTGGTCTCTGGCTCTGAGCCCCCCCTCCATTTGAACCCAGTCAGGGGCTCATCGTCCTGGCCCAGCCACTCCTCACCATGCTTCTGGAGGAATACATACGCCGCTACACATTACTGACTGGGCAGCAGCCCTGAGAATAAGTCTGACATCATGAAACAATTCAGGTCACAGGGAGAGATACAGGTAACTGCCAAAATAAATGAAACACCAACATAAAGTATCTTTATAGGGCGTTGGGCCACAACGAGCCAGAACAGCTTCAATGCACCTTGGCATAGATTCTACAAGTGTCTTGAACTCTATTGGAGGGATGATGCGACACTAATTTTCCACAAGAAATTCCATCATTTGATGTTTTGTTAATGGTGGTGGAAAACCCGGTCTCAGGCGCCGCTCCAGAATCTCCCATAAGTGTTAAATTGGGTTGAGATCTGGTGACAGAGACGGCCTAGGGCATATGGTTTACATTGTTTTCATACACAGACATACGCACACACAGTTACCTGTATGTGATAGAAAACTAATGAAATACTGAACTTTGAACCAAGCTTAGGACCATGGGTGTGTATGTTCTAATTTCAGAAACACTGACCTTCCTGTACATGTAGCGGAGCATGAAGTCCAGAATGAAGCTCTTGCCTTTCCGGAAGGCCCCTGCCACTGAGAGCACCACCACATGTTTGTCCCGGACCTCTGGTGCCAGCAGAACCCGTCCCAGAGCCTCTGTGTCCAAGGCAAAGGAGTGATCCTCCTTGCAAACTGTCACAATCTGGACTGGGCCTGGTTCGCTCCCCATCGTTCCCTGTGGGTGACGGGACACACGAGATTTAAACTTGTGACATTAATAATGGTGCAAATCTGAGGCGTGAAATGTTTCATGTTAGAGTAGGTTAGATTTAGGCCTGCCTCACGTCAAGCTATTATCAAAGCTGATAATACTGTATAACTAATAGGTGTTACAACTCTGGCGACTTCCATCCCATTACATTGCCTGGCTACCCAGACTCCTTGCTCCGACTAAACGCTACACCACGCCCACGGACGTTAGTTTCTTCTCCGCAATAAGCGAGGGGATTCGATTAAACTGGGCCGGGTGCCCGGGTAGGCGTGTTTTGCACCGGGTTGAAGTTAATTGCATTCGTTTTGGAATCGGGCTGCCTCCCGGGCGTGAGCCAGGTGCCCCATTCAACACCCACGGTGAAGATGGCTCAAAACGAAAGTGACGTAATTAAGCACGTGGAGTAACAAGTAGGATTCGGTGTTTTCACATGCAAAAGTGATTTAACAAAAGCTTTATCTGCTGTTGTGACTTTACTTACTTTAAATGTATGACTGTTATTTATCGAATCCACTAATTATGTTTAATTGTCACTCAATTAAATTAATCATCTTAACAATTAACTCATTAGGAATTTGGGGCACCACGGAAGAAGTTGTTTAACGAGTTACCATCTCCCGAATTAAACTCTTAGAAGATATATGTTATATATCGATAACAGTCACTTATTAAATAATTACCTCTTATCAGTCTCATTCTGAACGTCGCATAATCCTTGAACCTGCAAGAACCCAAACCTTATTGATGAATCAGCAATACACAAATTGGCTTGATTATTTATTTACTAACTAACTAAATAATAACACAATACAAACACACACACACACACACACACACACACATAGGTTATTGATTACTAACGTAATACAATGAAAACAGGTCCCTAGTGGACTGGACTAACAAAAGCATGAATGCTTGGGTAGAAGGAGGGGTCAGAATGGAAGGGAGAGACAGAGATTCAAACTATCATAGTTACTTTGGAAACTACGCTCACAGTAATCATAATACTTATGCACCCTAATTACGCTCATTCGGATTAGAAATACAACATGTATTTATGTGTAGCTGTCCTCGATAGTTGAGTTGATGATGTAGGACTCTGGTTTGCCCACCAGAGATCCCAATGTCCTTGGTAGTTTCTGGTCGCAGTGGTGGTTAGAATGGATACTTCAGCGTACCCTGTAGTTCGTAGAGTTGATCTGTTAGAATAGATACTTCAGATGTACCTGAGGTTGTCGGAGAGGTATAGTCCTTCCCAACTCGTGTCTTTAGTGAAAGTTCTCTAGACGACTATACATGCCAGCTGCAGACTGAGATGATAAGGTCTAGTGCATTGTCTTCTTCTTCACCTCGTGTAGAGGTTGAGAGTTTCAGAGTTTCTCCATTTCAAATGTGTGGACTAACTTCTCACGTTTTCTGGTCTTTCTGGTCTAACCATTTTGTAACGTGAAGCTTCAGTGAAGCTTCCCAATGAAAACTTTTTTGAAAATTCAAACATATATTTCATGGAAAATAGATGTTTCTGGACGGTGCACCATGCTGCCTTGTTGACATCACAGAGCGGTGGAGATTACTGCTCCTCCCTCACCGCTTTTGCCCGTTCACATCACAGGCCATAGACCGGTGCCATATTCGAATCTGCCAATTCCTGATCTGAGTACATCATCACCGACGCAAAAACTGATGGGTTAGGCCAGAGCCGAACACATGTGGGTAAAGCGACAGTTTGAAAATTCATCATTGGCTTTGATAATCTGATTGGTTAGAGACGATCCAATCGCTGATGACTTTTCTACATCACCCCTCGTCACCACAAACGACTTCAATGATGGCAGTCTCAGACTAAAGTATGTAGCGAACGACAGAGCAGCACAATAATTGAGTGTGTAGTCAGGCTACCCATTACACACTCCCTGTATAAACAATTCAAGCTCAAACTGAGGCCATGAAAAGCACAGTAATGTTGAAAAATAATAATAATTCTGAGGAGAACCCAGTGCCCAGTGAGAAATGATTCATAGTTCATACACAGATAAGCTTTCATCATTAGACAATGTTGGGCTCTGTGCAGGACTGTGTCTAAGGTAATGTGTGATGCATCAACCCAGCTGCTGGCTAGTGCATGCTCCACATCCACGCAGAGATTCCTTTAACCTTCTCAATGAGGTTCTTTATTGCATTGCTAGTAGCCGCCCATGCCCACGGGCAAGATGGGCACCATTACTGAAAGGGGGAAAAGTCAACCAGGCCAATATTAACTAACATTTACATTTACATCATTTAGCAGACGCTCTTATCCAGAGCGACTTACAAATTGGTGCATTCAACTTATGATAGCCAGTGGGATAACCACTTTTTTTTTTTTATGGGGGGGTGGGGGAGGGGGGGGGGGGTAGAAGAATTGCTTTATACTATTCCAGGTATTCCTTAAAGAGGTAGGGTTTCAAGTGTCTCCGGAAGGTGGTCAGTGACTCCGCTGTCCTGGCGTCGTGGGGGAGCTTGTTCCACCATTGGGGTGCCAGAGCAGCAAATAGCTTTGACTGGGCTGAGCGGGAACTATGCTTCTGTAGAGGTAGGGGAGCTAGCAGGCCAGAGGTGGATGAACGTAGTGCCCTCGTTTGGGTGTAGGGTCTGATCAGAGCCTGAAGGTAAGGAGGTGCCGTTCCCCTCACAGCTCTGTAGGCAAGCACCTGGAAGCCAGTGGAGTGTGCGGAGGAGTGGGGTGACATGAGAGAACTTGGGAAGGTCGAACACCAGACGGGCTGCAGCGTTCTGGATAAGTCTAACACAACATTAAACTTACTCTGGCTAAAGCCTATATCAATCTCACACCTTGCTAGACATTTTCAGATCAGAATAAAATTACTGTACTCAAAACACCATTTAAGTTATGTTTCAGCCAACAGCAATGACAGTTGCTCTGAAGGTGTGGTGCCAAAAAGCAAATTGAGTAACATACCATGAATTTCTCTACCATGACAGGAAGACAGGCAGAGGCACAGACTAAGTAACATAAGGCATGCATGACTGAGAACAGGTTTTTCTCAACTGTGTAACTAGCTACATAGAAATAAAAGGCCCAGCAACAGATTTCACACTCTTTTTACAGACAACCGTGTAGCCCTATCATACCATAGAAAGTTGGTGCATTGAGGACATTTGTTAGCAAGCTAAATCATTTTGCGATCTAGTACACAACAATATTTCAGCTAGCTGTTAGCATAAAGGCATTGAGTGTACTGCACGCTGAATGTAACTACAGTACGCTTGTCAGCTAAAGACGTTAGCTAACTAAGCTTACAGAAACATTATTTTCTCACAATTTTAAAACGACGGTTTACTGTTAACCAAATAGTCGTAAATTATTAGATAAAGCACTGTTTTACCTTTGGTATCCCGAATGAGGAATTCACAGGCACAAGCAACGAGTCAGAAACAACACTGCTGGCAAGACAACTTTTCCAACAAGAATTCATTCACTTCCGTGTCTGCAGTCCGATTGACCTGTAGGGCTTGTAGTTTTGTCAATGGCGTTACGTCTGGAAGTAATAAAACTACATTTACAAAGATCCTCCAGGCGTTCATGGTTACTCTTCTTCTTCTTCTTCTTCTTCTTCTTCTTCTTCTTCTTCTTCTTCTTCTTCTTCTTCTCCTCCTTCTCCTTCTCCTTCTCCTTCTTCTTCTTCTTCTTCTTCTTCTTCTTCTTCTTCTTCTTCTTCTTCTTCTTCTTCTTCTTCTTCTTCTTCTTCTTCTTCTTCTTCTTCTTCTTCTTCTTCTTCTTCTTCTTCTTCTTCTTCTTCTCCTTCTCCTCCTCCTTCTTCTTCTCCTTCTTCTTCTCCTCTTCTTCGCTTTCTTCTTCTTCTTCTGTGGATTTTATATGGTGGTTGGTAACCAACTTTAAGGTGCATTACCGCCACCAACTGGACTGGAGTGTGGACCAGAGACAGTGAAGGTCTAAATCCTGCCCAATAATCTCGTCTCCCTAAGGAAACGAAATACATAATTAAATACTACATCCCCTGAAGATTTCCCCAGCAGTTCACTTAATCCTGGCTCTTCAACCCCATTTCTCCTCAAATCTAATAACAATCGCTCAATTTCTCTCACATATTTCTGGCACTGAAATAGAACGTTTCACTGTGTCCATCTCCTCCTGACAATGATCACACCTCCCAGTTGGATGTTTCCGCACCACTTTCAATGTACTATTTAGCCTTGTGTGTCCCAGTCTCAGCCTTGTGACTACACTTTCCTCCCTTCTCTCTCGGCCTGAGGACCTCCCTGCCCCCACCTTTTCCTGGATCTTATGCAGGTTCTTCCCTTACTCTCCCTGTTCCACAACTCTTGCCACTTATTCTTAACCACTGTTCTTATTAACCCCTTGGCTTCTGCTTTACCTATTGACAATTATATCACAACATTAGGATGTTTAAGAGCCTGCTTGGCAATAATATCCACTTCCTCATTCCCCTCTACTCCCACATGAGCTGGTACCCAGAGGAACATCACAAATACCCCCATCTGTTTCACCCTATACAAACACTGCAAAACCTCATACAATACATCCTGTCTGCTCTGAGACACATGAATTTAAACTCATCAGTGCTGCACTGGAGTCAGAGCAGATGACTACCCTGTCTGGCCACACCTCCTCCACCCACTCTGCAGCCAATAGTATGGCCAACAACTCCATTGTGAAAACAGATAAATGATCTGTTGCTCTTTTCGTCACTGCCACCTTAAACTCAGGAACACTAAAAGCTGCTCCTGTCCTCCCTGTTTTAGGGTCCTTAGATCCATCTGTGAATATATTCAAGGAAGCATAGTATTGTGTTCTTAAATGTTCACTTACAACTGAATCTACTCCTTCCTCAACATCTCTAATCCTCTCAAGCAACCATAGATCTATCACTGGTTGAGGGAGAACCCAAGGTGGGAAAACAAGAATAACCACAGAGGGGCTAAACTCCCTTCCAAACAACCCCATCTAATTTAACAACAGCTAATCATGGCTACCCGGACTATTTGCATATATCTGTATATAGCCTTCCTACTGTTATTTTATTTTACTTCTGCTCTTTTTTTGTCAACACTTTTTTTTTTTTAATTTATTTTACTTTTTCATAAAAAAATAAATGCATTGTTGGTTAAGGTCTGTAAGTAAGTAAATCATTTCACTGTAATGTCTACACCTGTTGTATTCGGCGCATGTGGCCAATCAAATTTGATTTGATTTGATTTGATATCTCTCGCCATGCAATTGCCTATCCACCCAAAGCTTGTATTCAGATTTTGTTCATGTTCCCAGCACTCTAGGAGCACCTTTTTTGTAGGACGTGTAACCTTTTGTCCTTGTAGATTTACCCAATATGTCATGGCTAGCTATTGTCTTAACTTTAACGGCATCTCTCCCAACTCTACCTGCATCGCTGCCACTGGGGAGGTCCTGAGTGCTCCACCACATATTCTTAGAGCTTGGGCCTGGATAACATCTAGCTTTTTTAAAGACGTCTGAGCTGCTGATCCATATGTAATACTTCCATAATACATTGATGACCTTAACAGCGCTATATATATCATTTTCAACGCCATTCTATCTGCCCCCTCTCCATTCCTGACAAGCAACGCACCACATTCAATATTTTATTTCCTTTGACAACTACTCTGTTAATATGCTCCGCCCATATCATTCCAGTGTCAAACCAGACCCCCAGGAACCTAAACCCTCCCACCCTCTCCAGATTCCTTCCATACAACTTCAAGTATATTTCCTCCCCAACCTTCCTTCTAGAAAAAAACTCAGTCTGTGTTTTCTCAACTGAAAACTTGAAGCCCCACCTGAGGGACCACTGCTCTACTTCACTAATAGCTTCTTGAACTCTTCTGGCTGTATGGGTAATATTTCTCCCTCTCTTCCACAGCGCTCCATCATCCGCAAACAATGACCTCCCAATATCAGGTCTTACCTGAGAGAATACATCTTCAATCATAATGGAGAACAACAAAGGACTAATGACACTTCCCTGGGGGGTACCATTATCCACCTAATAGCTTTCTGACATAGAGCTCCCCACCCTCACTTGTATTGATCGCCCAAAAAGAAAATCCTTTATCCAGTTAAAAACCCTTCCTCCAACCCCCATGTTATCCAGCTTGATAAGCAGGCCTTCCTTCCACATCATATCATAAGCCTTCTCTACATCTAAGAAACGGCTACCACCACCTCCTTATTTGCCTGTGCCTTCCGTATGACTGTCTCAAGGCACAGTACAGGATCCATCGTTCCCCTGCCTTTCCTGAACCCACTTTGATCTGGTGACATTAGTCCTCTACTCTCCAGGAAGTAAGTCAGCCTTTCCATTATCATCCTTTCCATAAGTTTCCATATGTGAGATGTCAACGCTATCGGCCTATAGCTTGAAGGACTAGTAGGGTCTTTCCCAGGTTTCCGTATTGGCACCACTACCGCCTGCTCCAACTTCCAGGCAGTGTCCCTTCCTTCCACACCTTATTGTAAAGGCCCAATACTTTCCCCATTGCAGTGTCACTGAGATGAGCCATCATGATGTAACACATCTCATCCTTCCCAGGAGATGTTACCCCAGCTTTAGCTAATGCTCTCTTCATCTCAGCCAACATAAAAGGGCTATTCAATGTATCCCCCACCATCTCTCTCTGATCTAGGACCCCTGAATATTCTCCTTTGACCCTCTCTCTCCCACACTGACCCTCTTCTTTACCTTTGTGCTGATGGGAAATGTAGATTTCAATGGAGGGCTACGAATGTGGAACCTACAGAATGTGCTAAACCCATTAATGTCCATAACGGAAATGTATAATTTCCTTTTGTACACTTGCTCTCTAAATTTACTGACGGACAAATCAGAATATATATACAGTGGGGAAAAAAAGTATTAAGTCAGCCACCAATTGTGCAAGTTCTCCCACTTAAAAAGATGAGAGAGGCCTGTAATTTTCATCATAGGTACACGTCAACTATGACAGACAAAATAAGGACAAAAAATCCAGAAAATCACATTGTAGGATTTTTAATGAATTTATTTGCAAATTATGGTGGAAATTAAGTATTTGGTCATCTACAAACAAGCAAGATTTCTGGCTCTCACAGACCTGTAACTTCTTCTTTAAGAGTCTCCTCTGTCCTCCACTCGTTACCTGTATTAATGGCACCTGTCCACAACCTCAAACAGTCACACTCCAAACTCCACTATGGCCAAGACCAAAGAGCTGTCAAAGGACACCAGAAACAAAATTGTAGACCTGCACCAGGCTGGGAAGACTGAATCTGCAATAGGTAAGCAGCTTGGTTTGAAGAAATCAACTGTGGGAGCAATTATTAGGAAATGGAAGACATACAAGACCACTGATAATCTCCCTCGATCTGGGGCTCCACGCAAGATCTCACCCCGTGGGGTCAAAATGATCACAAGAACAGTGAGCAAAAATCCCAGAACCACACGGGGGGACCTAGTGAATGACCTGCAGAGAGCTGGGACCAAAGTAACAAAGCCTACCATCAGTAACACACTACGCCACCAGGGACTCAAATCCTGCAGTGCCAGACGTGTCCCCCTGCTTAAGCCAGTACATGTCCAGGCCCGTCTGAAGTTTGCTAGAGTGCATTTGGATGATCCAGAAGAGGATTGGGAGAATGTCATATGGTCAGATGAAACCAAAATAGAACTTTTTGGTAAAAACTCAACTCGTCGTGTTTGGAGGACAAATAATGCTGAGTTGCATCCAAAGAACACCATACCTACTGTGAAGCATGGGGGTGGAAACATCATGCTTTGGGGCTGTTTTTCTGCAAAGGGACCAGGACGACTGATCCATGTAAAGGAAAGAATGAATGGGGCCATGTATCGTGAGATTTTGAGTGAAAACCTCCTTCCATCAGCAAGGGCATTGAAGATGAAACGTGGCTGGGTCTTTCAGCATGACAATGATCCCAAACACACCGCCCGGGCAACGAAGGAGTGGCTTCGTAAGAAGCATTTCAAGGTCCTGGAGTGGCCTAGCCAGTCTCCAGATCTCAACCCCATAGAAAATCTTTGGAGGGAGTTGAAAGTCTGTGTTGCCCAGCGACGGCCCCAAAACATCACTGCTCTAGAGGAGATCTGCATGGAGGAATGGGCCAAAATACCAGCAACAGTGTGTGAAAACCTTGTGAAGACTTACAGAAAACGTTTGACCTGTGTCATTGCCAACAAAGGGTATATAACAAAGTATTGAGAAACTTTTGTTATTGACCAAATACTTATTTTCCACCATAATTTGCAAATAAATTCATAAAAAATCCTACAATGTGATTTTCTGGATTTCTTTTTCTCATTTTGTCTGTCATAGTTGACGTGTACCTATGATGAAAATTACAGGCCTCTCTCATATTTTTAAGTGGGAGAACTTGCACAATTGGTGGCTGACTAAATCCTTTTTCCCCCCACTGTATACAAATGTTATTACATCGACCAAAGCGTTTGTCTACAATGTGAGTTTTTGTTATTGTAGTATATTTAGTCTTTGGCGCTAACGGGGATCTGAATAAAATACTAAATACAACTCCAAATCTACATATGACCTGAGGTACTGATTTTATCAAGTACATTTTGTGTTTTGGCTTTTGACATAATCCCTAGAGGGGTACCCAAATACAAATGTGCATTTATTTTTGGGGCTTGTTATATCCAGTCAATTCCCCCCACTAGATGGCAGGTCTGTCTGCCCATTGAATCCTGTAATTATCTGAGAGTATTTGAAAAAGGTGCACATGATAAATTGGTTTTGGACACATTTACATTACATTTTAGTCATTTAGCAGACGCTCTTATCCAGAGCGACTTACAGTTAGACAACATTTACACGTGCAAAAAATATTACCAGTCCCTATATTTTAAAAGAGTTTGGTGCTTTATTGTTAAGAAAGTTGAGAAGTGAAAGATGAGAAGTCTTAAGGTTTCTTTCTAAACATCAAACAAATCAGACATAGCCTATAAAATAGATTCTCTAGAATAACAAGTGTTCAATAAATGGTGCACTTGGCAAAGAGATTATTATAAAATCTAAAACATTTCAAAAATATAATGTTAATCATGAACAGACAAGGATTCAGGAGAATTACACATAACTTTCTTTGACCCTGAATCTGAGTGTGGATTAACTGGCAGTAGATTTCTCATGTTATCATTCATCTGTTATTTTCCATCAAAATACAGATGTCTTGATTCTTAGTATCATCATATCGGTACAGCATCAACTTTTTTTCTCCCTCATTTGTACCAAAAGCATATGCCAAGGTTTGGTTTATGTCAATTCATGTGGTGAGTGGCTTAATGTGTTCCAGTGCATCAGGCAGGGTGGCTTGGATTTGCAATCACAGTAGCTATATCACTTCATGACAGCAAATCAAATCTCAGGCAGTGTCAACACACAGCAGCATATTGTCAATTTCTATCACTCAGGTTGCACATAATCTCCTTGCATCACAGTGTAGGCCAGTCTATTGGTCAATTTGTTTAGACCCCACTGCATGTCATTATCTGTAGATCAGTCTAATGTCCACCCCCTGCCAGGTCCAGAAGTGACCCAGCAGCCTCTTGGGCCTCAGCATCCAGCTGCAGGATCTCTACGGTCTCCAGATCCAGTTCAGTGTCCCCGGGCAGGACCAGATACTGGTACTGATGATACTGGTAGTAATGGAACTCTATGTAGCCGCTGTCTGACAGGGGGTCTTTCTCCTCACCAACCTCTTCCTCATATTCCACTGCCTCCATGTTGACAAGCTCCTCATGGTCAGGGGTCAGAGAGCAAGGTGGATTTGAGGAGAGAGGTGAGTTGCCTGAGGTCAAGGCTGGGGGAGAGGGGGAGGAGAGGAGGAGGGTTTGAGAAAGGGAATCTGTGTGAAAGAGACCATAATTAGTTTTTGTACTGTACATTGAAAAATGTGGCATGTCAACATCCATTTATAATAGTGTCCTATACAGTAGAGTAGAACAATTGAGGTAAAAGCTTTAAAAAAAGAGATAGAAAAGCCATGCATTACAGTGCATACCCTGTAGACAATCCATCTCTGAGTAGAATGTAGGGAGTTACTGCACTAAAAAAGAGTGACATAAATGGCCGAGCCATCGTGTTGCTGTGGCTATAGGTTACCAAGGTAATAGAAGGTTGTTGCCAAGACAACAGCACACAAACACACCAAACATGCAAAATGCGGAGTAAAGAGTTAGAAAAAAAATCTGCAGGTGAATTAACGTGTAAAAGATAGATCAGTTGTTCCTCAATTAAAAATAAGTATTTCAATTAAACTATGACTAAACATTAAGAGGGAACTGACATCTTCCAAAATACATTTGTAAGAGGCACTACAATACTGTCTGGGGATATAGTTTGCCAACAAACTTCAGTGTGGGTAGCAAGATCTAGTGATGGAGGAGGGCTAACCTGAGATCTCCACAGTGTCACACACCATAGATACTCCATAATCTGCTCCCTCCAACCTGCACAGGACAGAGAGGGAAGACATACAGTTAGTTGGACTACTGGTAAGGGTCTGACTGGGCTGTGATAAGCCTGCTATTGTAAGACAAAATCATTAACCCACATTCATTAACCAACAAGAATTTGGGTGGTAGTCACAGTTAGAAGGATTTGAGATATTTGGCACTGTGAACTAAACTGCAGTAAACTGTGTTTGTTCATACTCACAATGCAGGGTTGTTTAGTAAGTTGCTGTTAGTGCTGTGGTAATACTGGGTCTTCCTAAGCACCTCCAGAAGAGCGTATCGATATTCTGGACACACGCACCACATTGAGCCCTTCCCCACCGACTGAAAAACACATCATACACAATCTTAAATATCTCAAAACACTATTATTTCAAACAGAAAGTGAGACTTAATGCAAAAGGGCACATTGAAGACAAGTGAACACATCTCACCTGGCTCTTGTCCCTGTGAATCCGACGGAAGCTCTTACTCAGAGACAGGTTGTGTCGAACAGAGTTTCTCCATCCCCCAGGTGCTGCTCTGTAGTAGGGGAAGCTGTTCAATATCCATTCATAGATACCCTTCACTGGGAGCCTCTTGTCTGGCGAGTCTTCTATCGCCATGAAGATTAGACTGCTGAAGGAGTAGGGGGGCTTGGATAGGAAGGGAGGAAGGTGTGGGGTAGGTATGGGATCCTGGAGCTCCAGCTGGGGCAGTGTTGTTTTGGGCAGGGGCTGCAGGGGAAGCAAGTTGCCTCTTTGATGCAACCAGTTGAGGCAGGTCAAGTCATCTTGGTCAGATGTGGTTGGAGAGTTGAGGCAGTGTAAGTTTTGTACGTCAAGGAACTGAGGGGGAGACAGGGAGTCTAAAAGAGGGGAGAGAGATTCAGTCTTGAGGTGAAAGGAAGCTGCGGCTGTGGGGGAAAGCTGAGTAGGGGATGGTGGGATCGATAGAGGAGAGCGAGGGAGTGAAACATGGACAGTGGAAGAAGTTTGCAGAAGAGAGGAGGAGAAAGGTGGGGACTGGTAAAGAGTGGTGGGATAAATAAGAGATGTAGGGAGGGGTGGCAGTGTGTGAGTGTCACTCTCCATCTCTCTCCCAGCAGAATACTTCTTATACACTCATTCAATAGTTGATCTGTTGGGCAAAGCAAAGCAGAGCAGACAAACATTATTTAAATGGCATGGAGAAAAATCCAGCTCAAGTTAATGGCAATGCATTTCCACAATTTGAAAAACGTAAGCAAACCCAATTTATAACAGCTTTGGTAGACCAGATCAGGTGATCTTACAACATTTAGCCACTGATTAATTAAGTGAGTCAGTCTACTCCTTGCCCTGCATGCCGATCATTCAGTTGGTAAGATTATTTAAAAAAAATATACATGATCAAGTTAAAGATTAAGACAAGTCTGAACAAAGTTCTCCCCCTTTCTCTTCTGGTTTTGGATTAATGATTTAGCTAGCTATACTTGCAGATTCAAACAGCTACAGTGGCAAAAAGGCATTGCAACGGTGGATGCATAAAATCCATCTGATTGGAAAACTAGTTTTAATTCAAAAGGGTAAATAAAGTAGACTGCTCATGAAGCCACATGGTGCTCAACGTGCTGCTCAATGTGCTCATACTTCGGGAAATGGCGGTAGAATATAAAGTTACATTTAGCACAATCAGTCAAGCAGTCTTTTGTTAAATTCCCCCTCAGGTGCTGACAGAAATACTTCAGAGTATAAAAAACACAATGCATTGCTTACCGATAAAGCAACGTATTAGTTGTCAGGGGATATTAGTAAGTCTCGAGTTATGCAAAATATACCATTCAAAAGTTTAAAATATTGTCTGATTTCCATTCGAAGAATCGAAGTCGAATTCCTGCCCGTTCGCCTTCTATCTTTTCTAGCGTTCCCTTGGAAACCAAAAGGACGCTTTGCAGATTGCGCGTCGCCGGCGCGTTCCCGCCTTAAAGATACAGTTCAATCTTTTCCTTTTCCCAACACATGTAGACAAACCACTTTCCAGATTTGACTCAGTCACAGCATTCCCAAATTTAAGGCCAAGGATGATCAAACTGAACAGACATTTTTCCATTGAAACTTTCCATTGTTAACAAAATGACAGAGGCATGGTTAAAATTCAAAGCTAAATATGTTTATTTTTCTACAAAAAAACATAACACTGGTTGTTGTTCATGCTCCATAAAGTTTAGATCAATAATAAGAGGGTTTAACAGGTAAGGATAAATGGGGAAGATAAGACTGCACTGGTAGCACATCCTCAGAGTAGCTCAATCATTTTATATTTAACCATACTGCAACATTTCTGGTAAGCCCAAATGGACAACATACACAGGAAACTTTAGAGGAAAAACTGGAGTGTGGTGTGAAACTTTTTTCAAAACCATATTCCAATTTCATGAATACAAAACCCTTCTTTCTCTATAAATAAGGGGGCCAAAATGGACAGTATGTAAAACACTCATGGTGGGAAAACATCAAATCCTTCCATTGTGACAATCAATGTGTCTTGCATACTAAAGTCTCACACTGTAGAGAAGTCAAAAATAAATGTTCATTTAAAACTTTAACCAAAAAACTTAACACAAGATAGAGCTCGATATCTATAATCCCCTTTTCTCTGGCAGATGAGCTGAAAGGCAGGTAACACGGACACTCACAAGAACCAAGTTTGTAGGAAGCATCAACATGTGTTTTTTTTAAAGTTCAATACCAAAGGACCTCAGCATCAGACCCCGTACCAGGTCACCTGACCAGATGTGAGGTGAGCCAGTAGATAATGATTGGCTGAAAGGCGGCGGTGGCCAAGGTGATGTACAGGCGAAGTCTTGGTTTGGCACTCGCCCCAGCCCCCATGGAGTCATGGGAGAGAGACGACAGAATCTTCATTTTGAGAGAGCGGACCTGATGGCATGATAAAAATGCTGTTTACTCTTGGACATAAAGTTTAAAGACATAAAAACAAATTAAACCATGTCAACTTGCTTACTATCATGCATAACAAGGTACGAAAAATTCGGACTTACAATGAAAAACATAAGGGCACACGATGACCAGGCGAGAGCCACGAAGTACCCATCACTGCCAAACAGCAGACCACCCAGCACTGTGAAAATCATCCTAAAACAAAGAACCATCCTTAAAAATCCAGGGGTATCACAGTAATGTCAGCAAAATGTAACAACGTGAGGTAAAAAAATAAATCCCTTACAGAGTATAGATAACAAACCACGTTTCCATCCACAGTGTGAGTGAAGTCATACCGTATATAAAAAAAATAATGACAGCTGTTTCGGTACAATTTTATAAATGCAGAGAGAATTTGTTCGTTCGACATGGTAGGATCGTTTTGTGTCTGTAAAACTAATTATATGAGAAATGGCAGTGGAAACGCCTTTATGCAAAATATTGATATAATAACCATCACATCGAAGTAAACTTGGAGTCACACGATTATATGGTGTGTGGTCCTCCCACTATGACTCGGGAAACCATGCAGTTTATTAGGCTACAGATGAAACCAGTTACGATTAACTTCACATGATGGTGAAAGTGCACAGTGAGCTTGATGCTCACCCCAAAAAATATTCTTGCTCTTATCCATAATAATCTCATTATGTAGACTAACCTACCCGCACTGTATCTGCCAGCTGTTGGCTAGAGCGCACGTAAGACCAGAGTAGGCAACGTTTTCTATTTGTGACAAAATCATCAGTAGGGTTGAAAATGTGATGGAAACACTTAACTTTAGATTTTTATTCGGTACATGAAAACTTCAGCGAAAAAGTCCATGTTGTATGCACTACGTTATCATGCACTGATTTTAATCCGCAACAAATTTGTTTGGTGGAAACACACCACTGGTGGGAAAATTCACATATATTCTACATGCAGATTTTAGAATATTCACATGAAAATCCATGGCCAATTGGATGGAAACCTAGCTATAGATCTAATGGAGCCCTTACCCCACATATTTGTATCCACTGTAGGCAATGAGGTCAAAGGTGGATAGGTCAGAGTGAACAGTGAGAAGGTAGAGACTCAGCAACATGACCAAGACCTCTATGACGACCCACACCAAAGCAGTGCTGGCACACAGACCAAGGACCTCTGGACTGAACCTTCCATTGAAGAAGAGAAAATGGTGATAAGGTGGGAGAACATTAGTTGGTGGATTCATTAACAAATACAATGTATTCATTTCAGTGACCCAGTATCTAACATTCCAGAAATAATATATTTGCTTGGCAATGTTTGTATAGTTGTAAAAAAAAAAATTATAGTAGTTGAAGTAACCTGTTCTGAATGCCAAGGGCCATCCCAGCAAGCAAAATGTAGGTGATAAAAGCCATTGCTGAAAAACAATACAGTAATAATCAAATCAAAATTCATTGTGTATATTCCAATCAAAAGATTGCCACTTCCATATTAAACATCTTACTGATATACCGGTTTCAATATAACGTACTTACAAGGTATGTAAAGGTCGGGTGCATTCACATCATGCCTGGGTGTGAGAGGAGTGTCTCTGTGGTAACGAACTTCCCAGTCCTATTGACATTACAACATGTGAAATGGATTTACACAGCATCATAGAGAAGCACAAACATATAGTTCTTACTGGACCTAACATTTAGCAGGTCACAGAATGTCTGTAACAATTTATCCTAATCTGAGTAGGGTAATTTGTGGAAACGTATCATGCTTGTTAATATAAACATTGCTGAAACACAAATGCATCTGTCCTTTTTACACCTGCAACATTAGAGAAAACATTCACCTTCTGTGTGACGACAACATCAAAACACACACATGCTAGCAGGGTGATTAAAGAGTGATTATCTTGTTTGGAGGCCCGACTATCTGATATGTACAAGAGAACATGAGACGAGACGAAGGAGGAATGCCAAGACTGTCTTCATGACCTTGACACACCAGTGTGTGCTACAGTGCTGATGAGGATCATACTTTGTAAAACATAATGTGCAAAAACGTGACATGGTGTGTTTGGTGTAATAAAATGACTTGATTACCTGGTGTGTGTATGGGAACATGAGGAGCAGAAGTTTCTTCATTACATATTTGCTGTCGACGGCAAAGAAATACTTCAGCTTGTTCACAGACACATACCTGCTGATCTGAAGAGAGATTGTACAGGTGAATTTCTAACTGTCATGATGATAAGCGGAATCAAAGATGGTTGGCACAGTCTCATCTAGCCCAGTGGTACTAGACAGAGATTGAATCTCAGTATAACATACACCCACCTTGCAGGTTATTTGCCGACCAGTGCCTATGCTTGTTTGATGCGACACTTCTCCCACGTCCTTAATCCGTAACCAGTAGACGGTTCTGATTAGGAAATCGTTGTTTGCGTCGCTGAGCAGTGCCCAAGATAGACTTAAATCAAATTGTTAGATGCTACCACCCCCTTCCAAATCAAAACATGGATGTCAATGTTTGCCCATACATGCTCCATTCTACTTCGTCTGTTTCCTGTCTGCGAGGCTGATTAGCTAGGACAAACAGGCGTGAAACAGACAGGTGTCGGCGCAAAGCAAGAACACAACATGGAATCCATGTTTGGTTTTGATTTGGAGGGGGTGGTAGCATCCAACAATTGGATTTAATTATTTACTGGGCACTGCTCAGCGATGCAGACCACAATTTCCTAATCAGAATCGTCTACCGATTACAGATAAAGGCTTGGACATCGGTAAAGCGTCGCCAAATAACTCGCAAAGTGGGTAAATGTTATACAGCTAGACAAGGGTTCCACTGTCGTCTTCAAAATGGGCTAAGTCTCATCCAGCCTCAAGAGCCCGACAGAGCATTGTGTCACAATGCTTCTAAGGAACAAACTATGGAAGAGGTCAACAGTAGGCGCCATCAGCCACAAACTGAGCCAAGTAACAGATGCATACCAGCTCTATAGCTCATGTGGCTACCTCATGCACGGCTTTACACTGACCATCCTATCTGGCTGAAGGCCATTAATAAAACCTCATCCCATGCCCGAGTGGATCTGAAAGGATCCACAGACATAAGCAATACACCAGCAGCAACTCTAGTCTATTTAACTCTTCATTTGTTGGAACGTAGCCATCACCCTAATGACAATGAGACCAGTCTGTAGTGTGATTTTCTCACCTCCTTGTTGACAATATCCTTTCCATGGTTGGCCAGGGAAGAGCCATATATCATGGCTGCACTGGCCATTGGGTCAGCAAACAGGTTGTTGACCCCAGCACCCCCTGGCCCTCCAGCTGGAGCCCCTCCCATGTTGTACCCAGGGGTGTAGTAACCCTGATTGTTCATTGGTGGCGCTGCCGAACTGGTATCTTCAAAGAGGAGAGGGTCCCCGGCGGGTGGAGCTGCACGAGCTCTTGGCTTTGCTACAGAGGGACAAATGGGGATGAGGATAATTGGGTAGTGTGTAAGAGTGGGGTAGTGTGTAAGAGTGTAGTATTGTATGATGTCATATCAGAAATGTTGTATTGATAATAAATGTGATGTGAAAAATGACTTTCTATACATAATTGTAATAAGGAAAGTTCTATTTAAGGCAGGGGTGGAGCTAGCCCAATAATGGACTAAAGGAGCCTAACGTTACTCCTTATAGTCCAAGGACCTTGGCTCTGGCAGCCAAAAACTCTAAACATGAATCGATTCTCAATAGATGGGGAGTCGACTGTCTCCCATTTGTTTTCCGTAAACAAGCGCTGTAATATGGAAATATGGCCATGTGGGAACCCTAACCCTTTTAAAAAAGGTGTGTAGTAATTTAACAATTTTTTTATTGTTTATTATTTCCTTGCTGATATGAAAGATACGTTCCTTATGTTTCCAAAACCGTATCGCAAGCAATGTGCTTTAATGTTTAGAGCAAGCGTCGGGGCTCTTAACAAAACTCCCCCAGCTAGCTGCTTTTAGCAACGCTCGTATTTACACACTAGTGTTGCTAGAAATTAACTTGCAAACAAACCGAATAGTCCGCCGGAAGCCATAAGTGAAATGAAATTCAATTTCAACTAACTGTCAATTGTCCGTAGGGTTAGTCCTTATGTAGGGGGTAAATTATGAAAAAACATCTAATAGAACATAAATTAAACAGCCGTTCCAAACATAGGTCTGTTGTAGACCAACTTCCTCTCCGCTTATCTCATGTCAACGTGTGTCATATCTGACCTAAAAAAAAACAAGACCTTGTGGGGGACTTTTATTTTGACATGAGGTAAGCAGAGAGGAACTGACCTTGCTGAGGAACTGCATGGGTCTACAATAGACCCACGTTTGGAAATTCTGTTTAATTATAAGTTCCATTAGATGGGGGGTTTTCTCAAATTGGCCCCTGCATAAGGACAATTGACAGAGTAAGTTGATATTGAATTTTATTTAACTTCTGGCTTCTGGCGGAGTATTCTGTTTTTTTGCAAGCTAATTTTCAGCAACGCAGTTATCCCCAGACCAGAATATACTATCGTCAATAGGCGCTAAAAAATGAACGTCTGAACCAGTATCTGTGCATTAGCGACCTCTAACGCCCAGAAAGCTCAGATTCAAACTCCCATTCACCAGCTCTGCAAGCTTTATAATGTACATTATAATTTTGAACTTTTTTGGAAATACATATCGGCCGTAACAGGAGTAAATTAAGATAGTTACTCAGCGAAACTCCATATTTGGTTATGAACGAACGTATTTTGACATTATAACGCTTGCAGAATTGGTGAATGGGAGTTTGAGTCGGAGCCTTCTGTGCGTTAGAGGTCTAACATGCTGACCACACCGCTCGCGTTACGTGCACGAGCGTTGCAAAATAAATGTACACATACATGTTATTCAATAATTTCATCCAAACTGCCCGCGTGCATCTGCGTAGCCAGGCGCTAAAATATAACTTTGACGTGCTGCAAGTCCCACCTCTCCCATCGGTTTTTAGGATCATATACCCACGTGTGTGATTGAAAGAGGAACTGAGCTCCACACGCCAGTCGGTGGTGGTAATGCGCCTTAAAGTTGTTTGTCAACCGCCATATAAAGTCCAAAGAAGAAGACTGAAGGAGGAGAGATGACTAGAAACGAACTAGGTTTACCCTTTTATATGTGGACTAATTGTTGGAGTAGAGGACGTTGTGCATTTCAGGTAAAATAACAACCCAATGTTTATATCCCAGGACAAATTCGCTAGCAACAACAAGCTAGCTAGCTATATTGCCATTAATATTTCATGCGTTTCGGGCTGTCCCCAAATTAATATAGTTGGTTCCATGGGCGGTGTGTTCAATAGGGCGATATGGGCGACGCACTGCCAAACGGGAAAAGGAAGGGATTTTTTTTCTAATCAATTATATCATGGCAACAGTAGTTCAGTGTTCACGTCTGATCTGCCAGCCACTAAATGTCCAATCAGGCTAAAGTCGTGCTTCAAATGTCCCCGCCCGTTTTGGGGCGATTTCAGTCAGGTTGAAAATCGCCCAGAAGTCTCTCATAGCCTCTAATGTAAAATATTTTTTTTTCAAATTTCTGAGCTTTCAATACATTCTCTATGGGTGTCTGAGGGCTTGCACTTACGCGCTTTCGTCATACGTAACGTAACGTAACCATGAACGGCAGACAGCAACGCTTGGACAGCGACTGGTGTAACCGACATGCACCATCTTTCAGAAAAGATTAAGAAAAATGAGCTGTCAAAGACCCACATTGATAGCTGTTTGAGATTGTCTGCTTTGGTGAGAGTGAATATTGCCACTCAACTGGATGAGGGATACAGGCTAGCTGTCCGCCGCCACAACGATGAGGTTAGCAACAGCAGAGTCGTGAACACTGTCTACGAGAATCGAGACGACCTCATAGAATGTTTTGAAGCCATCCGGACGGGTTCATTGGGTTCATTTGACCAGCCCACCGTACCAGAAGCTACAGAATAAGGACATCGATGCTGTCTTTATCAAACGTGCCCTCGACAGCTTCGCAAGCAGTGTGCAGGCCATAAGGTAAGATAAAGATTAAACAATATCATTCGATCTTTCTCAAAGCAGAGCTTTATTTGAAAATGTATGCATGAAAGGAGACTGCATTTGTGTTTGAAATTACATTATTGTCATTATATATGGCCAGTGGTGTAATCTATCTTATTTTATATACTATGTGTACTGTACAGTGGTGCTCATAAGTGTATGAACACATTCTAAAGCTGACTAAAAAGAGGAATAAAAAAATCATCTTTTGGAAATTGATCTTAATGACTTAATTAAAAAAGTTGGAAAATCCAACCTTTAAGGACACCAATTTTCTTTTCTTTTTTATTCCTCTTTTTAGTCAACTTTAGCATGGGATCATAAGCTTATGAGCACCACTGTATACTGTGCTGAACATCCAGGCTATGTGAGACACAAAGGCTAACTTAAACACTAAAGACTTTATGCATCCCTGCCCATTTTAAGTGGAACTGAAGTATTTGTACTATACATGGATACATTGCATATACCTGTGCATCACATAGACAACAATACTGTACAAAGCCAACAAACACATTGGTCTGTTTGCCTTCAGGGACTCCTCTCAACAGCAGCTGCAAGAAGCAACAGGAGCCAAAAGACCCAGAACAGCTTTGAGAGAAGAGGAGAAGCAGAGGCTGTCTGAAGAGGTCTGCAACACCATCCTGGATCACACCAAAGAAAGGTTATCTTTCTCTGGCCACCTTGTGAGTGCTACCTTACTGCAAGCAGACATGTTTGAAAGGTACTGCCATTCAAAAAAATAAAAAATCTGTTCATGTTCATTTTTACAAATCTATACAATTGGCCAGAATATGGTTGTTCATATTTACAAATCTATACAATTGGCCAGAATATGGTTGTTCATTTTTACAAAGCCATACATATTGTTTATGCAGTGTTGAGGAATGTGAAAGAACACCCTTGATTATTTTTACTGTGATAACTTATTTTGCTTTTGTAAGCCAACACTTTTGTGATCAGTCAATAAATGCTTCTGGTATTGACTTATATGCTGCCCCTGTCTTCATGTTGTTGCTGGACATATCTTTTTAAAAATGTGTGTAGGTCACCTAAATCATCAGAAAAATTGCCCCTCCTGAGAATTTTTTCAGGAGCCGCCACTGGTTGGTTCAGAGTTCGTTTTGATATTTCAACCTGCGTTTCCTGATATTGTCTGGGGTGGATGAACAAAATCAACATGCGCGTGCCCAGTCTAGTCAGCATGTAACGCACAGATTCTGATTCAGTTAGTGTCTATGAATGGGCTAGGGTGAAGTATGACAATACATAACAGTCCTAAGGCAATTATGCGTGACAATATGAGTATGCAACCTGTAGCTACGAACAATATCCATGCCATGCAGGATGCAATGAAAGCCTCACGCCTTGATCACACCGATAGTGTTTGAACAAAATAGTATGCAGCATCATCTGGTTGTGTGCAACAAAAGTTTAACATTCACTTTCTGCTACCATTTCTGTCAAGCCGTCTACTCATACAGTTTGACGCATACATTCGATAAATCCAACGTGTGCACCACACAGAACGTATTGCAACGCAATGCTGCAAGGCAAACGCAGCGTTCCATTGGAAATGAATGTACTTCTGGTGTACCAAAATGCAATGATACCGTCGGTATGATCGAGGCGTTACCTAACTCTAGCGAGCTACATTATTAGTTAGCTGTAGCAGATAACCTGTAGCTAGCTACTTACCACTTGCTCGGTAGCCATGATGTGGAAGGTCCATTGTAAACACCTGTTTAAAAATAGAAACAATGTTTGGGTTTGATAACGTGCTGCCACGCAATTTTATACGTTGCTAGATCTTCACATCCATAAGTTAGTTAGCTAGCTATGTTTCAATGTTGGCTAGTAGTACGTTAGCTAGCTAACGTTAGTTAGAAGTTTTCGTCGTTAACGTTACTCTTGCTTGGCTGCTAGTCTGGGGCTAGCTAGCGAATGCTAACTGAAGAGCTGGTTAGCTTTTGCCACCATTTCTGTGTGAACACAATTGACAGTTAATTAAAGCAGAATAACATATTTCAATGTACCAGACTGTTAAAAAATAACTGACATACTCATGAAATACAATATTCACTATTTAAAAAGCCAAACGTTACACCTACCTACGTGTACTATGGTGCTTCCTAGAACCTGCCTCTTGTACTTTACCTTAGCTATTATTGGTCGTCTTCTCTGTGCTTGCGTGGCAGCGAGGATAAGCAAAATACTTCTATTGGTCCAAATAAAGATTCAGCCTGTGCACTGATTGGTTTTCCGGGATATCAGTCTTCGTTAATCATTAAACCAAAGACAGTACATTATGAAACTGATTAAACGTGAATTACATATTCATCAGCCCCTTCAACCTAGGCCTGGGGTGTATTCATTACGCTGATTCAGGGTGTATTCATTACGCTAATTCTGTTGCAAAACGTTTCGTCTGTTGCAAAATTTTGCTACAAAAAGTGTTTACTTCAAACGGAAATCCTTGCTGTTCTTTGGATAAGGAGGTGGATTGGCATCTAGAGTTTGGCTAACTATAGTTTTATAGAAGGTAGCCCATGTTGTCTTCTGAAACAGTGACTCAGGGTGACTAATTGTAAATGTGAAAAAATAGTTGTACTTGTTTAAGAACAGCAAGGATTTCCATTTGGAGTTAACGGTTTGTGCCAAAACGTTTTGAAGCAGATTTTGCAACAGACGAAACGTTTATCAACAGATTTGGCGTAATGAATACACCTCAAGCCTAGGTCGAAGGAACTGCTGAATATGTAACAAACGTTTCATGATTCACAAAGACTGACATCACTGAGGACCTGAAATGGTCTCACCACACCAACACTGTGGTGAAGAAGGTGCAACAGCGCCTCTTCAACCTCAGGAGGCTTAAGAAATGT
Source organism: Coregonus lavaretus (assembly GCF_964263955.1). Classification (NCBI taxonomy): domain Eukaryota; kingdom Metazoa; phylum Chordata; class Actinopteri; order Salmoniformes; family Salmonidae; genus Coregonus; species Coregonus lavaretus. The sequence continues at coordinate 22,691,847 of NC_140016.1, read as the reverse complement.
GTCTTGGCCCCTAAGACCCTCACAAACTTCTACAGATGTACCATTGAGAGCATCCTTTCGGGCTGTATCACCGCCTGGTACGGCAATTGCACAGTCCGTAACTGCAGGGTTCTCCAGAGAGTGGTGCGGTAGTCCAATGCATCACCAGGGGCACACTACCTGCCCTCCAGGACATCTATAGCACCCGGTTTTACAAGAGGGACATCAGCCACCTGAGCCACGGCCTGTTCACCCTGCTACCATCTAGAACAGGGTTTACCAAACTCGGTCCTGGGGTCCCTCCTGGGTGCACTTTTTGGTTTTTGGCCTAGCACTACACAGCTGATTCAAATAACCAACTCATCCTCAAGCTTTATTTGAATCAGCTGTGTAGTGCCAGGGCAAAAACTAAAACATGCACCCTTTGTGGTCCCTAGGACCGGCTTTGGGAAACCCTGATCTAGAAGGCGGACAGTACAGGTGCATCAGAGCTGGGACAGAGAGACTGAAAAACATCTTATATCTCCAGGCCATCAGACTGTTAAATAGTCACCACCACTTGCCAGCCTCCGCCCAGTATCCTGCCCTGAACTTAGTCACTGTTACTAGCCTGCTACCACCTGGTACTCTACCCTGCACCTTAGAGACTGCTGCCCTATGTACATGGTCATTGAACACAAGTGACTTTAATCATGTTTACATACTTTTACCCACTTCATATTCTAATCAAGGCTCATTCTATATAACTACTGCTGTACACAACTTTTCTATTCATATACTGTCCAAACACACCATCATATACATATATTTATATATGTCAAAGGAGGTTGGTGACACCTTAATTGGGGAGGACGGGCTTGTGGTAATGGCAGGAGCGTAATTAGTGGACTGGTATCAAATACATCAAACACGTGGTTTCCATGTGTTAGATGCCATTCCATTCGCTCCGTTCCGGCCATTATTATGAGCCATCCTCCTCTCAGCAGCCTCCTGTGATATATTTATATTCCGGACTCTGACATTGCTCGTTCTGATATTTCTTAATTCCTTTATTTTTCTTTTTTGAATTTGTGTGTATTGTTTTCTATTGTTAGGTATTACTGCACTGTTGGAGCTAGAAACATAAGCATTTTGCTGCACCTGCAATAACATCTGCAAAATATGTGTACCCCCCCATGCTGGCCCATGTTGACTCCAATGCTTCCCACAGTTGTGTCAAGTTGGCTGGATGTCCTTTGGGTGGTGGACCATTCTTGAAATACACGGGAAACTGTTGAGCGTGAAAAACCCAGCAGCGTTGCAGTTTTTGAAACAAATCGTTGCGCCTGGCACCTACTACCATAACCCGTTCAAAGGCACTTGAATATTTTGTCTTGCCTGTTCACCCTCTCAATGGCACACATACACAATCCATGTCTCAATTGTCTCAAGACTTAAAAATCCTTCTTTAACCTGTCTCATCCCCTTCATCTACACTGATTGAAGTGGATTTAACAGGTGACATCAATAAGGGATCATAGCTTTCACCTGGATTCACCTGGTCAGTCTGTCATGGAAAGAGCAGGTGTTCGTAATGTTTTGTACACTCAGTGCATATACATATAGATTGCATTTGGATTACTGTTACAGCGCTATTTAGGGTGTTAATTGGAATCATTCCGACATCTTGTTTTAACATTTTTTGATTATCTGTGTACTTCTTTGACATTTTTCTGCATTGTTAGGCGCTAGTAACATAAGCATTTCTCTGCACCCAATATAACATCTGCTAAACTATGTATGAGACAATACACTTTGATTTGTAATCTGATACATCATCAAATTCACTTCATATCAACACAACATTATTTTATCAAAGATACACAAAAGGACAGTGTTCAGCAGTGCAGTACATGTCAGGGAAAGTAGCCTAATCTTTGATTAGATCTAAGTGTGCGGTAGTAGATCTCTTAGGCCAACATTTCTTCCCCTGTTTCCTTTGGGGTCAAACTGTGAAATCTGTGTATGTGTGTGTATGGGGGGGGGAGTGGGTAATGTGGCATATAATAAATATAAGGATTAAGAGAATGGGTGTGTAAGTGGTGGGTGTGCATGGTTGTACTATGCCTACTGTACCTGCATGTACATGTAGTCTACGTCTGTGGTGCATTAATGATGCCTCTCTGAGCCAATTGGTGTGAGGAAAAAAAAAAAAAAAGATACAGCCCTGCCTGCCAGCATGTTGTGGCATGTCATAGTGAGACAGAAAGGGTGTGTCATCATGGCGTTCCAGAGGCATGACGTCATCTTCACCCCCCCTATACTCTCCTTCAACACTCAACCATGTGATAAGGTGTCACATCCTTATGGTTACACCCCAGAGAGAGAGGAGCACATGTCCTCCATTGAAATAGAGAAATAATACAGGCAAAGTACACTTTTAAAGAATTAGGTGGCAGTAGTAATTCGGTCACTGTGATGCATAAGACACAAATGCCATGCTGAAAGGAAAATATTTTACATTCACTCAACGCTGTAATCTCATTATAATGGTGGTGGTGAGTGATAAAACAACACTACGAGCAAAATGGCTCAAATGATAAAGATGCTGATACAACAGTCATGATTCACTGTATATTCAATACATGTAAATGTGTGCTAATGAATGTTACTAATAGTTTTAGCCTTATTTTGAACACAATTAAATCCAATTTTACTCTATATCCTAAGAGACAACCTGTTATAAGATGCAACCGGATCCTACAGTGGCCTATTGGTTTCAATAACGCTTGGTAGTCAGTTATTCACAACAGATGAGTCAACCATGTCGGGAACTCAAGCCCAATAGATCCATAAGTGAGAGCAGGGACTGCAGCTGTTTAGTGGCATCTCAGCCACTACTGTAGAAACCGCGGTACATTTTAGCATTTTTAATTAAGCTTTTGACGGTAGACTACATAGAAAACCGCCGGCTACTGGCAGTGTTGAAACGATGAAATAATTCATCAACATAGTGGCTTTCCGCTGACTCACCTCCTACAGTCAGAGTTCCCTTGATTGATGTGGTCTAGAGAAGAAAGTGTACCCAAACTAAGGGCCAAACCTCAAGACATTCTGTTCTTTCATCAATAGTTAACACAGTCTAATCATTTAAATAGCGTACTTAGCCTATCAAATAGCCCAATTTCCTAAATTATTATAATTATATTATTATTAAATAAATAGTAGGATACAACCAACACCATGTATGAAAATGTATGCACTCACTAACTGTAAGTCGCTCTGGATAAGAGCGTCTGCTAAATGACTAAAATGTAAATGTATAATGAATGACAATACTCTATTATTATAGACAGAAGGCTATGTTTCTGTGATATGATTCATTTTCATAAAACACGATTGGATAGATTCTTTAAAAAGTTGTATGGTAAAAATGAATATGAGCAGAAACTTGTAGAATTCAATGAGAGCATGCTTTCCACTCCTGTCAATTGAGGAATCCCGGGTCGCTCTCTGGAGGAAACTCACCATATATGTTCACATACGTCATCCGCACTTGGTCAGTTACAAGCCGAAAACCCAGACACCACCATTTCCAGTAAATTGGGAGGGGCGTAAAATAACTATAGAATCGGTTTGGGCGTTTATAATTCCACGATCACTCTATACTTTTCAGTCCGGCTGGAATGATCTCTACGTAAGAAGTAATTCAAATGAATTTGGGAGAATTTAGTCATACACAAGAACAAGATTTACATTCGCAGTTTTCTTCTTCCCCTTTCTTTTTGGATCCTACCAACATCCAGCATTAAGGAGGGTTTGCCCCACGTTTGAATAGTGAACGTGAAGCTTTACCCGAACGCTTCATTCACGTCATCGCTTGCTCTTCATAAAACTCCTCAGGATTACTTTGCGCTCATCGGGAATCGGGATAGCAGTTTACAATCAAAGATGTACAGAAACTTTGGGAACTTGGGCCGAGGAGGCAGCGACTCTAGGTCCCCCCACACCGGATCGAGCGCTGTATCCCAGGGCACCAGCGCCACAACTACTCAACAAGATCAGGTAGGCACACATATTGGTCTATGTTGATAAAGATTAGCAAGAGTAATAAATGATAATTTTTGTGTACAGTTTCCCCTCTCAATAATTATGATATTGCTTAATCATATTAATTGCAGAATGTAGTAATAATAAGGAATTAATGGCATAATATGGACATAAGAAATGTACTAGGCTAATAATTGTGTTATAGCCATGGTGCAGTTTGATTACCATTGTCTGATGAATTGATACACATAATGGATTTAACCATTTATATTCAATGCTCACCGTCTTTGTCAAGATTGTTGCCTTTACATCCGGATGCACGCATATATCCATGTCAAATGCATGCATAGGATGTCCATTGCCCATGTCAAATATCTGGTTCAAAAGAATTGCTTTGCTGTAAATCACTTTGTTTGTTAGTTTATCCACCATCTCATTACTCTAACCTCATCCTTACCATCTCTTTCTCTTACTGTCTCTCTCTCTTTCCCTTAAGAAGTTCACTGTGGCAGGAGGCAGCCAGTTTGTCCCCAGTCTCAATGCCATCACTTCCAACCAAGACCTCCAGTGGTTGGTCCAGCCCTCCCTCATCGGTCCACCTGGCCCCTCACGGCCTCCACGTCCTCCTTACCCACCTGCAGCAGGAATGAGGTCCTTCAACCCTTCACCTTCCCAACCACACCTCTACAGACCAGGGGTCATAAGGGCAGCGGCAAGATCCGGGAGCACAACCAGACGCAGGAACGATGAACATGTAAGAATATGTGTGGTCTTTAGCCAGCAGGGTGTAATACTATGTAATTTACTTTCAGAGTCAATCAAAATGTAGGTAGGCATTGTGCCAGAATGTGGGTGGATATCTGACCAAAATGCAGATGAAATGTAAGGTCACTTAACACAACATAGACCTACATTTAGATTTGGAAGATGTGGTTGTCTTTGAAGAGGGACACTTTAGCAGGCCCTTTTCCATGTAGTTGTCTTATTAATAGTGCTACACTGAATAAAGAAACTACTGAGAGGATTAGAAGTGCTCCGGTGAGACTGAGAGGGGCAGGGAAACTACAGACTTCACAGAGGTGTAGAGACAGACAGTTGAGTCAGTGTGTCAGTAGTGTGTAATATCCTGTAATGTGTGTGACTGACTTATACGTCTGACATGGCAGTGAGATTTCACCACACACCCGTCTTATCTGATAGGTTGAAAACAAAATTACAGAAACAAATATTCCTGAGAGCTTTCTTTTGAACGGTATAGATTTTTGCGAAAATGTGGAAATTCCAGATAATTCAGAGGTTGACCACGCATTTGTTTTGGTTGACAACTATGTACTTTGGAACAGCTATGTACACTGACCTGCTTCATCATTGTTTGAGATAAGCCACTCATTTGATATTAGTGTGACATTGGCTTAGTGCTCGAAAGGATGAGAGCTTCTATCAACCTGTTTGAGCCAAAATATATCTGACACGAGCGGGTTCACAAAATGTAAGATGGCAAGACATCAAGTAGTTAAACTACTAGTAGGTTTTGTTTTCCTTGAGAGTAGATTATTTTCATACCTGTTGGCTTTGTTACACTTTTAGAATGTGTGGTTGAGTGAGCTGAAATTTGATGGGACAGGAAATGGGCTATCATGTGATTCACTGGGGCAAGTCATATGACTCATACCTGAGTCACAATTGGGGTCTGAGTGACTCATCACAATACGGGGCGGGAGAAATTGGATGAACAGAAACAGAGAACTGACAATGTTAAATGAAATTGGAAAAAGGGCGTAACAAAATGACAAAAGGCTCCGACATTACGAAATTAAGGGCAATCTTGAAAGTTTGAATGTAGTGACTCAGTTTATACACAAGGTGGTAGTATTTCACCACGCTAAACACATTTTACAGTCATCTGCTATTCAGTCCAGTCCCTTTATTCAATTGAGTTGTAAAACATATTACAACTTTTTTCAGTCATAATTCTGCCTCATCAAATGTCTTTCTCTCACTTTAGTTGTCCCCAGAGGAGCTGGAGAGACGCAGAATAAGGAGAGAGCGGAACAAACAGGCAGCTGCCAAGTGTCGGAACCGTCGACGTGAGCTGACAGACACGCTGCAAATCGTAAGTTGTATTTTATTTCAGGAGGGCGATAAACATATATATTTTAAAGTTTGTAAATCATCAACTACTGGATTTCTCTACCAATTGAAAAAGAATAGATTGACAATACAACCCTAATCTTTTCTCTTTAATTTTCCCTCTCTTAGGAGACAGACGAGTTGGAAGGTAGAAAGTCCTGTCTGGAGAAGGAGATTGCTGAACTACAGAAGGAGAAAGAAAAGCTAGAGTTGGTTCTAGAGGCCCACCGCCCCATTTGCAAGATCCACGACTCTGACTCGGATTCTGACCAGAGCTCAGAGCTTCCCTCATTGGGAGGAATCAAAATTGAGCCTGAGCTTTCTGACCTACCAGGGAGCTCAGCAAAGAGCCAATCAAGGATTGAGAAGCCCAAACCTAAAATTACTATCCCTGTCCGTACTGTGACCTCCTCTGCCTCTGCTGTCCCCATGGAATCTGAGTCCCTTCACACCCCAATTCTTATTTCTACTCCATCTCTTACTCCTTTCACAGCTAGTCTGGTCTTCAGTTATCCCTCTGGCTCTCTAGACTCCAGTTCCACTATTTCATCCCAGGCTCTAGCCACTCTGTCATCTTCCTCTCAACATGGTGTGGCCCAGCAGTCTCGAAACCCCCAGCCCTGTAGTATTGCCCATCGCCGTAGCAGCAGCAGTGGGGACCAATCCGATCACTCCCTAAACTCCCCTACCATCATCACACTGTGATTTAACAGGCTTCCTTGGTGGGAAAGACTGAGTTACAACACTGACGGTTATGAAGATGACGACAATGATGATGACGATTATGACAACAACATAGGTGACTTTAATAACGACAGTAATGATACGCTAAATGCAGCTGGTCCACTTCATTTCCTCTGTGCCTACACTTTCCAAATAGCCCCTACACACTAAATACACACAAAAGCTAACATACTGACACTCACAAAAAACATTATGGTGATGCGAATGACTCATATTTAAAGGATTGTATTGTTACACAATTTTTTTGTTTTCACTGATGCATATAACCTCTGACAACCTATATTTGTTATGATCAAAACCCAAGATGTAGAATTGTGCAAATGTGCAAACAAAATGCATTAACTCAGTGCACTTTGGCAATAATGGTGATTATTTAAGCAATAAGGCCCGAGGGGGTGTGGTATATGGCCAATATACCACATGGCCAATATACCACGGCTAAGGACTGTGCATCGTGCATAATAACAGCCCTTAGCCGTGGTATATTGGCAATATATCACAAATACCTGAGGTGCCTTATTGCTATTATAAACTGGTTACCATTGTAATTAGAGCAGTCAAAATACATGTTTGTCATACCTGTGGTATACGGTCTGATATACCATGGTTTTCAGCCGATCAGCATTCAGGGCTCGAACTACCCAGTTTATAATGCTACATTTGTAATGTAGGAACCACATCAATCTACTGAAGCATTACGCTATTTGTAAGTCGCTCTGGATAAGAGCGTCTGCTAAATGACGTAAATGTAAATGTTCTGTATGAACACTTGCCTTTATTACCTGTAACAACATGGTAGTACATGGTAATAAACATGTTGGGTTTGTTTAAGGATAATTATATGTGCATGCCAGGTTTTATGTAAACTTTAATGTGTGCTAGCTATCTTTATATAAAAGATGCATACAGCTACTTCTCATATTGTATCTTTAGTACAATAGAATTTATTTATGAAAAACGGCATTATTTGGAGAAAATTTGAAAGACACTAAGGCAGGACCATGGGAGTAAATATAGAATATATAGACATGTATTTATTGTTGAGAGTGTAGTATATTTTTTATAATGTGTCTCTTTTGACTGATGTGTGGGTGGTTGGCAGTGCCTTCACTGTACAATAAAGATAATTTAAAGACAACGTTATGGATGTGTAACTGGTGATGTATGTTTATGATATTTGCATCAGTATGTTCAAGCAATTTCTAAGCTTTAAATATCAGTATGAAAGGGTTAAAAAGAAGACTAAATGCATCCTTAGTGTTAAACCCATTAGTTAGTTGTGTTTCCATTTTGAATCTGTCCTGTTTCCTGCTTGATCTCGCTGCATAGCAACCTTACGTAAGGATGCTGGATGCTGGGGAGGAAAGGGAGGGGAAAGCTGGCCATTACCTCTCTGCTTCCTCTCTGGAAAGAATTGTATAACTGACTTCGATACAAACAGATAAGAATACCACAAATTAACGTTTCAGATGTGCTGAATAAGAAAGATACCGAGCAAGAAAATGAGGTCAGAATGGGACATCTGGGTTTTTGATTGAATGGGAGGTCATGTTTTGGATTTTTTCCCTGGCAGAGACCAAAACGTAGTAACGTTGGACTACAGTTAGAGGGATTCAGGAAAAGTAGAGGAGTAGATCCTAATAAAGTCTGGTAAATGGAGATCTATTGACCATGACCCTGATTCCTGAACACAGAGTTCTGTTGTTACTGTACTTCTCGCAAATGAAGTGAGTCACTCACTCACAGGAGGCCCAGAGAGCATATTATAGCAATGATAATAAAAAGGGGGTTTAGGAGAGAGAGAGAGAGAGAGAGAGCCTATGTGTGCTACTCTCTGTCAAAGGAGCTCTCTGTGTATCACTAAGTGGGTTAAAGCATTACCGTCCACTGCGCAAACAGAGGTCAAAAAATAAAACTGATAAATATCCACAATGCCAGGCTGTATGACATGGACAGGAATATCAATCATCTGCAGTCTGGGACAAATAGGTCATAACAAACAGGTTGAGAGATCAATCAATCACTCATGTTGCACCATGTAAAATGAATGTCTTTCTGCAAAGTCACACACACAAAGAAAGGTCACAACATGATTGAGTGTCTCAGCCAGTGTATTTAAAGCTCTTCAATGCACTACGAGCAGCCCACCAATCACAGCCAACAACAAAGCAAATCTTATCCAATCCATGAGAATGTTCTATATGCTTAAAACAGAAATATGTATTGGTTAATGAAGTAATACTGATATGTCAAGTTAATGAAGACAATGAGAGAGTATATCTACAGAATTACCACAAAACATTACATTGGGATCCTGACTATTGGCAATTTACACAGGAAATGTGAAGCAGTTGTAATAATTATAATAATCTTAACAATAATAATGTAATAAAGAACAAAATAAAAGTGTCTTGTCTAGTTCCCAGCATCTATAAATCCATCATCATGTCAAATCCAGTCTTGAGCTTACAGTTTGACACAAAAGTGGCTGGTTGAGAACAGCCTGGGCAGTTCAGTTGTGAGTGAGGTCTAAGTAACGCTATCATAGGTGCAGGTGCCATCACAAAGTTTTGTGTATTGTACAGCCTAAATTACTGTGGCACACTAGCTATGTCTCTTGTGCAATTTCAGTGTAAAACTCATGGGCAGCCAAGACAGTGTTCATAATAGACAATTTCATTGTTACGTTTGTGATTTCATACACACAGCACTCCAATCCTGACCTGAGGGACTGAATGCATAATCTACATTATTTAAATTGTATTTAAAGGTCTGTCACAAAAATCATCACTCATCCTTCAAATGTTTCAGTGCTTTTGGATGTCATGTACAGTAGACTAGTAGGGCTGGATCGAGATATGAATCTACAAGGTCCCATATGATAGATTTGTCCAGTGCAATACAGTACAAAGTAGTCCACTCCCAGTACAATCCAGTGCATGAGATAACATCCTAACCTGACCTCCTTCCAACAACACCTGCTACTGTTAATCATATACAGTCTCAATTACTGAAAAGAGGAAAACCTCCCAAAAGATTGTAAAAAAAAAAATGCATAAAATTGCGAAATGATCATTCGATAAAGCGTGACCTTTAGTCTCTAATGTTTCTTCTGGGCCTGTCATCCCTCTTTCCAGGAAAAAGCATTTTTATTTTCTCTTGGGGGGTCCTTTTTCAACTTTTCTTTAGGACAGCAGCACGTGCAGAAGGCACATAATTGGCTGCTATTCTGGAGACGCTGCTGTATTGTGTGTTATAGGCTATCTTCTAAAAAGTATCCCATCCAAGCTTGTGTTCTACCAATGAATGCTGTAAACAATTAAACATATTTCCTCAACCAATATTTCTCTGTATAGTGCTCTTTCACTACTCAGTGAAAGTATCCGGCTCTGTCCCATCTTCAGTCATCAGGTGAGCACACCAGGTGGAGCTGGTCCGGACTACCGACGCTCCCAGTGCTTGAACTTCCATCTCCCAGGTCTCGGGACACCATGCACGGCAGGTTGAGCTCAGTGGAACCACCGGGACTGGAGTCACTCCTGCTGACACATTCCTCCTCCAGGACCAGACAGAGTTCTTTGAGGTCCAGATTCTCCTTCACCAATCCATCCTGCATGCGCTCTAGGTCAGCCAGTTTTTTCAAGTAGCCGCCCAGATCCTCACGCATCACTTTGGCTGCATGGTGACCGAACAGCTGCCATTCCCGGGCCAGCTTCTTCACCTTTAGTCGGTCATCATCAAGAAAACAGCATAAATCGCGCAATTCTGTGTTTTCTTCCTGGAGACGCTGGTTGACGGTTTTCAGCTCCCTGATCTCAAGCAGGTGGCCCTGTAATTGTTTGTTAACTTCTTTTATCAGCCGTCCACGCTGGATAAGAGCGGAGATCTTCTCTGACTCCTCTTTACGCAGTCGACTCACCAGCTCTTCTTTAGAGCAGAAGAGTAAATCCTCGTCAGACATCTTTGACAAGTCTCTGTTGTAGAGCTCACTGTCACTCCCCATATTGTTTTGACTGATCTGTAATTCAATAACCTGAGAAATAGCCTTTCCTGATTACAGGCAGTTGAGGGTACAAATAACTTCAGCAAATGAACTTTAGCCTACAATTCCTGGGATGCTCTGTAATGTGGCATGGAGGCTACTGTAAGCTTTTTAGCCCTGAATTGTATGACTATCAACTGTCTCTATCCAACCATTGAGCAAAATATAGGCCAACAGTAATTCTTGGTTTTACCTATGGATAATGGGGAACAGTGCATGCTTCATTCACATCGACGTTTTTCTATGAGCTATAAAATTCCCTGAACAAGGTCGCTCTTGATATAATAAAACATAGCAAATAATTTCAATATTTGAAAAATAAAATGTCAATCCATCACTCTCATATCTCAGATGATAATCTGTGATTAGAGGCTTTATGAAAAGAGTTTGCATTAATGTCCAGTTTTCCCTTTGCTTTTTCTTGGTTACCGTCAGCAGGGTGAGGGGTTTTCGTGATTTTGCAATCCGTTATTTCGTTTTTATTGTGTAGCTGGCTCGTCATCCTATATCGGAAAACCTTGGATAAAGCTACGATAATGTTATTTTACTGATCTTCATGTCTTGTCAGAAATGACGTGCTGAAGAGCATCTGCTTTCGTTCTGTCCGAGTAAATGTTGTATTCCCTGTTTGGAGGATTTGTTCATGGCATAACATTCCTTTTGATTATGAGCCCAAGAGAGGCAGTCATTTTAAATTCACCGAAGAAAACAAACAAGGCTCTGAAGTCACCAAAAAAATATGCATCCAGATTCCTGCTCATCCTATTGCATTGGTGTGTGGAGGATAACAATGTCGGCCTTCTTCCACTGTCATTATAAAGCGGATGTCTCCTCTCAGACTCGGTTTTTCTCTCCACTCAGTGAATTTCAGAAAATGACGCCCATTTAAAAATAATGGGATTTTCTTGTATTCTCTCCCTTCACATAAAACGTTATATAAATTAGTAGTAATCATCCATGTAGTCTTTTAAAAACGAAATGAATAAACACAATAAAAACGTAGGACGAAATCGATACAGACCACGTTTGTGGAAGAGATGCTCGGTTTAACAGTGAAGGTCAAAATATTCACTGATGTTAAAAAAACACAGTTTCTTGATATTATCCTACAAAATGATTAAAAAAGCGATTACATTCATGAGCATTCAGATGTATGGTTGTCTGATGGTGGTTGTGAAGGAGGCAGTGGTAGGAATGCCCCTCTTCTGAAGCCCTCCCCCTATCCCTTTCCGTTTGGTCTTCCTTTACGGTAAAATAATAGCTTATACTACGTATTGTATCCTGTCGAAAGAAATGACATCACACAAAATTTGAATGCATCACATTTGTGTTAAAATCTATGGATAGCCCTGAACTACAATAATGTTTTCGGAATATATAGCATTCATATCACATATAATTTTATATTTGTATTCCATATAAATAAAAATACACAATTTATTAAAGACATCCCGACATGACCCCACTCTCCACCTCCTCCAACCTTAGGCCAATACACATACGCACATGCACACACACACAGCAGAATATGACACACAAGCATCAGCATTACACTTTGACACAGAACAATAAGTGTATCACAGTTACAGTGTAGTGTACACACTTTCAAATACACAGACGGAAAGTGTGACAAAAGGCTTTTCTGTGGTTTAAGCATGAGGTATTCAGCCACATCCTTCCGCTCTCCACTCCAGTTCTATTGTTTCAGTGAGGCCATAACAACATATGGCATTATACCGGGACTGGGGGGAGCAGAGGATGGAATCAGGGTGAGGTTAGTTAACAGAAGGGCTGGAACTGGGAGAGGGTTGGTTGGTTTGCAGTGAGGTGTAAAACAAAAAGACAGTTGACTGTGTACTTTTTCTCTTTTGTAATTTTGAAGGGCACAGACAGATACAGCAAAAGTAGGACGGGAGGGGTGAGGAGAGGGATTTGGTGGGATTTATTTGGTGGGATTAATACATCTCTGCAGGGAAAGCATGCGCAAACACACACACACACACACACACACACACACACACACACACCATAATTCCTCATAGTAGTTCTCTACTTTTTACCATTTTATTCGTGTTTATTATGGTAAAATAACAGTTCTGATATTCTGTTTTACATAATGTGATTGCATATGTTTTGTATATCAAAATATAATTTTACAATATAAACTTGTGCAACATGTCCTCATATAGGCTACATCATATTTTTCATAGATTGTAGTATTCGAAATGTGTTGTTGTTGAAGATAAGTAGTTCAAAGTGTGCTGCTGAAAAGGGTTAAATATGGCCGCTATACCAGAGACGAAAGAGGAAGCGAGACACCCCACTCACTGTTTTTTTCTGGTTCAATGAAAGCCAATGAACTAAGTAGAACAGACCCAGCTGCTATAGAGAGAAATAGTAATGGCGTCTTTTTGTAGACACTAACTCTGCCATGGTTCGTTGGACAAAGTCTATGGGGAAATTATTGGCGTTTTTGTAGGGTTTTTGGATAAACGCCGAAAACAAAGTATGTGGTAAACACAGGTTTAGGACATCTTATACGTTTTGTTCTATGAGTTAATCTTCATCAGCTTAAGTCTTTTTTTGTGAATTTTGAAGCATTTATGTAATAAAAAAACGCACATAAAGGCTTCATAATGCATACAGGTCATGTTAACTGACTGATACTATCTCATAGAACAAAACAAAAAGCCTGTTTTAACCTCAGACCTTATCCCAAAACCCTATTATTTCCCCATAGGAATGGCTGAAGGAACCAGAGGTAACTAATTTCCGGTTTTTATGACTACAAACTGGCACTTGTCATCTCCCGTCTGGATTACTGCAACTCGCTGTTGGCTGGGCTCCCTGCCTGTGCCATTAAACCCCTACAACTCATCCAGAACGCCGCAGCACGTCTGGTGTTCAACCTTCCCAAGTTCTTTCACGTCACCCCGCTCCTCCGCACACTCCACTGGCTTCCAGTTGAAGCTCGCATCTGCTACAAGACCATGGTGCTTGCCTACGGAGCTGTGAGGAGAACGGCACCTCAGTACCTTCAGGCTCTGATCAGTCCCTACACCCAAACGCGGCCATTGCGTTCATCCACCTCCGGCCTGCTGGCCCCCCTACCTCTGCGGAAGCACAGTTCCCGCTCAGCCCAGTCAAAACTGTTCGCTGCTCTGGCACCCCAACGGTGGAACAAGCTCCCTCACGACGCCAGGACAGCGGAAACACTTGAAACCCCACCTCTTTAAGGAATACCTGAGATAGGATAAAGTAATCCTTCTACCCCCCCTTACCCCACCCCCCCAAAAAATAAAAAATAATTGTAAAGTGGTTGTCCCACTGGCTATCATAAGGTGAATGCACCAATTTGTAAGTCGTACTGGATAAGAGCGTCTGCTAAATGACGTAAATGTAAACTAGGGAGCTCATTGATGTCTATGGTAGACTCACCCTGTTAAATTGACCGGAACTGATCTTTATTTTTTTCATGGTAAATGGCCAACCATCTTTGGCTATACTCATAGAGATAGATAGAGGACTCATCTTTGTATATGTGCTATTATAGCATATGTGACAGCATGGGCAGCGCCATTGAGGCAATCTCCATTTTGAAGTAGTACATTTTCTTCTTCACGATTGGCTGATCCCTCCTGATGACCCAGCCAATGAAGTTGGAAGACCTGCCCAGCTGACTACATTCAAGTGGTGGAAGCCATCAATGGCGCTGCCTATGCGAATGAGGCCTTTTGGCCACTAGAGGCTTCTATCATTCTCTATGGGCTATATCAGAGATACTTCTCTGTCTAAATAAAGACACTTCCTGTAACCGTACAATAAAGCTTTGTTCACAGGTTTTTTCTGCCGTATATTTTTCGAAAAAAGGCTTCGCTACAACATTAGCAACGGATGACAATGTTTCCAGAAGTAAATATATAGTTTATAGGAGCATATTATCCGTTATGTTTTGAGATAATAATGGAATTATCTAGCTAGCCACCTTAGCTAACGTTAGTATACCAATTCTAGACAACCGGGATTATTACTCATCCTAGTTAAAAGGCTTAGCTATATTATAACAGTATATAATATTGGAACCTTAATTTAAAAGGGTAAGTATCTTCTTGTTTATTGAGATAATGTATACAGTTAATAGCTAACGTTAGTAAAACATTGATTTGGTAGTACAGTGAACCAGAATCTGTGTTTGCCATGAAACCTGACGTTGAATTGCATTGAATTCTACGTCGGGGAGAAACTATAATTTGAATCAGGAAAGTTTACTCTCACAACCTCTACAAACCAGAATGTTGAATAAAATGATATTTTAAAGTACTTTACCAGTTGTCCATACGGTTGGACCTTTTAGCGGTAGGAATGTTAGACAATATATTCACAAGAAAGTATAATTACTTCAACTTTTCAAAGCGCTGGTAACTTAGTGCATTCATATTTCTATCACCTGAAGGATGTGCAGAACCATGTAAACACGTGCACGAGCTCAGCAAGTATGCACGAGTCTCCTGCATGTGAAGGCACTACCAGCGCTTTGAAAAGTTGATGTAGTTATACTTTCCTGTGGCTATACACTCAGTGGGCAGTTTATTGGGGACACCACCCAGTTCACGAAAGTAGTTAGCGCCTACAGACATTGAGTCACGTGGCTGTGGCTTGCTATATAAAGCAGGCAGAAAGGCATCAAGGCATTCAGTTACTGTTCGATTGAACGTTAGAATGGGCAAAACGAGTGACCTAAGCGACTTTGAGCTTGGTCTGATCGTCGGTGCCAGGAGCGGCAGTTCCGCTATCTAAGAAACGTCTGTCCTCCTGGGCTTTTCACGCATGACGGTGTCTATGGTTTACTGAGAATGGTGCAACAAAACCAAAAACATCCAGTCAGCGGCAGTCCTGTGGGCGAAAACCGGTTGTTGATGAGAGGTCGAAGGAGAATGGCAAGAATCGTGCAAGCTAACAGGCGTGCCACAAACAGGCAAATAACGGCACAGTACAACAGTGGTGTGCAGAACGTTATCTCGGACCGCACAACTCATTGGTCCTTGTTACGGATGGGCTATTGCAGCAGACGACTACAACGGGCTCCACTCCGATGAGCTAAAAACCAGAAGAAGCTGCAATAGTGGGCACGCGATCACCAACACTTGACAATTGAAGAGTGGAAAAACATTGCCTGGTCCGATGAATCCTGGTTCCTGTTGCGTCATGCTGGTGGCAGAGTCAGGATTTGACGTAAGCAGCATGAGTCCATGGCCCCATCCTGCCTGGTGTCAACGGTACAGGCTGGTGGCATAATGGTGTGGGGAATGTTTTCCTGGCGTTAGGTCCCTTGATACCAATTGAGCAACGTTTGAACGCCACATGTAGAATCCATGCCCCAAAGAATTCAGGCTGTTCTGGAGGCAAAGGGGGGCCCAACCCGGTACGGAAAAACGCCAAAGTACGTTAAAATATAATTTTATTCAACATTCTGGCTTGTAGAGGTGGTGAGAGGAAACTTTCCTGATTCAAACGCTAATTTCTACCCGACGTAGAATTCAGTGCAAATCAATGTCAGGTTTCCAGGCAAAATCTAGGCTTACAAAGGAGTCGTTGAATATGGCAAATCTCCTTTAAACTCAGGAAGCACCCATTCAACTTGCCATTCACCAGCTTTTCAAGCTTAATAATGTCAAAATACATTCAGTACTTACCAAAGAATGTCGTTTCGCTGAGCAACTGTCGTCATTACTGCCGTTCTGGACGGTATGTACTCCCAAAAAGGTCTAAATAAAAAGTTACATGCAACCGAAAAAATGCCTTGTCTAGAAATAATCTAAGTATTGTTTTTGAGAGAGTGCAATTGCGTCAAATCCACCTATTCTGCACCTCCTGCAATATTAATGGAATTAAAATACACTAAATAAAATCCTATCTAGAAATATACAATCACTGTAAAATCAAACCCTATATTATCTACTTACATTAAATATTATTGCATCTGTGTAGCGTGGGTGAAACGACAGATTAATATGCCGTTCATACACTGTTGTAGGTGATCAAATCAATGACCTTTCCTGCTGCTGGATCAGCCGAGGGGTGCGCACATTCTCAAAACCTATACTTAGATTCTTTCCAGACAAGGCATTTTATCGATTGCATGTCACTTTTTATTTAGATATTTTTTGGAAGTATATACCGACCGGAATGGCAGTAATGACGATAGTTGCTCAGGGAAACATTCTTTGGTAAGTACCGACCATATTTTGACACTATTAAACTTGAAAAACTGGTGAATGGCAAGTTGAATGGATGCTTCTTGGGCTTAAAAGTGAATCTCCATATTCAACTTCTCCTGTAAACCCAGATTTTGGTTCAGTAGTACTGTAGCTTTGTACAGTGCATTCGGAAAGTATTCAGACCCCTTGACTTTTTCCACATTTCGTTACGTTACAGCCTTATTCTAAAATTGATTGAATTACATTTTTTCCTCATCAATCTACACACAATACCCCATAATGATAAAGCGAAAACAGGTTTTTATAAATGTTAGCAAATTTATTAAAAATAAAAAACATAAATACCTTATTTACATAAGTATTCAGACCCTTTGCTATGACACTCGAAATTGAGCTCAGGTGCATCCTGTTTCCATTGATTATCCTCGATGTTTCTACGACTTGATTGGAGTCCACCTGTGGTAAATTTAAATTGATTGGACATGATTTGAAAAGGCACACCTGTCTATATAAGGTCCCACAGTTGACAGTGCATGTCAGAGCAAAAACCAAGCCATGAGGTCGAAGGAATTGTCCGTAGGCACAGATCTGGGGAAGGGTACCAAAACATTTCTGTAGCGTTGAAGGTCCCCAAGAACACAGTGGCCTCCATCATTCTTAAATGGAAGAAGTTTGGAACCACCAAGACTCTTCCTAGAGCTGGCCGCCCAGCCAAACTGGGCAATCGGGGGAGAAGGGCCTTGGTCAGGGAGGTGATCAAGAACCCGATGGTCACTGACAGAGCTCCAGAGTTCCTCTGTGGAGATGGGAGACCCTTACAGAAGGACAACCATCTCTGCAGCACTCCACCAAACAGGCCTTTATGGTAGAGTGGCCAGACGGAATCCACTCCTCAGTAAAAGGCACATGACAGCCCGCTTTGAGTTTGCCAAAATGCACCTAAAGGACTCTGACAATGAGAAAGAAGATTCTCTGGTCTGATGAAACCAAGATTGAACTCTTTGGCCTGAATGCCAAGCGTCACTCTTGGAGGAAACCTGGCACCATCCCTACGGTGAAGCATGGCGGCGGCAGTTTTTCAGTGGCAGGGACTGGGAGACTAGTCCGGATTGAGGCAAAGATGAACAGAGAAAAGTACAGAGATCCTTGATGAAAATCTGCTCCAGACTGCTCAGGACCTCAGACTGGGGCGATGGTTCACCTTCCAACAGGACAACAAGCCTAAACACACAGCCAAGACCATGCAGGAGTGGCTTCGGGACAAGTCTCTGAATGTCCTTGAGTGGCCCAGCCAGAGCCCGGACCTGAACCCGATCGAACATCTCTGGAGAGACCTGAAAATAGCTGTGCAGCGACACTCCCCATCCAACCTGACAGAGCTTGAGAGGATCTGCAAAGAAGAATGGGATAAACTCCCCAAATACATGTGTGCCAAGCTTGTAGCGTCATACCCAAGAAGACTCAAGGCTGTAATCGCTGCCAAAGGTGCTTCAACAAAGTACTGAGTAAAGGATCTGAATACTTATGTAAATGTGATATTTCAGTTTATTTTTAATACATTTGCAAACATTTCCGAACCTGTTTTTCCTTTGTCATTATTGGTTATTGTGTGTAGATTGATGAGGGGGGAAAAAATGATTTAATCCGTTTTACAATAAGGCTGTAACGTAAAGTGGTAAAAGTCAAGGGGTCTGAATACTTTCCGAATGCACTGTAAGAGGTGAATGATATTCCACAGGTATTGTGAAATGAAAACGTTGACGCTTATTAAAACCATATTTGTCTTGTTTCCTCTTAGATGTCAGTGGAACTCGATGTCTTTGTGGGTAACACCACCATTATGGATGAGGAAGTCTATCAGTTCTGGCTGGATGGCTATACAGGTATTGGCCACAACATTCACCAACTCACACACACATACTAGACACATTAATCCATAAAAAAATACTTCATCAATATCTCTAACATAAACCTTGAATCCTGTTTCCTTTCTGCCCCATCCTCAGTGAACGATGCTGTGAAGGTTCGTATGGAGGGAGGGGTATTGGAGGAGTGTGAGGCCAGTGCTGAGGTTCTGCGCAGTGACACCATGGACCAGTACAGAACCTTCCAGATGTGTGAGCGCCTCCTGCACAGCCCCGCCAAACTGGCCAATCAGCTGCTGTTCCAGATCCCACCCCATCGCCAGGCCATGCTCATAGAGAGGTGCTCTACCATCTCCTGATACACTTTTTTAATGTCTTATCTTCCTCTGCCTTAAATGTCACCTAATCTGTCTCTCTCTCCTCTCTCTCGCCTCTCTTTCTGTAAAGGTACTATATGTTCGATGGCGTGTTTGTACGAGAGGTCCTTGGGAAGAAACTCTCGAAGGGGACCAAGAAGGACCTGGATGATGTCAGTGCAAAGACTGGTGTCACACTGAAGAGCTGCAGGAGGCAGGTAGCAGAAACCTCAGAAGGCCATCCCCATTAACAATGACTATATCTCTGACCTGTAACATAGGATGAACTTTAATGTCCCAAGGGGAAAATGGTCTTAGACACACAGTACTGCTGTATACAAAATAGACACTGTACATCATACACTTCTCGTATAGCCACATACATAATACTTAGCATATTCCCTTATTCTGTCAGTGGTGTACTAATACAGCTCAGCTCAACGTTTGTGAGACCGTCCTGCCTGTACAGATTCTATGAGCTACAGAGCTCTAGACACTGCAATTCTAAGACCAAATGTAACTGTTTTTCACATGCACACTAAAGCTTTTCTCAATGATCCCCTTCTCTCCTAGTTTGATAACTTCAAGCGTGTATTCAAAGTTGTGGAGGAACTGAAGGGACCCCTGGTGGAGAACATTCGTAAGCACTTCCTTCTCTCTGACAAGCTGGGCAGGTAATAGTAGAATTTACTATTCAATTTGATATAATCTTGCCATTTATTTTGTACACTTTGACCTCTTTATGAAACTCCCCTGCATCTCATCTTCTCAGGGATTACGCTGCCATTGTTTTCTTTGCCAACAATCGCTTTGAGACGGGGAAGAAGAAGCTGCATTATCTTACTTTCCAGGACTTTGCCTTCTGTGCAGGGGAGCTCATCAGCAACTGGACCGTGGGAGCATTGGGTGAGTTGTGCACTGCAATCATTGCCGCTTCTTATAAGGCCTGCATTAATTGGAGTTCTGATGTTTTTTTTACTATCACAGCACCGTAATCTATTACGCAATATCAGATGTCTGAAGTAGTTTCTCTTCTCAGATAACATGGTGGAAGACATGGACGTGGATCTTGAGAAGGAGTTCTTACAAGATCTAAAAGAACTGAAGATTTTAATCACTGACAAGGATCTGCTGGACCAGCACAAGAGGTATGAGTGTGGTTCATTAGTTATTAATTGCCTGATATGTATGTTATTGTTTCCTGTCAATAATTCACATATTTTTTTCTCTCCATATTGTTTGTGTATATTGTATGTGTTCTAATACTATGAATGACAATATTTGGTATTATCCCTGATGCCCTAGCTCCTGTTTCTGTCATTCCCTCTGCTCCACTCAGTTTGGTGTGCACGGCTCTCCGGGGGAAGACCAAAGCATTTAATGAGATGGAAGCCAACTTCAAGGTGCGTGACAACACATGCTTGTGTTACCCAACATGACTGCTAACGCTTCAACAGACCACCCAGTTTCATAGGAGGTGATGTCCAGTCCCGCCTTCTACAACATTCTGTAGATCAGTCCATAGAAAGTGTGCTAACCACCCAGGTTATATGGGGTCAAATGTACACATAAATTCTCTAATTCAAACAGTTCACTTGAGTTGAATTATTTCTAAACTGCAGAATCAAAAACCTTTTAATTATTTGAAGCAAACTCTTCTCTCTCTTTGTCCATAGAATCTCTCAAGAGGCCTTGTCAACATTGCTGCAAAATTAACCAACACAAAAGACGTCAGAGATTTCTTTATTGATCTGGTGGAAAAGGTACATCTATACATCATTAGTAGTATATATTAGTGACTGTTTTTAGTCAGGATATTCAACTCTGGCTCTGGCTTATGAGGCCAATAAGGTTTACAGACTTTTGTGCTACCCATGAAACTATGTGATATTCTCTCGCTCTCTCTCTCTCTCTCTGCCAGTTTATTGAGCCGTGTCGGTCAGACAAATGGACAGCAGGAGACATGAGGCTCTACCTCACTCACTACACTAACTCTGCACACATACTAGACACATTCAAGTGAGTAACATATTACTGTTATACATACACTATATATACAAAAGTATGTGAACATCCCTTCAAATTAGTGGATTCGGCTTTTTCAGCCACACCCGTTGCTGACAGGTGTATAAAATCGAGCACACAGCAATGCAATCTCCATAGACAAACATTGGCAGTAGAATGGCCTTACTGAAGAGCTCAATGACTTTCAACGTGGCACCTTCATAGGATGCCACCTTTCCAACAAGTCAGTTTGTCAAATTTCTGCCCTGCTAGAGCTGCCCCGGTCAACTGTAAGTGCTGTTATTGTGAAGTGGAAACGTCTAGGAGCAACAACGGCTCAGCCGCGAAGTGGTAGGCCACACAAGCTCACAGAACGGACTGCCGAGTGCTGAAGCGCGTAGTTCCAAACTGCCTCTGGAAGCAACGTCAGCACAATAACTGTTAGTCGGGAGGTTAATGAAATGGGTTGCCATGGCCGAGCAGCTGCACACAAGCCTAAGATCACCATGCGCAATGCCAAGCGTTGGCTGGAGTGGTGTAAGGTTTGGTGGTGGAGGAATAATGGTCTGGGGTGTTTTTCATGGTTCGGGCTAGGCCCCTTAGTTCCAGTGAGGGGAAATCTTAACGCTACAGCATACAATGACATTGTAGATGATTCTGTGCTTCCAACTTTGTGGCAACAGTTTGGGGAAGGCCCTTTCCTGTTTCAGCATGACAATGCCCCCCTGCACAAAGCGAGAGCCATACAGAAATGGTTTGTCGAGATCGGTGTGGAAGAACTTGACTGGCCTGCACAGAACTCTGACCTCAACCTCATCGAACAACTTTGGGATGAATTGGAACGTTGACTGCGAGCCAGGCCTAATCGCCCAACATCAGTACCCGACCTCACTAATGCTCTTGTGGCTAAATGGAAGCAAGTCCCCGCAGCAATATTCCAACATCTGGGAAGGCTTTCCACTAGAAGAGTGGAGGCTGTAATGGCAGAAAAGGGGGGACCAACTCCATATTAATGCCCATGATTTTGGAATGAGATGTTCGCCGAGTAGGTGTCCACATACTTTTGGTCATGTAGTGTATTGTGCTGCCTGGCATTCATTAAGGCCCTGAAGTTTTTTGCTGTGTGCTTGCATAATATATGGTATTTCATATTCATATCCCAGTTGTCACCAGTGGGTGTCACTGCATCTCGCACCATGTGACTTAAACTATAGTTACCTTGTTTCTCGCACAGCCACTCTGGAATGTAGTTAACGGTTTACACAACCCTGCACCACGACACTCAACAAATACATATTTATCGGACAACCATATTAAAACAGGCCTCTCATTAAACTGAATGAACAGAGATCGCTCCATATTATGAACCTTGGCCAGCTCTCATAATGAGAATTTGTCTTGAGCTTTACACACTCACATTTCTCTCTCTCTCTCTCTTTCTCGCTCTCAGACACCAGGTAGCGTGGGACAGGTATATGGGAGTGATCAAAAGCTGCCTCCTCCAAATGTACCATGACTGAGACGTTGCCTCGCTCAACTATCTACTCTCAACTTCCTCTTTATATCTGAGTCACGTCGTCTTATTTCTTCTTCTCTGCAATCGTCATATAAATCCTCCGCTCCATCTGTCAGATGTTTTCCTCCTCCAACGCCAGTGCCCACATTTCTCCTTTCTTCATGTCTTTGTTTTATTTATCTTCCAGCTCTCCCTTTTCCATCCTCTCTCTTTCTCTCACTCCTGTCTGTTCTGACACCCTACTCTGCAATGTCATCATGCATATCGTATCATTTGTATTGTGTACTGAACAGAAATATAAACGCAACATCTAAAGTGTTGGTCCCATTTTTCATGAGCTGACATAGAAGATCCCAGAAATGTTCCATACGCACAAAAAGCTTATTTCGCTCAAATTTTGTGCACACATTTGTGTACATCCCTGTTAGTGATCATTTCTCCTTTGCCAAGATAATCCATCCACCTGACAGGTGTCATATCAAGAAGCTTATTAAACAGCATGATCGTTACACAGGTGCACCTTGTGCTGGGGACATTAAAAGGCCACTCTAAAATGTGCAGTTTTGTCGCAATGCCACAGTTACGTTTTGAGGGAGCGTGCAATTGGCATTCTGACTGCAGGAATGTCCAACAGAGCTGTTGCCAGAGAATTGGATGTTAATTTCTCTACCATAAACCGCTTCTAACCGGCCTCACAACTGCAGACCATGTGTAACTACGCCAGCCCAGGACCTCCACATCCGGCTTCTTCACCTGCGGGGTGGGGTGGGGTGGGGGGGGGGTATTTCTGTCTTTAATAAAGCCCTTTTGTGTGGGGTACCTCATTCTGATTGGCTGGTCCTGGCTCCCAAGTGAGTGGGCCTATGGCTGTTTCGCTGTCATGTGAAATCCATAGATTAGGGCCTATTGAATTCAATTGATTGATTTCCTTATATGAACTGTAATTCAGTAAAATCTTTGAAATTGTTGCATGTTGCGTTTATATTTTTTCAGTATAAATAAAGTCAACTAATTTTATACCGACAGTCTTGGCGCTGATTGTATTGCATATATTGAGTGTGTGTTTGTGCATATGTTGTGAGTGCTTGTTTATGTTAGAATGTCAGATGCAAAGTGCTCCGATAAAAACTGACTGCAGCTGTAGGGGTTGAGACCCGTTTGGTCCAATATAACACTTAGATATTTCAGAGCTTGAACATGCCAAGAAAGTGGTTAGAATCTCATACATCCCAGCATGGATGAAAATGGGTGATGACGGACTATTTTGGAATACATCTGCATAGTAAATGAAGCCTGAGTGGATTACAACATGAGAAGCCAGTAGTAAACTGTGTGGCCACTGGGGGTTGGGTAAGAGCAGCTGTCACCGCCCCCAACACACACATATCAACAACCCATGATGAGGTAGGTATAATGGTACTGCTCTTTTCCATGTCAATTAGGGATTTGCACTTTAGCAAAAATGTAATAGTTATAACTAACATATGGACACGTAAGATAATATTGTAAAAAATATGAACATATTTCACTGTTTGTATACAGTAGTAGAGCTGTCCCAGAGTACACAGCTTTCATGTAATTGTCAAAAGAAATGTGTTGCCAAAGTGTTAGTAGTACTGTCGTTATAACAAAACCTCTTGAAGAAATGGATGATGATTACTTCAGGGTCACTCTTTCCATGCTTCTACATATAAACATGTCTGTCTGTAGAACCTCCAGTTAAAATATTTACCGGTAGTTAGAAAAGCTAACTACTTTTCCAAGAAGGCTTGTGTCTCTCTCCTCTCTCCTTCGCTCTAATTTTTGTCCACATTCCACCAACTTCTCTCTCAAGCTATAAATATCTGCCTGTGTCAGATTGGACGGGAGCGAGGGAAACTTAGTGGCTGTACAGAAAGAGAGAAAAAGTTGGGGGAAGTAAGGATAGATAGATTGGGGGAGCGAGTTGTGGGGGGTGATTTTAAATGAAACCAGGTGCGTTGTGTGACCTGTGAGTGGGGGCACGGGGGAGGGGGAGTATGTGTGTGAATCTATGCAAGTTGTTGTTCCGCCTGCGATTTGGACGGATTTGGGAATTTGGGCCGCAGACCAGGAATTTGCATCCTGGGGGGTCAGGGAGGGGGGAGGATGGCAGTGCAGGGGGCCAGAGGGGGGTAGGAATGGGCTGTCCCTCTCGCCCTCTTTCCTTCTCTCTCTCTTTCTCGCCCTCCCCTGCATGCATTCAGCTGCTCCAGCTGTCGATCTGCCCACTCACTCTCTCAGGGCCATAGAGGCAGGAGCAGGACAGATAGAGGGACCACTTCAGCTCTCCACACTCACAACACACCAGGGACCACCACTGCCAGGGGACTAGAACAGCACTACACGGACCCAAACCAGGAACCTGAAGATAACAGGAAGAAGACGAATTCACACAAACGAAGAAGACTTGCCTGTGAGTTCACCATGTTTCACAATGACTTTGTGTGTGTGCGGGTTTGAAAGAGAGAGAGTGAGCGGGTGTGTCTACGAGAGCTTTTGTGAGTGAGGGAGCGATTAACCAAGTGCGTGAGTGTATTACGTCACAAAGAAAAAAGTGCCTCTTACCCTCTGCTCCTGGAGGGGGTGGACACGTCACAGCTACACCACTGCTCTCCACTCAACCTCCACGGCTACAGTTGGATCCTTACAAGAGCTGAGGTGGCAAGGCCCTGTGTGTATGTGAGGGAGGGAGAGGGGGTGGAAGGGAGGGACAGAGAGCATGTGTAAGGGAGTAGTTGTATTTGTAAATGGAAATGTATTACGAAACTCTTGTACAGATCCAACTACTATTTCACAACTATTTAATGTCACAGTTGCAAAGTCTATTAATATCTCCTGCGAACTTGATGCATGAAAAAACCTGCCAGACATGGTCAGCTTGGATTAAACCCTAAGTACAGGATTTGTTTGCTGGAAAGACTTGCTTTAGTGTGAGGAGGAGCAGACAGGCCCACATTACCATATGGCCACACCAAGGGACAACCACAAACTAGAGAGACAGGTGCCACCCAATGGCACTAAACACACTGTATACACCCTCACTCCCATACACACACATTACATCACAGTGCAGGACACTGCCTTCCTATTTCCTTACAGACCACTTCTGTGCAGAGCAGGGCGCCATTTTATCACTGTGTTTATGTACTCTCAATTGCTAACATTTGACAGAAAGAATTCTGCGTTCATAGGCCGACAGTAGTAGTAAGGCTGGTCTGGGGAGAGCACAGAGGCACGGCGAGGAGGGTCAACTATTAAAATACCAAACTCCCCCCTCTGGCCCACCCTGTGTCCATCATCTCCTGCCCTCGGCACACGCCACCTCATCTAGTTACCACAGCATATCATAAGTATTCACATCCCTTGGATTTTTTCATATTTCGTTGCGTGACAAAGTGGGATCGAAATGGATTTGGTTGTGATTTATTTTGTCTTTCATCTACACAATACTCCATAATGTCGAAGTGAAAAGAAAATTCTACAAATGTTAACAAATGTTTTTTTTAAATGGAATGACTAAAATATAGTTGTTGAAAAAGTATTCTGTAAAATGTGGCGGAACAAATCACATAAGTTACATGGACTCACTCTGTGTGAAATAATAGGGGTTGACATGATTTTTTAAATGACTACCCCTTCCTCTGTCCCTTATACGTACAACATCTGTAAGGTCCCTCAGTCAAGTATTGAATTTCAATTACAGATTCAACTACAAAGACCAGGGAGCTTTTCAAAAGCCTCGTTAAGAAGGGCAGTGATTGGTAGGTTGGTAACAATAACAAATCAGACATTGAATATATCTTAAAGAATGGTCATGTTACAAATTATGCTGTGCATTATGTATTAAACCACCCAGACACAACAAAGATACAGTCGTCCTTCTGAACTGAGCTGCAGGACAGGAATGAAACTGCTCAGGGATGTTACCATGAGGCCATTGGTGATTTTAAAACAGCTACAGCGTTCAATGGCTGTGAAGGGAGAAAACAGAGGATGGATCAACAACATTGTTGTGACTCCTCAATAGTGACCTAAATGACAGTGAAAAGAAGTACACAAATATAGACTCCTGTATGCAAAAAGGCACTAAAGTCATACTGCAAAAACAACACGGCAAAGGAATACACTTTTTGGCCTAAATGCAAAGTCTTATGTTTAGGGCAAATCCAACACAACACGTCACTGAGTAACTGCCTCCTTATTTTGGTGGCTGCATCATGGTATGGGTATGCTTGACATTGGCAAAGACTAGGGAGGTTTTTTCACGATAAAAGAAACAGGATGGAGCGAAGCACAGGCAAAGTCCTAGAGGAAAACCTGCTTCAGTCTGCTTTCCACCAGACACTGGGAGATGAATTCACCTTTCAGCAGGACAGTAATCTACAACACAAGGCCAAATCTACACTAAAATTGCTTACCAAGTAGACAGTGAATGTTACAGTTTTGACTTAAATCTGCATGAAAATCTATGGCAAGACTTGAATATTGCTGTCTAGCCATGATCCCCAGCATCTTGACAGAGCTTGACAAATTTTGAAAATAATAATGGGCAAATATTGCACAATCCAGGTGTGCAAAGCTCTTATAGACTTACCTAAAATACTTACAGCTGTAAGTGGGGGGGGGGGGGGGGGGATACTTTTCTAATCAATTAATACTATGTTTTATTTTTCATTAATAAAACAAATCTTAGACATTACAGAGTATTTGGTGTAGACCAATGTGAAAAAAATCCAAGGGGGGTAAACACATGATACCCACTGGATCACTTTGGCCCAGCCAGCTCTCCATGCCTGGCTGCCACTAGCTACCCTCTCCATCACTCACCAGCAGACTACAGCCCTGTGCCCATGGGACGACAGGCTAACTCCACTGGGGAACTGTTATGTTTTATTGGTTTTCTGGAGTTCTACTGTCCGGCAATGTGAGAGAAATCTAACACCACAGGAGTTTAGTGGTATAACATATAAGAGGTTCTGGCCCGCTGGGTGGCAGGTTCAGTGCAGCGAGGGGAACAGAGCACAGCTTGAGCCCACCGGGCCACCATGTTAGAGAGAGAGCAGCTCCATGCACTACGGAGCAGAACGGAACAAAGCTGGCTATATATACATCACAAGACACGACCGTCTCTGGTTGGGTCTCCCACCGTTGTGTGTGCATGTGTAGATGTGTGTGTGTATAGTCTATGTGTGTTTGTGTATGTTGCTCTGTGTGTGTATAACTGTGTGTGTGGTCTCACTGTGTGTTCTGCCTAGTCCCCATGAAGTCATTTCGTTATGACCCTGCTGTTATTTTGCTTGGTCATTCTGCTGACGGTGTGGATTCAAGAATAGGGGTACCTCCTGTTGCAGGAGTTAACATACTACTGATGCCAGCACAGGAGGTTGGTGGCACCTTAATTGGGGAGGACGGGCTCGTGGTAATGGCTGGAACGGAATTAGTGGAATGGTCTCAAATACATCAAACACATGGTTTCCAGGTGTTTGATGCCATTCCATTTGCTCCGTTCCAGCCATTATTATGAGCCGTCCTCCCCTCAGAAGCCTCCACGGGATGCCAGTAATATAAGGAATGCACCTGTACCAAGTAAAGACGGCATCTGTATCAACATCCACTGTCCTCCAAGAGTTGCAGAATTTCCTCTTCAATCCAAGTAAAGACGGGGCCATATAATTACTTTATTTCTGTGAGCAATGTGTACTACTGTACATGGTAGACAATGCTACACTTGTAAATGTCATGTTAACCATGGTTCACCGACACCTGTTGTAACCAGAACCACAAACAATGAAAAGACCAGTGGTTGGCCTGTGGAAGACTATCAGAGTGACAGACCATCCTCCCACTCAGAGACCAGAGGCTGTAGGGTTGGCAGCAGCTGTCCTACATGAACCATGGGGGGCTTTCCCAGAACCTGATACTCTGAGAAACACCGTGATGGCAGGGTATCCCTACTGGGATCTGCAGCCCACATCCTTGCCACAGGCATTCCAGAGGTCCAATCACCACATGGTGCTCAATGGTCAGCGGAGGCGAGGCAGCACCTACCCACGTCTGCCTGCTGCTCACAGGCCTGGGTGACTGAGTGACTGGACTCTCAACTGGCGGACAGTTGTTTTTTGGTGGTTTTAGGTCAGATTTACCCCCCCCCCCCCCCCCAAAGCGGATTCTGACGTGTCCTCATATTGTGGCTGTCTAAGTGTCCAGGTGTACAGTGTGTGTCCAGGTGTACAGTGTGTGTCCAGAGGTGCAGTGTGTGTCCAGGGGTACAGTGTGTGTCCAGAGGTACAGTGTGTGTCCAGGGGTACAGTGTGTGTCCAGGGGTACAGTGTGTGTCCAGGGGTACAGTGTGTGTCCAGGGGTACAGTGTGTTTCCAGGGGTACAGTGTGTGTCCAGGGGTACAGTGTGTGTCCAGGGGTACAGTGTGTGTCCAGGGGTACAGTGTGTGTCCAGGGGTACAGTGTGTGTCCAGGGGTACAGTGTGTTTCCAGGGGTACAGTGTGTGTCCAGGGGTACAGTGTGTGTCCAGGGGTACAGTGTGTGTCCAGAGGTACAGTGTGTATCCAGAGGTACAGTGTGTGTCCAGGGGTACAGTGTGTGTCCAGAGGTACAGTGTGTGTCCAGGGGTACAGTGTGTGTCCAGGGGTACAGTGTGTGTCCAGAGGTACAGTGTGTGTCCAGGGGTACAGTGTGTGTATACTCCTGCATACGATGCAGACCTATTGAAGATGATATGATGCAAGGTCCACTAAAAGACCTCACTTTTGTGAGTGTGTGAAAAATGGTGAAGTTGTGACAGGTGCACTGACTGTGTATATAGTTGTCCTGGGAACTCAGTGGAACATTTGTTTTGGTGCTTGAGAAGGAAGGTTAAGCTACATTTGGAGTGTGATGTAAGACAGTTAGCATGTTTGTGTGGGTACACACGTTGCTCTGTGGCTTCTTGCTTGGCCTCTCTGAGGTTAGTGTGTGTGTGTGTGTGTGTGTTTGCATGGGGCGCAACAAGTGGTTGAGTATTACAGCATACTCGTGTGTGTGTGTGTGTGTGTGTGTGTAAGGAAAGCAATGATTATAACTTTCCTCTTCATATATTATTTTGCCTGGAGAAAATTCTAACTGACGTTTTTTGCACAAATGTCGGTTACTCAGAGATGTTTTATTGTTACATTTGGCCAGCTTTCTCTTCTTTTTTTGTCTGAGGGAGCTGGAATAGAGGATTTATTTGTCTAGGTACAGGGTCTACTTAAACAGCTGTGCTTCCACTCTCCAAGAACATTAAATGGAGGATGGTTGGTCTCTCCCAAAAAGAGCAGCATAGCGCTGTCTGTATGCTTCTCCAACTCCACATGCAGTACTTCAATGAATAACACACTAGCAAATGATGAACGATGCCAGACTCAAACAAAGACAATAATGGATTCTGCGATACTAGTCAGTGACAGTGATTTAGATGGATGAACAGAGCAGAGATCTGTGTCAGAGCTTGCGGCGTCTGGGGAAACGGAAAGTAATGTCTTGAAATTGTCAGACAATACCCTGAGATGTAGGAGCTCATACAGGCCTTGCTGTATTTTAACGGCTCACTCTGGTATACTGTAGGTTTGTGTGTGAGCATTTGTGTGTGCATGTGTGTGTGTGTGTGTGTGTGTATTCCTAGTCCCGGTTACAGTGGGCCTGTCTGGGGGAAACAGAGGGCTGTCTATGGAGAGCTAACATGACTTTGTTATTTTTAGCTGATGGATAGAGTACGTCATTATATTGACCTTTCGCCAGCAGGGGGAGACGGGCTTTCTCTCCGTCATACTGGTGGGGATTCAGGGGAAAGATGTTCGATTAGCAAATAATGACTAACATCTGAGTCACACGGGACTTGTGTGAGTTGACTTCTGAGCCTGGCTTCAGAAAAGTGTTAGATGTCAACACAGCCACAGTGTTATGGGGAGTTTATTAAGTGGATGGATTGAAAGCTGTTCCAACTGTTCTAACCCAGGTTGTGAAGTAACTCTCTCTCTTATCAACCCAGGTTAATGAGAATCCTAAGTATCTAACTCTCTCTCTCTGCAGATACCGCTGAGCTGCTCTGAGCACCACAACAAGCCGGCAGCTTCTCTCATCCTGACCTGAGGCGCCGCTACCTGTCTGACCCGCCGGCTGTGCCAGTGTGTGTCTGTGTGTGATCCTGTCCTATCTGCCAGTCAGTCTGTGAGCATGCGGGGCGGGTGTGCGGCGATCCTGTGTGTGTCTGTGTTCCTCCGCAGTGCTATTTCACAGCCACTTACAGAAAGTGACACCTACACGGTAAGGATGGGTACTCCAGGACCCTTTCTCTCCCTTCCTCCTCCCCTTCCATCTTTTCGTCTCCTCCCACCATACGCCAGACTGATGATTGGACCCCTTCTGTACTGCAGCTGCTCTTCTCTCCTGTTGACCTCCGCTGTACTCTGACATCTCTCTTTTTCCGTCCCCCTCTGTGCCTCTGACTAGGTATCCTCCTATTAGTGTGACAGCCATGATTCAAAGTGCACATGATAGCTACAAATGAAAGGTGATTTGGATTATTCAGTGCATGTGACTCTCGCTCTCTCTCTCCTGCTATCTGTAGGAATGCACAGATGGATATCAATGGGACCCTCAGACTCAGCACTGCAAAGGTAATGACCCTCGCTTATCCTCATGTCCCCATCTCTTATCTTCCCTGCATCAGATGAGCATTACAACTTGAAACCACTTCTGTCTTTCACTCCTTTTCCTTCTCCCTCTCTCCCGACAGACATAAACGAGTGTGAGACCATTCCGGAGGCCTGTAAGGGGGAGATGAAGTGCTTCAACCACTACGGGGGCTACCTGTGCCTCCCCCGTTCTGCCTCGGTCATCCCAGCCCCGGACCCCCCCAGCCAGCCTGGGACCAACCTGGAGAGCACCGCCAGAGAGCCCTTCAACCCCTGTCCTCTGGGCTACGAGCCCCAGGGGGGAGACAGCTGTGTGGGTGAGAGAGGGGATGGACGGACAGGGACGGACGGACGGGGGGGACGGGGGGGTGGACAGGTGGCTGCAGGGGGACAGGATAAGGTGTGCGTGTGTGCCTTCTTTGTGATTGGGCAATAAGCATGTAGTCTGGATGAGTGCAGACCATAGTGTGGGACAGGTGGCTGTGTCAAGTGTGTGTTGGGGTGGTTGTGTGTGAGTATTTGTCCATGGGGGGTGGATCGCTGGTACTGGAATGTGGAGATTTCACACGAGGACAGCTGCTCTTAGTTTTATAGGATGGAGAGTGTTGAGAGAGCTGCTTGTCCTGTTGTTCTTGGGGTCGGGGTGATAGGTGTTGTTGATGGGGAATGCATGAGACAGGAATAATGATTGGACAATGTGGGGCAGCTGTATTAACATCCATTTTACTAAGTACATTGTGTTATTTTGCCATATCTCACACACAGACGTGAATGAGTGTGAGAGAGATGAACACGACTGCCAGCCCAGCCAGCAGTGCATCAACACGCCGGGAGCCTTCACCTGCCAGTGTCCTGAGGGTTACCGTAAGGTTGGCGTTGAGTGCATCGGTAAGACACCCGATAGTACTCCCATAGGACTCCCTCTAACCAGTCTAGTCACTGGCCTGAGTCACACCGACTCACTGTTTGCGGTCTCACCTCATTGTTGTGGTTAAGCTTAGTCATTGTAGCATGTTATTTGACCTCTATTTCACCAGGAATGTCATTTAATTTATTCACAATTAATATGTTAATATGTTTTATTGTCACATACACCGGATAGGTCAAATTCTCCTTAGTCATTGTACCATGTTATTTGACCTCTATTTAAACAGGAAAGCCATTTGGATCAAATTCTCCTTCACCATAACGACCTGGTTGGTCAACTCAATCTCCTCCTTCTCTCTGGAACTGTTTCTAAATGCTCTCCTTCCATCTGTGTTGTCAGACATTGACGAGTGCAGATACAGGTACTGTCAGCATCGCTGTGTCAACGTCCCTGGCTCCTTCTCCTGTCAGTGTGAACCAGGCTTCCAGCTGGCCGGCAACAACCGCTCCTGTATTGGTAAGGCATGGTCAGATATACACACAAGCACATACAGAGAGTCCCAGTCTATCCAGACTGATATAGATATATAGACTTCTCCCTCTCCTCCTCCTTCCAGATGTGAATGAGTGTGACATGGGCGCCCCCTGTCAGCAGCGGTGTTATAACACCTACGGTACCTTCCTCTGTCGCTGTGACCAGGGCTACGAGCTGGGGCCTGACGGCTTCGCCTGCAATGGTGAGAGGATACATCTGTTGCTCTGTCTCTATAATGTCATTAAAGTAGCAGTGCTTTGATCTGAAAAGAAAACCAGTTCTTTCTTTCTTGCATTTATTAAAAGCTGTTCTTCTGTTTCTTGGTTAAAACAGCTGTACTGTGATCTTAAACGTTGTTCCCCTCTCTCTCCCTCCATCGTTCTGCAGACATAGACGAGTGCAGCTACTCCAGTTACCTGTGCCAGTATCAGTGTGTCAATGAGCCCGGGAAGTTCTCCTGTCAGTGCCCAGAAGGCTACCAGCTGCTGGGCACTCGACTATGCCAGGGTAAGCACCTTCTCCATCTGTTCTCCATCTCAATGTTTTTCTTAACACCTTTTCCCATCCTTCACTTCAATGTCAGCTAACTGTACCTGTGTGTTCTTTCGTTGTCCTCGTTGTTAGTGGACGATAAAGTATTCTAATTGATTCTATTCATTTCAATTCTCTCTCTTTCTCCGACCCTCAATCTATCCCTCTCCTCCCCAGATATAAATGAGTGTGAGACCGGAGTGCACCAGTGTACTGAAGGACAGACCTGTGTGAATATCCACGGTGCCAGTCAGTGTGTGGACACCAACCGTTGCCAGGACCCCTACGTCCAAGTATCTGACAAGTGAGTGAACATTTATTAAAACATGGGCGCACACACATACACACACACACCTTTTCCCCATTATCAAACTATGCCCTGGGCACAAATCTCAACATATCATCAGCCT
Organism: Coregonus lavaretus; assembly: GCF_964263955.1. Classification (NCBI taxonomy): domain Eukaryota; kingdom Metazoa; phylum Chordata; class Actinopteri; order Salmoniformes; family Salmonidae; genus Coregonus; species Coregonus lavaretus. The sequence continues at coordinate 22,657,930 of NC_140016.1, read as the reverse complement.
CTGTATGGAGCATAGCTCACATTATTTATAAGATTGCGCCAATTGCTTTATCCATATCTCTGTCCAATTCTGTGATCTTTTCAGTTGAAGATGTTCCAGTACAATTAGAATGCTGTTAGAAGAGTGAAACCAGTCTTACAATGATAACAGGTGTGGACAGTGGTTAATTTCCCCCAGCTGTATGAAAACTGCTTCAGAAAAACTATTGGGGAAATGGCCACTGTTCAAATACAGTTGAATGTAATCCATCTTGGTTTGAGGATAGTTCACCATGCTCCTTCATATTGCAATATACCCCTCTAGTGGTTGAGTTATGAACTACTCTTTTGAACATTTATCTACGCATGCAGGCTGGTCTCATAGACTAGACGTAACATAGTAAACAAAAATCTGGAACACTCAAATTAGTATGTTATGTTTGGTATGGTTCCATAAGATAGAAGGTTACTTCAGGCAAAAACGAAAGGACGCGAACGTCTAGCAACCCAAAGGTTGCGTGTTTGAATCTCATCACGGACAACTTTAGCATTTTAGCTAATTATCAACTTTGCAACTACTTACTACTTTTTAGCTACTTTGCAACTACTTAGCATATTAGCTACACCCTAACCCCTAAACCTAACCCCTAGTCTAGGTAACGTTAGCCACAACTAATTGTAATTCGTAAACATATCATACGATTTGTCATTCGTAACATATCATACGAATTGTAATTCGTAACATATCATATGAAATGAATGATGGACATCCACAAATGAATACATACCATACCAAACATTACATATCATACTAATTTGAGCGTCCCGGATTTTAGTTTACTATGTTACGTCTACCCCTGAGTCCAGGTTGCAGACAAGCATGAGCATATCAAAGGATGTAATCCATATTTAATATTTAGTGATAAATATCAAATATTCTGTTTTAATTTAAATGAAACAGAATAGAAAGTTCATCAGTAAGTCATCTAGTTCATGAGGTCAAATTTCAGGAAATTTTTATTTATGCAACATGACTGCCACTATGGCACAACTCATATATCTCTCCAGAGGACTAAAACCTGCTATTTGTCTTTCCTGTGTGTCCAGTCGCTGTGTTTGTCCTGTGACCAAGCCAGCCTGTCGAGACCTACCCTTCTCTATCGTCCAACGCTACATGAGCATCACGTCGGAGCGCTCCGTCCCCTCAGACATCTTCCAGATCCAGGCCACCAGCGTCTACCCCGGAGCATACAACACCTTCCGTATCCGCTCTGGAGACGACGACGGAGACTTCTACATCAGAGTGAGCACAGCCACAGTGTAACAGCCCTTGTACAGCACCAGCCTGGGTCACCCTCCCATCCAGCTTGTCAATATATGATGATAGACTAGTGAATTTACGATGACAGTGGAGGTCCAGTTTTGAGACCTTGCATCATAACAGGACTTAGTAACACACGTTTCTTGACTTTTAGACTAGGAGAGCGCGACTGACCCTGACTAACCTCACTATCATTTCTGTGTCTCTCAGCAAATCAACAACATCAGCGCCATGCTGGTTTTAGCCCGGGCCGTGACGGGACCCCAAGAGTACACACTGGACCTGGAGATGGTGTCAGTCAACCCCCTCCTGAGCTACCAGACCAGCTCGGCCCTGCGACTGTCCATCTACGTAGGGCCTTATGCCTTCTAAAGGGAGGACAGAGAGTCAGAGAGGGGGAGAAACACAGTACAGACACAAGAGAGGAGAAATAGGACACACAGAACCATCTAGAATTGAAAGGGGTCATAAACAGCACAGTCAGATACTGTAACATGATGTCAGAAGTTTGTTAGCTTCTCCTATTTCATGACCTGCAAAGAAAACACACAACTCAAATCACAACCCTCTGGGAAAGCTAAGATAGAGTGAGGTAAAGAGACATTTATAAAAATGAATACTTCATCGATAACATATGACTGATAAGCATCAATACTACGAAGTGACATTTCCCCCAGCCCACATACCGTACATGTTTGTTCCCTGCCTCTTAGCTGAAGTCTCCTAAAGTATCATTCCCAACTGCTCCACGCTGCTCATTTGTCATGGTCCTTTGAGCCAAATAGGGACAATTAGTCTAGTAACCTTTGGTACAAACCCCTTACATGTTTTAGAAATACCCTGCAATTGAAGATAAAGAGAGGTGCAAAAAACACATTATTTCATCATTCTCATCTAGACTCTGTCATTCTCTTTCTTTGAGCAGACCCATTCTCACTCCTATATTTTCATGCTATTCTCATTCCTTTATGACCGTTTTCGTCCATGGACACGACTCAATAACCACTCAGATCGAACCTTCTCATCCACCCTGTCGCTCCTGCATCCATCTCTCTCCTAAATCATAGCTAGTCCTAGAGCTGACGCTCTCACTCACTCACCATTTGTAGTTTTGTCACATTACTGATTTTGTTTTACTTTTTGTCCAGGAAGCTGATACAAAATAAAACGCTATACATTTTAATAATGTGTTAACCATTGCCTTTTGTTCATATTATTTCACCATGTCACCCTCTTTCTTAATATAGTCCCATTTCTCTCCTACTTCTTCAACTCCTGTTTCTCCTTTTCCTTCATACAGTATTTCCTTATTTCCCACAGTGTGCTATGGTCGTAGCTAGCTGACCTTTCTGAATGGAAATAAGCTTAAGACTCATTAGCCTTAATATGTGCGGCATAACAAGACGACCAGTGGCATACTGATCTAACACAGTCACTGTGTTCTCCCTCTCCCCTAGGTGACTAAAGCCATATTGCTTGGGTAGTGATTCTTCTACAGTCCCACAAAAAAACGGGAAAGCCCTAATTTCATAGTCCATTGGGTCCGCTGCTGCTATCTCCGCCCAGACATCCTCCTCCTTACAACACACACCACACTCAAACACCACACACACCTCCAATCTATCCTCACTCAAGGGTGATGACTCATGTGCCCCACAAAAAAACGGGAAAGCCCTCATTTCATCGTCCATTGCGTCCGCTGCTGCTAGCTCCGCCCAGACAGCCTCCTCCTTACAACACACGCACACACACACCACACACAAACATCACACACACACCACACACACCTCCAATCTATCCTCACTTAAGGGTGATGACTCATACGCCGCGCAGTCTTACGCAATCAGCCCAGAGTGGAGTCGGTAGCCAGTACAGCCACAAGGTGGCAGTGTGACACACAGCTCTTTCTCCCAGGCTGACAGGAATAGTATCAACCCGAGGTGATGGAATCTGCTGTTTTTTAACCTGACTACTGAACCTGACTACCTTCTCCCTAACAATGAACTCATGGACTTGAGAGATGCAGAGTCACTATGGATACACACACTAACGTACAACAAATAATAACCACAGGTAGTGTATAACATGCAGCCCCTGCAGACATACAGTGCCTTCAGAAAGTATTCACACCCCTTGACTTTTTCCACATTTTGTTGTGTGAACATAACATTTATTAAATTGAGATTTTGTGTCACTGATCTACACATAATATCCCATAATGCCAAAGTGGAATTGTGTTTTTAGACATTTTTATAAATTAATGAAAAATGAAAAGATGAAATGTCTTGAGTCAAAACATATTCAACCCCTTTGTTATGGCATGGAGTAAAAATGTTCTTAACAAATCACATAATAAGTTGCATGGACTGACTCTGTGTGCAATAATAGTAACTAACATGATTTTTTTATGACTACCCTATCTCTGTACCCCACACATACAATTATCTGTAAGGTCCCTCAGTCGACTAGTGAATTTCAAGCACAGACTCAACCACAAAGACCAGGGAAGTTTTCTAATATCTCACAAAGAAGGGCACAGATTGGTAAAAATAAAGAATCTGACACTGAATATCCCTTTGAGCTTAGTGAAGTTATTAATTAGGCTTTGGATGGTGTATCAATACATTTACAGTCATTTAGCAGACACTCTTATCCAGAGCGACTTACAGTTAGTGAGTGATTACATTATAATTTGTTTCATACTAGCCCCCAGTGGGAATCAAACCCACAACCCTGGCGTTGCAAACGCCATGCTCTACCAACTGAGCTACATCCAATCACTACAATACACCCAATCACTACAAAGATACAGATGTTCTTCCTTCCTAACTAATTTGCCTGAGAGGAAAGAAACCGCTCAGGGATTTCACCATAAGGCCAATGGTGATTTTTTTTCCAAAACATGCATCCTGTTTGCAACAAGGCATTAAAGTAATACTGCAAAAAGAATGGCAAAGGAATTCACTTTTTGTCCTGAATACAAAGTGTTATTTCTGGGGCAAATCCAATACATCACTGGGTACAACTCTCAATATTTTCAAGCATGGTGGTGGCTGCATCATGTCATGCGTATGTTTGTCATCAGCAAGGGCTGGGGAGTTTTTCAGGATAAAAAGAAACGGAATGTAGCTAAGCACAGGCAAAATCCTAGAGGAAAACCCTGTTTAGTCTGCTTTTCAACAGACGCTGGGAGACAATTTCACCTTTCAGCAGGACAATAACCCTAAAAGGCCAAATATACTCTGGAGTTGCTTACCAAGATGACATTGAATATTCCTGAATGGCCTAGTTACAGTTTTGACTTAAATCTGTTTGAAAATGGCATGACTTGAAAACTGCTGTCTAGCAATGATCAACAACCAACTTGACAGAGCTTGAAGAATTTAAAAAATAATAATGAGTAAATATTGTACAATTCAGGTGTGCAAAACTCTTAGAGACTTACCCAAAAAGACTCACAGCTGTAACTGCTGCCAAAGGTGTTTCTAACCCAGGGGGGTGAATACGTATCTAAACAAGAGATATTTGTGTATTATTTTTCATTAGTTATTTTTTATTTTTCAAAACATTTTTTCTTCCCCTTTGACATTACAGAATATTTTTTGTAGATTGTTGTCAGAAAATGACCATTACTTCAATTTTAATCCCACTTTGTAAGACAACAAAATGTGGAAAAAGTCAATGGGTGTGAATACTTTCTGAAGGCACTGTGTACATTAACACACAACGACCAGATGGCATCAGTATGCTTGTCTTAGCTCAGGGCTTTGTGGTACAGATCATAGTTAACAACATTATGGTGTTGCGGGGTATGGAGGAAGGGTGGGTTACGGGGGAGGAATAGAGTGGAACAACTCCCATGGCATTTCCTGTTGGCACTGATACAAGGAAATAACCTGAGTGAAATGGGATCAGACTGTACTGTACCCGCGCAGTGGGCATGGGGGAGGATGCTAATATGTTGTGTGTGGGTTTGTGTGTGTATGCGCAAGGGTATGTGTATGTGCGAGGTGTTTTGTTTTTGCATTCGCAATAAGAGTATGAGCGTAGGTGTGAGGTTGTGTGTGAGTGCCACGGTGTGAGTGTGTATGCAGACATGGGGAGGAGTGTTTGGGGTGGCAGTAGGGAGCGGAACAGTGGGCCTCTCTTTGGCACCTCCGCCCAGGTATGAGCTCATTTTCCTGGGCAAGCCTTCCGCCGTGGGCCAGGCCGGGTGTGGGGGTGGGAGTCAGTGGGGCAGTAATGCAATCACTGGGCCAGGAAATACAGCCAATGGAAGATATAGGGCACTCAAAGAATCTAAGGACATCTTCTCCTAGAACTCACATAACCTGCTCTGTACCCAGGGTAAAGACATAAACGCCAACTATGCATAATTGATAAGATACCATCTTCTGTGAACAAACCCTCAAAAGCTAAAATAGAACAAAGCATTTCAGCTTCAATGGATAACAAAAGCTATTTCGCTCTCTTATTCTCTTTAACCACTTTGCTTGTGGATATTTTTATCAACAGAGGAGGAAGGGAACTCAGTCTAGGTAGGGTAGTATCATTGCCCTCCACCCACACCCTACCATTGAAATGAGTCCCTTAACAAAATCAGGAGAGTGCTGTGGAATCCGTGAGTGTCATCAATAATAGTCGTTACATATGACAACACAAACAAACAACTGAATGAGTGGAGTGTAAATGAGTAGGGGGGGTGGGACAGGAAATGGTGATTCTATATTGGGGTCTCTATGGCCCTATATATAGAGAGAGTGCTCCTATATAGAGATACCCAGATGATAACAATACACAAATCGATAACAACAATCACAAATACTTATCTGAAAATAGCAACCAGGTAAGTCAATGTTACCAAATCAAAAGATGCTTCGTGAATTTTTATCCGGATTAATGGTCATTAACTTCTTAAGCTGGCCATCATCTATAGCCAAACCTCATGAAGTAAGGCAGCCATGAATGGATCTGTGAGGTGAAAGAGAGAAACATGCTCGAAGATAGACCAGTTGGTGAGAGGTAATTGCACTATTCGTTTGTAGAGAATTTCATTGACCTCGAGATACCACCTAGGACTTGAGATTAGAAGGCTTACAAGTGACACTAATTTTTAGCTGACCTGCTCATCACCTTAATCAAATGAGTGGTCTAATTGCTGGATATGTTGATTACACGAGGTCAGTGTAATATCCTGAACTACATGTTGAATATCTCAGTGAAGATAATGGACCAATGCATTAAGAAGCCGGCACAGCTGACCACTGTAGGGGATTGGAACCAGCTAAATGGAGGAAAATATGTAATTACATATTGAATCTCTATATTTAAAAAAAATACCCCATAAATTCAATACACCAGTGAATTTGAGGTCCATACAGTTATGTAACTAGGGACTCGTGAGTGGATGTGTAGTTTTATTCCCACACATTTGAGAAATGGTTTTCGTAACGTTTCTCCCTTTCCCTCATATGGTCAGACATTCAATGTTGCAAATACTTCCAACCTTCATAGTGGTCTCTTTGAATAATAACCCATTCCATATCTACCCCACCTTCCATTTCTTTACTCAGTGCGTAAATGTGGTTACTAAGATACGACAACGTGTTGCTATGGACGCGTGGGCGTACTGAGGCAAAAGGGCTCGAGCTGAAAGAATATTCTGCTATGCAGGAAGACATAACAGAAAAGGAAAAACTGTTATGAAAGGTATGCAATTGAAAGGAAGCTGAAGTGTATTTTGACGGAGTGCAAACGGACAATTGATACCTCAACAAATCTGCAGCTTGGATGTCCATATATTCTTCTGGACATTCCACCATGGATGAGGTGTATGGATTTGGAGACCCTGTTCAAAATGTCACTAAAAGGAGGATACAACTTTTTGGTAATTTGCACTTTGCCTACACAAATCAGTAGTTATGGTTAAGGATGAGAGGTGGACCTCTCTAGAATAAACAAATACAAGTTTCCCACGCACCAACTGGAAGCCCTTAATTCTGCCAAACAATTCTAATACCCTTTGACAGTGTTGTAAATGCCCATATTGGCTGTTGTACAAACACAACACAACACCAACATCCTTATCACGATCAATGGCCAATTTAGTATCCACCACTAAAGGGATTATTTCTCAGGTTTTATCGCTTCCAACACATATTATCAGTTATGAAACATAATGGCAATGATAAGCAGGTTAGAGAGAGAAGGGTGCTGATGGATAGAGTGAGTTAAAGGGTAAGTCATCATTAGCTATATGAGTGAAGAGGAGGTAATTGGTAGAGAGACAGAGAGAAAGAGAGAGAGAGAGAGATAGAGCAAGAGAGAGGGAGAGGGAGAGAGAGTGGGGGTGAAATAAAAAAAAAAGAATGATCTAGTAGTGTGTGAATGAACTGGACAAATGGTCATGTGGTTATCACTGCATTCACTGCACCTCAAGAAAATTCACCATTGTTATCAAAAATTATGACAAATTGCAAAGGCCAATAAACCGAGGAGGAGTAGATGAGTTTAGAGAGAGGCTCAACAAAACCCAACGAAATGAAAGTATAGATGGTACTGTAGCTTCATTCTAAAGCCAAAATGAAGGGTACCTTTTACCTCTCTTTCTCCCTTGCTCTCTCTTTCCCCTGTCTGTACTGTGCCTCTCTGCCCACAGACTCTCGCTCTCCCTTGAACAATTACGCAACATATCACCAAACACCATTTTCTCTGATTCTCATTGTTGATTATATGTCTTTGTCTCACCTTTGTCCTTCCACTATTTTTTGTCCCCTCTCCTCCCTCCTTCCTTTGCTCTTTCACTATGTAGTGAAAATCAGATTTTTGTCAATAAGCAAATACACAATCATCTCTGCTCATTGCATGTCTATCCATTCCTATCTATCCAATCTATGGTCCAAAATAAGAGAGAGAGAGAGAAAGAGAAAGAGAAAAAGAGCAGGAAAGACTGACTGACAGAGGGTGAATAAAAAAACTGCTGCTAGTAGGTCTCTGATGATGTCAGACATCTACACCACATCACCATAGCAACCCAACATCAGCACCAACTTACTGAGAAAGGAGTAAGAGAGAAAAAGAGGGTGGAAATGTCTGTGGTGGCATGTAACAGTGGGATGCTTTTACATATTATATACACATACATTAAGTATTACACATCACACAATGTGGTTTGCAAATGTTCAATTAAATCACTCCTTTCTGTCAATGCTCAACGCAATCCTAACCATTATATTGAGGGCCTTAATAGAAGACACTAATGTTGACTAATCATTCTTCACACATTTTTACCATATAATGCATCCAGAAAGTCTTAGTTATAAGACACTTTAGTTATAAGACAGAAGGAAGAATGGAAAACACTTCTCTAATCTTTTCATTCAAACTATACCATCAGAACTATTGTCCTCATGATGCCCCGTGGGTTCAGATAGTCCAAAGACCACCAGGGGAGGGGGTAGAGAGGGTGAGCTTGACACCCCCTGTACTAGGCGACTGCTCCCCCTCTTCCGAGACCCAAGTTCTAAAAATAAACTGAGTACTGGAAAAAAATAGAAAAGTACAAGGCTACAGGCTCTGGAAGCATCATCAGAGGAAGGGAGGGAGGGAGAGAGGGGGTTGAGGGAGGACGGGGGATTGGAAGCAGTCAGTGGGTATGTGTGGGCGTTTGTTCGCTTCACTTCCACTGGTTATGGCTGTCTATGAATCTGGCTGCATTCACACCAGACAAACATGCAGACGGTGTGTGAAACACCCTAACCTGCACTCTATACATGTGAAAGCATGCACAAACAAAGCACACTGGAAGCTATAGCATTTTCCTGTAAGGGCTTATGGTTCACGCTGGTTATTAATAACTGCACCACGCACACTCTACGCTGCCATGCATGTCGCAGACTGTCCAGCCATCTCGCTGTCTTCTGTCCTACTGGACTCAGCTTGTCATATGTCAATATTCCAACTCATCATACCTGATCTTAACTGCTGTAGCCCTCTACCTCTCTTCTACGTCACTCAGTCTTTTTCATCAACACTCCTTCCTTCCCTCTTGCCCCATCTTCTCTTGCTCGCGCTTCGACGCAGGAGTGGGAGGTGTTGCTAGGCGACAGATTAGCTCCTTTCTTTCAAGAAGCAGAGCAAAGACCTTGATTCTCTGGGTGTAAAAATAAACACCAGTGTAAAGAAAGAGAGTCTTAAGGAAAGGACAAGTATCCTTCACCTCTGCCACGAGAGGCGAACATTTATTTCCTCAGAAAAATATTTTTCTACAACCCTCTTGTGTTTTTCCTCAGAATACTCTGCTTTCCTGGAGAGGGTGAGACTTAATACACATATCATTTCAATTTGGGATAATGATAACTATCTATCACTAACTATATCTCTATAGATATCTACAGTGCCTTCGGAAAGTATTCAGACACCTTGACTTTTTCCACATTTTGTTATGTTACAGCCTTATTCTAAAATTGATTAAATAAATAAAAATCCTCAGCAATCTACACACAATACCCCATAGTGACAAAGCGAAAACAGGTTTTTAGAAATTTTGGCAAATGTATTCAAAATAAAAAACAGAAATACCTTATTTACATAAGTATTCAGAGCCTTTGCAATGAGACTCGAAATTGAGCTCAGGTGCATCCTATTCCATTGATCATCCTTGAGATGTTTCTACAACTTGATTGGAATCCACCTGTGGTAAATTCAATTAATTGGACATGATTTGGAAAGGCACAGACCTATCTATATAAAGGTCCCACAGTTGACAGTGCATGTCGCTCTGGATAAGAGCGTCTGCTAAATGACTAAAATGTAAATGTAAAAATGTAATGTCAGAGCAAAAACCAAGCCATGAGGTCGAAGGAATTGTCCGTAGTGCTCATAGACAGGATTGTGTCAAGGCACAGATCTGGGGAAGGCTACCAAAACAGTTCTGCACCATTGAAGGTCCCCAAGAACACAGTGGCCTCCATCATTATTAAATGGAAGAAGTTTGGAACCACCAAGACTCTTCCTAGAGCTGGCCAAACTGAGCAATCCGGGGAGAAGGGCCTTGGTCAGGGAGGTGACCAAGAACCCGATGGTCACTCCGACAGAGCTCTAGAGCTCCTCTGTGGAGATGGGAGAACCTTCCAGAAGGACAACGATCTCTGCAGCACTCCACCAATCAGGCCTGATTGGTAGAGTGGCCAGACGGAAGCCACATCTCAGTAAAAGGCACATGACCGCCTGCTTGGAGTTTGTCAAAAGGCACCTAAAGACTCTCAGACCATGAGAAACAAGATTCTCTGGTCTGATGAAAGTAAGATTGAACTCTTTGGCCTGAATGCCAAGCGTCACGTCTGGAGCAAACCTGGCACCATCTCTACGGTGAAGCATGGTGGTGGCAGCATCAAGCTGTGGGGATGTTTTTCAGCAGCAAGGACTGGGAGACTAGTCAGCATCGAGGCAAAGATGAACGGAGAAAAGTACATAGAGATCCTTGATGAAAACCTGCTCAGGACCACCGACTGGGGGCGAAGGTTCACCTTCCAACAGGACAACGACCCTAAGCACACAGCAAATTTAATCCAGTTTAGAATAAGGCTGTAACCTAACAATGTGGTAAAGTCAAGGGGTATGAATGCCTTTCGAATGCACTGTATATCTCTATTCCAGTAACAATATATGCCAGTAACAATCATTGACTTCTTAACAACTATTGTTATCTAACAGAAACTCTTACCAAGAAAGATCCTTTCTCCCAGGTTTCATGGTTAGATAAGAAATACTTGGTTAGACAATAATGCTGAGAAGACAGGTGAGCTACAAACTGTTCCCTTAAGTCAGATGGCCAGAGATTGCAGTAGAATAGCCTACATACGGTTTGCTTTCCATCCGACGCTCAACCCATTCTCTCTGTTACATTTACACTGTGGAAACTGCTGAGAGACACCTGTTGCCATGGGTGATGCCGAACGATTTGGCCCTTTATGGACTGACTGCAGTTAATGTAACCAACACGTAGGCTACAACTTGTTCTTTATCAACACGTTATGTGTTTGTTATGTAGGTGTGCATTTTGCATGTTTTAGTGTGTTAAGTGATAATGCCCTCGAAGCCGGTATTGATATATCCTCCAAACACCGACTTCGAGGGCATTATCACTTTTATACAATGGGTTCCCAACATATTCAAATAATGATTAACATATTTGAATTAAACGTTATTTTGAATTCATTCATACTATTTCATCCTTCCACAAGATGTAGTCTCGACACAAATCTAGGGTTGATCCCCAAGCTGGTGGTCGTTCGTTCTATCCGTTCGGTTGCCAGAGATGCGACCTAGACTTTTTGTTTATCTATGTACGCGACCCAGTCGTTCGTTCTAAATGTTCCATTGCAGTACTGGCTGGCAACGTTCTTATCCCTTGCTTGTTAGCTAGCTAATTTACAGTCATGTCAAAAAGTGCAGCCAGAATAACAGCAAAGTAGCCGCATTTGCATTTGTTTAAGCTGTTTTCTAGTGACATTTATTTGGATACATCCATAACAATGAGCTAACGAGGCGCGATTTCGCTTGGCATGGAAAATGTGCTCACTCGTCAGGACACTGTTGTTCAGAGGAGCTTTCCAACAACACAGCTAACACAACCACTTCAAACTGAAGCTGGAAAGACTGCAAAGTAGCTGCACTTCGTTTCGTTTGACCTTTTTTCAATTGAAATTTCTTTATATATATATATCCATAAAAATTATGCCAGCTGATTCATGATTTCAACCGGTTGAGAAATGCTGCCTGTCTGTCTCGCCCCGACTCCCGACACGTTCATTACTATGGGACAGCTGGAGAACAAATTTGAATATTGAAACAATGTTGCAAATTTCGGAGACAGACAGCAAGGTTTATACAAATCTCCACTGTTGAAAACTAAATGTTAGTCTAAAAGAAATGTGAGATAATGTTTAGATGCTTTTTATAGTGGAGATCAAGTTTATAAAGTGCCTGTCTGGGCTGATCAGACAGTGAATTGTGCAGTCAGATGGAACAGAGTAAATAGGCATTTTAACTTGTGGAATAGACACCGGCTGGAATGCGGTTTTAACCAATCAGCATTCAGGATTAGACCCACCCGTTGTATAATGCGGAAGCATCACTGGATGTCATTGAGCCATGAGACAGCCTAATTGGATTCATTGAAGTCCTCTCAAATAGATAGGCTACTCATCCCTGCAACCCTCTTACCCTTTCACATCGGCCTGCCCACTGCCATGTTCCCGTCTCCCACCCAGCCGTGATACCTACACGGCCCGGCTCATAATGGCTGCCATTATCATGACAAGCACAACAATGGAAGTGATGGCAATTTGTCCAGGCCACTGCTGAGTCAACACAGTGTGTAGGACACGAAGTGCTTCTGAAACTGCCAGGTGAAAAAAATACAATAAGTGCCATACTATTTTTGGTGATTTGTGGGATGGAAATAGCTATGCCGTGTTTTGAATAATCGTGATCCAAAAATGATATTGTATTGGAGTAAAAATACATAGTAGCCTACCAACAACCATCAGACCAGAGCATAGATTCCTCAAACATCTCTGGATGCCAGACATCTGGCTATAGGCCTACCTCCCTGACAACTTACAGTGAGGGAAAAAAGTATTTGATCCCCTGCTGATTTTGTACGTTTGCCCACTGACAAAGACATGATCAGTCTATAATTTTAATGGTAGGTTTATTTGAACAGTGAGAGACAGAATAACAACAACAAAATCCAGAAAAACGCATGTCAAAAATGTTATAAATTGATTTGCATTTTAATGAGGGAAATAAGTATTTGACCCCTCTGCAAAACATGACTTAGTACTTGGTGGCAAAACCCTTGTTGGCAATCACAGAGGTCAGACGTTTCTTGTAGTTGGCCACCAGGTTTGCACACATCTCAGGAGGGATTTTGTCCCACTCGTCTTTGCAGATCTTCTCCAAGTCATTATGGTTTTGAGGCTGACGTTTGGCAACTCGAACCTTCAGCTCCCTCCACAGATTTTCTATGGGATTAAGGTCTGGAGACTGGCTAGGCCACTCCAGGACCTTAATGTGCTTCTTCTTGAGCCACTCCTTTGTTGCCTTGGCCGTGTGTTTTGGGTCATTGTCATGCTGGAATACCCATCCACAACCCATTTTCAATGCCCTGGCTGAGGGAAGGAGGTTCTCACCCAGGATTTGACGGTACATGGCCCCGTCCATCGTCCCTTTGATGCGGTGAAGTTGTCCTGTCCCCTTAGCAGAAAAACACAGCCAAAGCATAATGTTTCCACCTCCATGTTTGACGGTGGGGATGGTGTTCTTGGGGTCATAGGCAGCATTCCTCCTCCTCCAAACACGGCGAGTTGAGTTGATGCCAAAGAGCTCGATTTTGGTCTCATCTGACCACAACACTTTCACCCAGTTCTCCTCTGAATCATTCAGATGTTCATTGGCAAACTTCAGACGGGCCTGTATATGTGCTTTCTTGAGCAGGGGGACCTTGCGGGCGCTGCAGGATTTCAGTCCTTCACGGCGTAGTGTGTTACCAATTGTTTTCTTGGTGACTATGGTCCCAGCTGCTTTGAGATCATTGACAAGATCCTCCCGTGTCGTTCTGAGCTGATTCCTCACCGTTCTCATGATCATTGCAACTCCACGAGGTGAGATCTTGCATGGAGCCCCAGGCCGAGGGCGATTGACAGTCTTTTGTGTTTCTTCCATTTGCGAATAATCGCACCAACTGTTGTCACCTTCTCACCAAGCTGCTTGGGGATGGTCTTGTAGCCCGTTCCAGCCTTGTGTAGGTCTACAATCTTGTCCCTGACATCCTTGGAGAGCTCTTTGGTCCTGGCCATGGTGGAGAGTTTGGAATCTGATTGATTGATTGCTTCTTTGGACAGGTGTCTTTTATACAGGTAACAAGCTGAGATTAGGAGCACTCCCTTTAAGAGTGTGCTCCTAATCTCAGCTCGTTACCTGTATAAAAGATACCTGGGAGCCAGAAATCTTTCTGATTGAGAGGGGGTCAAATTCTTATTTCCCTTATTAAAATGCAAATCAATTTATAACATTTTTGACATGCGTTTTTCTGGATTTTTGTGTTGTTATCCTGTCTCTCACTGTTCAAATAAACCTACCATTAAAATTATAGACTGGTAATTTCTTTGTCAGTGGGCAAACGTACAAAATCAGCAGGAGATCAAATACTTTTTTCCCTCACTGTATATGGTTGTAGTTCTTCTCATTCAGAGAACTGTCTGTGATTTTATCCACAATACAATAACACAGGTCAACAGTCAGCAAAGTATGAGTAGAGAAGACAGACCTATGATGTAAGCTAATGCGGATCCATTTGATCATTCATGTACAGTATGTCATGTGGGAAGCTGTTCATATGCATTTGCGGAAAGTACACAATTCTATATGTCAATCAGATTGTAGGAAGCTGTTTATACTACTCTGTCACAACACATCATCCATTGTTACTGTACATTTCTGCATTTGCGGAAAGCAATATTTGATGAACGCCATCGCTCTATGTGACAATTATGGTGTTAGAGAGCGGTGTATCGCTATAGAGAGCTGAAACGTCTATGTAGCTGTCCATGGTGCTGAAATCTATTGCGGCAGCTCTAAACTAAAGCATTTGCGGGGAGAGGGAAGGTTGCTTTGTGGTGTGATGGCATCTTTAAGGCACATACCAACTTCTATATGTCAATCCAATTGTGAGAAGCTGTTTATACTACTCTGTCACAACACGTTATCCATTGTTACTGTATCTTTCCAAATGGACCACATTTGGAGATCCGTGAAATCGAAGTTTGTGAACATGCAACATGTTAGACGCGTTACACTTATGACTATTAATCTATTTTGAGCCTTAAAAAAAGCATCTGTCTAAAAATAGGGACAATTGGAGATGGAAGCGGGGGTGCGCCACTGAGTGCATGTGTCAGTCACTGGTGAGAGCTATTTATAGAAACGACGAGATTCATCTCTGCGCTCAGCTCTGTTTGCAACAGGTGTAGTGTGTGTGTATGAACACTCTGAGTATCCTATAAAATATATAAAAGACTACAAAACAGTTTGTATGCTTCAAATATCACATAGACTATTTGCTGAACTTTAACACGCAGTAAGAACACCAAGACACAATTGTTGCAACATACCTTCTTCATACAGTTCCTTTCAAATAATTTCACAAAACATCACATTTCATCTCAAATTGAGCTTCCACAATTTACTGGATCCGACTGTCGTCTGTCACAGGTTTTTCCACATCAGTAGTAGAAGTAGTTAAAAATGACTGCTGCACAGCCTCCATCCCCAACCAAGCCTTCCAACATTATGATTTAGGCAACGTTTTATAGGATAGTTTGATTGAAGAGGATGTATTTTGGGCAAGATCAAACTCTGGTCTTTTCTGTTCAGCCCATAGAGAACGGGTTGGGTATGATCAGGTTATTGGGATCTATGTTTTTCGACAAAGCAAAAAATACACAATTTGCTAAATACAAACATGGGTGCTTCTAAATAAGATAACACTGTAACCTTTGGAAATGGTTACAAGGCTTTCCCAAATAATTCCCAGTTTGGATGCAATCCACACATAGCCTAAGGTTTTCAACCAGAAGAATCAGCCAGGTTTCGATGCATAGACAAGACATAGCTCAGCATCACCCTTAGCTACATTCCGCTCAAATTACCTTAAAAGGATGGATGTTGCAGTTTATGTAACATATAGGCTATACAGCGCGATTAGCCTGTCTCTCTTACAGTATGCCCTGTAGGATTACCGACCCCCCTCCTCTGCCTTTGCGTGTTAGCCCCGGAGGCACTGCGCAGCCTGACAACGGAATTACAGTCAGAATGGTGCACTCCATTCATAAAAAGAGACTGAATATGGTGATGTAACACTGCCCCACTGTCCCGCGTTTCTCCCTGAAGCAGAATTCCACCGATGCTAGAATATATTTTTGCTGGAATATCGTTAATGTATAACGTTGGCATGCATCTGCATGTGTTACCCTAGAGGTCGACGGTGGACGGTTTTACGGAATGCATCGCATCGTTCATAATCATAACATGAAACATAATATGAGCTGGTCTGGCGAGGCATAGATGCATTTGCATCATGTAGGCTACTGATAACTTAGACTACACTATATTAGGAATTATACATTTTCAGAGAGGATCAATTGTTCCTCGGGTGCCAGACATAGAAATAGAGCTTCTCTTTCGTATGCATCTCAGTTTCACTGCCCCCCCCCCCCTCCCGTACACCGGGGTCCGGTGACTCCGTCTACGTTTTACGTTTGTCTCCGCCCATTCCTCGGTTTTGTCCAAATCGGGCTTTTTGCGTCGCCGGAGCTCCGGATATCAAGCCAACGTCATCATTGTGTAGAGGGAAGCGCTGACGTCAGAAAAGTGTCACCGAAAGGAGAGGGTAGGAGCGGTAGGGGGAGCGGGCAGAGGGAGAGAATTTCACCATTGCTAACATTGAATCTCCCTCGGCCCCCCTTCCCTCTAGCCCCCCTCTCCCTACGACGTCGGTGTTGGCGCGTTGGGAGCCCCCCTTCGTCACCGGAATCCCAGCCTATATAACTTACTCGAGAGCAGAGTCCCTCCACCAGATTTACGGGATCCGGATATCTGGGCGAGAGACGGCTACTACAGCCGCCGAATCACTCACACTCCGAACCGGTGGAAAGCCATCCAGCGGCTAGCCAGTAACCTTACTGGACGCTGTGGCGGAACCGAAGAGGAAAAAAGAAAGGATATGAGAAGGTCTGAAGCCTTACTCTGGAACGAGCTGAGATGAAAGTCCAATAGTAAAACGACAAGGTTATTACTACTAGCCTATCTCTCTGACACCTCATCTTGGCGGAAAGAGTCCCAAACCTCATCTGACGCAACGGTCAATACTCCGTTGAGTTTCACATTCAACTCCAGGGAATTTAGTCAACCACTATAACAGGCTACAATGTATCGATCAACGAAAGGCGCGTCGAAAGCTCGAAGGGACCAAATCAACGCAGAGATTCGGAACCTGAAGGACTTGCTTCCCATATCCGATGCTGACAAGGCACGGCTCTCATACCTACATATCATGTCCCTTGCCAGCATGTACACCAGAAAATCGGTCTTCTTCTCTCAAGGTAAGCGCGACTTAGCTTATAACAGACAAGTTCAAATACACTCAGTGTATAATCCATAGCCTGCCTGTTGATTCATAACTAAGAAATGCTTGTGAATGAAACATATACTGACAAACTGTTGCTTCCATCCGTCTGAGCTAGTTGCATGCTACTTTGGGCTTTCCGCTTGAATCAACAGGTCTTGTCGAAAGAAACAGTTGATGAACTTCATATCTATATGTGAATTATGTTGTTTAGGAATACATATAATGGAATATTATAGTGCTCTGTTTGATGTTCTGGCGTGAAAAACTATTTTAGAGCGGAGTGTCGCTATCTAGGACTGAAACGCTTCTATCGCTGTCCATGGTACTGAAATGTAATGCGGCCGTTCTATAGCCATTGCGGGGAGCAGAAACGTTACATTTGTGGAATGATGACATCCTTTACCTAGACAAAAACATAATAAAACATTTTTTCCCATCATCTTTTGTTTTTAGAATCGGGATCTGCCGGCAGTCTCGAGGAAAGCTCGAGGTTCCTGTCTTTCCACGAGCTGTCAGAGCTGGTGCAGGAGCTACCAGGGTTCCTTCTCCTGCTGACGGGGGAAGGCAAGCTGCTCTACCTGTCAGACAGCGTCTCCGACAGCCTCGGCCACTCCATGGTGAGTCCACGGGAGACCATATCATGTCTAAATATGAAACTAGTAAGTTAGCTGAAATTTAGATTTTGTCTCAAGGATTCCATGAATATACTAAATAAGAACTACTCTTTCTCGATGTTTCAGGTGGATCTGGTTGCCCAGGGTGACAGTGTGTATGATATCATTGACCCTACTGACCACTTCATCATGAGGACCAACCTGGCCCCTCCTACATCAACTGATACAGGTAAGACACGCCTCCATATTTCCAATGGTACAGAAACGCGTTGCAAATGGCTTGCATTTATATCACTCAGATCATTTCTGATATTCACAATCCTTCCTTACCTCTTCTTTCTCTCAGATCGTCTATTCCGTTGTCGTTTCAATACTTCCAAGTCGGTGCGCAGGCAGAGTGCTGGGAACAAGCTGGTTCTGATCCGGGCGCGCTGCCTTTTCCCACCCTCCTCTTCTACCACCCCTAGCTCCTACTGGACATCCAATCCTGTCTGGATGTGCTTCTGTTCCCCTCTGGAGGCCATCCAGACCCACTCTGGCCCTGGGGGGGACCAAGTTCCTGCTCTGATCCCTCCTGCTGCGGAGAACAACTTCTTCCTAGCCTCGTTCCAGTCTCAACACAGCCGAGACATGAGGCTCCAGAATGCACAAGACAGGTGAGGTCACACCCAATGACCAGGCAGTGCCACCTGTTGCTTTAGATCATCTGAGTGATGGCATGACTTGTATGCTTTATAGTTAGAAGTATGTTAAACACATAGACTTACCATGTCTTCTCTCCATCTTCCCTGCAGTGTCAGTGTTTACCTTGGCCTTGATGTGTCAGCCCTGAGGTCTCGCTCCTGGTACAGCCTCCTCCACCCACAGGACCTGTCACACGCCTCCACTCAGCACTATAGCCTGTGTAAGTACCAATTCAGTTCACCACACAACAACCACACACAGACGCACCAACACACATCAACACAAATGCGAACTCAATTATAATTTATCCACCATTACATGGAGCAATCTTCACTACAAACTCACCATTAAAGTTCTGTGATGTGATCAGTTGTAGAACAATGTCTGATGTTGATGTTCTCTCTTTGTTCCCCCACAGTGAGAGAAGGAGGAGAGGGTAGATCTGAGATGGTGGTACGGGTGGAGTCTGCAGACCACTCCTGGGTCTGGCTCTACATGGTACTGCAGCTGGAGGCAGGAGACAGCCCCATCAGCAGCAACAACTACATCATCAGGTACTACCTCTACCCTATGACAGATCATTATAACACATTGTCAATAGATATAAAGGAGATGACTGATTGCAAGAAGCACAAGGGAATCTTACTGACCATTTCCATCTCTCTCTCTTTCTGTTTCTCTCTCAGTGAGACGGAGGCGTGGTCAGTGAGACAGCAGCTGAGCACAGAGCAGACCCAGCTGACCCTTGTACTGAGTACCAGTACCTCCCGCCAGGACAGCCTGAGCCTGTCCAGCCCAGACCAAGTCTTCACCCCAGGCAGCAGTGGCCTCTCAGCCCAGTCCTTTGACTTCAGCATGACTGTGTCCAGCAGTGTGGGCTCCTCCGACGAGACAGGGGGCGCCACCACTGAGCCAATGCAGGTGGAGGGTGACCCTCGCTCTAGTATTTCCTCTATTGAGGAGGAGAGCTTCTTCCAGCAGCAGCAGATGCCTGCCCCTGTCCAAAGCCCCTCTGCTGCCTCCTCCCCCACCCCAGTTACCGTTGCAACGGTAGCAGACCTGGACTTCCTCACTCAGAACATTCTCCTGCCCCCCTCCTTCCAGCTCGAGCCCCCGCTGCCCACCCTCCCCCTTCCCCTCCCCCCAGTGCCCACCTCCCAGGAGCAGCAGACCAAAGAGTTTGTGTGCACGCCCCCCTACACACCCCAGCTGGGCGTGGGCAGCTTCCTGTTCAGCGAGCCCCTCTTTAGCTTCGACCCCACAGGCACCACCACACCCCCTCCCTCCACCACCACCACAGCTACAGCCACCACCTCCATCGCCCCCTCCGCCCCACCCACCACAGCCTCCAGTCCTGCTCCCCCCTCCTCCCTGTGCCTCACTGGTCCCTCCACTGACCTGTTCTTCCCTGCCGATCCCTGCAGTGGCTCTCTCTATGAGAAGCTACCCCCCACCCCTGACAGCCCTGGGGATGGGGACTGCACAGTGATGACCTTGCCAGAGGTTCGGGGACCCCTGTATGTAGATGTCCCTTTAGGGCCCTTTCACTACCCCCTCGACGGCCTCCTCACCCCAGAGGCCTCCCCCGGTAAACAGCCTGGTCTCTCTTTCTTCTCCCTGGAGAAAGAGAGGGAGAAGGAGAGAGCAGAGATCTCCTTCTTAGCTCAGCACATCAGCTCCTTAGCAGAGGGATTCTACCTGGATCCTCTCTTATCCAAGCTATCCCCTCCTTCCATGTCCCCCTCCCCCACCCTAGCACCATCCCTAGCCACCGCTGGTGTTGACTCTATCCACATGCTGGGAGAGTTTTGCCCCGTTAAAGCATGGAGAGGCCTGGACTTCCCCATATACCAAGATGATGATGACTCTCTGTTTGAAGAGAGCATCTTAGAAGCCTTTCTCCAGGACTTCTCCACCCCTCCGCCCCTCTCCCCCACCCCCTCCATCCCCCCGCCCTCTCCCCCTAACCCAGTGTGCTGGCACTCACCCTCCCACTTTGAGGGGGTCAGCCACTTCTGTAGCGTCCAATCAGCGCACTGTAACCCCACGGCCAGGTGCGGGGCGACATTGGCTGGCGAGGCCGGGGCGATGGCAGAATGGGAGGGGCTGGGAGAGGAGTCGATGGAGATCGAGGTGGCGTCATCACCTCTGTCTTCCTGTTCCTCCATCACAGCATCCCCTCCCCTGCGACTCATTGCCTCCCCCACCTTCGCCCCCTCCACGCCCGTCGCCCCCAACATGCCGGCCGTGCCTTGCGCCCAGTCCCTCCTGGAGGAGCTGGCCGCCCTGGAACCCATGTTTGGGGCAGGTGCCTCGATCGCCCCTGGCTTGGGGCAGCAACCTGAGTTGTATCAACTCCAGTGTCACCAGCCGCCACAGTGCTTCCACAAAGGTGAGAATCATTCAGTTAACTTGTTCTACTGTCTTTCTCTGTTTGATAAATTTATGAATATGTGTTAACCCTGAACATACAAGACTAATGCCCCTTTCTCTTTCTCTCTTGTGTTTTTCAGATGGGAGTGGAAGTGTTCCTCCGTTCTAAAATAAGTCTGTGACTTACTTCATTAAGTATGGCATATTGTCATATTTCGTGGAGCTATTTTACTGAAAAGTAAAGATGATTTAAGTGTATAAATATATACATAATGTATACTACTGAAGGACTTTAACTCCTACATGTCTACTGAGGACAAAGATTGCCTTCATATTTTTGTTCATTTATTTATTAACAATTTCACATTTAATTTCAACATTGACATAATGGTGCAATATTTACCAACTGAATGTACCCATGACTGACTGAGTTTTGGGTCCATTTGGTGCCACAGCTTTTCTGTAACATGAGCTTCAGATTTTATCAGACAGAGACGTAACAAAACCTCTGACCTTGTAAAGCGCCGTTTAACTTCCAGACGCGCATTTGTATTCACTCATAGTGAAAAACCTGTTGTGAACAAAACAATAAGAATACCTTCTTTGATATTTCAATAGGGAAATGACTTAGAGCATTATTGCTTGTAATGCAGCAACGCAAACCCAAATCACAAATGTGGTGAAAGTTTATGTTTACAAAATCTCTACTGACCTGGTACAACCGATGACAGTAGCTGACAAAAGGGGACCAGATTTCCTCTCTCACATCCTCAATATTCAGTTTCCAGAGAGACACAGTTCTTCTACTCTGACCTTATTGTACTCCTCCCTTGTCATAGCTTTAATGGCCATGTCTAAACTTACAAATACTGTAGTCAAACTAACCTAATACTTCAGACACTTTGAGCTTTGAGTTTGCGGCTGCCCATTTTAAAACATTTGGCTTCATGTTATTTCTCCATTACAAACTTGTGTATCAATGTGATGGTGTGCAACCAAAAAAAAAACAATACAAAACATATGAAGACATAGGTCTTGGAATGTCCACAAGCAAGAACACATGACGAAGGTTTCCGTCCTTTACCAGAAGGCGTTGCCAAATGGAAATCGTCTGGAAGTTACTCAACAACTGTGTGTGGTTCTGTTGTGTACAGGACCAGCACATTGTACATTAGACTCTGAATGTGGGCTCTTTAGGTCATTGTTCTCTTGGGCTTGGCTTCAAGGGCAGCTCTGCTGGATTTTCTTGCAGCATCAATATTTGCAATGCTGGCAGTTTATAGCGGCTCCTGTGTGCCTGGCATGGCCATGACCTGCTGAACTCTGAACTCTATCTGAACTCTTTCTCTGTGTCCATGAACCAATGGACAGACAGTCACATCATAGCTCTACGTGAGTTATGGTGTTGTGGGGCACAATATGGCTGTGAATGACTGTATGATTCTTCTTTTTTGAGAGGGGTTTGACAAAAATGGAAGTTTTGTTTTAAAAAATGACCTGAAAATAGTGTGATGGGGTGCTATTTCTATTCAGTTCCTCCTAAGCGACACAGGTTGAGAATGGTACTATTCCCATGGTGTCGACATGCTAACGTAGAGTTGTCTACGGTCAAGTAAAGGATTGATTCCTACGTTCTAGCTATTAAATGCTAAGTTTAACATATGTTTAAGTATTATATTGTATGTGTTAAATTGAAAAAGAAAAAACTATTGATGTTCAATGCATAATGCATTATGTCTGTGGATATATGCACATGCAATTTTTTTGAAGGGTTGTACATATTTGTACATTTGTATGAATACATCAGTCTGTACATGTCAGAGACATTTCTATTGTTTAAGATGGACTATATACATGATGATATATTGAAGAATGGACATTGTGGATCAGTGTTCTCTTGTGTTGCTGATAAGTGTATTTGGTTGTCAAACAAATGCATTTATATTAAAGTGCACTTAAAGCGGCTGGATCCCTCTGTGTTGTCACTTCCAGTCCTCCTCACCCTCCTCCTCCTTCTACCTACTCTCATCATCTTCCCCCCATCCCTCCTTCCTCTTCCCTCCCTCCCTCGCTCTCTCCTCCGTTTCTTCCCCTGGAGCGAGCTCCGCTCAGCAACAGCACTGACGCCACGATCTGACTCAGACTGACGCACACGCTCCACACCGAGGCTCTCACACACAGACACACAGGGGCGGACTGGGACCAGAAATCGGCTCTGGCATTTGTAACTTGCCGGCTAATGTTTTTCCACCTGACCTTTTTTCCCCCTCCAAGCCCCCACAATGTTTTTCCTTGAAGCCCCCATTATTAGCCAGATAATTATATTTTGCACAAAAAAACTAAACTAGTTAGACAGGCCCACAAGGCAAAAGATTGACCAGCCCATTTGACATTTGTCCAAAATGCCAGATGGCCAGCCCGCCCCTGCAAGCACACACAATAGGAGCCCCCCATCTTTACAAATAGCAGCAGCTCACACTCACTCAATGTACCTGCTACTCTGAGAGCGTGCTGTGATGGTGTCAGACTCCATATATAGGCATTCCTGTGTCGAAGCTCTGATTCAAGCAGCCCCCTCTTTCCTCAGCCTCCGATTCAGATGGGAGGGAGGACTGGGGGAGCCAGAGAGAGAGAACGAGAGAGAGGGGAGAGAGGGGGGAGAAAAGGAGAGCAAGAGCAGAGAGGAAGCCAAAACCAGAGAGAAAGAGGGACAGAAATTATGAATGTACTATCAATCACTGACTAGTACCCAGTGAAAGCTCTGTGCTCTTCACATCATGGAGGGCACATTTGGGTAAAATCACTAATGTTACATGAGTGATGGGCATTGCCATGTTACTGTGCAAATGCATCCTGCCACCTCTCTCATCTCCTTTGACATTTAGAATAGTCATCCCCCAGGTCCCTCAAATCTAATCTCAGAAGCAGATCTGTAGGATAGGGTACAAGTATGAGACCTTTAATATCTTATATACTAAACCTGGAGAGACAAAGCTTTGCCATAGCAACATTATGTTTCAGCACCAGACGATTTCACTGCAGTGAGCCTCCTGGAAATGAGAGCAGCAGAGATAGAGCAGACTATAGCTCTCTCCTGCCATCTTGTGGCAAGAAAAAGTAGTACATTTTCAACTACGAACTCGTTGAGCCAACTACTGCTGATACTGGAGTGACAGAGGGAGATTCCCAATTGGTTTTTTGGGCGCCTCCTTTCCTGTGTCCTCTCCTCCTCTCGTTTTGAATAAAGGTAAAAGGTAATGGAGGAGAGTGGCGGAGATTGAACGTGGAAGGAAATGCAGAGTAGTTTCTAGAATTTTGGGGGGGCCCTAAGCAGAATTTGGTTGGGGAACCCCCGACCTCACGGATAAAACATTTTAGTGTCCTCTTGGGAGCAGAGTGAAAAATGTGAAGCTATGAAGTTAATGTTCTGCAATTCTATACATTTTGCCTTTGGGTGTATAATATTTTTTGCACTTTTAAAGCAAATTTCCTGCAATTCTACACATTTTGCCATGACTTTTGCCATTCTCACATTTGGTATTTTGGTATTTTATTAGGATCCCCTTTAGCTGTTGTGAAAGCAGCAGCTACTATTCCTGGGGTCCACACAAAACATGAAACATGACATAATACAGAACATTAATAGACAAGAACAGCTCAAGGACATAATTACATACATTTAAAATCGGCACACATAGCCTACACATCAATACCTACACACAAAATATCTAGGTCAAATAGGGGCGAAGCGTTGTGCCGTGAGGTATTGCTTTATCTTTTTTTTTAATCAGGTTTGCTGTTCATTTGAGCAATATGAGATGGAAGGGAGTTCCATGCAATAATGGCTCTATATAATACTGTACACTTTCTTGAATTTGTTCTGGATTTGGGGACTGTGAAAAGACCCCTGGTGGCATGTCTAGTGGGGTAAGTGTGTGTGTCAGAGCACATTAATGTTTCTTATAAAAAGAAGAAGTGATGCAGTCAGTCTCTCCTCAACTCCCAAGTGGACATTCTCTCTTTTTCCCCTGACCCATCTGTCTATCTCCTCATTTGAATTCCATGCTGTCACAGTCACTAGTCCATTCAAGCTTAACATCCTTGTCATTTATCGCCCTCCAGGTTCCCTTGGAGAGTTCCTTTCCTGAGGATGGCTCACCCCTCACAGTTCTGGGTGACTTTAACCTCCCTACGTCTGCCTTTGACTCATTTCTCTCTGTCTCCTTCTTTCCACTCCTTTCCTCTTTTGACCTCACCCTCTCACCGTCCTCCCCTACTCACAAGGCAGGCAATACGCTTGACCTCATCTTTACTAGATGCTGTTCGTCTACTAATCTCACTGCAACTCCCCTCCAAGTCTCCGACCACTACTTTGTATCCTTTTCTCTCTCGCTCTCCTCCAACACTACTCACTCTGCCCCTACTCAGATGGTAATGTGCCGTCGCAACCTTCGCTCTCTCTCTCCCGCTACTCTCTCCTCTTCCATCCTATCATCTCTTCCCTCTGCTAAATCCTTCTCCCTCCGATCTCCTGATTATGCCTCCTCAACCCTCCTCTCCTCCCTTTCTGCATCTTTTGACTCTCTATGTCCCCTATCCTCCCGGCCGGCTCGGTCCTCCCCTCCTGCTCCGTGGCTTGACGACTCATTGCGAGCTCACAGAAGAGGGCTCCGGGCAGCCGAGCGGAAATGGAGGGAAACTAGACTCCATGCGGACCTGTCATCTTTTCACTCCCTCCTCTCTACATTATCTTCCTCTGTTTCCGCTGCTAAAGCCACTTTCTACCACTCTAAATGTCAAGCCTCTGCCTCTAACCCTAGGAAGCTCTTTACCACCTTCTCCTCCCTGCTGAATCCTCCTCCTCCTCCCCCTCCCTCCTCCCTCTCTGTGGATGACTTCGTCAACCATTTTGAAAAGAAGGTTGACGACATCCAATCCTCATTTATTGTCAAATGACACCGCTGGTCCTGCTCACACTGCCCTACCCTATGCTTTGACTTCTTTCTCCCCTCTCTTTCCAGATGAAATCTTGCGACTTGTGATGGCCGGCCGCCCAACAACCTGCCCGCTTGACCCTATCCCCTCCTCTCTTCTCCAGACCATTTCCGGAGACCTTCTCCCTTACCTCACCTCGCTCATCAACTCATCCTTGACCGCTGGCCATGTCCCTTCCATCTTCAAGAGAGCGAGAGTTGCACCCCTCCTCAAAAAACCTACACTCGATCCCTCCGATGTCAACAACTACATACCAGTATCCCTTCTTTCTTTTCTCTCCAAAACTCTTGAGTGTGCCGTCTCTAGCCAACTCTCCTGCTATCTATCTCAGAATTACCTTCTTGATCCAAACCAGTCAGGTTTCAAGACTGGTCATTCAACTGAAACTGCTCTTCTCTGTGTCACGGAGGCTCTCCGCACTGCTAAAGCTAACTCTCTCTCCTCTGCTCTTATCCTTCTAGACCTATCCGCTGACCACCTTCCGGAGACACTTGAAACCCTACCTCTTTAAGGAATACCTGGAATAGTATAAAGTAATCCTTCTTCCCCCACCCCCAATAAAAAAAAAATATATATATATTTTTTAAAAGTGGTTGTCCCACTGGCTATCATAAGTTGAATGCACCAATTTGTAAGTCGCTCTGGATAAGAGCGTCTGCTAAATGATGTAAATGTAAATGTAACTCTTAGCCAAGAGAGACTGGCATGCATAGTATTTATATTAGCCCTTTGATTACAATGAAGAGCAAGACGTGCCGCTCTGTTCTGGGCCAGCTGCAGCTTAACTAGGTCTTTCTTTGCAGCACTTGACCACATAACTGAACAATAATCAAGATTAGACAAAACTAGAGCCTGCAGGACTTGCTTTTTGGAGTGTAGTGTCAAAAAAGCAGAGCATCTCTTTATTATGGACAGACCTCTACCCATCTTTACAACCATTTAATCTATATATATTGACCATGAAAGTTTAAAATCTAAGGTAACACCAAGTAATTTAGTCTCCTCAACTTGTTCAACAGCCACACCATTCATTACCAGATTCAGCTGAGGTCTAAAACTTAGGGAATGATATGTACCAAATACAATGCTCTTAGTTTTAAAGATGTTCAGGACCAGTTTATTACTGGCCACACATTCCAAAACAGACTGTAACTCTTTGTTAAGGGTTTCAGTGTCTTCATTAGCTGTGGTTGCTAATGCGTATATGGTTGAATCATCAGCATACATGGACACACAGGCTTTGTTTAATGCCAGTGGCAGGTCATTGGTAAAAATAGAAGACTAGAGGGCCAAGAGAGCTACCCTGCGGCATTTCCCAGCCCTAATAGGCAAGGTTATGTAACCATATTTAGTCCTACCTGCTATGGTGGTTTGTTTTTGGTTTCATTTCTGCTAAATGACGTAAATGTAAATGTAAATTTTTGAGGTAGAATTACTGTCATGTTATTGATCCGAAATTGCAAACCTTATTTGCACATTCTCTATTCCAGATCCAATGGGTGGGCCTGAGTCTCATCATCTTTCAACTACAGTAGGTCAGCTGTTTCAACCTGGAACACTGTTCTCCTGCTTTGGTCTGTTTCAGTCATTGCAGGTAGTCCTGAAGAGCAGGAGTGTGTGAAGGGGTTTTGTCCCAGCCCAGCCAAGCTCTAACACTTGATCAACATAATCCATTGATCATAATCAACACAACGAATCACGGCGATAGGCTATGATTTGTAATCAGGTATGAGCTGGGCTGGA
Source organism: Coregonus lavaretus (assembly GCF_964263955.1). Lineage (NCBI taxonomy): Eukaryota > Metazoa > Chordata > Actinopteri > Salmoniformes > Salmonidae > Coregonus > Coregonus lavaretus. Next base: position 22,630,030 of record NC_140016.1, on the reverse strand, counting down.
ACAAAAGCTTATACACACTCCAGTCCTGCCATTCAGATCTATAGATGTCATTATTCTGTACTATAGTAATTTAGATGGTATGATATATAACCCATGCTCCGCTCTCAAGTTGAACTTGAACTTGTTGACTGACGCCAAGGCAGCGGCTGCTAAGAAGAAGGTAGCAGCTGCGGACCAGAAGACTGCAGCCAAAGGCAGCACTGGTCCACACCTGCCCTGTCTGTTGGGTGAGTAGTATTGGTTGGTACCGCATGTGCCTTTAGGTTCCTCTCCATGTGTAGGTTATTGTACTGGCCTGTGTGGTGCAGTCTTTCATATGTGTAGCAGTTTGTTGCATCGTATTGCTTCGTTTATCATTTGTGTCAACTTTGAATTCAATCTAAGTCACAGATTGTTAACTTCCACCATTTTTGTACTTGACCTTTATTGATGCAGACCTGAAGACATTCAAGCAGCACTTTGAGAGCGAGCATCCCAAGTCGCCAATGGTCCCAGTACTGGTTGATGTGCAGGCATCCCAAGTCGCCAATGGTCCCAGTACTGGTTGATGTGCAGGCATCCCAAGTCGCCAATGGTCCCAGTACTGGTTGATGTGCAGGCATCCCAAGTCGCCAATGGTCCCAGTACTGGTTGATGTGCAGGCATCCCAAGTCGCCAATGGTCCCAGTACTGGTTGATGTGCAGGCATCCCAAGTCGCCAATGGTCCCAGTACTGGTTGATGTGCAGGCATCCCAAGTCGCCAATGGTCCCAGTACTGGTTGATGTGCAGGCATCCCAAGTCGCCAATGGTCCCAGTACTGGTTGATGTGCAGGCATCCCAAGTCGCCAATGGTCCCAGTACTGGTTGATGTGCAGGCATCCCAAGTCGCCAATGGTCCCAGTACTGGTTGATGTGCAGGCATCCCAAGTCGCCAATGGTCCCAGTACTGGTTGATGTGCAGGCCTAAGGGATCACTCACACTCAAATGGACCTACAGCTGGGGTAAGATTCTTCCATCATTTACACACAGTAGACATGGTGTAAACCACCATGTTGTCAACAAAATGCTGTCCTCAATCAATGGTTAAGTTGTATTGTGTATGGCTCAATTTGTGGCAAAGCTGTGATCACTCATAGTTTTTAATGTTGTGATTCACAGACACACGATGACCACGATTTGAATGCTGCAACTGAGACGAAATGACGTTGAGGGATACATGTTGAGACCCCGAGTATACAGTGCTGTGAAAAAGTATTTGCCCCCTTTCTAATTTTCTCTACTTTTGCATATTTTTGATACTGAATGTTATCAGATCTTCAACCAAAACCTAATATTAGATAAAGGGAACCTGAGTGAACAAATAACACAACAATTACATACTTATTTCATTTATTTCATAAACAAAGTTATGCAACACCCAATGCCCCAGTGTGAAAAAGTAATCGCTCCCTTTAGCAGTGTTTGGTTTTCGCCAGGCATAATGGGACCCATGTCATCTAAAAATGTATACTTTTGATTAATCTGTCCATAGAACATTCTTCCAAGAGTCTTGAAGATCATCCAGGTGCTTTTTGGCAAACTTCAGTCAACTTTTTGGATGAGATGGGTCCCATTATGTCTGGCAAAAACCAAACACTGCATTCCACAGTAAGAACTTCATACCAACGGTCAAGCATGGTGGTGGTAGTGTGATGGTTTGGGGATGCTTTGCTGCCTCAGGACCTGGACGACTTGCATTAATAGAAGGAACCATGAATTCTGCTCCGTATCAGATAATTATGTGTGAAGGTTAGTATGCATGATCCATTGACATGAGGGAGGTGGGTGGATATAGTACCTTGTTTGAGTGTGTATTAATGGGGACAAGATTGTAAACTGTTGGCTAATCACTGACTACTGTGTCCTACAGACTAATCCTGCTGCTGCTGATGAAGATGACACCAGCTTGACACCATCTTCAGTAGTACAGAGCCTGTAGAACAGGGCTTCCCAAACGTTTTTGGCCCACGACCCCATTTTGATATCTGAAAACACTCGCGACCCCAACCATGTGAAACAAATTAAATAATTAACGGCCAGTGTTTACTTTTTTATTTGGGGCTATGGCAGTCAATTGAAAAACATTCTAACCGTTTTTCTGATTGTCTTTTCAACTCACCATCACATACTTTTAATGTGGGGCTATGACAGTCAACTTCAAATTAGTCTGACATAATGTATCTTATCTCACCACCACTAATGAGATGGGCGGCAGGTAGCTTAGTGGGTAAGAGCGCTGTGCCAGTAACCGAAAGGTCGCTGGTTCTAATCCCCGAGCCGACTAGGTGAAAAATCTGTCGATGTGCCCTTGAGCAAGGCACTTAACCCTAATTGCTCCTGTAAGTCGCTCTGGATAAGAGCGTCTGCTAAATGACGTAAATGTAAATGTAAATGTGGGTGTGCTTGATGCAGGTTGCGTCGGAGCGTCTCAAAGTCAGGGGGCGTGGTCGACAGTGCGCACCTCATCTCTGCTGTCACATCCAACCTGGATCGATATTTGGTTTTAATACAGACGAGAGCACTGAATCCAGCTTCACACAGATATGAGATGACGAAGGGTACCATGAGTTTTATGGCGCTTTCAAGACAACTGGGAACTCTGAAAAATACAAAGTCAAATCATGACGTCAGTGATCTTCCGGTCGGAAAGTCGGAGCTCTAGAAAGAGGCGAGTGTTCTCAAGTTGGAATTCCGAGTTGGATGACCGTTCAAAATGAATTGGGAAGTAGGTCCCAAAATGGTCTTACAAGCGTTGGAGGTGAGCAGTCATCACTCGTGTGGGACACTTACTGATGCTGTTTTCTGTTAGAAACATGCACAGCTGAGGGAAGGGGGTATGGTTCGCTTTTGAAAGACTCCAATAAGAATTATTTCCTCTGAATCCACTGATTCGGTCACTCATCTGTAGAATGTTTTTGTATTTCCCCTGCATGCTTGCGTTCAGTTTCCCAAATGTGGTTTGATGTAGTTTACAATCAAAGTTACCTACTTCTGGATATCTGAGTTCTGTGCTCAGCTCTTTTGCCGCCAGTTGCTCTCGGTGTATCATACAATGCGTCCATATGGCAGAGGGAGACACATTCATAACTAGAGTGCATAGATCACATGTGTCAAACTCATTCCACGGAGGGCCGAGTGGCTGCGGGTTTTCACTCCTCCCTTGTCCTTGATTGATGAATTAAGGTCACTAATTAGTAAGGAACTCCCCACACCTGGTTGTCTAGGGCTTAATTGAAAGGAAAAACCAAAAACCTGCAGACACTAGGCCCTCCATGGAATGAGTTTGACACCCCTGGCATAGATGGAGCCCAATTTGTGCAAAAGCACACCATTCTATCCCATGGAATCTGTTTTTCGTCAATATAGCCACGCAGCACACTGAACATCCCCTGTGCCGTTTCATGCTCAGGAATCGTGAGACAGAACAATATGTCCTCGTGAATAGCTTCCCCCGACAAGTATAGCGAACAAAGGTCAATGCATAGCGTCTCGGCCCTCACATCTAACGTCCATTTGGAGAGCATAAACTGGGGAGATGCTAGCAATAGCATAAATTCTTCGTTTAACAGTGTTATCTGACAAAGGTATTGATGTGAGTTTCTGTGCCTCTGCCACCCCACACATTGTTTTCACCATATCAATTGCTACTGGTAATATCAAAGTCTCTGCATTATTATTTTTTTTATTTTTTTAACCTTTATTTAACTAGGCAAGTCAGTTAAGAACAAATTCTTATTTACAATGACGGCCTACACCGGCCAAACCCGGGCCAATTGTGCGCGGCCCTATGGGACTCCCAATCACAGCCGGTTGTGATACAGCCTGGAATCGAACCAGGGGGTCTGTAGTGACGCCTCAAGCACTGAGATGCAGTGCCTTTGACCACTGCGCCACTCGGGAGCCCAGTGTGTGGTTTCATGTGGGCCTAGCCATTCATGGTGGGAATCATTCAAGTGCAAGGTCAAGTGCTGCATATTCCCATGATCTAAGGGTGCTCGCTCTCTGGTTGAATTCTATCTTTTAGATTTGAATAATTTTAATTTAGTGTGATGGTTACAATGATTTTGAGATACAAATAATACCTTTTTTCTGCTGCAGTAGACCTATTGGATGAAAGCTTTCAGCCTGGAAAAAGCTCAAACTCAACATCATCTGACTTTGAAACAAGCCAGGACAGCCAAAGGTATTTATAAAAGCACAATACCCTCTTGAGAAAACAAAATCACCAACACACTAAACTGTCTACAAAACAAGTGCTCCTCAAACTGTCACACCCGGATGTGTTTCACCTGTCTTAGTGATTGTCTCCACCCTCCTCCAGGTGTCGCCCATCTTCCCCATTATCCCCAGTGTCTTTATACCTGTGTTCTCTGTTTGTCTGTTGCCAGTTTGACCCTGACGCTCTGTACCTTTTGGACTCTGTTCTGGATTACTGACCTCTGCCTGCCCTTGACCTGTCGTTTGCCTGCCCCACTGTTTTTGTAATAAACTTTTGTTACTACGAAACTGTCTGCATCTGGGTCTTCTCCAGAGCCATGATACAAACTTTTCACACCCTTGCAGTCAGTTTTATTTTTTTTGGGGGGGGGGGCTGTTAGTATACTCGTCTAACCTATTCACTCTATTGTTGGCAGTACTTGTCTACTGAAAAGCACAACTGTATGTGCTCATACATAACAATACACGACTAGACTGTCTACAAGTCTGAGTGTAACAAAACACATACCAGTCTACTGTACCATTTTTGGTTAACAGATTAACATGATTTATTGTGTGGTTACACATCCTCATGATCAGTCTACATGTTTTACACATCCTCATGATCAGTCTTCATGTTTTACACATCCTCATGATCAGTCTACATGTTTTACACATCCTCATGATCAGTCTTCATGTTTTACACATCCTCATGATCAGTCTTCATGTTTTACACATCCTCATGATCAGTCTTCATGTTTTACACATCCTCGTGATCAGTCTTCATGTTTTACACATCCTCGTGATCAGTCTTCATGTTTTACACATCCTCGTGATCAGTCTTCATGTTTTACACATCCTCGTGCTCAGTCTTCAGGTTTTACACATCCTCGTGATCAGTCTTCATGTTTTACACATCCTCGTGCTCAGTCTTCAGGTTTTACACATCCTCGTGATCAGTCTTCATGTTTTACACATCCTCGTGATCAGTCTTCATGTTTTACACATCCTCGTGATCAGTCTTCATGTTTTACACATCCTCGTGCTCAGTCTTCAGGTTTTACACATCCTCGTGCTCAGTCTTCATGTTTTACACATCCTCATGATCAGTCTTCATGTTTTACACATCCTCATGATCAGTCTTCATGTCTTTCTAGGATACTTGCAGTACAAACCAATCTTCTGCAAGAGGTCGAAGCAGTGGGTGGTGAAGAACATCGCCACAGCACCAAAGCCTGCTAAACCAGCTGTCATTGCCCAACACATGAAGTTCACCAGCTGAAGAACATTCTGGAACCTTCCAGGAACATTCAACCAACGCAACATCCATATTCAGTTAGACTGATGTTGTAGTATAATATAGGATGCCGAGTATGCTCACAACTGCATTGTGGTCTAGATATTGTTAGCTGTTGTACATATGTATATAATGGTGTTTTATATAATGTTTTTTACTACTCTACTGACAAGTGACTAAATGATTCCAGCTGCATCAGAAGTGTTGACTTCAACTTCTTGATCAATTAATTGTGATATTCATGAAATGTATTTGGATAAACTAGCTTCAATCTTACTGCTAAAACAAATTATGCAGGGAGTTGGTGTATCATTTAAACTTTAATTTGTTGGCAAGTAAACATGTTTCAATAAAACAGTAGATGAGTCTGTCAATATAGCAAATAAGTAGACATGGCTTGTATTCAAGACAACGTTTATTTGCTCTGAAGACCGAGGTGAGTTTACACAGCAGTATGCAGGAACGGTAATGGCACTGAGTATACTAAACATTAGGAACACCTTCCTAATATTGAGTTGCACCCCCCCTGTCCCCTGTCCCCCTCTTGTTGGAGTGAACATGATAGCCTGTGTTGACTCCAACACTTCTGTTGGAGGCCGAAAAACTCTGCAGCATTGCAGTTCTTGACACAAACCGGTGCGCCTAGCACCTACTACCATACACTGTTCAAAGTCACTTCAATCTTTTGTCTGGCCCATTCACCCTCTGAATGGCACACGTACACAATCCATGTCTCAAGGCTTAAACATCCTTATTTAACCTGTACCCCTTCATCTACACTGATTTAAGTGGATTTAATAAGTGACATCAATAAGGGATCATAGCTTTCACCTGGATTCACCTGGTCAGTCTATGTCATGGAAAGAGCAGGTGTTCTTCATGTTTTGTATACTCAGTGTATAAACAGTAGAATCAAAATATACTACTAACACTTATAATAAATACTAGAGTTCTACAAAGGGAATACTTAGGAATGGTGTGTTTGGGTGGTGCAGTGAAGTGTTTCGAAGTCACTTTGATAAAAGGGGAGATTGTTATGGGACCTTTCACATCTCCTCTTGAGATTCATCAACTTCTTTGTATCCAAGCGGTATTGTCTGTGAGAGAAAGACGAAAATGCTATTCATGGGCAATCATTGTGTACAGACAGTACAGTATTCCTACTGTAGCAGCATGGTGTAGAATATGAGACATTCCACAGACACGTTAGCTAGCTAGCTACAACACAGGTATAGGTACTCCAAGACTAATGAGTCATAAAGCCACAGTCATTCCTTTACTCTCTGCCATCATCATCAAAACATTTCTCCAGTTTTGCTCCTAATGAGAGGCACTGAGGCTAGCTAGCTAACTAGCTATAACGTTAGATTACAGTAACAGGAGGCTGCTGAGGGGAGGACAGCTCATAATAATGGCTGGAATGGTATGAACCACATTGAAAACATATTTGATGTGTTCGATACCATTCCATTGATTCCGTTCCAGCCATTACTATATGAATCTTCTCTTTGTGCCAGACTGGCTTCAAATGCCTTCTGTTAATTGTTTTCTGTATTTATTTATCTGTATATGTTATGTATGTATGTATGTATGTACAGTTGAAGTCAGAAGTTTACATATACCTTAGCCAAATACATTTAAACTCAGTTTTTCACAATTCCTGACATTTAATCCTAGTAAAAATTCCCTGTTTTAGGTCAGTTAGGATCACCACTTTATTTTAAGAATGTGAAATGTCAGAATAATAGTAGAGAGAATGATTTAATTCAGCTTTTATTTCTTTTATCACATTCCCAGTGGGTCAGAAGTTTACATACACTCAATTAGTATTTGGTAGCATTTCCTTTAAATTGTTTAACTTGGGTCAAACGTTTCGGTTAGCCTTCCACAAGCTTCCCACAATAAGTTGGGTGAATTTTGGCCCATTCCTCCTGACAGAGCTGGTGTAACTGAGTCAGGTTTGTAGGCCTCCTTGCTCGCACACGCTTTTTCAGTTCTGCCCACAAATGTTCTATAGGATTGAGGTCAGGGCTTTGTGATGGCCACTCCAATACCTTGACTTTGTTGTCCTTAACCCATTTTGCCACAACTTTGGAAGTATGCTTGGGGTCATTGTCCATTTGGAAGACCCATTTGCGACCAAGCTTTAACTTCCTGACTGATGTCTTGAGATGTTGCTTCAATATTTACACATAATTTTCCTTCCTCTTGATGCCATCTATTTTGTGAAGTGCACCAGTCCCTCCTGCAGCAAAGCACCCCCACAGCATGATGCTGACACCCCCGTGCTTCACGGTTGGGATGGTGTTCTTCGGCTTGCAAGCAACCACCTTTTTCCTCCAAACATAACGATGGTCATTACATTTACATTTTAGTCATTTAGCAGACGCTCTTATCCAGAGCGACTTACATGAGCAATTAGGGTTAAGTGCCTTGCTTAAGGGCACATCGACAGATTTTTCACCTAGTCAGCTCGGGGATTAGAACCAGCGACCTTTCGGTTACTGGCACAACGCTCTTACCCACTAAGCTACCTGCCGCCCCCATTATGGCCAAACAGTTCTATTTTTGTTTAATCAGACCAGAGGACATTTCTCCAAAAAGTACGATCTTTGTCCCCATGTGCAGTTGCAAACCGCAGTTTGGCTTTTTTAGGGCGGTTTTGGAGCAGTGGCCTATCAGAAGCTTCTAAAACCAATACATCATTCTCTGGAATTTTCCAAGCTGTTTAAAGGCACAGTCAACTTAGTGTATGTAAACTTCTGACCCACTGGAATTGTGATACAGTGAATTATAAGTGAAATAATCTGTCTGTAAACAATTGTTGGAAAAATTACTTGTGTCACGCACAAAGCAGATGTCCTAACCGACTTGCCAAAACAATAGTGTCGTGTCGCGTCGGCTGTTGGTGCTCATTGCTATCAAACAAAGGAGTCCGCTCATACTGAACCTTTGATCATGTTTATTCATATCACGAGCTTTCAGCATGAGTTACAGACTTGCAGGGTCTGGAGAAACAGCGTCCCAAACATAATCTGTCTGTTTCTGACCCCCTCTTTGTCTAGCTCATACTTATAAACAATGGGAAAATATGGGTTGCTCCCTCTTCCGTCCAATCACCGGTCTCCCCTGGGGCGTCACCCTAAACCTGACTACTTTTGAACTAACATAAACAACATTCCATTTCTTCATGAAAAACATTTAACAAAGGCATAATCCTAATACACTACATTATATTTCTCATTACTACCCTTAAGCTCATGCTTACCCAAAGTTATCATATAATCATCACAATCTGATATTCCCATAAACATACCCCTTACATCATATGTTTTATTAGAACAAAAACAACTTTTAGCCCTCAATGGTTTCACCTCCAATGCTTCAGGGTTTGCTGTTACCTGATTTTCCTTCCCTTCTAACAAATTCCCAGAGGGTAATTCATTTAACCAAGAACACTTAAACCTAGGCTTAAACAAATGTTTTGACAACGACATTATTTTATCTGTTACTGATTGTTGTTGCTGATACAACAGTCATGACAAAGCATAAGATTGACACATACTTGATAGAGGTCGAGCGACCGTCTCTAAAATGTTTGGCTGGAATTCTCAACAGACATGGACCCTCAAGATTCCTCACTGATCTTACAGAATGAGTTAACCGCTGGAACCAAAGATTCCTACCTGCCCCTCTATCTCTAATTTTTCACAACAGAAGAATCAAACCACATGAATTTAGTTTCTCTCTTCCCTAACGAGCGGTACTGATCAGATACCTCTCCTTGTCTGTCATTAAAATCAAAGACCTCATCCTGTACCTCCATGATAGTATCCTTCACTATTTCAGATGAATCTATATTGTTCTCTACTACTATCTGCTCTCCTATTTTAACCCTATCCTTACTATCATTGACAGCACTCTCTATCCGTAACATTTCAGAAAAGTTGTTGTTTGTGTCTGTGTCATACTTCCTACATTTGTTATTGCCATCGTATCATTAATCCCTTTCCAAAGTTACCATTAAAGTAGTTGATTTAGTTGATGTATTAACACCCTTAACTACTTCTAGTGGGAAAGCTACCCATATCCTATGTGTATCCTATGTGTATTATTTACTGTTGGAGTGGCCACTGTAATAATATACTTCTCCTGACCACCTTTGGTGACTGCGGAAGCTTTGACAGACTTCAAATCTTCCATTATAAGCGTCACTTTATGAATTACATAGCCTTTTAACCAATAATTCTTAACCGGAACAAATTTTAATGCTTGCACTAGATAAGTACACATATATTCTCCCTGATCTTTCTCTGTAACATTACGCAAAATAAATGAACAATCACTCATAACCCTCTTCCACTTCATATTGTTGTACAAACTATACCTCCTTTGACTAGGTGCAACAGCTTCTACTCCTGGTCCTGATAACAATACTTCTTCTCCCTAATTATCTCTCCATGTGGGAGGAACGTCCCCATCCTAACCCTAATAAGTATTTTTCCCCCTAAAATTGGTGCTGGAGCTATTGGTTCCCTTATAATCAAATGCGATATAGTTATGGCTTTAATAACTATCAATGTTGAAAGAGTTAAATTGCTTCTCACTGTTGTTATAATAGACTGAAGTGTTGATGTCATTGTTGTTACTTCATCCATTTTCCCCAAAGCTTTGAACTCTTTGCTTGTACTTCCATCTATCACCACTAGTGTCAAATGACGTAAATGTAACTTACATTCACTCTCTCTTCCTACTCTAAACCCTCACTTTCAAACCTTTGATTATAAAAAATACACCTACAATTACCTTGATCTTCCTACTCTAAAATGTCCTTCACCACTGTTCTCTCTCTTACTACTAACTTTGAAACTTAGCTTACTGTCTTAGAGTTCCTTCAACCTAGTTCTCCTAACTTTTTAATCTAATCTTTAAAAACCTTTAAAAACCTTTTCCCACTGATTTATTCACAAAATCCCTTTACCACCAAATTTTTAGAATATGTGATTGGGAAGTCCCCACCTGCTTCTGACTTCTTTACACACAGACTTGGCAAACGACTAAACACCTTTTAGCCTAGCCTGAAATCTCTTGGTGTAGGAATGTAACCCAGAATAACAGTCACCCCTTTTAACTTTATTTTTCAGACAGATTGTCTAATAGGCAGTCTAATAGATTATCATCCTTCCTATGATATTATCTTTTTAAGCAAATATGATTCCCAAAAACCCTACTTTTTAAAATCTTCTACCAGACAGCCGTTTAGTGTACATCTTATTGTACAGTTCAATTTACACCATGCATCTCTTTCCAACAATGCAATAGGTATATGTTCTAATATTAGTATGTCTATTTTAATTCCTCTTTGATTTTTTATAGAAGAGCTCAATTGGTTCCTTAAGAGTAATTAACTGTTTTACTACCTCAAATCCCTATCCTAATTAGTTAATTTTACATAGTGAGATGTTTAACCTCTGTAGGCTGAACACAGATAAAAGTTTTTCCACTATTCACTATCACTTCTCATAGTCCTCTGTTTTTACTTCAATTGTTAGATATTTTCTCTTCTTCTCTAATCGGTGCTATCAGCTGACACCCCCCTTCGTATCTTCTAGGCTCTAGACTCTTTGCTCCGGCCCCCTGTAGGGGTTCACCTGTCCTCCAGATGATCTTGACTGGCTTCTGTATCTTCCTCTGAAATTCCCTCTGATGTTTCCTCCTGACTTATTGCACTCACAGGTAAAGTGACCAACCTGTCCACAATTATAACACTCTTCTGAAAGTTGCTGGAAGTGTAGCTGAAATCTTCCTCCTCCTTCTAAGCCTTCTCGTCCTCTTCCTCTCCAATTCTGTGTCTATCCAGAAGCTGGCTGTGGATATGAAACACCTGGTACCGCCCTTGGTGGCTGGTACAATTGCGGTTGGCCTTGTTCAGTTGAAGCTGTAGCCGTGATTGTTGATTTGGTTCACTCTGATTCTTCCTAACCAAAGCTTCTCTTCTCCACCAGTTGTATGATTGAGTTTTCTGAGAGTTTATTGATCCTGTTCTTTCTTGCTGTTGACATATCAGGATTCTTCAAAAGCTTATATTCTAAGTTCTGTCCTCGAAATATCATCTTCCATCATCTTCTTACTATTGGCCTTTCCTTGACCTCAATGTATTCTTCTCCTCCAATTCTTGGGATTCTTTTCTCAGCAGTTTTTCTTCTGTATCTTCCCTTCTTGAGTTGTTCATCCAGTTGTGTTACTTCTTCTAAACGATTCGCTTTATCCAGGCATGATAAGCATCGGTCTATATCTTCTTCTATTTCTTCTGTGCCAGTCATTGTAGGATAAAATCCTCTTGAACATAAAGCACCTTTAATCTCCAAATTTTCATCGCTTTCTCCATCTTCACTTTCATCAGAAATCAAATCTCTTGTATCCTTCAACTTCCCCCTCTTGCCACTTCCTTCTGATCACAGAGTCATATCCACCCATGATCTCTTCTCAATCCCTCTGATCTTCATCTTCATCATCTTCTTCAAGTTCCATCTTCCTTAACCTCACTCTTCTCTTCCAGACATCTCATTTTCTTCCTTCTGGAGTTTTGGATTCATCTTTATCGTCGTTTCTGCTTGTCCTCTCTCTATTATTCGTTCATCTTCATCTCTGACGCAATAATCACCCTCCTGGATGATCCCTGGAAGCTGAGGATAAACATCCCTAAGCTCTACTTCCTTCTCATAAGGTGGGTGTCTTTTTGCTGAATCCGTGTGTGAGAAAGGTGTACTAACTTCTGCCATTAGTTTTTCTGTCACCTTCTCTATACCTTTGTTTATCTTATCGCTGGAATCTTTTATCAGTTTTTGATTGAGAATGAAGGGCAACTTTTGTTTCATTTGCCGGATAACCTAACAATACTTTAGTTAAAGGATTACTATTTGTACTATATCAACCGGTGTAATGACTTTCATAGCCTTGCTGTCCTTTCTCCCCATTGTAACAACCCTTTTATATTCCTTTATCGTGAATTATTTTATTTTAGACTATATAGCCTATGGCTTCCCCCCTTTAATTATTAATATAAACCAAACAACCCCAAAAAAAAAAAAAATCAATCAATAAAAATACGAATATCAAAAAATTATATTTAAAATTTTATTCAAAAACAATTTCTAATTAAAATAAAAAATCAATTAAAAATCAATTAAAAATCATGAATAATTAAAACCAATTTTTTATTCCTATATCCTATCTTACCAATTTATCAATTAGTGGTGGCTATCTTACCACAACCCATCAGGAAAGTAAATGTAAGTTAGTCAACTTCACAGCAATCCCAAAACAAAGCCCTCTAACCTTACAACATTACAATTCCCATAACCCCCTTGCTCTATAAGCACCTAATTATCTTAATTTTACAGAATAATGTCAGTACTCGATTTCCAACACAACTGCAATCAAACCCAAGTGATGCCAGAGCCTCTAAAATGCAAATTTTATTCAAATGATCAGTCTGTTGCCAAGCCTCTGTGAAATTGTCTTAACATCAAATATCCTGTAGGGGAAGATTTTGCAACCAGACCAGTACCAAAACCTTTTTGACTTGATCCTCTGTCGCGTCACGTGACGTGTACGTCAGCACCCCCTCTCTTTCTCTCTCTCTCTCCTGTCGTATCGTCCTATTGCTCCTCTCATATGACAAAAGAACAGACACAGAAAAAGATTTTAGTAGTTAATGCAATACTGAGTTATCTCAACCATATTCAATATTCCCCCACTCACATTCGCTTTAAGACTTAACTCAGGACTAAATAGATCGCTCAAAAACATTTTTATTTAATTTTTATTTATTTTAATCGTCTTTTAATTTAATTTATTATAATCCGTCAACATATCTAATTTATAAATTCACTACATCTCAACAAATAGTTTCATTTTCAAACAACAGCCGCTTTAAACCTAGAAGATTCGTGTTAAAATCTCTCCTCTTTGTTCCCTCGTCTGTGTTTCTCTGTCTCCCCCTGCAGCACAGCCCCACAGAAATATGACACTTTACCCACAATCCCCCTGTTGTAGTTTTAGTACCCACCGTGTTGTAGTTTAGTACCGGAACCCAACGTCTCCTAATCTCGTGCCATAAACTCCAACTCCCACGTTTTGTAGTGTAGTGTCGTAAAATTAAACGCATGCGCAAATACATTCAACTATACGATTCCCAGACAACAGAACGCTAGCATTCCGCTACAACCTCACTATTTTATACCTTATAATCGAACAATTACACTTAACAGAGCTCACATTTGCGTAGAACTCTGAATTCTACACACACAAACAAGTTTAAGAGGGTTATTCCATCGCAATGGGACCCTTAAGGACACCCGTTAGCATGTAGCACGCAACACAATTAGCATTTAGCCTTAGCATTTAGCATTAGCCGCTATGTACAATGTGGCATGAAACCCAACCAGCATTTAGCATCAGCATTAGCCTTAGCCTTTAGCTAACTGTGGCCTACCCCACGCAACAAGTACCCTGCACTGCCCTTTCCTTTTGACTTATTTTCCTACCGTTTTGTGCTACCGTAAGTTTAATGACCATCTACTGAGAAATTACACCCAAGCGGACCCCCCGTCGGACGAAAGTCGAGCCATAATCACAATCAGATAAATTCCATCAACTCGAGTTTTTCTTTAAAACACACCGACTTGCACATTCTAACGCGCAACCGGATTTTCGGCCCATTCTAAATGGCCCCCCTGGGGTCTTACGCGGTACAGTGCCCTAATGTATACGCATATCTGCCTTTTAATATCTGCCCATATCTGCCTTAATATCTGCCGTTAATATCTGCCTTCAATTGCTGTACAATTTTAGAATAATTATGACAGACTCTTAGTCGACCGCAATAGCACCACATCAGCACAATCCCAAGTAATTTACATGGTACACCTTCACCAGCGCACATTCACAAGCCAGCCAAACAACTAATGCCCAATAATTTGTGAGAATCTCACCTTTTTTAAACCGGCTTGAGCGGTAGTCACCTCGCTGCTTATGAATGAAACAAAGGGAAGTTGCAGGCCCATCTCAGCGGAGCCTCCATTATGTCGTGTCGCGTCGGCTGTTGGTGCTCATTGCTATCAAACAAAGGAGTCCGCTCATACTGAACCTTTTATCATGTTTATTCATATCACGAGCTTTCAGCATGAGTTACAGACTTGCAGGGTCTGGAGAAACAGCGTCCCAAACATAATCTGTCTGTTTCTGCCCCCTCTTTGTCTAGCTCATACTTATAAACAATGGCAAAAATGGGGTGCTCCCTTTTTCGTCCAATCACCTATCCCCCCTGGGGCGTCACCCTACAACTGCTACATTTGAACTAAGATAAACATATTTTCTTTGTCCCTCTAGACTAGTCATAATCTTCATACACGACAATAGTTTGTTTACAAGAAATGTGTGGAATGGTTGAAAAACGAGTTTTAATGACTCCAACCTAAGTGTATGTAAACTTCCGACTTCAACTGTAGTTAGCTAGCTAGCTGCTTTGTAAAAAAAAAAAAAAGCCTAGTGTTCATGGCACATTGTATATCTAACTGCTACTAGGATAGTATTCTGTACAAGACACAAGACCAAATGCATAAATTAGACAAATATTAGTTAAAATATGGAACAGTACATGAAAATGTTAAATATATATTTCATTCTGAATCAAGGTAGCTAGCAGCTAGCTAGCTGACAGCAACAGTGTCAGCTAGAGATGAAGTGCCGGAGCTTGCTGGGATTTTTAGTCTTGCATGAGGTCTACTTTGATGCTAATTAGCATATATGAATCAAATCAAATCAAATTGTATTTGCCACATGCGCCGAATACAACAGGTGTAGACATTACAGTGAAATTTGGTTGTCCCACTGGCTATCATAAGGTGAATGCACCAATTTGTAAGTCGCTCTGGATAAGAGCGTCTGCTAAATTACGAAAATGTCAATGTAAATGCTTACTTACAAGACCTTAACCAACAAGGCATTTTTTACTTATTTTATTTTTAAAGAATAAAAGCAAATAACTAAAGAGCAGCAGTAAAATAACAGTAGGGAGGCTATATACAGGGGGGTACCGGTGCAGAGTCAATGTGCGGGGGCACCGGCTAGTCGAGGTAATTGAGGTAATATGTACATGTGGGTAGAGTTAAAGTGACTATGCATAAATAATAAACAGGGTAGCAGCAGCGTAAAAGAGGGGAATGGGGTGGGGGGGCAGTGCAAATAGTCCGGGTAGCCATGATTAGCTGTTCAGGAGTCTTATGGCTTGGGGGTAGAAGCTGTTGAGAAGCCTTTTGGACCTAGACTTGGCGCTCTGGTACCGCTTTCCGTGCGGTAGCAGAGAGAACAGTCTATGACTAGGGTGGCTGGAGTCTTTGACAATTTTGAGGGCCTTCCTCTGACACCGCCTGGTATAGAGGTCCTGGATGGCAGGAAGCAGAGTAAATAGAGCCGAATATATTGATAAAAGTCACTTTGTCCGAGAGAGATTTACACCGTTATCAAAACATCACTCCAGGGAAAGCCTTCATGAAACACAGACCTTGTTTGAAGTGGTTCTAAATGATTGGAACCATTTCCGTGTTTGACCGCTAGGTTTTATGGGTATTAGGATGTGTTCACTGTGGGGCTCTTGCCGCGTTCAAAACAACTGGGAACTCTGAAAATACGAGGTCAAATCATGACGTCAGTGATCTTCAGGTCGGAACTATAGAAAGAGGCCCAAGTTCCCAAGTTGGAATTCCGAGTTGGATGACCGCAAAAAAAAAAAATCCCAGTCGGAGTTCCCAGTTGTTTTCAACGTGGCATCTATAGTGTCTGTGACAGCATGAGCAGCCATTGAAGCTATCTCCATTTTCAAGTAGTCAATTTTCTTCTTCACGATTGGCTGATCCCTCCTGATGATCCGGTTGGAAATGACTCCAACAGGGTCACCAGGAGGGATCAGCCAATAAAGTTGGAAGTCCCACCCAGTTGACTACATTACAATGGTGGAAGCCCTCAATGGCCTTGCCCATGCTAAAACGGCCTTCTTGGCCACTAGAGGCCTCTATCATTCTCTATGGTCCTTCTCCACTTGCACATCATTAGGCAAATTACATTTACAGGGGTGGAATCCTAAAATAAATGTGTAAAGTAATAAAATCGAATTTTACTAGTTGTGCAATACATTTGATAGTAAAAGGATAAGTAGTAAATGTTCATTTTTAAGAGTTTGCATTATTTTCTCCTTTGAGAAAAAACTACTGATTCAAAAGGGGTGTGGCGGGTATTAAAGACACAATGCAGCCATTTTTATCTCAATATCAAATCATTTCTGGTTATCAAGTACCTAACTGTTATGTTTTACAATTAAAATGGTCAAAAAAAGACAAAAACTGCTTCTTAGCAAAGAGCAATTTCTCAAGCAAGAATTTTGCTAGGACTGTCTTGTAGGGGTCTGAGAGAGGGGCTTAATTGGACGAGCCTAATGGGAGGGATATGTAACCTGAAAACTAGCTGTTATTGGCAGAGGTTTGAAACTTTTTGTTATTGGTCTATTAACTTATACCACCTGGTGATGTCGCCAGGCAGGCCAAAACTCCATCCCCAAAACTCAATATTTTCAAACAGCCATTACACTAAAATGCAATTTTCATTTTCACAGTATTATTCTAACCTCAGTGTGGAAATATACAGAGTTTACAAAACATTATGAACACCTGCTCTTTCCATGACAAACTGACCAGGTGAATGCTATGATCCCTTATGTCACTTGTTAAATCCACTTCAAATCAGTGTAGATGAAGGGGAGGAAACAGGTTAAAGAAGGACTTATAAGCCTTGAGACATGGATTTAAGTGCCTTTGAACTAGGTATGGTAGTAGGTGCCAGGCGCACCGGTTTGTGTCAAGAACTGCAACGCTGCTGGGTTTTTCACACTCAACAGTTTCCCGTGTGTATCAAGAATGGTCCACCACTCAAAGGACATCCAGCCAACTTGATACAAATGTGGGAAGCACTGGAGTCAACATGGGCCAGCGTCCCTGTAGAACGTTCGACACCTTGTAGAGTCCATGCCCCGACAAATTTAGGCTGTTCTGAGGGCAAAAGGGGGGGGGGTGTAACTCAATATTAATGTGTTCCTAATGTTTGGTATACTCAGTGTACATAAAGCACAGGAAAATCACTTCTCCTCGACCACTCACCATTTTTCATTTGATAGATGGCAAATGAAAGAAGATGCAGCAATTTGTATAATAAATTCCTTTAATACACCAATGGCTTGGTTTGATGCCAATACTGAGCGATGAGATACATTCCTTAAATCATCTTCTGCACATAAATGATATTAATCAACTAGAGAAAACATGAATCTCGTTGAGAGAAAATTAGCATAAAAACACACTCAACTACACTTAAAATCATACATGATGTTTATTTTGCTAAGAAAGACACAGAGCAAAATGACAGTTATGACAGAATGTGTGTATGTGAGTGGTATGTGTACAGTACAGGGTCAGTATAAATGCATGTGTAGGATATGTGGGGGGGGGGGTTCTCATTTCTTCTTCACTGCTTCGGCTGCAGCTGCTGCCTCGGCTCTCAACCTCGCCTCCTTCTCCTCCAGGAAAGTGTTGTACTCCTCTGCCGATAAACTGAAGGTGGGATGAGAGGGAGGGAGGAAGGTAAGGCGAGACAGGGCGAGAGAGAGAGACAGGGCGAGAGAGAGAGAGAGCGAGAGAGAGGAGAAAATACAAAAATGTGAATAAAATGTCAAAACTATTATATCAGTGGTCCTAACTGAATAATGGTGCATCACAACAGTACCATTTGCCAATCATGAGAATGGCACTTAATTCCAGTCTATCAATCCATACCTGGGAGTACAACAGAGTATGATAATAGATAATGAGTTTACAATAGAGTATGAGTTTCTCAATGCCAAGTATTGTACCAATATTAATGACACTGGGCACTTTGAGACAAGGGTCTTACTCGTTGACGATCTCAATGCCCAACGAGCGAGCCGAGCCGATGATGCTCTTGACGACCGTCTCTAGGGAAGCGTTCTGCATCTTGAAGGCCTCGTCCTGGGCCTTGACCTGAGCCATCTCATACACAGCCCTTACAGACACCATCCCAGCTGTCTCATGGCCTAGAGATGGAGAAAGAGATAAAGTGGGTCCAAAGTGGGAATAAGATAAAGAAACCGAGGGGAGCAGAGGGTGGAAGAAAGAGAAAGGGTAAGGAGCAAAAAGGAGGGCAGAGTGCGGAGGAGAGTGGGGGAAAACGAGGAAATTATTGAAGGGAGGGAGGGAGGAGCCGGCGCAGAAGGAGGAAATCCATAATTCTCTTTCCTTAGCCCACCACCGTTCCCACTACCTTCCTCCTGCCTGTAATTGCCTGGCTCAAGCCCCGTCCCCTGTCGATCATAAATACATAATCAATCAGTCCAATCTCAGCCCCAACGCCCTGTGGGAGACGTTTGTCTGTCCGTCCGGTACGGGGCTGGCCTCAGACAGCCAGACAGACAGCTACAGAGATTGAGTGAGGGGGGGAAACCATCCAACATTGTCCAAACATCCAAACCTTACCTGTTTTACTGGCCCCTTTCTGGATGCCAGCCGCCTGCTTGAGGAAGTAAGACACTGTGGGTTGGCCGATCTTCAGGTCATACGTCCTGTCAGGCTGCAGTGAGAGGTTGGGGGGGGGAGAAAGAGAGGTAGGAGGGGAGAGAGCGGTAGTGGAAGAGAGAGAGGTAGCGGGCGAGAGAGTTAATTTTAGATGTGTTTTAATCCATCAATCAAGGTGTGATCAAAGTGGAGTGGACTCTGTAGGAAGTGGAAAGTTGCTCTCTGTTCTGCATTAACTTGTCAATGGAATTATCGATCATCCATGACCTCACAGTGAAATGACACCATTTGTCATCATCTATGAAATAGCCATTCGCTGGGATGGCCTAATGCTCCTGGCATCGATCTGGTGGACAATAGCAATATCCGAGAATTACTCTTGATTTAGGGATGCTAACTTTGTAAAATAGGAAGATTTGCTACTTCTCCTATCTTTTTGTTCAACAGGATGAGTCAGAGACAGGGAGAGAGAAATGAAGGAACAATGAACACAAGACTGATCGAGGCTGCAAGGTTCCAGCAGCACTGTGGCATGCCAGGGATAGACACACTTCCACTACACTAGCTAAACCAAGTCTGTCTGTGAGATCGCATTAGAGGTTGAAGCTCATCACATACATGCATATACACTACATGACCAAAAGTATGTGGACACCTGCTCGTTGAACATCTCATTCCAAAATCATGGCCATTAATATGGAGTTGGTCCCCCCTTTGCTACTATAACAGCCTCCACTCTTCTGGGAAGGCTTTCCACTAGAGCAGTGGAAACGCGTTCTCTGGTGTGATGAATCAAGCTTCACCATCTGGCAGTCCGACTGACAAATCTGGGTTTGGTGGATGCCAGGAGAACGCTACCTGCCCTAACGCATAGTGCCAACTGTAAGGTTTGGTGGAGGAGGAATAATGTTCTGGGTCTATTTTTCATGGTTCGGTCTAGGCTCTTAGTTCCAGTGAAGGGAAGTCTTAATGCTACAGCATACAATTACATTCTAGACGATTCTGTTCTTCCAACTTTGTGGCAACAGTTTGGGGAAGGCCCTTTCCTGTTTCAGCATGACAATGCCCCGTGCACAAAGCGAGGTCCATACAGAAATGGTTTGTCGAGATCGGTGTGGAAGAACTTGACTGGCATGCACAGAGCCCTGACCCCAACCCCATCGAACACCTTTGTGATGAATTGGAACGCCGACTGCAAGCCAGGCCTAATTGCCCAACATCAGTGTCCGACCTCACTAATGCTCGTGGCTGAATGGAAGCAAGTCCCCGCAGCCACCACCTCTGATTCAGAGGGGTTGGGTTAAATGCGGAAGACACATTTCAGTTGAATGCTTTCAGTTGTACAACTGACTAGGTATCCCCCTTTCCCTATACACAAAAGGACATTTGTGTAGTGAGGAGATGCTTGTAGTGACCAGCAGATGGAGCCCATGAGTAAGAGCGAGGCTGCAGGTGGGTTGGACATTGTTCTGAGCCTTTCTGTCAAAGTCAATGCCTATGGGGTTTACAAGACTTAATTTGTTCCCTCATTAGATATTCCACATATGCACTGACATCAATGCATGCATAATGTATAATTGGCTAGAGGACTTTGAAATGGGGAGCAGAAAAATGCTGCTCTATGAGAGATATGAAAAATTAATACATACGAAAATAAATCATAAAAGCCTCTTTACGATGGTTCTATCCTCTTTACGATGATTCTATCCTCTTTACGATGATTCTATCCTTTTATATGCGCTAAATTCTGTGAGACTTTTATGTCCCCCTGGACACTGCTAGCTTACTTCAGTGTAACAATATGAATAATGGAGGTTCTTGGGTAATGGTATGCAGACAGTGAAATCAGGCAGGATCTCTGAAAGGGCAAGCTGCAGGGGGGCAGGTGTGTGTACACTAAGTGAGGTTTTAAAAAAATAAACGCACCTTAACATGGATCTTGATGGGCAGAGGGATTCCTTCCTTGAGCTCTTTGGTCTTCTCGTTGAAGTCCTTGCAGAATTGGCCGATGGGGATGCCCTTCTGATGGAGATAGAAGGAGAGAAGACAGAGAGACAGGTGAAATGTTTTAAAATGTATGAGGAGTCTGGACCTGCAAACATCTATCCGAGTGTCACTCATAGTGGGTGCAGCTCGCTGCTGGAATACCAATAACTGCCGGGGCCTGTCAATCAATCACAGGGCTTTTCAGAGTGGGCTGAGTGTATATGCACGCATGGCCGCCCTGGGGAGTGAGAGCATCAGCAGGTGTGTGTGGTTGTGTGTGTCATTGTTTCTGTAGTGTGTGTGTGTGTGTGTGTGGGTGGTTGATTATGTCTGTTTGTGTACACAGCTGTGTGTGTGTGTCTGTGTTAAAGTGCACGTGTGTGTGTGTGTGTGTGTGTGTGTGTGTGTGTGTGTGTGTGTGTGTGTGTGTGTGTGTGTGTGTGTGTGTCAGGGTATGACAGAATGCATGTGCGTGGCCACTGCCTGAGATGAATGAGCCTGGCGTTCCCAGTGCCTGCCATGCCAACCAGAGCGGAAGCTAAATGGATGGGTGACATTAAGTCACTAGCCTACCTCCATACACACAGCACAATAAGCCATTTCTCAGAGTTGCATTGGGAGCCAATGACTAATCAGCAATCTAATTACCGCTGTTGAAATGTAAACTGACCTTCACCAGCCATCCTTCCCCTAAGGCAACACGCACACTTTGATTGAAATGTTCATTTCAGAATATGCGAAGAGCGAGAAACAGATTTTTGACCACAGTCTAAATGGTGCTATGAGCTGCTGTGCTGCCATGATGGACCGTGTTGAACACTGCCTGCAGTTCCTAATAATGTCACTAATGAAAAGCCATTCATCCAAGCAGACATTATTCAATGACAGGAGGATGAGGAGAACCTTTATTTGGGACTAACGGAGCAGAAAAGCTCTTTTAACATCATCTTCACTCTATGTGAGAAAAAACAACTAATGAATGTGACTCGATCCAGCCATCTATCTATCTTACTGCCTCTCTACTTGCCTCTATCACAGGAGGCTGCTGGGAGGAGGACGGCTTATAATAATGGTTGGAACAGAGCGAATAGAATGGCATCAAACACATGGAAACCATGTGTTGGATGTATTTGATCCATTCCACAGATTCCGCTCCAGCCATTACCACGAGCCCGTCCTCCCCAATTAAGGTGCCACCAACCTCCTGTGCTCTCCATGTATCTTTTCTCAGCTTTAAAAAAAACTCAACCTGACTGAAGTTACAAATCACCGCTGTCATCACGACTCATATTGTTGAGTCGTGCAGATGAGGCCCATTTGAATTAGAAAACCTCACTAATGAAATGAAAAACCATAAAGTCCCTGGAGCCTATCCCCCCCTCTCCCCCTGCTGCTTATTAACAGTAATCCTATGTCAACCTCACTGCCGTCTACTGCCTTCCCTACCCTCCTCCCATAAAACAACAGAGCTCAACAAACAAATGGGGAGGAGGGGAGGACAGAGAGAAAATGTCTAATTAAATATGGATTAATATAAAGGCTGGGATGTTGGGAAGCGAGTCAACGCAAACTTCTGTTCTCCCCCATCAGATAATGATCTGTCAGACTCTACGGCCAATGAACAATGACATGAAAAGCCACACAGACTAGCAGAGACTAGAGGAGATGGGTCTAATGCCGATATAAAGTGCTTAAGCACAGACAAAGGGACATGTATGCAGAGTCAGACAGACAAACGGACTGACAATTATGCTATAGATAGACAGAGAGGATGACATGAAAGGGCCACAGACCAGTGGAGATGCTGTCCCATGGTGTTAGAAACAGATTAAAAGAACATAGAGATAGAGATGCAGAGAGAGAGAGAGAGAGAGAGATGCACTTCTCCAATCTTTTTGGCCATATAACAAAGAACAAACAGCAAAAAATATATACATGATCAAATGCAAATCTTAGAATCAACTATTAAAGACTACCACAACCCACTGGATTCTCCAATTACATTGAATGAACTACAGGACAAAATATAAACCCTCTAACCCAAAAAGGCCTGTGGTGTTGATGGTATCCTCAATGAAATGATAAAATATACAGACCACAAATTCCAATTGGCTATACTTAAACTCTTTAACATCATGCTTAGCTCTGGCATCTTCCCCAATATTTGGAACCAAAGACTGATCACCCCAATCCACAAAAGTGGAGACAAATTTGACCCCAATAACTACCACGGGATATGCATTAACAGCAACCTTGGGAAAATCCTCTGCATTATCATTAACAGCAGACTAGTTCATTTCCTCAGTGAAAACAATGTACTGAGCAAATGTCAAATTGGCTTTTTACTAAATTACCTTACGACAGACCACGTATTCACCCTGCACACCCTAATTGACAAACAAACAAAAACAAAGGCAAAGTCTTCTCATGCTTTGTTGATTTAAAAAAAGCTTTAGACTCAATTTGGCATGAGGGTCTGCTATACAAATTGATGGAAAGTGGGTTTGGGGGAAAAACATACGACATGATAAAATCCATGTACACAAACAACAGGTGTGCGGTTAAAATTGGCAAAAAACACACACTTTTCTTTCCACAGGGCCGTGGGGTGAGACAGGGATGCAGTTTAAGCCCCACCCTCTTCAACATATATATCAACGAATTGGCGAGGCCACTAGAACAGTCTACAGCACCTGGTCTCACCCTACTAGAATCTGAAGTCAAATGTCTACTGTTTGCTGATGATCTGGTGCTTCTGTCACCAACCAAGGAGGGCCTACAGCAGCACCTAGATCTTCTGCACAGATTCTGCAGACCTGGGCCCTGACAGTAAATCTCAGTAAGACAAAAATAATGGTGTTCCAAAAAAGGTCCAGTTGCCAGGACCACAAATACAAATTCCATCTAGACACTGTTGCCCTAGAGTACACAAAAAACGATACATACCTCAGCCTAAACATCAGCGCCATACGTAACTTCCACAAAGCTGTGAACGATCTGAGAGACAAGGCAAGAAGGTCCTTCTATGCCATCAAAAGGAACATAAAATCGACATACCAATTAGGATCTGGCAAAAAATACTTGAATCAGTTATAGAACCCATTGCCCTTTATGGTTGTGAGGTCTGGGGTCTGCTCACCAACCAAGAATTCACAAAATGGGACAAACACCAAATTGAGACTCTGTATGCAAAATTCAACAAAAATATCCTCAGTGTACAACGAACAACACCAAATAATGCATGCAGAGCATAATTAGGCCGACACCCTCTAATTATCAAAATCCAGAAAAGATCTGTTAAATTCTATAACCACTTAAAAGGAAGCGATTCCCAAACCTTCCATAACAAAGCCATCACCTACAGAGAGATGAACTTGGAGAAGAGTCCCCTAAGTAAGCTGGTCCTGGGGCTCTGTTCACAAACACAAACAGACCCCACAGAGCCCCAGGACAACAACAACAACAACAACACAATTAGACCCAACCAAATCATGAGAAAACAAAAAGAGAATGAATTGACACATTGGAAAGAATGAACAAAAAAACAGAGCAAACTAGAATGCTATTTGGCCCCAAACAGAGAGTACACAGTGGCAGAATACCTGACCACTGTGACTGACCCAAACTTAAAGAAAGCTTTGACTATGTACAGATTCAGTGAGCATAGCCTTGCCATTGAGCAAGGCCGCCGTAGGCAGACCTGGCTCTCAAGAGAAGACAGGCTATGTGCACACTGCCCACAAAATGAGGTGGAAACTGAGCTGCACTTCCTAACCTCCTGCCAAATGTATGACCATATTAGAGACAAATATTTCCCTCAGATTACACAGATCCACAAAGAATTTGAAAACAAACCAAATTTTGATAAACTCCCTTATCTACTGGGTGAAAAACCACAGTGTGCCATCACAGCAGCAGGATTTGTGACCTGTTGCCACAAGAAAAGGGCAATCAGTGAAGAACAAACACCATTGTAAATACAACCCATATTTATATTTATTTATTTTCCCATTTGTACTTTAACTATTTGAACATTGTTACAACACTGTATATATAGACATAATATGATATTTGAAATGTCTTTATTATTTTGGAACTTCTGAGTGTAATGTTTACTGTTAATATTTATTGTTTATTTCACTTTTGTATACTATCTACTTCACTCGCTTTGGCAATGTTAAACATACGTTTCCCATGGCAATAAAGCCCTTAAATTGACATTGAAATTGAGAGAGAGAGAGAGAGAGAGAGAGAGAGAGAGAGATGCAGAGACAGAGAGAGAGAGAGAGAGAGATAGTGATGTAGAGAGAGAGCGAGAGAGAGATGCTGAGCGAGAGAGAGAGACGCAGAGAGAGAAAGAGATGCAGAGAGAAACTAGCAGAGAAAGATGCAGAGCGAGAGAGAGATAGAGAGATGCAGAGCGAGAGAGAGAGAGATGCAGAGTGAATAAGAGAGATGCAGAGCGAAAGAGAGATGCAGAGCGAGAGAGAGATGCAGAGCGAGAGAGAGATGCAGAGCGAGAGAGAGATGCAGAGCGAGAGAGAGATGCAGAGCGAGAGAGATGCAGAGCGAGAGAGAGATGCAGAGCGAGAGAGAGATGCAGAGCGAGAGAGACATGCAGAGCGAGAGAGATGCAGAGCGAGAGAGAGATGCAGAGCGAGAGAGAGATGCAGAGCGAGAGAGAGATGCAGAGCGAGAGAGTGAGAGATGCAGAGCGAAAGAGAGAGAGATGCAGAGCGAAAGAGAGAGATGCAGAGTGAAAGAGAGAGAGAGATGCAGAGCGAAAGAGAGAGATGCAGAGCGAAAGAGAGAGAGATGCAGAGTGAAAGAGAGAGATGCAGAGAGAGATGCAGAGCGAGAGAGAGAGCTGCAGAGAGAGATGCAGAGCGAGAGATGCAGAGCGAGAGAGAGAGATGCAGAGCGAGAGAGATGCAGAGCGAGAGACGCAGAGAGAGAGAGAGAGAGACGCAGAGAGAGAGAGCGAGAGAGACGCAGAGAGAGCGAGAGAGACGCAGAGAGAGCGAGAGAGACGCAGAGAGAGAGAGAGACGCAGAGAGAGAGAGAGAGACGCAGAGAGAGAGATGCAGAGAGAGAGAGACGCAGAGAGAGAGAGACACAGCGAGAGAGAGAGAGACGCAGAGAGAGAGAGAGACGCAGCGAGAGAGAGACACAGCGAGAGAGAGAGAGACGCAGAGAGAGAGAGAGACGCAGCGAGAGAGAGACGCAGCGAGAGAGAGAGGCAGCGAGAGAGAGAGAGATGCAGAGCTCTCTCTCTCTCTGTGTACAGACTCAGTGAGCATAACCTTGCTATTGAGAAAGGCCGCCGTAGGCAGACCTGGCTCTCAAGAGAAGACAGGCTATGTGCACACTGCCCACAAAATGAGGTGGAAACTGAGCTGCACTTCCTAACCTCCTGCCAAATGTATGACCATATTAGAGACGCATATTTCCCTCAGATTACAGAGCCACAAAGAATTCGAAAACAAACCCAATTTTGATAAACTCCCTTATCTACTGGGTGAAAAACCACAGTGTGCCATCACAGCAGCAGGATTTGTGACCTGTTGCCACAAGAAAAGGGCAACCAGTGAAGAACAAACACCATTGTAAATACAACGCATATTTATGTTTATTTATTTTCCCATTTGTACTTTAACTATTTGCACATCATTACAACACTGTATATAGACATAATATGACATTTGAAATGTCTTTATTCTTTTGGAACTTCTGAGTGTAATGTTTACTGTTAATATTTATTGTTTATTTCACTTTTGTTTACTATCTACTTCACTTGCTTTGGCAATGTTAACATACGTTTCTCATGCCAATAAAGCCCTTAAATTGAATTGAAAATTGAGAGAGATGCAGAAAGAGAGCGAGAGATGCAGAGAGAGATGCAGAGAGAGAGAGAGCTGCAGAGAGAGAGAGAGATGCAGAGAGAGAGCTGCAGAGAGAGAGAGAGCGATGCAGAGAGAGAGATGCAGAGAGAGAGCGAGAGATGCAGAGAGAGATGCAGAGAGAGAGAGAGCTGCAGAGAGAGAGAGATGCAGAGAGAGAGCTGCAGAGAGAGAGAGCTGCAGAGAGAGAGAGAGCGATGCAGAGAGAGAGATGCAGAGAGAGAGCGAGAGATGCAGAGATGCAGAGAGAGAGAGAGAGATGCAGAGAGAGAGCTGCAGAGAGAGAGAGAGAGATGCAGAGAGAGAGATGCAGAGAGAGAGAGAGAGATGCAGAGAGAGAGCGAGAGATGCAGAGAAGTGAACAGACAATGACATGCCAGACACAAAGAAAAAAACACAAACTATGTCAGGCAAACAGACGAGCAACCATCGTTTTAATTATGACATTACATGAGGGTCCAGTCATTGGGGTGTTTGAAGATGACAGGGAGAGCTAGTCTCCTTGTCACCCCGGCCCTATTTAATAGCCTAATTGAAGTCATTATTTGGATTGAGCCGTGTTGGTAATTGTAATGAGACTCTTTAAACTGGCAGTGGAGGCTGGCATGCCATGAAAGCAAGGTTAACTTGGCTCCCTGACTTCCCATGACATTTATAGCAGAGAGTGAAAGCGAGCGAGAGACGCTGAGCATTTGCACCCTGGCCAAATAGCCAACACGGGCCCTGCTCCACTCTCTCTCCATCTGAACATTCAATCATCCCACAGTCCGAGATGAGCGGCCGGCTCTTTCTCTCCTCCTGTAATTCCATGACTGATTAGATTCAAGAGCTCCAGAGTGCAAAATGGCTGCAGCCCATCACCCAAGGCGGGCCTACACATTCTTGAGTGGAGGGGATATTTAATTCCCTCATCTTCAAAGAGTTTCTCTGAGATCCTGTCTGTGCATCAGGATTAAGTGCTAATCTTTGGCGATATTTCAGCCGTCAAACTCCACAGCGACAGTAGTGAGTAATTGCTCCGATTTTTTCCCAGATCAGAGGGTTATTATAAATATTATAATTAATAGCGCAATTAGGCATATGCAATTAAAATAT
Organism: Coregonus lavaretus; assembly: GCF_964263955.1. Classification (NCBI taxonomy): domain Eukaryota; kingdom Metazoa; phylum Chordata; class Actinopteri; order Salmoniformes; family Salmonidae; genus Coregonus; species Coregonus lavaretus. The sequence continues at coordinate 22,601,894 of NC_140016.1, read as the reverse complement.
TGGAAGTGTCCGTCTGATTTGACCCTCACACCATATTCTCGCCACTCTTCTTGTCACTCCTCATGTTAATGTGATTGGCCTTTCAGCTTCACTAACTCTTTTTAACAAGATATAGCGAGCACTGACATGAGCGAGAGAGAGGGTAACTGTGAATGTGTATGGCCAGAGAATGAAAGAAGAGAGAGAAGGTGAAGAGGGAGAGATAGCCGGGAGGTAGATTTGAGTGTTCAGTGTGAACAGTGATCATCAGGATCAATATTTGAACAATGAAAAGGTTCATTTGACCAAGGTAAACAAAAGGAGAACACAGAAGTACAGCAGCACCACAGGAGATCTTTATGAATGTGTGTGTGTGTATGTGTATGTGTACACACACATACATTTGAGTCTGACAAGAATATCAGATGCAGAGAGAATATGGGAACACAATGTTTTCTTTCAGAAACAAAACGTTAACATGAAATGATACTGAGGAGTAAGGCTCTGCGGGGTGTGTGTGTTCCATCTCCCCTCTCTCTTTGTGTGGTCACAGGTGCCTTGAAATGATTTTTTAGGGGGTAGATCAGCTTTAATATTGCAGATAGATTGTGGGTTCTATCAATGTAATTGTCTGCATCATTTCCAATCCCCCATATATATATTTTTTTCAAATATATTTTCCTTTATTATTTTCCCCTAACCCTACCACCCCTCCCCTAATGGGAGTAAACTAATGGACAGCAATATTTAGGCTTCTACTTCCAGCTTATACACACTATATACATTTTACAGACACGATATATTTTACATTAGTTATCTTTTTTATTCGTTTTTAGTCCCACCCTTCAGCTACCCTCAACCCCTCCCATCTATCTCTGGATGTTTTGACTTCTAATTGCCATATATTGTTCAACTGTGCTGTAATGTTTCACAAAAGTTCTGAACCTTTCTATCATCAGTTTCTACAGATTGTAAATTAAAGATGAACAGTTTTACTAAAAATATTATTATATTATTGATCGATTGCCTATGGCTTTTCAAGTCACCCAGCAGTGCTATTTGCAGAGTTAGCTCCAGGTAAATGTTGCAATTCTTCAGCCATTCCTGAACCTGCGACCAAAAACAAGCTACATTTGGGCAGTATCAAAACAAGTGATCTAATGATTCGGTCTCTTCGCAGCAAAATCTGCAGCGCTGGGATGGTTGTATCCCCCATAACTTCAGACTTGTAATTTGTATTTTGTGTGTTTCTGAGTAACGATGTCAATAAAATTAGTGAAATTATCCCTGTCTTGACGTGAAAGTGAATACCTAATTCCTGTTGGTCTGACTGTCATGGTAGTAGTGTCTCAGTCAGGGTATGTTGTCAAATTGCTAGTGTGGTTACTAAAAGAAACACTTTTGCTGGTCCATGCTTGTGATGATAAGAAGATCCGCCGACACTGTACTCTGTTCACAAAGGTTTATTATAACAAAGAGTTTACAGCATCGAATTTTGACAAACACCTGCAGATGTCTGGAGATAGCAACAGCCAAATCAATAATTCGCTATATCTCCTCTCTGTTCAAGACATGGCATTATATCGTACATGGCCAGAGCATGACGTATTATGGTGTGATTCTAACAACCAATCCCTGGTCTTTTCTACCTTACTCCCCATATCATCTTTCCATAAGTAATGATTTCCAGATGTTTCCAGCACTGTAGAACAGAGTTAAGTCATTTTGCCACATCAGCAAAATCTTAGGGCCACGTTCCCTCTATCACACTTTCTGCAACAATCAGCATTTCTAGACTGTTTAAGATACTACATATTCCCCCCTTCGAGACTAATTAAGTCTCGAAAACAAAAAGAATAGGATTATGACAAATAACAATTCTTGCTCTTGAGTAACTTTAACAATAAACCAAAATTAATGGAGATTAAACACATGTTTATATAGACACATTTTTGTATGTAGTGTAAATACATTATTATGGAGTGTAAATAAATTGTTATGGAGTGTAAGTGAATTGTCATGGAGTGTAAGTGAATTGTCATGGAGTGTAAGTGAATTGTCATGGAGTGTAAGAGCGAAAAACCCGTCTGGCAGCTTTCATTCCAAATATCCATCAGTCAGTCAAGACAGGAAAATTCTCTCACGGCCCCTCTGCCCTAGGCGACCACCTAAGTACTCCAGATCAATTCATACATCTTCATGAATACATTTTAAGCTATGATGCAATTGAATACATATGAAAACCCCAGCAAACAAAATACAATCAAAATGTCCACATTCAGGCTGGTCGACCCATCGGACCCTCCTGTGGATTCTCTCTGTCCTTGCCTAGACCCCATATCCCTAAACTTCAACGAAATAAACAAAAACATCTGAGGTCCCCACATGTACCCAACACAGAAAACATAATTGTTCAAAAATTAATACAGAAAGAATATAACACTGGAATGTAGTCCACTACACTTCATCTCCTCCACAGTGTCGTCTTTCAATGCGACGTTGATGATGGAATCGGAACATTTCCACTCCTTCCTTGTTCCACTTCCTCCAGTCCATTCATATTGTCCATGTTTGAGTATTTGAGTCCCTCTACTTATTCCCCCATATGCTTCTGGAAGAAAAGAAAAGACCAAACAGTATCTTTTGCAAAACAACACATGCAAATTAAAACATCAATATCAACTAAAAATGATATATAAAATTATTTATAAAATGAATCACATTCCATTTCCCCCTTTGATTCATAACAATAATATAATCATCCCACAATCAGATATTCCAAATTTCCTAGAGTTATTTCAACCCTAGTTTTCATAACATTTTAGTCTGACTTTTTCCAATTTTTTTTTTTTCTTTCTCTAATTTTTCAAAAACCATTTGACTGTTTTATTCACAAAACTCTTTCCCATTTTCTGAGTATATTAAATCGGGAAATTCCCACCTGCTGATGACTTCTTTACACAATAACTTTGCAACCGACTGAGCATATTTTAGCTTAGTTGAACATCTTATGAACCTCTTGGTATATGAATGTAACCAAGAATAACAGTCACACATTATTTTTCGGACAAATTATGCACCTACCTATGACATAGTCAATCTATTCAAGAAAATATGGTTCCCAAAAACTCTACTCCTTTGTGATTTTTATCCTAAACTCCCCTTTTACAACATAAGCTAACCCATAGCTTCCTAAATCATCATGGTTTCTCCAAAACAATAATTGATTGCTACTCTAACGATTTTTTCTATTGTCTTCAAAACACTTGCTTTCGAAAGTCCTTCAATTTCTGGTTCAATTCCTTGGATTGCTTCATCTTTCAATGGATACTGATTCTTCCAAGGAGGTCTTCCTCCTGGTCGAAGTTCAACTTTCACCTCAATTGAGCTGATTTCACAAGTTCAATATCGGTACTGTGTTGAGACCACAAAAATTCTGGAACTTGTTGCAACATCTCCTCTTTCATAGGGTCTGAATCCATCTTCACACTGCAAATAGATTCGTGTGTTATCCGTACAGCTTGTGGCTCTCCTTGTCCTTGAGCCGAAATCATGATTTTGAGGAATCGATGATCTTCAGTCCTCCAAATCGCCAAATTCTCTTTCATCGGTTTGAAAACAGCTTTCTCTGCTTCTGTCATCATTTCTCCTATTTGCTTCTGCTCATAGCCTTCAGAAACCAACAAGGTCACATGTGGCACACTCTTCTCAATCTCAAATTCTTTATCCAGATAATCGTCTGTGTTTATCTTCATAGCTGCTCCTTGTGGTCCTAAAATTATGCAACATGAACTGAGTTGAACTTTCTTTGGTTGATGACTCAGCCATTCCTCTGAGTCCGATTGGGTAGCATTCTTGAAATACTTGAGCGTACAATGAGATGGATATTCCGGAAGCCTCGCATCTGGCATGTTTGTCACAATGAATTTCTCCCATATCTTAGCCTGCTTCAAAAAATCTTCACTGAGATTTCCAATCCAGAATACTGAAGAAGAATCCATCTCAGTTGTCATCGACAATTGGTAAACATTTTCCTTTGGCATCTCTACCAGACAGCCGTCTGGTGTACATTTTATTGTACAGTTCAACTTACACAATGCATCTCTTCCCAACAATGCAATAGGTGTATGTTCTGATACTAGTATGGGTATTGTAATTTTCTGATTTTCATAGCAGAGCTCAATTGGTTCCGTAAGAGGAATCAGCTGTTTCACTCCCTCAAATCCGATTGTCCTAATTAGTTGATTGGACATAGGGAGATGTGTAGCATCTTCAGGCCGAACACAGGTAAAAGCAGCTCCGCTATCCGCCATCACTTCCAATGGTCGTTTGTTTACTTTTACCTCAATTGTTGGATCTTTTTCCGGTCCTGATGCTACCAGTTGAAAACTCCTTTCGGATCTTCTAGGCACCTCTAGAGTCCTTGCTCCTTATAGGGTTCACCTAGAGGACAGGTGATCTTCACTTGCTCCTGTATCTTCCTCTGAAGTTCTTTCTTTCCAGAAACTATCTATGGGTATGAAACAATTTATACCACTTGTTGTGGCTGGTACAGTTGCATTTGACCTAGTTCAGTTGAAACTGTAACAGTGATTGTTGATTCGGTTCACACTGATTCTGCATAACCAAAGCTTCTCTTCTCCTTCTTCTTCTCAACCAGTTGTATTTGATTGAGTTTTCTGAGAGTTTCTTGGTCCTGTTCTTTCTGGTTGTGTTCTTTTTTCCGGTACAGATCCACTTGATGGGCTATATGATCTGTATAGACACCTTTTGTCATGCTCCCAAGTCCAACCACTTCTGCCAGTTTGCTCCTTACCGGTAAGGGCAGTCCCATCTGTAGTTTAGCTCTCAAGATTGACTGCTCAATTTGACTCACATCTGGATCATTTCCGGTAATATTTCTCCACACTTGATGAACTCTTGACACGTAGGCTCTCGGATTTTCTTGTTGTCCTAGTGGGTCAATCAGAATGTTGTCAGGATGCACATTTGTTGGAAACGTATCTCTCAGTGCTCTCCACAGCCGATTCCTACTTGCAGCCAACAATTCAGGGTCGTTCACTGCAGTCCCCACATATCTATGAAGTCCAGCTCTCTGAAAAATTTCTTCCATACCTGGAATCCCAAGGAGATTAGCCAAAAGTCTCTTAATGTCTCCTATGGCAGACTGTGTTCCCACCGTAATTTCTTCCAACTTTGAAATCCAAGGATATGCTCCATCTTGAAGAGTAGGCAGCTTCTCAAGTATATCTGACATATCGGTGTTCTGCAAAGGCTTATATTCTAGGTTTTGTCCTCGAATGATCACCGGCATAATTCTCTTACTAGTGCCATCTTTCCTTGGCCTCAATGTATATCTCTTTTCAGATTCTTGGGATTCTTTCCTCAGCAGCTTCTTGAGTCGGTCTTCCAGTTCTTTTACTTCTTCTAAATCATTGGCCTTATACAGGTATGATACGCATCGGTCTATATCACCTTCTATTTCTTCTGTGTTAGTCATTGGAGGATAAAATCCTCTTGAACATGAAGCACCTTTAGTCTCCAAATCTTCATCGCTGTCTCCATCTTCATTTTCACCAGGGCTTGAATCGCTTGTATTCTTCTTCTTCCAACTTCCATCACCCCTTCTTTCCGCTCTGGCCAACCTCTGTCTGATGACAGGGTCATATCCACCCATGATCTCTTCTGAATCACTCTGATCATCCTCATCATCATCGTCATCACCAAGTTCCATCCTCCTTGATCTCACTCTACCCTTAGTCTCCAGAGATCTCGTTGTCTTCCTGCCTTTGGAGTTTGGATTCATCTTTATGGTCGTTTCTGCTTGTCCCCTCTCTATTATTCGTTCATCCTCATCTCTGATGCAATAATCACCTTCCTGAATGATCACTGGAAGCTGAGGATAAACGTCCTTAAACTTGGCTTCTTTCTCATAAGGTGGGGGTGTTTTTGCTGAATCCATATATGAGAAAGGTGTATTGACTTCTGCCACTAGTTTTTCTGTCACCTTCACCTCTTTTGCCATTTTCTCTGCACCTCTGTCTCTCTTATCTTTTGTGTCTTTTATCAGTTTTTGTCCTTCATTTTCAAAAAGCTTAAGAACACCCAGCTCTCTTTGTCTTTTTTCTTGACGAAGTTTTCCTTTCTTCCCCTTCTTTTGATCTGTCTTATACGTGGATACAAGCACTTGCATTATCTTGATGACGTCTAGATTAAGTGTGCCTTCCAATGGCCATGGTTGTTCAATGTCAGGCCAACGTTTATTCCATTTTTCAGATAATTTTGCTATACCATTAACTAGTGGATTACTATTCTGTACTACATGAAGAGGAGTAATTGCTTTTGTAGTTTTGATGTCCTTTTTTCCCATTGTAATGCACTTGTTATGTGTTACCCTCTAGTTTTCCCCCTTTTTTTTTTTTTTTTTTTTTTTTTTTTTTAATTAAAAAATAATTAATCAATTAATCCAATCAATCAATTAACCAATTCAAATCAATACATCAATCAACCAATTCAATCAATCAATCAATCAATCAATAAATTCAATCAATCAATGAAATCAAATCAATCAGTCAATCAATTACTAATGAAATCAATCAATCAATTAATCCAACCAATGAACTAACCAAATCAATCAATCAATAAATCAAATTAATCAATCAATCAACTAATGAACCAATCAATCAATCAATCAATCAATTACCAATGAAATCAATCAATCAATTAATCCAATCAACAAACTAACCAATCAAATCAATCAATGGATTACCAATCAATCAAATCAATCAATGAATTACTAATCAATCAAATCAATCAACGCAACCAATCAAATCAATAAACTAATCAAATCAATAAATCAATCAACTAATTTAATCAATCAATCAATCCAACCAATCAACTAATCAATTACTAATCAAATGAATCAATCAATCAATAAATCAATCAACTAACTTAATCAAATCAATAAATCAACTAAGTAATCCAATCAAGTCAATCAATCAACAAATCAAATCAATAAATCAATCAACTAACCTAATCAAATCAATCAATCAAATAATGAATTACTAATTATTCTGTGAATTTTATTTTACCAAATTATTGATTAGTGGCAATCTTACCACATCCGATGAGGAAGAGTAAAGGAAAGTAGTCAACTCCAGAGCAATTCAAAAATAAAATACCTGTACCAGCAACACTACCCAATTGCTTAATAAGCAATTAATTACCTTAATTTTACAGAATAAGTTCAATGCTGGAATTCCAACACAACTCTAATCAAAACAAGTCATTGACAAAAACTGTAATGTGCAATTATCAATTACATAAATTCATCAGTCTGTTGCCAAGCTCTTGCGAAATGGTCACAACATGAAATATTCTATGTAAACACAATGTATCAATTATATCCTGTGAGGGAAAGTAGATTTGTGAATAATAACAGCACTGGCCTTAATTTGGACTGGGTTGCCGTCTCTGATGTCAGTTGATGTCAGCCCCTCCTCTCTCTCTCTCTCTCTCTGTCTCCTCCTTCTCGTCTCTCGTATGACAGAAGGACAAAAGGAGAAAGAAGAGTTTAGTTTATAGTCTTTCCACATTCACGCTAAGAAATAAGCAAACAGCTTAACTCAGGAATATTATAAATAGCTCAATAACATTTTATTTTATTCATTTATTTTAGTATTATTATTTTTAATCCGTCAATATATCTCTCATTCACCAACTCAACCGATTATCAACCAAACAGTTTTACAGTCAAGCAATAGTTAATTCAAAAGAAGATTTCACTTGTGTGCAAAATTCCCCCTCCCGTTGTCTTTTTTGGCTGCACTGAAGTGGACTCTCCCAATCAGTTCAGTGCAGGGGAGTGGCTAAAGTCATAAATCCTACGCGTGCGCAGTTCAGTCACCAATGTGATTTCAGAGTGTAAGGAGCTATAGACTGTTGCTCCGTTCTCTTCTCCCATAGACAATAACACTTAAGACTTTAACAGAGCTCACAAACTGAACACATAGAACATACAGAACACAGAACACAAACCCACTACCAAGCTTGTTATCTTTCACTTATCTGCAGATTTATAGTTATGCTGTTATCAATTACAAAACATCTCTATACACTCTTAAAAAGTCCTCCCTGTAGGCTCATGATTCGTTAGTAAACTATAGAGACTCATAAGATCTTTAAACTTATAGTCCTTCCAGGGGGCTCATAGTTTATATAGTTTAAAAATTACAAACGTTCTCACAAACAGAGACTCATAAGATGTTTAACCTTAACTGTGTTGTAGGGGCTTAACTTTTTACTCTAGGGGCTTAACTTTTGAAAACAAAAAATACCTAACACATTTATTTACAAGAGACTAAAAAACTCTGGTCAAAGCCTTAGTCGACACACATCTGGAACTCATCAAGCACGCAGCCCCCGCTTTTTTTTTCTCTGTTTCACACACACAGACAGACACAGAGAAATTGGCTGTCGTTCTCTCTCACACACACACAGAGACATACAGGATCCATTTATACAGAGCAAGCTTGCTTATCGCCGTTCCTATTTCTTTTACATTCCTTTTGCTAAATTTCTGCTACCTTAAGTTGCCGACATTAAATGAGAGGTCACATTGGACATACAATCCGTCAACCATATTCCAAGAGGTAACATACAATTTAATATATCTCGTACAAACTCACTGTTCCCAGAACAGACCCGAGAGTCAATCTAACAACTCTCCTAGGATTTATGGCCCATCATATTGATCGCCTTGTGTTACAAGGGCTTCCTTAAATTAACGGCGCCCTAAAAGTATACTCATTTACTTATTTCCTGACCTTATTCCATCATGCTTTTCCTTGGACACTCTCTCACACTTTTTCCAAGCCAAAATATGTGTGTCCAATCGGTGTGCCCTATAGACACTCCCCACTTTTTGCGTTGTTCTCAACGCAAACTAATTTAGAGAATTTAGAACGGAATTCCTATCACACAGCAAAAAAAAAAAAAAAAAAAAAAACAGCAAAACGCACACACACGTTCTTTGACGGTACATCCCCCCAGCGCACACACACACGGCCACACGAACCGACCAGCGCCCAAAGTTTGTGAGAAAGCTCACCTTTTTTGCATGCTTCCTGAGCGGGAGTCACTTCGTAGCCCATGAATGGAACGCTGAGAGAAGATGTAAGACGCCCCATTCCTCGTCGCCATTAAATGTGGTTACTAAAAGAAACACTTTTGCTGGTCCATGCTTGTGATGATAAGAAGATCCGCCGACACTGTACTCTGTTCACAAAGGTTTATTATAACAAAGAGTTTACAGCATCGAATTTTGACAAACACCTGCAGATGTCTGGAGATAGCAACAGCCAAATCAATAATTCGCTATATCTCCTCTCTGTTCAAGACATGGCATTATATCGTACATGGCCAGAGCATGACGTATTATGGTGTGATTCTAACAACCAATCCCTGGTCTTTTCTACCTTACTCCCCATATCATCTTTCCATAAGTAATGATTTCCAGATGTTTCCAGCACTGTAGAACAGAGTTAAGTCATTTTGCCACATCAGCAAAATCTTAGGGCCACGTTCCCTCTATCACACTTTCTGCAACAATCAGCATTTCTAGACTGTTTAAGATACTACACTAGTTTCCATTTGGCTAGCAAATTCCCCCGTGAGAATCGAACCCACAACCCTGGCGTTGCAAACGCCATGCTCTACCAACTGAGCTACATCCCTGCCGGCCATTCCCTCCCCTACCCTCGACGACGCTGGGCCAATTGTCCCGGTCGCGGCCGGCTACGACAGAGCCTGGATTCGAACCGAGTGCCTTAGACCACTGCGCCACTCGGGAGTACAACTCTAGACCTGGCATTTTGTGTGGAAGCCCTACATAATAAAAAGTCACTAGTTTGGCCAATAACTGTTGGCGCAAGCCAGAGTAAGGCCTACAATCCTTTATTCTGGGAAGGGGTAATATGCAGTTACTAGGCTACATTTTTACTTTACCATTTGTTTCTTGAATATACAAATGTAAACAAGGTTGGTTTCACAAGCTGAAATAAAATCTGTTTTCTTTGTGCACATTAGTTTACATCCCTCTTTGTGAGCATTTTGCCTTTAAGAGAATCCATCCAGCTGACAGGTGTGGCATATCAAGAAGCTTATTAAACAGCATTATCATTACACCGGTGCTGGGGACAATTAAAGAACACTCAAATGTGCAGTTGTCATGCGACTTATCTCAAGTTGAGGTAGAGTGCAATTGGCATGCTGACTGCAGGAATGTCCGCCAGAGAATTTAATGTTAATTTCAGTACCATAAACTGCCTCCAACGTCGTTCTAGATAATTTGGCAGTACATCCAAATGGCCTCACCACCGCAGACCGCGTGTGGGCGAGCGGTTTGCTGATAACGTAGAGTGCCCCGCGGTGGGTGAATGGGCAGGCATAAGCTATGAACATAATTTTATTGCAGATCCCGTGACGAGTTCGACATATATAAAAATAACAGATTCATATCTGTATTCCCAGTCTGAATCAATTGCTCAGGGCCTGATGAATGTATTTCAATTGCCTGGCCTTACATGAAATCTTAAATTGGTGCGTTATATTTTCGTTCATTATAACTTAAATGCCCCATGAGCTTCAACTGTTGTACACCATCAATTTAAAATATGCTTGGTTTACTCGTTAGTAAATGTAAATTGCCTCAAAGGTTACCATTTTTTATCATTGTGGGTCAATCTTTGCATGGCTCAGTCTATGAATTTGAGCGGTTATATTTTTCCAGCCCATTCCCTCAATTTAAGGAAACGGTTGCGGGGAAATGCTTTGTTTCAACTGCAGATAGTTCCTATTTATCTAGTGTATTGCCTCATTAAACTGACCCCAATGGAGTAGTATAAAATCATTATCAAATGTATGGGAGGGCTGTGAACATGCATAGTATTTATTAACACTTGATGGCACAATTGGTCCAGCGTCGTCCAAGGTAGGGGAGGGTTTGGCCGGCAGGGATGTGGGTTCGTTTCCCACTGGGGACCAGTATGACAAAAAACAAAACATGTACGCATTCACTAACTGTAAGTCGCTCTGGATAAGAGCGTCTGCTAAATGACAAATGTAAATGTATAAATAACATTCTATTGGTTCCAATAATTTGGTATAATAATTTAAATTGAAAAACTAAGTTTTTAATCCAGCGTCGTTTTGTGTATCATTTCATAAACCATGTGCCATGGAATCGGCACATCTAAAATCTCTTCCCAACTATTTAGCAACCTGTATGGTGCAGCTGCCAATTTTTTGGTCCTTAAATTAAACTGGTATACTTTTTTTATTTGGAGGCAAAAGATACGCACACCTATTTAGGCGAGGTGTTGGCTAGCGGAGTAGAACACTTGAAAAAGAAAACGAGAGCCGCACACTCTAGGAGCTCGGATGCAATAATTTAATAACCTAATAACCAATGTATTGACAAGCTTATACCCTGATGAAGACAGCTTGTCTGTCGAAATGTTGATTATTAGGTTATTCAATGATTGCATCTGAGCTCCTAGAGTGTGCGGCTCTCCTTTTCTTTTTCAAATACTTTTTATTTATTTATCATCATTTTCTTTAACCTCTACGGGATCGGTGTCCCGTATACGGGATGGTTGAGCTAACGTATGCTAATGTGATTAGCATGACTGCTGTAAGTAACAGCAAACTTTCCATGACATAGACATGTCTTATATGGGCAGAAAGCTTAAATTCTTGTTAATCTAACTGCACTATCCAATTTACAGTAGCTATTACAGGGAACAATTACCATGCTATTGTTTGAGGAGAGTGCACAACAATAAAACATTTATCATCATGGCAACTGATGATACATTCCCCTCTGAAGGTAAATAATGTACTTACATTCAGTAATCTTGCTCTGATTTGTCATCCTAAGGGTCCCAGAGATAAAATGTAGCATAGTTTTGTTTGATAAAATCCATTTTTATATTCAAAAGTAGGAAGTGGGTTCTACAGTTTGATCCCCTGCTGTCTCTGGCTCCACACCCACCCCGCCCAGCCATCTAGATGTGTGAAAGTTAGTGTATAAGCTAATGTCCATCATGTATGACATTCCTGGGAGTGTGTAAACTTACATTTTATATTACCATATCATTTTTGTATGTTCTCTATAGTTATGTACTTGAAAATGTATCAATTGACCAATTCGGCACATTTGGGCAGACTTCATACAAAATAGTCCGGTATTGCAATGCTTGACTGGATCAATCTGAAACTTTGCACAGACACTGCTGCCATCTAGTTGCCAAAATCTAAATTGCGCCTAAACTGAAATATTATATTGCGGCCTTTCTCTTGCATTTCAAAGATGATGGAACAAAAACAATAATAGAAAACATGTTTTTTTGTTTGTATTATCTTTTACCAGATCTAATGTGTTATATTTTCCTACATTAATTTCACATTTCCACAAACCTCAAAGTGTTTCCTTTCAAATGGTATCAAGAATATGCATATCTTTGCTTCAGGTCCTGAGCTATAGGCAGTTAGATTTGGGTATGTCATTTTAGGCGAAAATTGAAAAAAAGGGTCCTATCCTTAAGAGGTTAACCAATTTTTGTATTTAATGTAGGGCCGACAGACAACTTCCCTACCTTCTCTCCCTTCCACTTGCCTCTTCCATTTTTGCGGTAATGCTGCAATCAGTTGGTTGACATTTTTTAGAGCAGACATTTCCATATATTTTTGTTAGCTGCATGTGTAACATAACTACCCCCCCAGTCCTATTTATGATATCATTAACAAAAGATTACACCGTTTTTAAACATTTTTTCAAAATAAAATATATTTTTAAAATAAATGAGTATATTTGAGTTTAACCATAATATTTGTTGTAATATTTGTTCTGTCTTTTCTGGTGGATTAAACTGAAATTGCAATCAGAATTCTATGGCTTGTTTTAAAAAATGGCGATATTCTGGAAATAATTTGCGACTCGTTTCAGGAAACTAGGTGTATGTCGCGCGTCACTACTTCACAGGAGAGGCATTTGAATGTAAACATGTATTTTTTATCATAATGCATTTTGTCTTGGCACAAATGCCTTCTGGAACATGAACTTTCATGTGCATTAATAACAAACTTGTATGCCATCTGTAAATACGAATACAATTGTGAAATTACGGGCCTAGTTGGTTAAGCACGGAAAAAGACAGGAACCTTCTCGCTAGCCATGATTGGCTGAGATAATGGATGGGATGGACATGCCGAGCGATGAGTTCACATTGGTCTGCCATGTAGCATGCTTCGGTCTATAGCTTGAGCTGCTCAGTATGTGTAGGTATTCCTTTCTAACGCAGCTCTTTTGACAGATATCATGAAGAACTGCAAAAGTGTTGCTCTCCACTTTCTGTAGACAAGAGTTTTGAAATCAGTGGAATGCCCGATTGAAGCAAAGTACAATAGCTAAGGAGATGGAGAAAATTCTGGCATTTGACGGCAAATATGCAGAGGGAGTCGAAAAGAGAACACACAGTCTGTCACAGAAGTCACAGAAGGCTGTTGTATAAAACACCTGTCTCCGGATTACATCTTCAAACTAAGGGCAACCATGGCACATGTGACAGAGAGGGATAAGTGTTTATCCATGTATAAGGGTAAGAGAGTTTAGTTAGCTACATGATCAGATATTATACGTTTCTAATTTTGTCAGAAAGTTGTTTTCATTGCAAGTTAAAGCGTACTGTTAGCTAGCTAGCGAACGTTAGCTGGCTGACTCGCTAGCGTTACGGGTATGATCTGTTTAGTAATATTATTCGTATCTCAGAGACATTTGCATTGCTAGTTATAGCCGAAGTTGATTAGCTACCTGAAGATTCATGCAGGGTAGTAAAGTTATGAGTTGGGAGTATGGTTCATTGTTCAGCTATCTAGCTAGCTACATGTCTAAACAAAAGACTCCACTATGCAAGTAACCATTTCACTGTACCTTTTACACCTTCTGTATCCTATGAATGGGACAAATACACTTTGATTCCATTTGACATAGTATGTGTTTACCAGAGACGGTAATGTGAAGAACAACATGACCTGGACCGAAGTCAAATTAGGATATAACGTTAAGCCAACGAGACAGTGTCCAATTTCAAAGATTCTCCGGTAGAATGCCCTGATTTTATTTCGTTACACTCACAACCGTAAGTTATTTTCTTTAATTAGCTTGCCATTCACTTGTAAATAATTATCTTGTTTTGAGTTTATTTATTTTCCTGTAATAATGAATACAAATTAGCTAAAAAGACGTTGTCAGCTGTATGATAAGGTCATTATTTGAACTGGCTAGCCAACTAACTTAACGTTAGCTAGCTAGCTAACAAGCTAGAAACTAACCATTTAGTTGCCTGGTTTGCTAGATTGACATATACTAAATTAATTTTTTAACGGATGGGTTTATTGGTGTTAAAATAAACCAGTTATGCTATTTTAGACCACCAGGCTGCTGATGACATGCAGCCTGTAGTTTTTGTATTTATACTTTTTCATAACAACAACGACAAGTTTGATGTCGGACGACAATATAATGTTTATGTCACTGCAACAACTGTCTACAGACATGTCGATAGACGTAGAATAAACAAGCCTTTAGTCTTCAAATCTTTGGTTGTTTAGTAGACTACTGTACTCATATTGTTTAGCACATGGCCTCACATGTGAATCCTTAAAGAGATGGGCGGGGCTAAGGCTTAAGAGGGTGTGAACGATACTGAATGTGTACAAAAGGCTGTGAAGTATTTGTAGTTAATCATATCAGTAATGTTAGTAAATCACGTCAGAGCTGTAGCTCTGCCCACCATTTAAGTGGAGCAGAGCATGCTGGGCGATCTCCAGCTCAGTGAAGATGATCAGCTCGAGAGAAGTCAAGTGAGAGAAAGCTCCAGCCATCTTTGTGTTTTCCCACCAGTTAGCTTTCATTGTGTTAGCCAAAGCCAGTGTGCGTCCTTGTTGATATGTAAGTACATATTTCATATCTTTCAGGTGTTTATGTCTGAAGATGCACTCTGCGACTGTCAAGAGTTGCTGTAGGTAGGTGTGGTGTGGAATCAGGCGCAGGACGCAGAAGTTAAGTCCAACAACGACTTTAGTAGATCACACAAAATATAATCCAAAAACAGCCCGGAGGCGAGAAAAGCGCGCACAGGCGTAAACAAACGGGCGCACTAAACATGTGCGTAATCTTCTCCTTAAAACAAACAAGGAGGTAAGCTACAAAATAGCGCACCAAAACAGGTAGCGCAGCAACACGACAAGGAACAATTACACACAACACCTAAACTAACAACAAGGAACTAAATAGGGTGCTTAATGAGACATAACACAAAACAGGTGTGACAAACAGACAAAACCAATCAAACAAGAAACATAGAACGGTGGCAGCTAGTACTCCGGAGACGACGACCGCCGAAACCTGCCCGAACAAGGAGGAGGGGCCGCCTCGGCCGAAACCGTGACAGTACCCCCACCTTGACGCGCGGCTCCAGCCGTGCGCCGCCCCCGGCCTCGGGGACGACCAGGAGGACGCGGAGCAGGGCGCGTAGGATGACCACGATGGAATTCGGTCAGCAGGGACGGATCCAGAATGTCCCTCCTCGGCACCCAGCACCACTCCTCCGGACCGTACCCCTCCCACTCCACGAGATATTGGAGACCCCCCATCCGGCGTCTCGAATCCAGGATGGTCCGAACAGTGTACGCCGGAGCCCCCTCGATGTCCAACGGGGGCGGAGGAGTCTCCTCTATCTCAAAATCCTGGAGTGGACCAGCTACCACCGGCCTGAGGAGAGACACATGGAACGAGGGGTTAATATTCTTGTAATCAATGGGCAGTTGTAACCTGTAACACACCTCGTTCAATCTCCTCAGGACTTTAAAAGGCCCCACAAACCGCCGACCCAGCTTCCGGCAGGGCAGGCGGAGGGGCAGGTTTCTGGTTGAGAGCCAGACTCGATCTCCAGGTGCGTACACTGGCCCCTCACTGCGGTGTAGGTCGGCGCTCGTCTTCTGTCGACGGATGGCTCGCTGCAGATGGACGTGTGCAGCGTTCCACGTCTCCTCCGAGCGCCGCACCCACTCATCCACAGCAGGGGCCTCGATCTGGCTCTCATGCCAAGGTGCCAGAACCGGCTGGTACCCTAACACACACTGGAAAGGGGTTAGTCTAGTGGAGGAGTGGCGGAGAGAGTTCTGTGCCATCTCGGCCCAGGGCACATATCTCGCCCACTCCTCCGGCCGGCCCTGACAATATGACCTCAGAAACCTACCCACATCCTGGTTGACTCGTTCGACCTGCCCATTACTCTCCGGGTGGTAACCCGAGGTAAGGCTCACCGAGACCCCCAACCGTTCCATAAAGGCTCTCCAGACTCTGGAGGTAAACTGGGGGCCTCGATCGGACACTATATCCTCGGGTACCCCGTAATGCCGGAAGACGTGAGTAAATAGAGCCTCAGCGGTCTGTAGGGCAGTAGGAAGACCCGGCATGGGAAGGAGACGACAGGCCTTCGAGAACCGATCCACAACGACCAGGATGGTGGTATTCCCTTGTGAGGAGGGAAGGTCGGTAACAAAATCCACCGAGAGGTGAGACCAGGGTCGTTGTGGAACGGGCAGGGGTTGTAATTTACCCCTGGGCAAGTGTCTGGGCGCCTTACACTGGGCACACACTGAGCAGGAGGAGACATAAACCCTCACATCCCTGGCTAACGTTGGCCACCAGTATTTTGTACTAAGGCAGTGCACTGTCCGGCCAATACCTGGATGTCCAGAGGAGGGTGACGTGTGAGCCCAATAAATCAGCCGATCCCGGACCTCGAGTGGGACGTACGTCCGACCCACCGGACACTGTGGAGGGCTAGGGTCGGTGCGTAATGCCCGCTCGATCTCCGCATCGACCTCCCACACCACCGGTGCCACCAGACAAGACTCCGGTAGTATGGGAATGGGCTCCACGCACCTCTCCTCCGTGTCATACCGCCAAGACAGGGCATCTGCCTTCCCGTTCTGGGACCCAGGGATGTAAGTGATCTTGAACACAAACCGGGCGAGAAACATAGTCCATCGAGCCTGGCGAGGATTCAGTCTCCTAGCTGCCCGAATGTATTCCAGGTTACGGTGGTCGGTCAGAATGAGGAAAGGGTGTTGAGCCCCCTCAAGCCAATGCCTCCACACCTTTAGGGCCTGTACTACGGCTAACAGCTCCCTGTCCCCTACGTCATAATTCCGCTCCGCCGGACTGAGCTTTTTAGAATAAAAAGCACAGGGGCGGAGCTTAGGTGGTGTGCCGGACCGTTGTGAAAGAACTGCCCCGATACCGGCCTCAGACGCGTCTACCTCTACTTGGAAGGGTAAAGTGGGATCCGGGAGCGCCAGCACTGGAGCCGAGGTAAACAGGTCCTTCAGTCTCCCAAAAGCCCTGTCCGCCTCAGCCGACCACCGCAAGCGCACCGGACCCCCCTTCAGAAGAGACCTTATGGGAGCTGCCACCTCTCCAAAACCCCGGATAAACCTCCGGTAGTAATTCGCAAAACCCAAGAACCGCTGCACCTCTTTAACCGTAGTTGGGGTTGGCCAATTACGCACGGCAGACACCCGGTCAACCTCCATTCTCACCCCTGACGCAGACAACTGGTAACCCAAAAAGGAGACTGACTCCTGGAAGAACAGACATTTCTCGGCTTTGACATACAGGTCATGCTCCAACAGTCTCCTCAATACCCTGCGCACCAGGGCTACATGCTCGGCCCGAGTAGAACTGTACACAAGAATATCATCTATGTACACCACTACTCCCTGCGCCTGCATGTCCCGGAAAATCTAATCTACAAAAGATTGGAAGACTGATGGAGCATTCATTAAACCATATGGCATGACGAGATACTCGTAATGGCCGGAGGTAGTACTAAATGCTGTCTTCCACTCATCGCCCTCCCTAATGCGCACCAAGTTATATGCGCTCCTGAGGTCCAATTTTGTGAAGAACCGTGCCCCGTGTAAGGACTCCGTCATGGTCGCAATCAGCGGGAGTGGATAACTATATTTCACAGTCACCTGATTGAGACCGCGGTAATCAATACACGGACGCAAACCTCCATCCTTTTTCTTCACAAAAAAGAAGCTTGAGGACGCGGGAGAAGTGGAGGGCCGTATGTATCCCTGTCTCAGAGACTCTGCAATGTATGTCTCCATTGCCCTTTTCTCCTCCTGTGACAAAGGATACACATGGCTCCGCGGGAGCGCAGCTCCTGCCTGGAGGTCTATCGCACAATCCCCCTGTCTATGAGGCGGCAACCGTGCCGCTCTTGTTTTACTAAACACGAGTGCCAAATCCTCATACTCAGGCGGAATGTGCAGTGCTGGCATCTGGTTCGGACTCTCCACCGAGGTCGCCCCTACGGAAACACCCAGACATAGCCCCTCACACTGAGCAGACCACCCTTTAAGAGCCTTCTCTCGCCACGAAATCGTAGGATCATGGGTAATCAACCAGGGAAGCCCCAGTACCACCGGATACGCAGGAGAGTCGATCAGATAGAGTTGAATCGTCTCCTCATGACCCCCCTGCGTAATCATCCTAAGTGGCGCCGTGACCTCCCTAATCAACCCAGATCCTAACGGACGACTATCTAGGGCATGTACAGGGAAAGGCTTATCGACCGGAAGGAGGGGAATCCCTAACTCAACACAGAATTTACGATCTACAAAATTCCCAGCTGCGCCTGAATCGACTAGCGCCTTATGCTGGGAACGAGGTGCAACCTGTGGGAAACAAACAGGTAATGTTATGTGTACGACAGAAAGCTCTGGGTAAGTAGGGCGCCTACTCACCTGGGAGGACTCCCCAATGTGTGACCTGCCATCTCCCTCACCAGGGGACCCTCCCCAGCGGTGTGCCCTCCGCGGCCACAGTTGGTGCAGGAGACTGCCCCCCTCGGGCTCCTTCTACTCCTCCCTCTAGCGCCAGCACCTCCGAGCTCCATCGGGCTCGGCTCGGAGGCGCTGGAGGGTGGAATGGGCGGCCCCCACCTGGAACGTCCGCGGGTCGCGAGCAGGGTGTCCAGCCGAATGGCCATGTCCACCAACTGGTCAAATGTTAGTGTAGTATCCCTGCACGCTAACTCTCTGCGGACGTCCTCCCGAAGGCTGCATCTAAAGTGGTCTATGAGGGCCCGCTCATTCCACCATGCATCTGCCGCTAGAGTCCGGAACTCCAGCGCAAACTCTTGAGCGCTCCTCATCCCCTGTCGGAGGTAGAATAGACGCTCCCCCGCCGCCTTCCCTTCTGGTGGATGGTCGAAGACCGCACGGAAGCGGCGGGAGAACTCCGCATAGGTGACTGTGGCGGCGTCTATTCCCCTCCATTTGGCGTTGGCCCACTCCAACGCCTTGCCGGTGAGACAGGAGATGAGGGAGGAAACGCTCTCGTATCCCGAGGGCGCCGGGTGTATGGTGGCAAGGTAGAGCTCCACCTGTAACAGGAACCCCTGACACCCGGCAGCGGTGCCGTCGTACGCCCTCGGGAGCGAGAGCCGAATCCCACTGGGTTCCGGTTGTTGGACGGGCGGGTTGACCGAGGGTGATGGTGCGGTAGGTGAAGGTGTGGGTACATCGCTGGTCTCCCAACGATGGAGAATGTTCATCACCCGGTCCAAAGCGTGCCCGATCTGATTAATCCGATCATCTTGACCTCGGAGACGCTCCTCCATGATGTCGGTGGGTGCTCCTGCTGATTCCATTCGATGGTGTGTAATTCTGTCAATAGTTGCTGTAGGTAGGTGTGGTGTGGAATCAGGCGCAGGACGCAGAAGTTAAGTCCAACAACGACTTTAGTAGATCACACAAAATATAATCAAAAAACAGCCCGGAGGCGAGAAAAGCGCGCACAGGCGTAAACAAACGGGCGCACTAAACATGTGCGTAATCTTCTCCTTAAAACAAACAAGGAGGTAAGCTACAAAATAGCGCACCAAAACAGGTAGCGCAGCAACACGACAAGGAACAATTACACACAACACCTAAACTAACAACAAGGAACTAAATAGGGTGCTTAATGAGACATAACACAAAACAGGTGTGACAAACAGACAAAACCAATCAAACAAGAAACATAGAACGGTGGCAGCTAGTACTCCGGAGACGACGACCGCCGAAACCTGCCCGAACAAGGAGGAGGGGCCGCCTCGGCCGAAACCGTGACAGCGACGATAATGTCATATTTATGGTTATGCTAATTAGTCGTTTCTACTGCGAGCTAGCTATTGTGAGCTGGCTAGCTCTGTTATGGTTGTCATATCATTTCGGACATTTAACCCTGTATTTGTATAGGCTAATGTCCCCCAGTGCGTCGTTTATATGCCCTGTAATTGTATATGTGTACGGTACATCATTATATGGGTATTACATTGTATTTCACTGTTTAGAGGTATTCAAGTTCATTGTGCAATTGTAGCCCTGTACTGAAGATGATGGTGCTATGCTTTTGTAGTACACGTGCAGCGGCACCCCTTTGATCTCAAATTAGTACAGTCAGTGTCCCGTTTTATTGCGCTGTATGGTCCTGTATAGCATTATGTTATAGCCATGCATATTGTTTAAGAGATTGTATTCTGTCATTCACTATTGTATCTTTATTTCTCTCTCTTACACACACACTTTGGTTGAAGCAAGTTGCCAGACCACTAAGTGCCTTAGCCCATCCACATAATATGCGGTACTGTTCCATGCCTGTGCATCTTCAGCGTTATTAAACCACCTCAACTGGAATCATACCTGTCTGTCATCTGTGCCCTTACCAGCACACGGGAGCGAACACAAAGTAAACCCTAACCTAAAGAATATACAGTCCACCAAGTCCTCACTTACAGAATGGGTGTAGACAAAGAAGAGCTCTCCAGTAGGTGTACCAAAACCTTCAAGGGCCATTTTCTCAAATGTGGGGTTACAAGTTTATCAACTTTCAAAGCAGAATTACTTTCCCATTGTTCCTCAACTGTTGTGTATGATATACCATTTTCTAGCTCTGAGTCTCTACTTTTATCCAATGTAAAAAAAACACAATTTCAAATTTTGTCACATAAGACCGAATCGAGCCGGTCGGTCACATTTCATTTTCAAATAACTTAAAGTGAGAGGTTGTAATCTGAATAAAGGGGAAAAAGGCCATTTTTGAATACGAGTTCAGATTTAAGTACAACTTTTGTATGACAGAAGCCTTTAGTGAGAGATACAATACTTTCATATTTAATCATTTCAGCCCTCCGAATTCATAATCATTATATAAATAGGCCTGTTTAACATTGTCTGGCTTGACGATCCAAATAAAGTGGAATATGTTTTACTAATATAATTTTTAAAACAAGTCGTTAGGTGTAGGCAGGGCCATAAGTAAATAGGTAAACTGGGATATGACCAAATTAAAATCAGGGTGATTTTTCCACAAATAGACAGGCATTTACCTTTCCATGGTAGCAAAGTCGTATCTATTTTTGCTAACTTCCTGATAAAATGTATTTAGTGAGATAGTTTCTTTCGGGATATGAATACAGAGTACGTCCACTTCACCGTCAGACAATTTTTTTGGTAAACTATAATATAATAATATAATATGCTATTTAGCAGACGCTTTTATCCAAAGCGACTTACAGTCATGTGCGCATACATTTTTACGTATGGGTGGTCCCGGGGATCGAACCCACTACCCTGGCGTTACAAGCGCCATGCTCTACCAATTGAGCTACAGAGGACCACATATGACATTGTGTAGATTATAATATTACAACACACACCATGAAAGTAGTCTACATGATGACATTGTGTAGATTATAATATTATAACACACACCATGAAAGTAGTCTACATGATGACATTGTGTAGGTTATAATATTATAACACACACCATGAAAGTAGTCTACATGATGACATTGTGTAGGTTATAATATTATAACACACACCATGAAAGTAGTCTACATGATGACATTGTGTAGGTTATAATATTATAACACACACCATGAAAGTAGTCTACATGATGACATTGTGTAGGTTATAATATTACAACAATTGATTTATTTAAAAAAGTGAAGAATAAAACAAAACACGAGTCTAGTGTGGATTTATCATGTTTCATCATTACCCAACTGCTAAATATATTTACATACACACTGTATTTACATATACAGTAACCAGCAGGCCTATCTATGTGTGTCAGCCATTCAGTCCACTATTCAGTACCCACAATGCCTATGGATAGAGACGGTCTCCGAACCACACAGATGTGTGTTAGACAGTGTGGTAGTCACTCAGTTCTCGTAAGACTCTAAAAGGTTCCTTCTACATTGCAGGTCATCTGGTCTCTCATGAGATATTTTCTCTACAACATCTACACAGTAATGTAAAAGTTGTATTTTTTAGCGATCCAATACGTAATATCTTACACTTATCATAGTTCGGTTGTAATCCAGAGAGGTTAGAGAAATTATCTAGATCCTTTATGAGGTTGTGCAGGGATACAAATTGCGGATTTAAAAGAAAACATGAGTCGTCAGCGTACAATGACACCTTTATATTATTGTTGGAGCTCATTTTAATAGCTAAAATAACGATGGCCATAACAAATAGATATGCCAATAGTGGACAACCTTGTTTCAGTCCTCTTCAGTGTGATACCTTCTGAGAAGTATGAAAAATGTATGCACTCACTAACTGTAAGTCGCTCTGGATAAGAGCATCTGCTAAATGACTCAAATGTAAAAATGCGAAGTATTCATTATTTACTACACATACCTTTAACACATTGTATAAATTAAAATAGTCCAGGCATTTATATATCAATTCTAGTCATACTTTATCGAAGGCCATTTCAAAATCAGCTATGAATACCAGGCCTGGTTTCCCAGATTTTTCATAGTGTTCTATTGTTTCCAGTACTTGTCTTATATTATCTCTAATGTATCTTCCATGAAAAAAAACCTGTCTGATTAGGATGAATAATATCCAACAATACCTGTTTAATTCTATGTGCTATGCATTTTGCATCACAACATTGAAGTGTAAGGGGCCTCCAGTTCACAGGTGTCTTAGAAGCATGTGTGTGTGAGAGAGAAAGAAAAATAGAATGTGTGTAAGCAAGCATG
Organism: Coregonus lavaretus; assembly: GCF_964263955.1. Classification (NCBI taxonomy): domain Eukaryota; kingdom Metazoa; phylum Chordata; class Actinopteri; order Salmoniformes; family Salmonidae; genus Coregonus; species Coregonus lavaretus. The sequence goes on along the minus strand of NC_140016.1, from coordinate 22,578,732 downwards.
GCAGACATGCAGGTAGAGGACACAGACACAGGAGGGGGCCTTGGGGCAGGATTAATTGCCCCTGGCACACAGGAAGGACAGGGGATAAATTGCCCTGACAGGCAGTGAGGTGGTTGGGTGGGATAGGGAGAGGGTAGGAGATATAGAGGGGTGTGAGCCGTGAGGAGGGTAGGACGCGGCTGGGGGTTAATTAAACTCTCCGGTGTGAAACACTCTCATTCATTATCTTGTTCATTTAATCTGCTGCCATGTTGCCGTTTTATCACTCATCCCTATCAGGACGTCATTCGGCTGATTGGGTTGACCCGACTTACCCCTGCACGGCACGCCTTTGTCCGAGCACAGGGGGTAGGGACACGGCAGGCTGCCACAGAGAATAGCAGGTTAGCTCAGGTCCTCTAAGCCCACAGTCAACCATGACATATTGTACTGAAATAAGTCTACTTCAAGCACATTTCCCAAATGACCAGGATGATGACACAACGGACAGTGCCGGCCAAACTCCCAAAGAGCACATCTCCATAACAAGCGAAACAGGTGAGCATCATCTAGCAGCACAGCTCTGCTCCAAGTGTGTATACTGGCTCGGTCTGCTCTAGAAGAGTCTACACTACAGAGAACCTGCCCAATCAGAATAGCAAGCAGGGCAGGAAAACAAGTGATTACACCATAGCAAAGAAAACATGATATTTTCGACTCCATTAAGTTCCCCTCACACTCTCGACAGTGTTGTGCTTCATGATTAATCATGTGTAGAGGCGGCAGCAGCAGGCTGAATGGCCTACTGGAGGCATCAACAAGACGTCTCAGGAACTCTGGAGGAGCTAGTGGGAGTGAGAGAGCCAGGAACTGGATCACAGGGGTATTGATTTGGTAGTGTTGCATTGGAGTGTAGTAGCAGTAGTAGTAGGTTACTACTAGTAGTATTGTAGTAGTAGTAGTAGCAACAGAGCAGTAGTGTGGTATTTTGGTTGTGAAGGGTTCTGTGGGGGTGATAGCCTGACATGTCATGCCATTTGCGCAATTTAGAAAGCACTCCAATTGCCACATTAAACTAAATAATTCAGAGTGTGGTAGGTAAAGCAGTACATGAATATCAGCAGAGGGCAGAGCTCTGATACATGTGACGGAAAGGAGACTGGCGAGAGCAGATGGTGGAGAGGAGATTGCTATTCTATTCTGGCTCTGTGGTGGTTGGCCTTTGCCACTGGTGGACATCAGCTTGGGACCAATCAGTCCTTAGCATTCTTGGATGGTTGCTTACCCCACATGTCCTTCCAAACTTCCTCCCCACTCATGTTTAGGAGGGAAAGCGATGACTGTGCAGTGCTGTGGACAGTCTGCCTTCCCCCTCTCTCCTCCTCCCTCCCTCCGTCTCCCTCTCTACCTGCTCCCCCTTTTCATGCTGAAAGAGAGCCAGTGCAGAGTGACCTTCAACCACACCCACAGGGAACCAAAGGAAAGGGGGGGAGAGAGACTGAGAGAATGGAACTGGAAGGCATGAGAAGAGAGGGAGAGAAAGAGAAGGAGAGCTGAGAGAAAAACAAACAAATTGAACCCAGGGAATGGAAAGCCTCTGTGGAAGCCAGTGGAGCGAGTAGCTGATTGTGACAAGAATGATGACTATCCTTCCCCTTTCTCACACACAGAGAGGAGAGAGAATAAAAGGTAAATGGTTAAATGAGAGAGCCTTTGAATTTAGATGTGATGCTGAGAAGGTGGAGATTGATATGCACATGCATGCACTTAACGGAACAGAACACCAATGACAAGGTGAAGCAATGCATGCTCCTTGACCATCAAAACAATCTCAAACACCAAAAATCCATTCATTCCTAAATCCTTTAGGTGATAAGGCAGCTGACTGGGACTGTTTTAAATCTACAGTACAACAAAAAACAGGATGGTTTTGTTGTGTAACTAAAAACATTAAGAAACAGAAGGGGTCTAATTAAAAGTAGTAACATCTGCGTTTTGAGAAGTGTCCACAAGCTACAGGCATCTCTTGCTCTACTTGGCTCCATATAGCTGAGTGCATTCCGTATATATTTCAGTGAGGGCGGCACTGGCAAGGCAATCAAGGCTGTAACCTACTTCAATGTAATACCAAGCCATTACGCTAGTTATGATTTCATCAAAGTGGCATCATTATGATTACCGTAACCGATGGACATAACTGTGGGCTCCTAAATATATATATGCATTCCAGTCCGCCTCTTAAAGTTATACAGCGGATGGTTTAAAAAAATAGGGGGGAAAGGAGGTGGCAGAGTGGGCGAGTTCGTTTTGCATGGCCTGGTGCCCCGGGTGTGTTGAGATGTCACTTAAGTACCAATGGAATGGTCTAAGAATATCAAACTCCTCTCCCGGGGCACCGGGCGATGCAAAACGAACTTGCCCAGTAAGAGGACGAGAGGCGGGGAGGAGAGCATGTAACCTGCCTACAAATTAACACCGCAATCATAAACTCTAGCGGCGAGTTTCCTCATGTTTCGCTCTCGTGTCCTCGAGGTTTGCTTTACTGTCGATTCTCCTTATCTGAATTTTTTGGCCGTCTTTTCCTGATCATCATTCCGCGTGAAGCAGCAGTCTACTTCTGCGCGACTTCAACAGCTCACAGAAGACCGAGCCCGGCGAACAAGCCAGCACAGCTCCTTCCCGAATAACTGGATCTTCGGCTGCCAGACCCGATATCCAAGGTGTCAAATTCAATACGGACATAGCAAGAGATGGAGAATTCTGCGCCCACGATGACCGTGGAATAATTGTGCAAAATGATACGCTTATCTGATGACACAAAAAGCAAAAGCGGCGAGACGTTTTAAATCTGACAAACTCGAAGATGGACGGAGGGCAATTACTTTTCCCATATTTTATCAGTATGATAAAATCGTCATAGTGGAGTGGGATTTTATTCAAATATTCCGACAGACACACAGCATTATAGGACTAACACAAAGCAACCGATGAAAGTCCTAATTTAGGAATCACAGATTAGCATTTTTGGCCTTTAATGTTTATCCAGGGACCGTTCGAGTTCGACTAATAGGCGACGTGGATCTCAATCAAGCCAGGAGGAGCTGCAAAGAAAGAACGCATGCTTTGGGTAACTAGCTATCCCCCACTTTGAAAGAGTTGAATTATGTATGCACCTATTAATAAACGGGTAATTATGTAACAGGTGGTGCATTAAAATGGACCATAAATGAGAGTGACTAGATGTTAAGCGTGTGGCTCCAACATAACGGTAGACAAAATCCCCCATAGAGAGGGGATTTAAACAGATTTCTGTTGAAATTATTATGGGGAAAAAACAATTAATTTGGGGGACATGCTCCAATACCTATTCAACCCCTACACATGTAATAGCCTATAATAGCTGTTCCCATAGGCGTACAAATGCCTCATGAGACAACAGAAGTTATTGCTGGATGGCAACTCAGTCACCTGGATGAGACAGGATTTGCCAATACTATTCCATTAGTTGGACCATTTTTTCCAGGTTTTACCTCCATAAATTAATTTAGTTTAAATTGAAGACAAATCCCTTTTTCTCTCTAACAAGCAACCCACTCAGGCTTTCACATACCCCACATACCCCTTCCTTGTACAACTTAGGCTAGACTGTGATATCACCCCTCCTGCTGGGTAAGATTACATTCAATTTAGTTTGTAGTAAGACAAATATCCTAGGGAGAATGTTTTTAGATGAATTATAGGTCTAGAGCAATTCATCTTCCTTTTACCTGCCTCGCAGCGCACCTGGCAGACCACCAATATTAGAGAGGAAAACAGATGTGACAAAAAAAGAGGCGAGGTGTGTGTGTGTCCATGAGTGTAGGGGAGCTAATTTGAAAACCATAACCGATTACCTGGGTGATTGGTGAAAACACTCCTTTCTTCACCACACAATACACACGACACGCATAACAAACAAGAAATAAGTCTTTCTTTTTGTCCTTGTACACCTTGGGCTGAAAAATCACAAACAAAATGTTTACCTGTCCACCTTTACAGGCCCATTCCTTACACTTGCAGCGGAATAGCCTGAATCAGCCTGTCAGTTACAGTCCCGCTTTCTAATGATAGGGACGATGAATTTGGTCATTATTGATGAGCAGAGTCGACCCACGGCAGTCATCCGGGCCGCTCACTCAGAACAAAATCAATGTGTGTCAAAACACAAACACAGGCTGACAGAGGAATGCCAGGGTTCCAGGGTACAATTTAAGACGCATATAGAAGTGCCAACAGGCATGTTGGGAATGAGAAAGGCAAAAACACACTGTCTGGGGTGGCAGACTACCTTTCTCCCTCCACGGACTGCAGTTTGGGGGGTTTGTTCAGATAAAGCACCATTTTCAATTCCAATATTCTCAGTCAGCGGATTGGTACACTAGAATCCATTCCAGCACTGATAATCAGGTTGCAGTGAAACAAAAAAAGCCCTCAGTCTGATAATCAGATATTAGTGAAGCTGACATTCGTGCCCCTCTTTCTTCACCAAGCCCCTAGGAGTCAGTCTAGGTCGTTTCCTCACCATGCCCCTAGGAGGATTAGTCAGTCTAGGTCGTTTCCTCACCATGCCCCTAGGAGGATTAGTCAGTCTAGGTCGTTTCTTCACCATGCCCCTAGGAGGATTAGTCAGTCTAGGTTGTTTCCTCACCATGCCCCTAGGAGGATTAGTCAGTCTAGGTCGTTTCCTCACCATGCCCCTAGGAGGATTAGTCAGTCTAGATCGTTTCCTCACCCATCCATTTCCACTCCAGATATTGTGTTTAATTTCTTCTGATCCCTGGTGATGAATACATTTGAATCTATTCATACAGAGTTGGTGTAAGATGCCATGTCTTTTTTAGCTCCCTGCATCAACATCTTCTGTCTGCAGCTTCCTCTTCATCACTTTTGGCTTTCATCTCATCTCCCCTCCAATTCTCTCCAAGCGGAGTTAATTTATGAACTATTACCATCATGCAGTAATACTTTATTAGGCATGTAGACAGCCAAGAGCATCCATCTCTTACTTTCAATCCCCTCTCCCACAAGTCTCTCCTGCAGACCTTTTGACAGTCTCTCTCGCTCAGTGGATGACAGGGCTCAGATGAGTGCTGCATTGAAAAGATTGATGCCGGTCGTCAGTCAGAAGCAGACGTAAACACACGTTATTAGCTCCTCGATGGCCGCAGAGCCCGCAATCGTTTCGCTCGATCACGCACTCAAGTGTTGCCATTATGGCATATCTGAGGTGGTAATGATTTCATATTAAAATGCCATCGATCCCATGGAGTGGTTGACACCCTCGGCGGTGCTAGTCAGATGGCCGACACCCCTCTTCAGCTCTCCTGGCTCCGTATGCTCAGAGACATACGCCAAAGCCTCAATATGATAAGGAGTGTCGTGTTTTATTTCACCGTAAGGTCTGATCATTTCTCACTCCCAATCAATACTGGGGATTTATACTGTTCACTGCTGAAATATGGATAAAAAAAATTAACACATTGGTATTCCATAAATGGGCAGATTAGCCAATTAGAATGGCTTGCACGCACACACACACACACGATTTAATGAACGAACACACGTGTGTTCATGACAACAAGCAATTACCGTCAAAAACACCTCAGAACAAATATTAATAAGAGATGTTATTAACATTCGGCCCTAATGAGAAGGCAATTTTCTGCCGATTTAAGACTGCGGCAGGCAGCAACAATGAGAATCAAACAGGCTGAGTAAACAGGAAGGAGAAAAAAATATTTTCTGCACTTTAATACAATTAATTAATAATGAATAAGGTAAGAGCACCCAAGCAAAACACCATGGCAGGAAACCTAGGTAATTCTCAGAGTTTTAGCCAAGGTGCCGGGAGGGGTTAAAACTTTCATAGCTGAAGAGGCCCATTAAATAAAAAAGCCGCAGAGGAGTGAGAACTAACACTGCTCCTCAGGATGCATGACCAGAGAAGAACGGTCTCCGACCCAAAGCTCACTGCTGAACTGGCACGAAAATGATCTTTATCCATAGCAACAAGCAAGAAAGAATGACTAGAATCACTGTTAAGTAGACAAGTCTTTAAGAACGTTTTCGTCTATCATACAAGTGAAATTCACATTGGTGAATGAATGAGGTCAGAGTCTAGACGGGAACAAAACAGTTCTTCTATTCTGCATTATTTCCCTTCTCTCAATTTTGTCATGTTTCTGTGTTTCTCTCCCAGGCATGGTGCCTACGCCCCAGGTGTGCGTATCAACCCTGGTCACGGTGAGCACCATGGCAGTGGTTGACCTTTACCTGCTGGAGCAGAGCATGCTGGGAGCCCGTGGCAAGGCCGGGCCCAGCGTGTGGCCGTGCGCCGCCGTATTGCTAGGTGACCTGGGCTTCCTGCTGGCTCTGCGTTTTGTGTCGGCAGGCGTGGTGTCGGAGGCGCGCTCCCCTCGCCGAGGCTTCGCCAACGCCCTCTGGTTCCTCTTCCTGTCCCTGCTCCAGCTCAAACTCTTCTTCGTCTGCCAGAACTACCGGACGGAACGTCGGCCACCTGACCCCCTGGCCAGGAAGACCCTCACCTTGCTGCTGTCCGTCTGCCTGCCCTCCCTGTTCCTCATCCTGACTGGGGCTGACAACATGACGCCCCTGCGGAGGAAGCAGGAAGTGCGGGGGAGGCTGCTCTGGGTGGTGGTGGACCTGCTGGATGTTCTGGACCTGCAGGCCGGGCTGTGGGAAGCCCACGCAGGGGCCACTGACCTGAGGGTGCCCCTGTGGGCCGAAGGCCTGGTGTTCTTCTACTGCTACGCCCTGCTGCTGCTGCTGCCCTGCGTGGCCCTCACTGAGCTGGGGGCCGCCGCCCTACCGGGACAGAGGGGGCCCCGTAAGGAGGCCCTGTATCCCTGGCTCAGCCTGGTCACCATCAACGTGTTCACACTGGCCCTCAGGGGCACAGGCATGCTGTGGTACAGGGACCCCCGGGTCTCTACAGTGTTCCTGGGGAAGAACCTGCTGGCCCTGGCTGTGAAGCTGAGCTCTGCCTGGGAGAGGCACAAGCAGGGTGGGAGCAGGGGGACAGGGATGGGGGCTGGGGTGGGCGTAGAGACAGGCATGGACTCCACCCTGGCAACCCAGAGCTCTGAGCAGACAGAAGTCCAAGCCCAAGGCAAAACCACCCCCAGGCCTCCCACTCGCTTCCACACAATGTCCCGCTCCCAGAGCCACTCCGTGTCCCATGTCAGTCTGGATCCTACAGAGACCTCTCTGGGCCCCTCCTTCATCTCCCATGAACTCTAGAAACTGTACAGACAGAGACAGCTCGGCTTCAGCTGTCAAGCTATCTGATCTCCCCAGTCAGGGAAGCATTTAGCACTGAAGAGCGAAGACTGTTGGCCTCACACAGACGGACAAACTAAAAACTACACACGTACACCCCTCGCTCTGTGGACCAGCCCAGGCAACCACATCAGTAACTCATCCAATTAGCTCACTTTGGTTAAAGGGATGATTTATCCACCCCTGGGTCCTGTCAGCCTGTAGTATTTGGTTATCCGGGGGAGAGAGAGGGCTGAGGGCTCAGGGCTGGGGCGGAGTGATGGGGGGTGAAAGATGTACAGCGAAGAAGTGCCTTGCTTTTCAAGGAGCTACAATCCTCAGTACTGGTTCCACACAGACATGATTTGTGTCATATGGGACTTAGACATAATGCCGTGGTGTTAGTCAGTGTGTATACTGTGAAAGCTCTTCCACACCTGTTGTCAGCTACACCTCCAGGACAGCTTCCAAACTGTAATAAAGGGTTTCATACTCACAGGCTCGGACACTTTATTGGCCATGTGTGGGAGGGTATTGGCAGCCTGTCACAACATTGGAGAAGACAGGATCAGAGGCTGATCATTCACAGTTAGAGGGCCTCAGGGACATACTAGCTGTCACTAACTTTCAAAACATCCACTGCATCAAAGCAAATGGGTTTCCTCTTTACATATTCAGTGAAAACATCAGCATTTCTTTGTTGAAGATGCAGGCCGATGTTATGGATAGGGAGCTACTGTTATGGATAGGGAGCTGCTGGGGCGAAGCGCTCCACACATCTGAGGCAGGCAGTGCAGCGCACTGTGCTGTGCTATGCGAAGAGAGAGTGACAGACAGTGGAAAAGCTATCATTTATCACAATTAGACCTGCAGCACCAGCCTGATAAGCATGCAGTGATCCTTCAGCTGTCTGGCTGCTGGTCTGGCTCCGATTTCAACAGGGGAGCCTGCAGACGTGCTAAGGTTTGTGTGTGATAGTGCTGAGCGATTAACCGTCATTCGTTTTTTCCCCCAGTTATTAAACAACTAATTGACTGACGTTGGTTCAATTACTTGAATTCCATTTAGTTCGTTTTTTTTTGTGAACCCTAGAGAGAAATCAAATCATTCACGAAAACAATGAAATTATTCACGAAAGCAATCGTGTCAAGAACTATGTGGGACGCTAGTCTGAAGGGAGTTGTAGTTTTCAATAAACAAATATTCAACCTAGTTCAGCGCAGAAACGTGGTAATTAACTACAATGACCATAATCCACTGCGCCAGTTTTTTCCAGATCAGAGAGGAAGAGGCGAAGCAAGAGGTTTCACTCGCCAAAATCTGTCCAAAATAAGCCCAATGCGTTTCTATGGGCTTATTTTGGACCTATGCTTGTCACCTGCCTTCCCGCCTTTGGGACAACGACTCCCATTGTTAGGGAGGAGACATGAGCATCTCATCATTATATACAGATCTCTGGACTGATACACTTCTACGCCTGCTAAATTAGGTTAGATATAGATGAGATCGAAATATACACAACACAACGACGAGAGAGAGGGATAGACAGTTTGTGAAAGTATCCTTGATCTACTTTGAAGAACTAGTAAAATGATTGTCAGACAGCTCTGCAGCATACTTAGGCAGGCTAGCTAAATAGGATGACTAAAGACACTACAGTATGGGGAGCACATCATGTTAGATGGCCTGGCTGACTGCTCCTGCCTGATGACTGTAAGGAATTAAAAATAATAAAGCAGTCAAATAAAACAAAGCAATATAAACAACATAAATATTTTATTTCATAGTAATTTTCTATTTTTCTATTGATGTCTACCCAATGTGGACCTGATCAGAGACAATGGAATATTTTCAATGTTTTACAATTGAATGTTCACTATTTGGGGCTTTGGAATTTCCATTAAAAAGTTCTAAAATCATTGTAACGTAATTATTTCGTAATGCATTTCATGTTATAAAAAAAATATAGAACCGAAACCAAACCGACCTCCAAAAGCACTAATCGCTCAGCACTACATTTTACATTTTTGTCATTTAGTAGACGCTCTTATCCAGAGCGACTTACAGTTAGTGAGTGCATAAATGTTTCATACTGGCGCCCCGTGGGAATCGAACCCACAACCCTGGCGTTGCAAACGCCATGCTCTACCAACTGAGCTACACGGGACCACTAGTGTGAAAGAGAGAGGAAGGGTCTATTCAATCTCCATCAGTGGTTCCTAATGCACTCCGCAACCCCTCTGCCTCCCCTCTAACCATTAATGCTCCTATTCACTGAAATTGGGACCCATTTGTCTAAATGCTAACAGCTTATACACAGCTTTATGCCTGATTTACAGGGCATATTTACAGGATCCTTCAGCTGTCTGGCTAAACACACACACACACAGTTAACAGTAAAGCTATACCTCCAGGGAGTTTCTCTGTAGTTCTGAGAGAGAGGGGGAAACGTCAGGGATGTGTTCAGTTCAGTAGAGCGGGAGTCCGCTTCTCTCTCGCTCTTTCATCTCTCACTCCCTCTCCATTTCTAAACTACGCATTCTGGATGCACTCCCAGTTGGGCAACGTCTCTCATATTTCTGATATAAAAGCAGTAACTACATCGGCAACAGCTGCAGCAAATGACTACTTCCTTGAATTTGTTACACCTGTTAAGCCCTGTGTATAATCCTCAGCATTAGTGGTCCCGCTCTTCTTTCCTCCTTCTCTCCCTCACTCCATTCTTCTCCTTCATTGCAGTGTGCTAATTTCACTATGGACTGTAATTATTCTCCCCCACCAAAGCTGTCAGTTCTTCCCTTTGGTCTCCTGCTTCCCATTTTATTTCTCTCCGTTTGTTTAAATTTGCTCCGCGGCCGACAGCCTACCTCTTTGCGCTCCCCCTGTCAGGGGTGGTTAGTCATAGGAGATAAAGGGAAAAAAACAAGGGAAGAGGAGAGAGGGAAGATTAAAGGGCCAAGGCCGATGCCTAAAGCCTAGTGGCTGCCGACTGGCACTTATTTACAGTTTACTTCACACACACACACACTCAGCGCTTGATGGTGCAAGGGAACAAAGAGAGAGACAGAGGCAAAGAAAAACTCACTGGCATGGCGTGCTGCAACACTGACATATGGCATATGAAACCATTGAGAGGGTACCTTTAGCCAAACATACGGGTCTGTTTTGCCTGGATGCAACTCATCTCACCTCATTACTGCTCTCTCTACCACATGAAGGCATATTTTCTTGAGCTCTCCAACCCACACAGTGTGGGAAAGGGAGAAACTTAACAGAAGGAAGTCTAAATCATTCATCATAGCTCAGCCCTCAAAAGGCACCAACACTTTCTTTTTGGCAGGAACTTCAAGTATATTTCAAGAGCAACCGCCAACTGATGCACAAGAACCTGACACTCCAAGACAAGTAAAGAATTTGACACAGAGTTTCTCTTCTTGTTTGAAGGGAAATAGAATAGGAGAGACAGGAAGTGGAGTCTGAGCAGTAAGTTTACCTGTCCCAGGACAGGACCCAGAGGGGGTCCGGGAGCCGCCTGTCCTGACCTCACGATGGCCCGGATCACACCCCCAATGTCCACCTTCTTCACGGCCTTAGCAGCCTTGGAGATCTTGGACATCGCAGTCTGTATGGAACGCCCTCTATCCGTCTGTCTGTAAGGAGAAAGAGACTACAGCGTAAGAAATCTGAGCAGAAAAAAGCTATTAACTTCACCCACCAAAGACATCACCTTAAACAACTAATTTACAAACATGCTGGGCTCATTAAAATATCACACAGTCTAATCGATAGAAGACACCCTCGGGCTAAACCCGAGTTTTCTATTTCGTAGCAGTCTAGTAATTAAAAAAATCTTTGCCTTCGATCTCCGTGCAAGTCACCTGGAGGGCGTTTGTGTGGATCAGTGAGTGTCTGAGTGAAAAGCAAGGCCCTTGGTCCTGGCTGGATTTAGAGATTCTGAGATGAAACATTGGTTGCATTCCAAATGTCTCCACTGTATCTAATCTGATACCACCACCGAAGCAGTACACAGTATAGAACCATTGTAAGCTGTATGACTCATTACCATCATGTCTCTGTACTGATCCCTGATGGGCCGTTATCTCTGCACAGCCCCCATCAGCAGAGGTGAGGGGTCATTTGGAACCCAGCCAAGACAACGTCAGGTGGATAACCATCGTCACTCTACAGTAAGGGCAGAGAGGGGTCTTCTTTTTCATTCCACCTTCAAATGCATTTACCAAATTACCAAATTACCAGTCAATTAATGGAGTGGGGAGAGTGGGCTGAACTCTTGGCCCTGCTCCGCGGAAAGAGCCAGAACACATAAATAGCAAGCCTGTAGACTGTAATACCCACTTGGAAAAGACCACAGCTGTAAAACCCAGAGATCAATGGGTGTACACAAGAGACAAGTAGGGAGTTTTAAGGTTTAGCCAGGTGATATTGGGTGAGACCTGCATTCAATAAAAGTTAGAACTTCAAAAGGAGTGGAGAGGAGACGTAAAAACAATTCAGTTTGGGCAACAGAGGGTAACAAATTAGATCAACAACAGCTGAAGAGCAGACACAATCAAAAAGATATATCTGGGCACTTTTGGTGTTTCAAAGTAGAAGGTGCCAATGAGAAGCTGTTGTTCTATGTAGTGTAGCTGGGTTTGTTTTAAGGGCAATTTCAGCATTTGCAAAATCTAAACTTTAATGTCTCACAGAATGGTCTAACAAAATAGAAATGAAACTTTTGATGTGTGTCTATAGTACCCCTTGGGGGAAGTGTACTGTTCCTTCAGAAAGTATTCACACCCTTTGACTTTTTCCACATTCTGTGTTACAAAGTGGGATTAAAATGGATTTAATTATCTTTGTCAAAGATCTACAAAAAAATACTCTAATGTCAAGGTGGAAGAAAAAATCTAACATTTAAAAAAAATGTATGAAAAATAACACTAATATACACATGACCAAAAGAGTGTGGACACCTGCTATCCAACATCTCATTTCAAAATCATGGGCATTAATATGGAGTTGGTCCCCCCTTTGCTGCTATAAAAGCCTCCACTCTTCTGGGAAGGCTTTCCACTAGGAACATTGCTGCGGGGACATGCTTCCATTCAGCCACAAGAGCATTAGTGAGGTCGGGCACTGTTGTTGGGCGATTAGGCCTTGCTCGTGTTCGGCATTCCAATTCACCCCAAAGGTGTTCGATGGGGTTGAGGTCAGTGCTCTGTGCAGGCCAGTTAAGTTCTTCCACACGATCTCAACAAACCATGTCTGTATGGACTTTGCTTTGTGCACTGGGGCATTGTCATGCTGAAACAGGAAAGGGCCTTCCCCAAACTGTTGCCACAAAGTTGGAAGAACAGAATCGTCTAGAATGTTATTATCATTGTATGCTGTAGCTTTAAGATGTACCTTCACTGGAACTAAGGGGCCTAGCCCGAACCATGAAAAACAACCCCAGACCATTATTCGTCCACCAAACTTTACAGTTGGCACTATACATTGGGGCAGGTAGCGTTCTCCTGGCATCCGCCAAACCTAGATTTGTCCGTTGGATTGCCGGATGGTGAAGCGTGATTTGTCACTCCAGAGAACGCATTTCCACTGCTCCAGAATCCAATGGCGGCTAGCTTTACACCACTCCAGCCGACGCTTGGCATTGTGAATGGTGATCTTAGGCTTGTGTGTGGCTGCTCGGCCATGGAAACCCATTTCATGAAGCTCCAGATGAACAGTTATTGTGCTGACGTTGCTTCCAGAGGTAGTTTGGAACATGGTAGTGAGTGTAGCAACTGAGGACAGACGATTACATTTTATTTTACCCATCTACCAATAGGTGCCCTTCTTTGCGAGGCATTGGAAAACCTCCCTGGTCTTTGTGGTTGAATCTGTGTTTGAAATTCACTGCTCGACTAAGGGAGCTTACAGATAATTGTATGTGTGGGGTACAGAGATGAGGTAGTCATTGAAAAATAATGTTAAACACTATTATTGCACACAGTGTGTCCATGTAACCTGTGACTTGTTATGCACGTTTTTACTCCTGAACTTATTTAGGCTTGCCATGACAAAGGGGTTGAATACTTATTGACTCAAGATATTTCAGCTTTTCATTGTTTATTCATTTGTAAAAATGTCAAAACACTTAATTCCATTTTGACATGTAGTATTGTGTGACAAAAAAATCTAAACTTCATCAATTTTAAATTCAGGCTGTAACACAACAAAATGTGGAAAAAGTCAAGGGGTGTGAATTCTTTCTGAAGGCACTGTGTATACCCCAAAAAGCAGACTTCTAAATATTGGAGAAATTAAGCAAATAAGAAGTGTTATGGATGTTACATGAAATGGATAAGCTTTTTGGGGAGACTGAACATATTAGCAAAAGTCTGAGTTTGTAAGTCTTAGCTGAAACCATGGATAGCCTTGGTTGAACACAAAAACAATAATTTCGAAAATATTTCCTTTATTGCTTTAGAGAACAAAAACAACCGTTATCGATATTACTCTGTTATAGATGTTACAGAGTCTGAAATAGACTTTAAATCGTAAAGATGTCTTGGTCAAAATGTATCATAACACATTCGTTGTCATTCAAAATGTTTTTAAAATGTCAGCAGACGGTATAGTACCTAGGATTGCATAATTACAGGTAGCCGGAATACTATACAAGGCCAGACACCACACCCTCACATATACAAATGAACCTTTACCAGTTGAATGCAGACACATACAGTGGGGAGAACAAGTATTTGATACACTGCCGATTTTGCAGGTTTTCCTACTTACAAAGCATGTAAGAAGAAGGATGAGTACAACCCCAAGAACACCATCCCAACCGTGAAGCATGGAGGTGGAAACATCATTCTTTGGGGATGCTTTTCTGCAAAGGGGACAGGACGACTGCACCGTATTGAGGGGAGGATGGATGGGGCCATGTATCGCGAGATCTTGGCCAACAACCTCCTTCCCTCAGTAAGAGCATTGAAGATCGGTCGTGGCTGGGTCTTCCAGCATGACAACGACCCGAAACACACAGCCAGGGCAACTAAGGAGTGGCTCCGTAAGAAGCATCTCAAGGTCCTGGAGTGGCCTAGCCAGTCTCCAGACCTGAACACAATAGAAAATCTTTGGAGGGAGCTGAAAGTCCGTATTGCCCAGCGACAGCCCCGAAACCTGAAGGATCTGGAGAAGGTCTGTATGGAGGAGTGGGCCAAAATCCATGCTGCAGTGTGTGCAAACCTGGTCAAGACCTACAGGAAACATATGATCTCTGTAATTGCAAACATAGGTTTCTGTACCAAATATTAAGTTCTGCGTTACTTATGTCATGCAATAAAATGCAAATTAATTACTTAAAAATCATACAATGTGATTTTCTGGATTTTTGTTTTAGATTCCGTCTCTCACAGTTGAAGTGTACCTATGATAAAAATTACAGACCTCTACATGCTTTGTAAGTAGTAGGAAAACCTGCAAAATCGGCAGTGTATCAAATACTTGTTCTCCTCACTGTATAACCTATTTCTTTGCATTACCATTTTTCTGAAATATTTTAACACATTATGCAAATTAGACAATATACAGTGGGATCCGAAATTGTTGACACCCTTGATAAAGATTAGCAATAATTACTATTTAATAATTCAAATACTGAGCTATATTTTATGCAAAAAAAATTGAGAAATTATATTTTATACTAATACAGAGTAAGAGATTTTGTTTAACAAGTAATATTTGTTTTTCTAAAAAATGTAGGGGTCACCCCTAAAGATTCTTATAAAGTAGTCAAACGTTTAGTGTTTGGTCCCATATTCCTAGCACGCAATGACTACATCAAGCGTGTGACTCTACCAGTTCGTTTTGGTTGTTTCAGATTATTTTGTGCCCAATAGAAATGAATGGTAAATAATGCAGTGTCACTTTGGAGTCACTTTTATTATAAATAACAGAATATTTCTAAACACTTCTACATTCATGTGGATGCTACCATGATTACAGATGAGCGAGAAAGTTACAGAGGTTCAAAGAACATACCCCCCAAGACATGCTAACCTCTCACCATTACCAATAACAGGGGAGATTAGATGTCTTGGGGGTATGATCTTTGATCCTCTGATGTTGTCATTGCGTTCTAGGAATATGGGACCAAATACTAAACTTGCCTACTTTACTTATAACAATCTTTAGGGGTGTCAATCATTTTGACCTCTACCTTGAGGGGGAAAAATGTTATTACTTGTTAAACAAAATCTCTTTCTGAGCAATTGTATCAGTATAACATAATTTCCCACATTTTTTGAGTATACAATAATAGCTCAGTATTGGAATTATTTATTTTATACAGTCAGTATTGCTCATCTTTATTAAAGGGTGTCACTAATTTCGGACCCCCTGTACATGTGCCTATACTGCCAATCCACTTTTCTGGACACTGGATGAAGTGAGTATATTTTGGGGGGCTTTCAGTTGAAAAATACACTCCAGGACTAGAAATTATTTTCAGCATATATTTTCCAAAATAATCGTATCATTTTCAAGACATCAACAATTGCTTCAGTAAAAGTCTGAAGAATACATTTCAGAACAAGCACACAATGTGGTGAACGCACAAGCTTCTGAAGCTTAAATATGATACAGCAATATGCATCACATCAACAACCATTATGGATGTTAGGGATATCTGAAAAAGGATACTGACAATGAAAAGAGAGAAACCAATTATAGACCATATAAAACACTGATGAAAGCTAGCTGTACATAGAACGTTTCAAGATGATTCAATGTAAGGTGCATGCTTAAAAAAAATAAAATAAAATAAAAACTCATGGATGTTACATTGCCTGTCCCAGTCACCCCCAGTCATCTTTACAAGACTGTAGAAACACGCAAACAAAACTAAAGCGCCTTTGAGACTTGGCACCCTACTTTTTAATGGTCAAAATCCATAAAATGTCCTACTTAAACGTTTCAAATAAAGCCTGAAATCCAACATATATACTGTACCTTAAGGATAATTATGAACGTGGTTTCATTCGGAAATGGCTAACTTTATTTGTGGATGCCCATTGACTTTCCCACGGAATAGGCCTTAAATGAAAAGCAATTATGGGGCTTAGTAAGAATGTTAACGGTATTAAACTGGGTCGCTTACTGTGGGGCAACACAAATATTATTTTCGTTTTATGAACTCTACTCTAGCCCCTGCCTTGAAAATATCACTCACGCCTGCCACTACATTTCAGCAGTCAATTTCATGCTACTCACATAACGTGTAATTCCACTGTAAAATAATCATGTAGCAGCTCAAATCGATTAGGGAGCGAGTCAGAAATAGAGAATAGAGAGTCCAGCATGCATAGAGCAGGGTAATCTGCCCAATTTCAGGTGGGGAAAAAAGCAACGATCAAAGAAAAACCACAGAACTTCAAATGAATTAACAAAACACCTGCGGAAACTGACAAACTCCCTTAGAGTTCTATTCCTTTTTAAAATGGACCATCATCCTAAAACACATACGCCAAGACACACTGACATGCAAGGCAAGAAGTGGAATTATTGTAAAACATACTAGACAATAATTTGGAATGGCAGCGAATGTGGGGTTAGTACTCCAAATATGGGAATTTGGGAATAGTTGGGAATAGTAGTGTGAGGAAATGACAGTGTCATGCTTTCATGCACCACAACTCAAGCCGAGTATGAATAATGAAAACAGCAGTTCCCGCTAAAAATGAAATTGTTCATCAGAAGGCCAAGCACAGAGGGCTGGTGAAGCACTGACCTAGATAACAGCAACAACATTTCACAATACTGCATTTTGCATTCATAAATCACACCTCTCTTTGTGACTCAATATTCTATAGAGATATGTAGCTGATACATTATTTGAAGGTGATATGTGTATTGCTATTTCTGCACCTGCTGTGCTTCTAGAGCCAACATACCATTGATGAGCATGCTAAAACACTTGAGGCTGGATAATCATTAACAAATTAGGAATCGACTTTCTTTTCCTGGCCAAACATTGATCAAAGGAGTGCATTAACCTATGTATTATGGAACAACAGACAAATTGGGACATAATTTGAAGATATTTCTGCAAACAACACACAAAGGCTTGGGGCCTTGTATGCTCCTAGCCTCAGTAATCAGTCAAAGCCAGAGAGAGGGACGCCGGTCTTACATGTTCTCTGAGTGCATAAAGCTTTGCAAGTCAAACATTGTGATGTTATGCAGAGCAATTAATTGTTACCACAAAAGTCAATAGAACCCCACTGAATCACACCATAGGTCTTGATGAGATTAAGATAGTTTAGCCCATCAATTAAATGCAAAGGAGGTCTTGAAGTTGTGATCAATACCGATATGAACATAGATAAGATGAAGAAAAGAACAAAGCAAAATAAAAGACTACGGCCAGAGTTTAGCCATGAGGTTGCACAACTTTTTAAGTCAATGAGACTCGTTTTAGTCAAATTATGATCTATTTGGGCATGAAGTGACAAATCCGAACTGCTCACTTCATGCAAATCCGGGTGAATGCAGTGTATTTTCCTATGATATGACATACACATTCTTTTCAGCCTACGTTTCGTTTCAGGGCTGGGTTTTAATTTAAACGTTACCACACACCAGCAGGTTTATTAATCAGAAACAGCTGCAAAGTTATTCCTCTTCGTGACTGAGATGAGCCCAACAGCCTTGTGTTCACTTGACTGCCTGAGCCATGGAGCAAAATAAAAAGGGAGAGAAACGTATGTTTTTGCACCTCCACTTCAAACATTTTACCCGAACATTTGTCAATTTTCACTTATTTTTTGCTAGTCTGTATTTTATATATATACTGTATACACACAAACGTGGCCAGTTTATTAAGTACACCCATCTAGAACCGGGTCGGACCCCCCTTTAGCCATGAAGGGATGCAACTGGTCAGCAACGACTTTCAGATATGCTGTGGCGTTCAAACGTTGCTCAATATCAAGGGACCATAACGTGTGACAGGAATACATTCCCCACACCATCAGCCTGTACAATTGACATCAGGCAGGATGGGGCCATAGACTTCTGCTGTTTACGCCAAATCCTGACTCTGCCATTAGCATGACGCCACAGGAACCGGGATTCATCGGAACAGTTCATGTTTTTCCACTCCTCAACGGGGTGGTGTACCTAATAAACTTGCCACTGAGTGTATAAATGACCATTTTATAAATGGTATAATTGCGTGATATGATAGCATTTTGCAAACCTGCTCCCCCCGTTGCCCCAAGATGAATGGTTTTTGACCACTAAAGCTTTGCTTCACTACACGCACCACTGCTTTGCTTGGTGTAACGTTAGCTAGAAACCACAAGTGTCTATCCAGATAATGAAAAGGCACCCCGAAAGAAAATTAAAGGAATTTTTAGTTACATGTCATTTGCGACGTGAATGATCATGAGCGAAATCATTGTAGCCTATCATTTCACTTCCCCTGTGAGAACCGTTAGCACGGGCTGACTTGGCTTTGCTGTACCGCAGCCTGCCAGCAGCCTACCTACCAACGGTTGCACTGTTTCCATTACAATTGAAAAACGCATATAAACCATCTTTCAATAGTTATCCAAATTACCGGGCAGAGGGTCATTTTATTATTTCTAACTATTTATATGGCGGATTCACGGCCGCAATTTATGGAAGATGCCAAAACTTCAGATGACAATTGATGATGAAGTCAAAGATAGGCCAGCGGTTTCCATCTGTGGCGAAATTCTCCCTAAATCAATGCTTATGACAAATCCAGTTCCAGAACCAGCCATAGAGCCAGCTGGCTAATCATTTGAATATGGTGTAGTTAAAACAAAAACAGCAACAGCATCACATTAGCTAGCTAGATAAAGTTAGCAAGATATCAAAATGTTCATAACTAACCCAAGATAGACCACACCCTGTCGATTCCAATGGAACAAATGAGTCATAGTGGGCAGAACAAGCAAGGAGGGGGCAGAGCCAAGCAGGAGCTAGCAGTATCCTATTGGCACGTTCTAACATATATTTGCATATTTCCGTTAGGGAATGCCTACTTTGTGAAGTGCACTTTTGCAATAACTCAATTCACCCTTGCGCTTCTTCTAAACAATGCAACTTTTGGAACCTTTGGCAAAGAGTAAAGTCTAAAAAACGTAGTCCACTCTGTTCGTAACATATTTTAATTTTGGGAACAGAAAACTGTATTGAGATCAAATGTTTAGTCAATGAGAACATTAGCAGAATGTCAGCCAAAATCTGCTACCACTGCCGGCCACTGGGCTTCCTCTCACCACCATATTTGGTAGTGAGTGGAAACGCCAAGCGGATGCTTCATATTTATACATCCAGTGAAATATCTGTCTTATTGTTCGATCTGTGTAGATAAGGTTAGCTAGCTAGCTCCACTGACAGCTGTCAGTGCCCTATGTGTTGATGTTTAATCAACTCCACAAGGAAATTCCCACACCCAATTCGTGAATATGTATAAGTAGCCTTCGTCATTCTTCGGAGGTGTAACCTAAATGAGCATTTCCTGTCTAGGTCAGGAAATTACACTGAAATAGTGACCAGAGCTGCCATGGTCTATCCATTTCAACTCCAAATTTTGCACTGTGGTTTTCACAGTCAACTGAGAACTCTGGAATGGACAGCTATTTGACACAGATGGGATCGTCTATCTAAACAACAATCCTGCCATGTAAAACAAATGAGAACGCACCTAACATATGCTGTAAGGCTTTGATAGGCAAACTATTATGATATGACTTTGTTAAGATGTCTAGTTAGAAGACATAACTATTTGGTTAGCATTTTTCACACATTAGCATTCAGTCTTTAAAACTCTGCAGCCCCGTAGCTGAATATCTATTGCAGTAAAGTCAGTGTCAGGCATTCTGAAGGCCAGACAAAGAACTCAAGTAAAGTCTTGGAGAAATTCTCACAAAATGCTAACTGACAATGTCTAGACAAGGCTATAGATCACTCTACCAAGCCCAAGCTTAATATTGATCAAGCTGAAATCTCAAAATAGTGATCATGTCAGGCAGCTGCTGCTAATAGACTTTGGCTAGAATCTGGGCTGACGGGCCTCTGATCTTTTCCTA
Source organism: Coregonus lavaretus (assembly GCF_964263955.1). Lineage (NCBI taxonomy): Eukaryota > Metazoa > Chordata > Actinopteri > Salmoniformes > Salmonidae > Coregonus > Coregonus lavaretus. The sequence goes on along the minus strand of NC_140016.1, from coordinate 22,558,321 downwards.
GGGCCTCATTTATAAACCAAGCTTAAGTACAAATATTCCCCAAAATGTGCATGCGCCAGTTCACGCAAAAGTTGGCATTTATAAAAATGTAACTTGACATGAGAATGTGCTCACCTCACCGCAAACTTTAGACCATGCATACTTGCATCTGCTAGTGGTTGAAATATTGTATTGCAAGCTGGAGAGGAAGTATTTTGTGCAAATGGGGGATATAAACCTTATTCATACAAAACAAAAAAGTATTAACAAGAACGCTGCCATTTACCATTAGTGAGAAGGGCATAGGAATCTTTTTCCTATTTATTTTAATAAGCATCTCAGAATATATTCCTCACCTTTTCTGGCCGTGATGGGTTCATATTCCCGAAGGTGCCATAGCCTACAACAAATTACCATGTGCATCTCTAATTTAATTGGACCTAGTAGCCTAGTAAATAGATAGGCCTAGCCTATATGTATTTTAAGTTTAATATCATAGGCAGTGCAGTTTATAATACCGGTATACAGTCGAATTTAACAGCTGATCTATACTGAACAAAAATACACTATATATATATATATACATACACACACACACACATACACATATATATATATACACACAAAAGTATGTGGACACCCCTTCAAAATTAGTGGATTCAGCTATTTCAGCCACACCCGTTGCTGACAGGTGTATAAAATCGAGCACACAGCCATGCAATCTCCATAGACAAACAGTGGCAGTAGAATGGCTTTACTGAAGAGCTCAGTGACTTTCAACATGGCACATCATAGGATGCCACCTTTCCAACAAGTCAGTTTGTCAAACGTCTGCCCTGCTAGAGCTGCCCCGGTCAACTGTAAGTGCTGTTATTGTGAAGTGGAAACATCTAAGAGCAACAACGGCTCAGCCGCGAAGTGGTAGGCCACACAAGCTCACAGAACGGGACCGCCGAGTGCTGAAGCGTGCAGCGCGTTTAAATCGTCTGTACTCGGTTGCAACACTCACTACCGAGTTCCAAACTGCCTCTGGAAGCAACGTCAACACAAGAACTGTTCGTCAGGAGCTTTATGAAATTGGTTTCCATGGTCGAGCAGCCGCACACAAGCTAAGATCACCATGTGCAATGCCAAGCGTTGGCTGGAGTGGTGTAAAGCTCACCACCATTGGACTCTGGAGCAGTGGAAACACGTTCTCTGGAGTGATGAATCACGCTTCACCATCTGGCAGTCCGACGGACAAATCTGGGTTTGACGGATGCCAGGAGAACGCTAACTTCCCGAATGCATAGTGCCAACTGTAAGGTTTGGTGGAGGAGGAATAATGGTCTGGGGCTTGTTTTCATGGTTCGTGCTAGGCCCCTTAGTTCCAGTGAAGGGAAATCTTAACGCTACAGCATACAATTACATTCTAGACGATTCTGTGCTTCCAACTTTGTGGCAACAGTTTGGGGAAGGCCCTTTCCTGTTTCTGCATTACAATGCCCCTGTGCACAAAGCGAGGTCCATACAGAAATGGTTTGTCGAGATTGGTGTAAAGAATTTAACTGGCCTGCACAGAGCCCTGACCTCAACCCCATCGAACAACTTTGGGATGAATTGGAACGCCGACTGCGAGCCAGGCCTAATCGCCCAACATCAGTGCCCGACCTCACTAATGGTCTTGTGGCTGAATGGAAGCAAGTCACCGCAATGTTCCAACATCTAGTGGAAAGCCTTCCCAGACTGCGAGCCAGGCCTAATCGCCCAACATCAGTGCCCGACCTCACTAATGGTCTTGTGGCTGAATGGAAGCAAGTCACCGCAATGGTCCAACATCTAGTGGAAAGCCTTCCCAGAAGAGTGGAGGCTGTTATAGCAGCAAAGGGGCGACCAACTCCATATTAATTCCCATGATTTTGAAATGAGATGTTGGATAGCAGGTGTCCACACTCTTTTGGTCATGTGTATATTAGTGTTATTTTTCATACATTTTTTTTTAAATGTTAGAATTTTTCTTCCACCTTGACATTAGAGTATTTTTTGTAGATCGTTGACAAAGACAATTAAATCCATTTTAATCCCACTTTGTAACACAGAATGTGGAAAAAGTCAAGGGGTGTGAATACTTTCTGAAGGAACAGTACACTTCCCCCAAGGGGTACTATAGACACATATCAAAAGTTTCATTTCTATTTTGTTTGACCATTCTGTGAGACATTAAAGTTTAGATTTTGCAAATGCTGAAATTGCCCTTAAAACAAACCCAGCTACACTACATAGAACAACAGCTTCTCATTGGCACCTTCTACTTTGAAACACCAAAAGTGCCCAGCTATATCTTTTTGATTGTGTTGGGGGACCAACTCCATATTAATGCCCATGATTTTGGAATGAGATGTTCGATGAGCAGGTGTTAACATACTTTTGGTCATGTAGTGTATAAAAGCGACATGTAAAGTGTTGGTCCCATGTTTCATGAGCTGAAATAAAAGATCCCAGACATTTTCCATACGCACAAAAAGCTTATTTCTGTAACATTGTGTGTACACATTTGTTTAGATTCCTGTTAGTGAGCATTTCTCCATTGCCAAGATACTCCATCCACCTGACAGGTGTGTCATATCAAGAAGCTGATTAAACAGCATGATCTTTACAAAGGTGCACCTTGTGCTGGGGACTGAGGAGTATTTCTGTCTGTAATAAAGCCCTTTTGTGGGGAAAAACTCATTCTGATTGGATTGGCTGGGCCCCTGCCCAGTCATGTGAACTCCATTGATTAGGGCCTAATGAATTTATTTCAATTGACTGATTTCCTTCTATGAACTGTAACTCTGTAAAATCTTTGAAATTGTTGCATGTTGCTTTATACTGTATTTTTGTTCAGTATACATTGAAGTAGGCCTATGTATGCTATTGTAAGTACTGTAATACAATTTTTTGGAGTCGTCTACAATGTTTCAGAATTTGCGGGCAGTCCATAATGTTTAGGTTGGGGGAATAGTCGATGCAAAACATTGTTGAATTCAAAACGTTCTGCTAACAGGTCCACGACAATTTGACATTGTCCGTTTCTGAAAGAGAAAACAGTCCTTATCCAGATACAGCATAAATTACTGCTAAAGATAAAAAAAATCTGCCAACACAGTAAATAGACTGGTAGTTTATGGACAGTATTTTACAGTATGGCTAGGCTACAGTATTGCTGTGTGATTGCCTATTTAATCTATGATGTCGCGCTCCTAAGACCCTATACCAAGGCACGGAATATAAACCCAATAATCTATTGATAAACTACAGTGCCTTCAGAAAGTATTCACAACCCTTGACTTTTTCCACATTTTGTTGTGTTACAGACAGAATTTAAAATGGATTAAATTTAGATATTTTTTTGTCACTGGCCTACACACAATACCCCATACAAAGCCGAACTGTCTTGAGTCAATACGTTTTCAAACTCTTTGTAATGGCAAGCCTAAATAAGTTCAGGAGAAAACATTTGCTTAACAAGTCACATAATAAGTTGCATGGACTCACTGTTTGCAATAAGTGTTTAACATGATTTTTGAATGACTCTCATCTCTGTACCCCACACATACAATTATCTGTAAGGACCCTCAGCCGAGCAGTGAATTTAAAACAGATTCAACCACAAAGACCTGGGAGGTTTTCCAATGCCTATCAAAGAATTTCACCCATTGGTAGATGGGTAAAAATAAAATAAAAAGCAGACATTGAATAACCCTTTGAGCATGGTGAAGTTATTACACTTTAGATAGTGTTTCAATACACCCAGTTACTACAAAGACACAGGCGTCATTCATAACTCAGTTGCCAGAGAGGAAGGAAACCGCTCAGGGATTTCACCATGAGGCCAATGATGACTCTAAAACAGTTACAGAGTTTAAATGGCTGTGATAGGAGAAAAAAAGAGGATGGATCAACATTGTAGTTACTCCACAATACTAATTGACAGAGTGAAAAGAAGGAAGCCTGTACATAATTTTAAAAAATCCAAAAAATGCATCCTGTTTGCAACAAGGCACTAAAGTAATACTGCAAAAAATGTGACAAAGCAATTCACTTTTTGTCCTGAATACAAAGTGTTATGTTTGGGTCAAATCCAATACATTACTGAGTGCCACTCTCCATATTTTCAAGCATAGTGGTGGCTGCATCATGTTATGGGTATGCTTGTAATCGTTAAGGACTGGGTAGTTTTTCAGAATAAAAAAAGAAACGGAATGGAGCTAAGTACAGGCAAAATCCTAGAGGAAAACCTGCTTCAGTCTGCTTTCCACCAGACACTGGGAAATTAATTAATGTTTCAGCAAGACAGTAACCTAAAACACAATGCCAAATCTACAATGGAGTTGCTTACCAAGAAGACAGTGAATGTCCCTGAGTGGCCGAGTTACAGTTTTGACTTAAAATCTACATTAGAATCTTTAGCAAGACCTGAAAATGGTAGTCTAACAATGATCAACAACCAATTTGACAGAGCTTGAAGAATTTAGAAAAGATGTGGTGAAAAGGTGTGGAAAGCTCAGATACTTACCCTGAAAGACAGCTGTAATTGCTGCCAAATGTGCTTCTACAAAGTACTGACTCAGGGTTGTGAATACTTATGTAAATGAGATATCTGTATTTCATTTTAAAACATTTGCAAAAATGTCTATAAACATGTTTTCACTGTCAATATGTGGTATTGTGTGTACATGGGTGAAATAACAATAAATAAAACATATATTTTGAATTTAGGCTGTTCCACAACAAAATGTGGAATAAGTCATGGGGTATGAATACATTCTGAAGGCAATGTAAATATTAAACAATTCGTATTTTGCATGTCATGGCATAATGCCAATAGCTCCAAAATTATACAGCAAATAAAGGGCATTATTTTCACCATAAAAGGTGGAGTTTCAATGCTCGTTCCCACGCGCACAGTTTTACAACAGTTCTGATTTATAACGGGAAACATGCGTATGAATGGCGTGCGCCAAGTTTATAAATCTCAATATTTTGGTATGCGCAGACTTTTCAGAAATGGTGCACGCAATAGTTTAGTGCGAAATTTACGCAACGGTTATAAATGAGGCATCAGGGGCTGCTCCAGTTTACATCTGCAGCCCGGTGCATGTTTCAATTACCTGAACAAGCCCATGGGGTCCTGTTCAGACCTTATATTATAACTAGGGGTGCACCTTAGGGGTGTATTCATTAGCCAGATTCCATTGCAAAATATTTGGTATGTTGCTAAATGTTTTCCAATTGAAACAGTTTACTCCAAACGGAAAACGTTTAGCAAAGAAAACGAGAGCTTCTATTTGGTTCCTAAAACGGTAAACGTTTCCGTTGCAAGACGTAATGAATACACCCGTTTACTTCAGAGTAAATGGTAAACGGTTTTTGGTGCAAAACGTTTTGTTACAGACCAAACGTTTTGCAATGGAATCCGACTAATGAATACACCCCAGGCTCCCTCGTCTCTTTCCCCTCAAATACACTGATGAGAATGAGCTGAGAAGCAGTGTAAAGCTAATTCCCAATTAGCATCCACCATTGCTTTCAGTGTTATTAGATGAGTGCAGAATGAAGGAAAGAAGACAAGGACAGTTACTGAGAGAGGGAGAGGTGGTTAGTTCAGGTGCAAATACCATTTTGTATTCCCTTCAGTTCTTCAAAGACAAATAACTAGTACAGTACTGATACTGTACTGGAGAGTTCGAGTGATGTCACGGTGATAGAAGGCTTGATGTCTGTAAAGTGTGTTTGGTGTTTTATTTGATTATTGACAAACAATGCACTTAGCTACTCGTCAATGCAACTGAAACACGGTGGTCCTGCTAATTCCTGCACACGACACCAACCATAGAAATATGCATACAATACAGGTTTGAGCATCAGCGCAAAGACGCACACATTTAGCTAATATTCTCATTTTGCTAGTTAGTGTCAGCTCGTGCTAGCTACATTGCAGAATAGGAGCTATCGTTAGCTAGCTAGCTAACGGTAGGTAAATAGTATACACAATAAAACGAGATGACAAACTAATCTAGCTAGCAGACACTTAAATTGAAGTTTTTTAAAAAAAAAGTGTCCCTTTTACCGTACCTGTCCGTTATTCAATGCTCAAAGCAGAAGCACCTTCACACTTTACAATTTACCTAACGCTCAGGGCGCAGCCATCTTGGATGAACCAGAAACACTCACTGGTGAGAGCGCCACCAACAATGCTGCCAACTAATGTGTTGGAGGCTAACTGAAGAATAGCATTGCAGGCAAGAGCATTCAGCAGAGCAGAGTAGCGCTAAACATAATACTTTGAGCAGAGCTAGATCATTGAGCTCTACATTTTTCATGATTTAGGCCTACAATAGGTGCTATCAAATCAAGAAGATATAAGACATAAGTATTTTCATATACCTTCTCATTTAAAAAAAAAGAGCTATAGGAGAATGGGCTCATTGTAATTGCTGGAATGGAATCAATAGAAAGATATCAAAAACATCAAACATATGGAAACCACGTTTGACTCAGTTCCCAGAATGCCATTCCAGCCATTACAATGAGTCTACCCTATAGCTCCTCCCACCAGCATGTATTCTCTTGGTTTGGGTATCATCATTTGGCATAGCTACAAAGTCTTAACAACTAATTTGATCTCTTAAAGCTGCACTATGCAGTAATCGCTCTGCTTTCAAGTAGAACGATAAATCTATAGCTCACATTTCTATGTAAATTTGGTCAGGTCGCCCAAAAAGTTACATACTGCCACTTTAATTATCCTTTTTTTTGGTCTGTGAACTTTAATAATGATCAACATAGAGAAAGACAGTTAAAACTCAGTAATACCAGAAATATAAATGGCTTTATTAAAAAGGCACATCAACACCAAATTGTCACATTCAGTTGCTTCACAAGCTTTCTTTTAGAAAAAAAAGTCATGGTAAAGCCTAAATTACAGATAAAGGCATGTGTAATTACTGGCAATTCTCCAAACCCAATACCATACAATATGAACAACTTCAGTCAAATGCTTCTTATCATTTAATACATCTCCCATCAACTCTGAATGTGCTCAGTGATCATAAACTTTTTGGACAAAACTTTAACATTTTATTCACAGTGCTCTGTTTGTCCCTACCAGTACATTGTTTTATTCAAACCATCGAAATAAAAATACATTTATGGTACCTCGGACTTTGACAATGGAGTACATCGTTACCATCTCGATGGCAAATATTTATATTTTCTACACAGGTAAAGGATATTTGAACTTGAATAACCACACGTTAATTTGCCAATGTTGCCAAATTCATAATCGAGATCAACTTATTTCATAGTCAACATGATACATTTTAAATAATAGGCATGATTCACCGCATGTTTAATTCATGAGGTAAAATACATTTTCCTGGAAATGCATCATAACACTTCTTTATTATAATACTCCAATCAGGTGTAGACATGGATTAAATGCGACTAAATGGGACTGTTGTAAGGCCTGACAACCAATAAAATAGTAACATTTTCTAAAACATCAGAACTACAGTGCACTGAACTAAAGTTAATTTAAAAGCATGATTCACCTGAGAACATCTACAGTGCCTTGCAAAAGTATTCATCCCCCTTGGCGTTTTTCCTATTTTGTTGCATTACAACCTGTAATTTAAATTGATATTTATTTGGATTTCATGTAATGGACATACACAAAATAGTCCAAATTGGTGAAGTGAAATGAAAAAAATAACTTGCTTCAACAAAAATAAATAACGGAAAAGTGGTGCCTGCATATGTATTCACCCCCTTTGCTATGAAGCCCCTAAATAAGATCTGGTGCAACCGATTACCTTCAGAAGTCACATAATTAGTTAAAAAAAGTCCACCTGTGTGCAATCTAAGTGTCACATGATCTGTCACATGATCTCAGTATATATACAAACCTGTTCTGAAAGGCCCCAGAGTCTGCAACACCACTAAGCAAGGGGCACCACCAAGCAAGCGGCACCATGAAGACCAAGGACCTTTCCAAACAGGTCAGGGACAAAGTTGTGGAGAAGTACAGATCAGGGTTGGGTTATAAAAAAATATCCAAAACTTTGAACATCCCACGGAGCACCATTAAATCCATTATTAAAAAATTGAAAGAATATGGCACCACAACAAACCTGCCAAGAGAGGGCCGCCCACCAAAACTCATGGACCAGGCAAGGAGGGCATTAATCAGAGAGGCAACAAAGAGACCAAAGATAACCCTGAAGGAGCTGCAAAGCTCCACAGTGGAGATTGGAGTATCTGTCCATAGGTCCACTTTAAGCTATACACTCCACAGAGCTGGGCTTTACGGAAGAGTGGCCAGAAAAAAGCCATTGCTTAAAGAAAAAAATAAGCAAACATGTTTGGTGTTCGTCAAAAGGCATGTGGGAGACTCCCCAAACATATGGAAGAAGGTACTCTGGTCAGATGAGACAAAAATTGAGCTTTTTGGCAATCAACGAAAACGCTATGTCTGGCGCAAACCCAACACCTCTCATCACCCCGAGAACACCATGTTTTTCCATCGGCAGGAACTGGGAAACTGGGCAGAATTGAAGGAATGATGGATGGCGCAAAAGACAGGGAAATTCTTGAGAGAAACCTGTTTCAGTCTTCCAGAGATTTGAGACTGGAACGGAGGTTCACCTTCCAGCAGGACAATGACCCTAAGCATACTGCTAAAGCAACACTCAAGTGGTTTAAGGGGAAACATTTAAATGTCTTGGAATGGCCTAGTCAAAGCCCAGACCTCAATCCAATTGAGAATCTGTGGTACGACTGTGGTAAAGATTGCTGTACACCAGCGGAACCCATTCTACTTAAAGGAGCTGGAGCAGTTTTGCCTTGAAGAATGGGCAAAAATCCCAGTGGCTAGATGTGCCAAGCTTATAGAGATATACCCCAAGATACTTGCATCTGTAATTGCTGCAAAAGGGGGGGGGGGGGGGGGGGTGAAACGTTTTGCACGCTCAAGTTCTGTTTTTCTGTCTTATTTTTTGTTTGTTTCACACAAAAAAATATTTTGCATCTTCAAAGTGTTGTGTAAATCAAATGATACAACCCCCCCAAAAAAATCCATTTTAATTCCAGGTTGTAAGGCAACAAAATAGGAAAAATGCCAAGGGGAGGTGAATACTTTTGCAAGCCACTGTAAAAATGAGTTAGTTGACGTTCACTTTCTGCAGGGTTATGGCACTCACATTAAGGGCATCCTCACCTGGCAGAAGCTCTCTCAACAGGAATGAAAGCAGCATCTATTGAAAATAAAGAGAAGCAGAAGATGAATCAACATCTCTACAAAACTGTACAAGAAAGTCTAGACATTTTTAGGACATTTGACAGAAATCAAATATAGACACAGCACTGCAACATTGATGAGAGGACATTGGGATCTTGACACCAGAGTTCTCTCTTCCAGTGCTCTCCACAGAAACTCAAGAGGCTAGATACGCACATATACCAGCTTCTTGTTTTCTTCATAGTCCTGGAAGAGCTTAAACGCTGTCTCCATATCTGTCTTCTTCAAGATTAAATAGTTTGAATCTAAAATGAGAACATGATGTTAGTGAACTGTGACACACTTCTCAAATTTCTGTCCAAGCATGAAAAGCAGAATTCAAAACATTTCGATAGAAAAACACTGTGTATATCATGTACATCTGGCATTGATGAGGTGGTGAGCTCTGTCTTTGGTCTCATTCTTCTCCTCACTGCTGCGATGGGGTATGGGGCAAGTCACCTCCGGCAAGCCCTTGGGCCACTGTTTCTCACGCAGGTTGTCGATATAGGAGGCAATCTGGGCTTCCGTTGGGTTCATCTTATTCAAGAAGCTGTTCACTTTCCTAGAGAATATTATAAAACGTCATGCTGGGATTCTCAAAAGGACAAATGTAGATCATCCTATTATTCTGTCAGTATGACGAACCAGGACTGCAGTTGAAAATTAAATAATATTTCACAGCTCTTACTTTTTCAATATCGGCATGACGGGTTTCAGAATCGCATCAAATATGTTCAGGAGGATGGAATTGCCTGGAGGGCAAAGTAGGGCACTGATTATTACACACTATTAAATGTAATTAATATTCATAACCATCCTCAAAGGTGACTCTTTAATTAAAATAAATATCTACAATTACACTGAACAAAAATATAAACGCAACATGCACCAATTTAAAAGATTTTACATTTACATTTTACATTTTAGTCATTTAGCAGATGCTCTTGTCCAGAGCGACTTACAGTTAGTGTGCATACATTGTTTTGCATACATTGCATTTTTTTCTTTTTTTGTTCTTCATACTGGCCCCCCGTGGGAATCGAAGCCACAACCCTGGCGTTGCAAGCGCCATGCTCTACCAACTGAGCTACACGGGGCCCATTTTACTGAGTTACAGTTCATATAAGGAAATCAATCAGTTGAAATAAATTAATTAGGCCCTAATCTATCGATTTCACATGACTGGGAATACAGATATGCATCTGTTGGTCACAGATGCCTTCAAAAAACCAGTCAGTATCTGGTGTGACCACCATTTGCCTCATGCAGCACAACACATCTCCTTCACATAGAGTTGATCAGGCTGTTGATTGTGGCCTGTGGAATGTTGTCCCACTCCTCTTCAATGGCTGTGCGATGTTGCTTGATATTAGCGGGAACTGGAACACGTACACGTCGGTCCAGAGCATCCCAAACACACTCAATGGGTGACATGTCTGGTGAGTATGCAGGCCATGGAAGAACTGGGAATTGTGTACAGATCCTTGCATCATGGGGCCATGCATTATCTTGCTGAAACATTAGTTGATGGCGGTGGATGAATGGCACGAAAATGGGCCTCAGGATCTCGTCACGGTATCTCTGTGCATTCAAATTGTCATCGATAAAATGCTCATTGTGTTCATTGTCCGTAGCAAATGCCTGCCCATACCATAACCCCACCGCCACCATGGGGCGCACTGTTCACAACATTGACATCAGCAAACCGCTCGCCCACACGACGTCATACATGTTGTCTGCCATTTGCACGGTACAGTTGAAACTGGGATTCATCTGTGAAGAGCACACTTCTCCAGCTTGCCAGTGGCCATCGAAGGTGAACATTTGCCCCCTGAAGTCGGTTACGACGCCAAACTGCAGTCAAGTCAAGACCCTGGTGAGGACGACGATCACGCAGATGAGCTTCCCTGAGATGGTTTCTGACAGTTTGTGCAGAAATTCTTCGGTTGTGCAAACCTACAGTTCCAACAGCTGCCAGATGTGGAGGTCCTGGGCTGGCGTGATTACACGTGGTCTGCCAAATTCTCTAAAACAACGTTGGAGGTGGCTTATGGTAGTGAAATGAACATTCAATTCTCTGGCAACAGCTCTGGTGGACTTTCCTGCAGTCAGTATACCAATTGCATGCTCCCTCAACTTGAGACATCTGTGGCATTGTGTTGTGTGTCAAAACTGCACATAATAAAGTGGCCTTTTATTGTCCCCAGCACAAGGTGCACCTGTGTAATGATCATGCTGTTTAATCAGCTCCTTGATATGCCACATGGATGGATTATCTTGGCAAAGGAGAAATAGTCACTGACAGGGATGTAAACAAATTTGTGCACAAGATTTGAGATAACTTTTGTGCGTATGGAACATTTCTGGGATCATTTATTTCAGCTCATAAAACATGGGACCAACACTTTACATGTTGCATTTATATTTTTGTTCAGTATACAATTTCAAACAAATTAGGAAGTTAGAACTAACCAGATATTGCTTTCAACAAATCAAAAATGGCTTTGGTTGCTTCCATTTGCTCCCAGCTGGATTGGTCCTTTTTCAAACACGGTGAGTCTTCTAATTTTGACTGACTCCCCATGTCATTTCCTTTACTCCTGTGGATCCCTCCTGACATTTTGAAAGTGAGTTTCTCACTTTTATTTGACTTTCCACCGAGAAGATGCGATGGACTGTCAGTGAGGTCAAATTGCGAGCCTCCATTATGACTGGAATGTCGCAGTCTACAGAAAGAGTCAGTCAGGTCTTCAGGGGTGTCTGATTTCGTTTGGGCCAGACACTCCTCTGATTTAGATCTAGATAGCCCTTTGATTACCATCTTTAGTTGAGAAGTTATGGTGTTCTCTGATTCCTTGGTTTTGTCCTCGGTTTTATCTGCATTAACCAAAACGTAAGATTTCTCTACTGGTTCGGTCTCGTCATCTCTGCAGCACTCAATGGAACTGGGTTCTGAAGGAGAATCCTCATCACATTGGGAGATGATGACAGAAGGGCCCCGGACCGGGCTATCCCTTGTATCGCCATCCAGGTTCTCAATTGCAGTTGGGTCTGCAGCCTCCGTTGGGGTGGAATCATCTGGTTTGGTCCCTCTTCCAAGGCTGTTATGCTTGTCCTGAAAAATGCAATGTGCATTGCAGACCTGGGTTCACATACATGTATATTTGATTATTTATTATTTAAATGACTGTTTTTGGTCTATTTGAGTATGTTTAAATAATGTGGCCCAAATCAACTAGCTACTACTTCTGTTCAAGGTATTTTCTAATAATTTCCCATAAAAAGCCTACTATTAGAAAATATTTAAAATACATTATTTAAAATAACAAACAGACCTGGGTTCAAATGCATTAAGAGTGTTTATTTAGTATTTGAAAATACACAGGGTATTTTGTTTTTCTTGTATTTTTCAACTTTTTACCCCTTTTTCTCCCCAATTAGTAGTTAGTCTTGTCCCATCGCTGCAACTCCCGTACGGACTCGGGAGAGGCGAAGGTCGAGAGCCATGCATCCTCCGAAACACACTGCTTCTTGACACACTGCTCGCTTAACCCGGAAGCCAGCCGCACCAATGTGTCTGAGGAAACACCGTACAGCTGGCGACCGAAGTCAGCTTGCATGCGCCCGGCCGCTACAAGGAGTCGCTAGAGCACGATGGGACAAGGACATCCTGGCCGGCCAAACCTTCCCCTAACCCGGACGATGCTGGGCCAATTGTGCGCCACCAAATTGGTCTCCCGGTCACGGCCGGCTGCGACAGAGCCTGGGATCGAACCCGGGTCTGTAGTGACGCCTCTAGCACTGCGATGCAGTGCCTTAGAACGCTGCGTCACTCGGGAGGCCCGGTATTTTGTTTTTCAAATAAAATAAAAAAAGTCAAAATACTTACTTCCAAATGTCTTTGAAAGTCATGGAAATACCTGGTGCAAAAATACTGACTGACTGCTGGAGATTCACAACTGCCTTGGTTTCTTAATCCACCAGCAGAGGGCATCATTTGCCATTTGTGGTGACACTGACACAATACAGGCCTTGCTCAACATTTACATTTACATTTTAGTCATTTAGCAGACGCTCTTATCCAGAGGGACTTACAGTTAGTGAGTGCATACATCATTTTTACTTTTTTCATACTGGGGGAATCGAACCCACAACCCTGGCGTTGCAAACGCCATGCTCTACCAACTGAGCTACACCCCTGCCTGCCATTCCCTCCCCTACCCTGGACGACGCTGGACGACGCGAACCAGGATCTCTAGTGGCACAGCTAGCACTGCGATGCAGTGCCTTAGTCCACTGCGCCACTCGGGAGGTTATTAAAATGCCTACCTCATCTTCCTCTTGGCCCGGAGTCAGGAAGTAGGCCAGGCCACTGAAGAGGCCCCACACTTCCCCCACATGCTCCTCTTCACTCAGCAGCTTGTCCAGAGGACACAGGAACTGAAATACTGGCTGAGTGTGGCCCATCAGAGCATCCGACACCAGCTCCTGGAGAGGACATTTATTTATATCATATCGAATCACCTATCTGTGTGCATTTCTGCTTGTGCATGAAGTGTGCCAGTGTACCTGTAAGAAGAGCTTGAGGGATGTTCTGGCTTCTTTAAAATCCTCATCGATGTTAATCTCAGTGCTCTCCTCTAACACGGATAGGGAGGGTAAATTAGAGTCCTAAAAAAACAATCCAAACAAGGGAAAAATGATAATAAAATATATTTAAGAATGATGATGTGACATAAGTGTATGATATGTGGATAAGAGTGTCTGCTAAATGACTCAAATGTAAATCTGGACCCATATTGAGGACGCAAAAGAGAGACTAGTGTCAAAAGAGACTATACACTCAGACTATTAGCATTGGTCGTATCTAATTGTGCGACATCCATAAGATGTCAGAGATCAATTAAACAGTACAGTATCTGCTCCATTCAAAACTTCTGCAGCAGTCTGTTTTGACAACAGTGCTGTGGTTTTGTCATCTTGAGACACAACAAAATAAGGAAGTTACCATGGCCGTGGGAAGATGTTTTGGGGTGTCGGTGCTAAACTTTTTGTCGATGGGGGAGGTGCGGTAATACAGGAGTAATAAAGGCCTAGTGCATATTCATATTTTTATTACATTATTTTTTAAATTGTGATTTATCAGGGGGTGCTGCAGCACCCTCAGCACCCCTACTTCCTGTGGCTGTGGAAGTTACACTTCTTCTATGAATATGTACAACTTGATGCATTGGTCCCATTTCTCAAAATTCAATACCAAACAGCATAGCGGCTTTACCTAATTTCAATGGCCATGAGGTTACATAGTAAAATGGTACCTTGTGGAACACAATTGCAACAATACAATCTCCCTCTTCATCCTTCCCTAACCTGCCATAGGTTGCAGAAGTGGATGATGTCTGTTTGGGTCTTCCTCACATTCCAGTGAAGGTTCTCAGGGTTGTCCCTCTCCTCCAGGTGAACTGTAAAACACAGTTCCTCGTTTTCCCTCTCCACCTACAGACAGTAACATCTTACTGGCTCAAACATTAACAGGTAACAAAACGACCGAGGACATGTTTTCACACAGCTCAGCAACTAACAGTAGTTGCATTCAAAGCATTCCACAGTGACTTGTGTGTGATTAGTGACTCACACGAGGGACGCTGACAGCCCAGTGGCCAAGCCGCCACATCTCATACGACAACTTGAATTCCATCATATCCTCTTGTACACTGTTCAAGTAGCTCTCCAGATCACTGTCCTCCTGGTGAACCAAACCAATGACAAAATAAAATGTCAGCCGTGTTATATTTCATCCTCAGTTTGATACTTAACGTTTTCAGACTATAAATAGAGCAATGTTTGGGGTGGATAGAGGGCATTCAGAAATAAGGCTATAATAATATGAAATAATCTTCTATTGGATAGATGGCAAAACATGTACTGACTGAAATCAATAGAATTGCTATTTAAAAAAAAAGAGTCGAGCAGAGTGAATAGTGCAGTGATGACTGCAGAGCTGCTCTTTCTGGTGCAGTGTCCATACAATGTCAGAGTCCTGCTGGCTATGGATGGAGCCCTCCCGGCTAGCCCCTTCATTTCCGTTTGATGGTGGACCCCGGATAGTCATGGCCCTGATAACCAGCGCCTGCTCCCTTTTCTTAACCTCCCTTTTAGCTTTCTTCAATCTCATCTTGTCAAGGAATTTAGACCAGCCTTCCTTCACTTTGTTGGCTGGAAAAAAACACACATATCCGGTTAGCTAAATGTCAACATTTTTCATGGCCTTTTCTATGTCACAAGTTGACTGCAAACCGAGATAACTTTAAGGCACAGGGGAAACAAAACAAACATGAAAAAAATAATCATAGAACAAACAGAATTAACTGCACACAAAGAAAATTTACTTCGTTTTGGTCCAGTTAATTTTGTTTTTGTCAAACAAACTCAACATTTTCAAGTTCATTAGCCTAGTGATTGTTTCAAAATTACACACCCTCACCTTTCTTTTTGCACTTGCTGTCACTAGTTTGAGCATCCTCTGTTTCTTCCTGCGTTCTAAAATGGCCACCAAACAAAACCAAAGCACAATTTATTTCTGTGTTCTCTGCACCCTAACAGCACTGAAGTGTGTTTACTAAAGAAAAGAGAGGCAGCCTGGTAGGAAAAAGTCTACTCACGCTCCATTGGCCTGGCTCTCCAGGGTGGCTGGAGAGGTCCTGTCAGAACAGGACTCACACAACTCTTCCACAGAGCTCTCGGGGGTCACTCCATCCAGCTGACTCACCACCAGCTGGTTGAGGTTGTCAGGGTCTGAGAGCCACCGCACCAGCAGGTCCAGTACTGAGGGTATGGATGACAAAGTCAATGTGATGGGATACGGACTACAGAGTAAAACCACATGGTAGGGTGATAAAACCATGTTAAAAAATATAAACGGCCCTATGTTTCATGAGCTGAAATAAAATATATTGTGCACAAATTTGTTTACATCTCTGTTAGTGAGCATTTCTCCTTTGCCAAGATAATCCATCCACCTGACAGGTGTGGCATATCAAGAAGCTGATTAAAACAGCATGATCATTACACAGGTGCACCTTGTGCTGGGGTCAATAAAAGCCCACTCTAAAATGTTCCATTTTGTCACACAACACAATGCCACAGATGTCTCAAGTTGAGGGAGCGTGCAACGTGCAATTGGCATACTGACTGCAGGAATGTCCACCAGAGCTGTTGCCAGATAATTTAATGTTAATCTATCTACCATAGGCCACCTCCAACATTGTAGAGAATTTGGCAGTACGTCCAACCGGCCTCACAACCACAGACCACCTGTATGGTGTCGTGTGGGCGAGCGGTTTGCTGATGTCAATGTTGTGAAAAGTGTGCCCAATGATGGCGTGGGGTTATGGTACAGTGAGGGAAAAAAGTATTTGATCCCCTGCTGATTTTGTATGTTTGCCCACTGACAAAGACATGATCAGTCTATCATTTTAATGGTAGGTTTATTTGAACAGTGAGAGACAGAATAACAAACAAAAAAAATCCAGAAAAACGCATGTCAAAATGTTATAAATTGATTTGCATTTTAATGAGGGAAATAAGTATTTGACCCCTCTGCAAAACATGACTTAGTACTTGGTGGCAAAACCGTTGTTGGCAATCACAGAGGTCAGACGTTTCTTGTAGTTGGCCACCAGGTTTGCACACATCTCAGGAGGGATTTTGTCCCACTCCTCTTTGCAGATCTTCTCCAAGTCATTAAGTTTTCGAGCCTGACGTTTGGCAACTCGAACCTTCAGCTCCCTCCACAGATTTTCTATGGGATTAAGGTCTGGAGACTGGCTAGGCCACTCCAGGACTTTAATGTGCTTCTTCTTGAGCCACTCCTTTGTTGCCTTGGCCGTGTGTTTTGGGTCATTGTCATGCTGGAATACCCATCCACGACCCATTTGCAATGCCCTGGCTAAGGGAAGGTTCTCACCCAAGATTTGACGGTTCATGGCCCCGTCCATCGTCCCTTTGATGCGGTGAAGTTGTCCTGTCCCCTTAGCAGAAAAACACCCCCAAAGCATAATGTTTCCACCTCCATGTTTGACGGTGGGGATGGTGTTCTTGGGGTCATAGGCATCATTCCTCCTCCTCCAAACACAGCGAGTTGAGTTGATGCCAAAGAGCTCAATTTTGGTCTCATCTGACCACAACACATTCACCCAGTTCTCCTCTGAATCATTCAGATGTTTATTGGCAAACTTCAGACGGGCCTGTATATGTGCTTTCTTAAGCAGGGGGACCTTGTGGGCGCTGCAGGATTTCAGTCCTTCACGGCGTAATGTGTTACCAATTGTTTTCGTGGTGACTATGGTCCCAGCTTCCTTGAGATCATTGACAAGATCCTCCCTTGTAGTTCTGGGCTGATTCCTCACCGTTCTCATGATCATTGCAACTCCACGAGGTGAGATCTTGTATGGAGCCCCAGGCCGAGGGAGATTGACAGTTATTTTGTGATTCTTCCATTTGCGAATAATCGCACCAACTGTTGTCACCTTCTCACCAAGCTGCTTGGCGATGGTCTTGTAGCCCATTCCAGCCTTGTGTAGGTCTACAATCTTGTCCCTGACATCCTTGAAGAGCTCTTTGGTCTTGGCCATGGTGGAGAGTTTGGAATCTGATTGATTGATTGCTTCTGTGGACAGGTGTCTTTTATACAGGTAACAAGATGAGATTAGGAGCACTCCCTTTAAGAGTGTGCTCCTAATCTAAGCTTGTTACCTGTATAAAAGACACCTGGGAGCCAGAAATCTTTCTGATTGAGAGGGGGTCAAATACTTATTTCCGTTATTAAAATGCCAATCAATTTATAACATTTTTGACATGCGTTTTTCTGGATTTTTTTGTTGTTATTCTGTCTCTCACTGTTCAAATAAACCTACCATTAAAATTATAGACTGATCATTTCTTTGTCAGTGGGCAAACGTACAAAATCAGCAGGGGATCAAATACTTTTTTCCCTCACTGTATGGCAGGCATAAGCTACGGACAATGAACACAATTGCATTTTATCGATGGCAATTTAAATGCACAGAGATGCTGTGACAAGATCCTGAGGCCCATTGTCGTGCCATTCATCCGCCGCGATTACCTCATGTTTCAGCATGATAATGCACAGCCCCATGTCGCAAGGATCTGTACAAAATTCCTGGAAGCTGAAAATGTCCCAGTTCTTTCATAGCCTGCATACTCACCAGACATGTCACCCATTGAGAATGTTTGGGTTGCTCTGGATCTACGTGTACGACAGCGTGTTCCAGTTCCCACCAATATCAAGCAACTTTGCACAGCCATTGAAAAGTAGAACAACCTTCCACAGGTCACAATCAACAGCCTGATCAACTATGTGAAGGGTATGTGTCACACCGCATGAGGCAAATGGGGGTTTCTGATCCACTACCCTACATATTGTTCAAGGTATCTGTGACCAACAGATGCATATCTGTATTCACAGTCATGTGGAATCCATAGAATAGGGCCTAATTTATTTATTTCAATTGACTGATTTCCCTATATGAACCGTAACACAGTAAAATCTTTGAAATTGTTGCATGTTGCGTTTATATTTTTGTTCAGTATACATAGGTAAAAAGCTGACACACTTTGTCTCAGAATAACAGACCATTACAGAGACCCTTTCCACTTGTTTCGCTTTTATACTAATGGCCACTTCCAGTATCCACCATTATCCACGTCTCCCAGGCAAAGAAAGATGGTGTTAACGGTCAAGTTTCACTGAACATTATTGAGACTCAATAAAGGTTACAGGTGCAGAAAACAGAAGTGAATGTTTTATCTACAACAGTAAAATCCCTTACCATTACTAAGCCATAAATGTAATCGTTCAACCCGTTTCACTGGCTCCTGTGATCAGAGCCACTGAAAGACACTGACCGGATAGGTGCAGTGAAATGTGTTGTTCTACTTTATCTGCAGGTTTCAATAACACACTGTGTTAGCGTTCCTCTAAGGAGAGACCTTATTTTAGTTACAGCACGTGCAGTATTTCCAATCTCTATCCTTTACTCATCTTGATAGAATGATAAGAATTATAATGGTTTCGTGCTTATTTGTTCTCATTTTCAAAAGTTCAGCAATGTGCTGAGAGAATACATGAGGCACTGATAGGCCTATATTGTGGGGCTTACCTTTTAAGGCAACTATCTCATTTAAGGCACAGTGGCTGACTGCCAGTCCCCATAGGGACTGAGGAAAAAGGTTTCGCACCAGTGCTTCAGAGAACACTCTGAGAACTTCAACCTCCTCTCCTCTAGAGCAGAACAATGGTTTTCTGAGAAAGAGAGAGAGCAAAACAGACAGAGACAAAATGAATAAAAATTGTCTATTTGGAATAATGACAAAGAGAGCAATAATATCTAGATTGGTGAAATTCTATCACCTCAATACTTAATACAGGCCATTCTTCCATCATGTGACAGCTTGCATAGTACCCTAGGTCACATGAAATCCATATAAAAAAACGACATTACACCCAATAAAAGTTTGAAATTCAGAACTGAGGATGTTAATGATTTATCCAAAACAATAAAATATACATAAACCACTTCAACAGAATAGGCAAGCAATATAGCTGTAGAACGGCAACTCAATATGGGTGATGACAAAATCAATTGCTTCTATTGATATTCTACTAGTGACTTCAGGAGAGCTGTATTACCTATCAGACTGTTTGGCATTATGGAGGTGCTGGGTCAGGATGCGAATGCAGCCCACACTTGCAGCACAGACATCAAAGTCTTTGCCTCTGCTGATGACTAGATCGATGACTTTGTCAAACTCCCTCGACAGTACCTGGTGCAGGAGCTGACTGTCACGGGGCTTAGGGACGCAGTACCAGGGGAGGACTAGCTGGTCGTAGGCACACTCAAACACTGGGGGAAACGAACACTCAAAATCAACACAAAGGCAAAATAGCTGACGAGGACAAAGAAAAATAGGTACATTTACATTTACATTTGGTAGGTATTCGAACCCCAATACTTTTTCAACATTTTGTTACATTACAGCCTTATTTTAAAATGGATTAAAGAATAAATAATTCCCTCAATCTACCCACAATACCCCATAATGATGAAGCCTAAACAGGTTTTTAGACATTTTTGCAAATGTATTACAAATAAAAAACAGAAATACCTTATTTGCATAAGTATTCAGAGCCTTTGCTATGAGACTCGAAATTGAGCACAGGTGCATCCTGTATCCATTGATCATCCTTGAGATGTTTCTACAAATTGGAGTCCACCTGTGGTAAATACAATTGATTGGACATGATTTCGAACGGCACACACCTGTCTATATAAGGTCCCAGAGTTGACAGTGCATGTCAGAGCAAAAACCAAGGCATGAGGTGAAGGAATTGTCCGTAGAGCTCCGAGACAGGATTGTGTCGAGGCACAGATCTGGGGAAGGGTACCAAAAAATGTCTGCAGCATTGACGGTCCCCAAGAACACAATGGCCTCCATCATTATTTAATAGAATAATTTTGGAACCACCAAGACTCTTCCTAGAGCTTGATGCCAGGCCAAACTGAGCAATCGGGGGAGAAGGTCCTTGGTCAGGGAGGTGATCAACAACCCGATGGTCACTCTGACAGAGCTCCAGAGTTCCTCTGTGGAGATGGGAGAACCTTCCAGAAGGACAACCATCTCTGCAGCACTCCACCAATCAGGCCTTTATGGTAGAGTGGCCAGACGGAAGCCACTCCTCAGTGAAAGGCACATGACAGCCCGCTTGGAGTTTGCCAAAAGTTACCTAAAGGACTATCAGACCATGAGAAACAAGATTCTCTGGTCTGATGAAACCAAGATTGAACTCTTTGGCCTGAATGGCAAGCGTCACGTCTGGAGGAAACCAGGCACCACTCATCACCTGGCCAATACCATCCCTACGGTGAAGCACTCGGGGCTGTTATCGCTGCCAAAGGTGCTTCAACAAAGTACTGAGTAAAGTTTCTGAATACATATGTAAATGTAATATTTCCATTTTTTATTTTTAATACATTTGCAAAAATTTCTAAAACCTGGTTTTGCTTTGTCATTATTGGGTATTGTGTGTAGATTGATGAGGGGGAAAAAACAATTGAATCCAATTTAGAATAAGGCTGTAACGTAACAAAATGTAGAAAAAGTGAATGGTCTGAATACTTTCCGAATGCACTGTACAAGAGCCCTGAATATTCTAAGTGAAAGGCTACTTTTTTTTGTTGTTGTCAAAAGTGCAGGTTGAAGTGAGCTGTGAAATTCATTTTAGCAGGATTATCAAAAACACTTCCTGACAGAAAACAGTCCAAACCGGTCTGAACATGCCTTATACAAAATATGCAAACCAACTCGTTCCATTTCCAAGCACAGCGTGGTAAAACAACACCCACTTACCATAATCCACAACATAGCACATTGAAAGATTGTTATTTTTGTGTCTATTGCCCCAACATCTGTCACCCAAGCCCCAGATCATGTAACATGAGATGTCTGCAGCTGCATTTGCTATCCTATTCAACTGTGTCACAGAATACAGAATAACTACATTTGGCTGACCAAGTACACTAAGGCAAAAGGCAGAATGTTGGTACAAAATGTTTTCGTTATTCATCCTTGATCTTAACAATAGACGCCACTTTACAAATCTCTTACTCTGGCAGAAAGTCTCACAGAATGATTTACAAAAAATTATAAGTTATAATGGAAAATTCTGTCAGGATCTCAGATCATGCAGAGCAAAATTGCACACCTTGCTGAAGAGACCTCTTCACACTGGGAAACTGTGTCTCCTGTGATGTTTCAGCTTTAGTGCTTGTTGTATCAGTTACATCACAACCGAAATGTTCGGTGGTTTCCTGTAAGACAATTCAGATACGTTACAGTAGAGTTCAGTAGAGTTCAGTACAGTAAAGAGTACAGTACAGTAGAGCACAGTACAGTAAAGAGTACAGTACAGTAGAGCACAGTAGAGTTCAGTACAGTAAAGAGTACAGTACAGTAGAGCACAGTACAGTAAAGAGTACAGTACAGTAGAGCACAGTAGAGTTCAGTACAGTAAAGAGTACAGTACAGTAGAGTTCAGTACAGTAAAGAGTACAGTACAGTAGAGCACAGTAGAGTTCAGTACAGTAAAGAGTACAGTACAGTAGAGTTCAGTACAGTAAAGAGTACAGTACAGTAGAGTACAGTAGAGTTCAGTACAGTAAAGAGTACAGTACAGTAGAGTACAGTAGAGTTCAGTACAGTAAAGAGTACAGTACAGTAGAGTTCAGTACAGTAAAGAGTACAGTACAGTAGAGCACAGTAGAGCACAGTACAGTAAAGAGTACAGTACAGTAGAGTTCAGTACAGTAAAGAGTACAGTACAGTAGAGCACAGTAGAGTTCAGTACAGTAAAGAGTACAGTACAGTAGAGTTCAGTACAGTAAAGAGTACAGTACAGTAGAGCACAGTAGAGCACAGTACAGTAAAGAGTACAGTACAGTAGAGTTCAGTACAGTAAAGAGTACAGTACAGTAGAGCACAGTAGAGTTCAGTACAGTAAAGAGTACAGTACAGTAGAGTTCAGTACAGTAAAGAGTACAGTACAGTAGAGTTCAGTACAGTAAAGAGTACAGTACAGTAGAGTACAGTAGAGTTCAGTACAGTAAAGAGTACAGTACAGTAGAGTACAGTAGAGTTCAGTACAGTAAAGAGTACAGTACAGTAGAGTTCAGTACAGTAAAGAGTACAGTACAGTAGAGCACAGTAGAGCACAGTACAGTAAAGAGTACAGTACAGTAGAGTTCAGTACAGTAAAGAGTACAGTACAGTAGAGCACAGTAGAGTTCAGTACAGTAAAGAGTACAGTACAGTAGAGTTCAGTACAGTAAAGAGTACAGTACAGTAGAGCACAGTAGAGTTCAGTACAGTAAAGAGTACAGTACAGTAGAGCACAGTAGAGTTCAGTACAGTAAAGAGTACAGTACAGTAGAGCACAGTAGAGTTCAGTACAGTAAAGAGTACAGTACAGTAGAGCACAGTAGAGTTCAGTATAGTAAAGAGTACAGTACAGTAGAGCACAGTAGAGTTCAGTACAGTAAAGAGTACAGTACAGTAGAGCACAGTAGAGTTCAGTATAGTAAAGAGTACAGTACAGTAGAGCACAGTAGAGTTCAGTACAGTAAAGAGTACAGTACAGTAGAGCACAGTAGAGTTCAGGGCACAGTAAAGAGGTGATTATAGTGTTTTGACATCATTCATTCCTTATCATGTAGATTAAGTAGAAAGATGGCATAAGTTCATTTTCAATGTAAAAGGACCCATGAGCACTAACATGTTAAGTTGGGTGTCAAATTAATGCTAAGAGTCTATATTTTTGAGAAATTAAGGCATATATAAATGTTCCAACAATTTTCCATCCTAAAAATTAGGAATAACCAAAGGCTTTGACTTCTTGTCAAACTTATAAAAAAGGGTCTTAGAAAACATTGACCAGAAAAAAACTTTAAAGGTATTAGAAATACATAAAAACCAGAGGAGGCTGCTGAGGGGAGGCCGGCTCATAATAATGGCAGGAACGGAGCAAATGGAATGGCATCAAACACATGGAAACCATGGGTTTTATGTATTTGATACCATCCCACCTATTCCGCTCCAGTCATTACCACAAGCCCGTCCTCCCCAATTAAGGTGCCACCAACCTCCTGTGATCAAAACACTATAATGTTTAAGTAAAGACCCCTGCCAATTAAAATAAACACCTATTTAGTTTAGTAGATTTTTTTCTGCCTTCTGTATGTTTAAGAGACATTGCCTTGTGCCTTGAAATTCCGTTACCAAACACCCACATATCTTTAAGATATTTTCTAATTTCTCTCCGTCATGAGGGAGGATAATGAAAGTTCACAGAAGTAATAAGGGAGACCTATCAATTAGTTATAGTGTTTTTACTAATATCAACTTTGTTTATGAATTATTAAATGATTAAAACTCCAAATTCTGTTACAAAATCGGTAACAGAATTTCCCAAATATCTGTAATGGTATTTCTGCAATTGAATTGGCTACAATGGGAAATCGTAGTAGTCAACACCGGACGTCCATGGACGTTGACAAGTAGTTGAAATTTGGTCAGTCTGCCCTGGCCTTGATTTCAATATCCACAGACGTCTGGACCAGCATTCATTTGGCTCAAACATAGACGTCCATGATTGGTTCAGATTTGGTCCGGTAAATCTGAACCAATCATAGACATCTATGTTTCCCAAGTTTGGGCAGTATAGTACAGTGTATGGTAGAGCACACTAGAGTGGAGTACACTACAATGTACTATACTCTACTTTACTGTACAATACTGTACCCTACTGAGCTTTACTGTGATGTACTTTGATGTCCAAAGTTATGAAACGTAGACGTTTATGATAGGTTCAGATTTGGCCCAGTCCAGACCAACAACATGTGTTCTTGTTTGGTGGCGGAGCTCATTAAAGCTGCAATATGTAACTTTTTGGGCAACCTTACCAAATTCACATTGAAGTGTTTGTTATAGATCTGTCATTCTCATTGAAAGCAAGTTTAAGATGCGGTACATCTGTGCACTATTTCTATGCTTCCCGTTCTTAAGTTCTGTTTTTGAGTCTTTTACTTTCGTTTTTCTACACCAGCTTCAAACAGCTGAAAATACTATATTTTTGGTTATGGAAAATATATTTCACAGCAGTTCAGAGTGTACAATGATTCTCTACACTATACTTGCTTGTTTTGTCACATAAACTGAAATTAAGCGAACTATTAGAATTTTAGCAACCAGGCAATGGCGGAGAGATTTCTGCATAGTGCATCTTTAAAATAATAGCCAGTCTGTAGAATAATACCCAAATACGCAAAGAAGGATATTGCATATTCTACCTTTGTGTACCTATTTAGGATACATCATCATGAAGAGAACGACTTTCACATCCATAATTATGCATTTCTGTGTAGTACATTTCAGGGACCCATGATGAAATTCAGTTTCTGCAATTCTGTTACCAGGTGTCAATCCACTTCACTTAGTGTAGTTTAAAGGTGCTACACATAAGATTATTTTTATTTTTGCATTGTAATTTCAGACAATGTCCATAATATATTGGGCGCTAATAAAGCCCCACAGTGGTGGTGTCATAATACCCATAAAACCTAGCGGTCAAACAGGGAAATCGTTTTTCTACCATTCATTTTTCAAACACTTAAAATAAGGTCTGTGTTTCGTGTGTGACATTTTGATAACCATGTAAATCTCTCTCGGATAAGGTGACTTTTATTAATATTCTCTGGAGCGGCATCTGTTGTCAAAATGTTCTGACTTTGTGGCTGTGTTATCTAGTGAACATAGCTGTCATTTCCTGGTTGCAAAAATTCTACACTGTTCACTCATAGTGTAGGGCAGGGCTCTCGAACCCTGTTCCTCGAGAGCTACCATCCTGTAGGTTTTCACTCCAACCCTCACCTAGCACACCTGATTCAAAAAATTAGCTGGTTCAAAAGCTGAATCAGGTTGGTTAAAACTGGGGTTGGAGTGAAAACCTATAGGAGGGTAGCTCTCCAGGAACAGGGTTGGACAGCCCTGGTGTAGGGAATCATTGTACCATCTAAATTGCAATATAGTTTTTACAGCTGTTTGAAGCTGGTGGACGAAAACCTCCCACCAGCTTCAAACAGGTGGTGTTATTGAAAATATATTTCACAGCGATTTAGATGGTACAATGATTATTGGGCTAAGGGGACGCCATTATTTTGCAGGTGTTGTCATAGCCCTCTTTCATCACCCATGTATATTCAAGTATCACCTTATTTTCCCCTCCACTTGAAATAATATGGGCAATTTGCCACCAGCTATATATAGGACATGAGGAGGTCCATGTCAATAACTTTTCATCATAATTTGATACGTTTCATTTGACCCCACAACCACTACAACCATAATGTTTCATGGGCTAACGACTTTTAATACATTGCATACAGCCAATCAGTTGAAATACTAAAACGTTCGGTGGTATTAATGAGTGATCATTGACATCACTGACATGAATCATAAACTGGTTACATTGTTTCTGTCATTTTGTAAACAAAAGTAACATGCACGGCTCACGTCCTGTTACGTTGAATCTCATTATGAGCGATACATTGTAGCAATGATGATCTCTCGTGCAACGAAAAAGTAACACCTTAGTGCAATTGAATAGTCAGTCATAACAAATGCATAGAATTTTTAAATTACCTGGAATAATTCTTCTTCAGCCACATCGTCTGTCTGAGTGCCACTTTCCCGTCCGGGCTTTATGAAAAAATGTGGGGTTGATGGCCAAAATAGTAAACATAAAACAATTTGAGCCGCTACTTGTCCGCAGTCAAATAAATACCATACAAGCCCAAGAATGATGGCGATAGAGAAGCGCCACAGGTACATGTTCTATCTTTGCAAGAAGCCAGTCTCATTCCTTCCACTATGAAGTTTCCATTCAGGTCGCTATTCAAAGTTAAAGTCTAGGTCTTCATCTACAAAAACATTTATTGATTAAGGCAAAGGCCCTTTTCAACTTGCTTGTCTTGACAAAACATTAAAATAAAATAACTGTACACACTGAGGAGTGCTCTGCTCTACTCTACTCTACTACTACTACTACTACTACTACTACTACTTCTTCTTCTTCTTCTTCTTCTTCTTCTTCTCCGCAAACAAATGCCAGAGGTGCATGCCGCCACCTACTGTTTTGGTTGTACATGAGGGCTCTGATTGGTCAGAGTGAGTTTTTATTTTTTTTATTTTTATTTTTTTTTGGGGGGGGGGCATGCACCTCTGGCATTTGTTCTGGAACGGATTATGGTATGGCATGCCATCTATAGGGAGAAGGGTGCAATTGCGGGCATGTGGGCATTCCTGCATCTGCAGAAACCGCTCTTTATACTTCTATTGGTCAATTTTTAAGTTGGGACAGGCGTTCTGTGGGTGGCACTGTGTGCTTTTTTGGAAGGATGGGTCCCAGTCTCTCGGGGCCCTGGGATCCGGGGGGATGAGGGTGGTGTGCCGGTCACTAGGACGACAACCCAACTAGGGATGGGGGGAGGTTTTAGCGGGTGGAAAAGTGGAGAACAATTGGAGGTTTACTTAGTAGCAATGCAAATATCATGGTACAGCTATATGGACACTCAATCATTATGGTACTTTTTAATGGTAAGTTTACAAACATATATTATGATAAATAGAATTGAAACTTGTATCTCATTATGGTAAACGGTAAAATAAGTATAGCCAGTTCTAATTGCAATGGCTTAGTTGATCGTAAGACTAGAGTATCAGCATTTACCTGCTGAAAGAGAAGGAATATAATATCTATTGTTCAGGAAACTCATTCAACAATTTTAGATGAAGTTGTGTGGGAAAAGGTGGGGGGCAAATATACTTCTCCCATGGGCAAAGAAACTCAAAAGGGTTGATGATATTAATTAACAATAATTTTGATCCAAATGTGCAAATTCTCCAAACCGATCCCCAAGGGAGATGGATTATTTTAAATATGTTATTGGACCATAAACAGATTTGGCTCATTCATCTATATCATCCAAATAATGATGATCCACGCTTTGTAAAGTATTCAGACCCCTTGACTTTTGCGACATTTTGTGACGTTACAGCCTTATTCTAAAATGGATTAAATAAATGAAAAATCCTCAGCAATCTACCCACAATACCCCATAATGACAAAGCAAAAACAGGAGTTTAGAAATGTTTGTACTTTTATTAAAAACAAAAAACAGAAATACCTTATTACATAAGTATTCAGACCCTTTGCTATGAGACTCGAAATTGAGCTCAGGTGCATCCTGTTTCCATTGATCATCCTTGAGATGTTTCTACAACTTGATTGGAGTCCACCTGTGGTCAATTCAATTGATTGGACATGATTTGGAAAGGCACACACCTGTCTATATAAGGGTACCAAAAAATGTCTGCAGCATTGAAGGTCCCCAAGAACACAGTGGCCTCCATCATTATTAAATGGAAGAAGTTTGGAACCACCAAGACTCTTCCTAGAGCTGGCCACCCGGCCAAACTCAACAATCGGGAGAGAAGGGCCTTGGTCTCGAGAGACCTGAAAATAGCTGTGCAGCAATGCTACCCTTCCAACCTGACAGAGCTTGAGAGGATCTGCAGAGAAGAATGGGAGAAACTCCCCAAATACAGGTGTAGGAACCAATGGGATGCTCTAGAGGGGGTGTTCCTGCAGATGCAGGAATGCCCACCTGCAGGAATGCTCCGAATTGCGGGCTGCAGTCGCACACTATTGTCTATAGGCCATAATTGGATCAACTGAGCTTGTCTAAATTTGTCAAAATACTAAAATATTTCAAATGACTGAAAAGGGAAAAAGCCCGAGGAAGCATGCACCACATTTTTCCAGAGGCAAATGCAAAACAACAAATCTAAAACATTTAATATCATTCCCCCTCCACAAACTATGAACAGATGGACTGGGGCTTAATCCAGTAATCCAGGGGTTACATGGTTGAGTGCATCAATTGTACCACAAAGTTCTGGAGATCTAGGAAGAGGCTGTAATAGTGTAGTACACTCACATAGGGGGATAACATCTCCTCTTTGGTTATTTTCCCCAAATGTCCTCATGTTTTCCCATCAATTTACTAAAGTTCATTCGATATTACGACCATAATGATGTTTTTTTCCTTGGTGGAGCTAAGCATGTGCTGTGTTTTGTTTAATTAACCACAAATCGCAAGTGTAGTGCCAAACACAGACCTGAGACTGAGCTTGTTCAGGATGTGCAGCCTGAGGTGGGCACTGGTCTGATTTATGGACCAGAGGAGGCTGGTGGGAGGAGCTATAGGAGGACAGGCTTATTGTAATGGCTGGAATGGAATAAATGGAACGAAGTCAAACATGTGGTTTCCATATGTTTGATCCCATTCCATTCACTCCATTCCAGCCATTAGAATGAGCCCGTCCTCCTATAGCGCCTCCCACCAGCCTCCTCTGCTATGGAAAGGCTGACCCATGAAATCAATTTTGTTATGGCTACAAAAACATTGTTTTACAAGTGCAGTTTCTGAACACCTGAAGGAAGCCACTGATTCCCCAGGCCAACCAAAATAGCCATGATTTTTTTTTATCTGGTATGCTTTGTGGCTGCAATTTATTGTTGTGGACACAAGTTCAAATCCAAGGAATCTGTCAAACTTCAACTATGCCTTTGTCAATAAGATACCTCACTAGCACAAGGACCATTGTTTATGTTTTGTTTCCATATGAGACTTCTTAAACAAATTATGTAACTCATGTTTGGATAAAAATAATGTTTCTCTCATGGAATGTAATTTATTGACCACTATAGATTTGTCATAGAAATCAAGTGTATACATGCCAAGGAACGTTTACGTTTTTGTTGTTGATGAACCACTCTTTGGTGCTATGCCAACAGTGTGTATAGGATAGATAAAATGCTAGTAACATACATTCACCCCAGGATGGCACTCTCTGCATTTCTATGAGCTGGCAGGTGAAGCATAAACCACACTGGTGGTGGTTTAAAAACAGTGTATGAAAAATAAATACAGATCCAAAATGCCATTTAAAATATGGAATCTAATTAAAATATTAAATAAGTATTGCCTGAATGAGCAACTGACGAGGAATCAGCTCCTAGAGAGATATTACCACCGATGGTTGCAAATGTTGAGGTCATTTTCATTGGATTTAGCATTATAACAAACCGCCTCAATATTTGCAACCGTAGGTGGTAATATCTCTCTAGGAGTTGGTCCGTCGTCAGTATTGGAAATAATTATAATGTTAAGGAAAGATTTGAATGGAAAGCTGATCCGAGAGCAGCGTTCCCTTTCTTTTGACCCATTCAATATCGACACATGTTCTCGCTGCGTGGTGTTTTGGGAAGGATGCATCTTTAAACCACTAGTAAGCCGAAATTCCATCGCTATCTGTAAAACGGGCCCTGATTTGAAATAAATGTTGCGGTCCGGTAATCACATTCCTTTCATATCAGTGAATAAACAGGGACGCCGCTGGGTTTGGGGTGTGTAGTCTATTACGTAATTCAGCAGGCAAGGACAGGATTATGAAACAGCAGGGCAGTCAGGAATGGATTCTGGCGCATGCCCCCAGTGGTGATTAGTAATCTGCTAAAACCATGTAATCCATCCGCACGACATGTTCTTTGACAGTTAAGGGCAGATCAAACCAGTTTCACCTTTTGAAAAATGTTATCAGTAAATAATAACCACACTTCAAAATCAGCTTATTTTTTAAACCTGAAAACAGCCTATAATAATGTGACGAATTGTAATATTGGCCGTTGTCCCTTTTTATTTTAATGACATATCTTTCAAATTGGGATATAGACTAAAGGTTTACAAAAAACACTCCAAAGGTGTGGCACTGAAAGGGTGCTAGTTGGAGCGCTCTCCTATGACCTCAAATGGATCACTGCAAAATGCCTCACACTGATAGAGCATAAATCTACCTGAATGCCGCTGAGCCACACTACTAAGTGACTCACTGATGCCTCCTAATTCAGTTGTAATGATGGAGAGGTGGAAAGGACATGCTGAAACATTACAAAGTTACCAGTCAAAGTTGTAGGTAGATCACCAGTCTAGACCATTTCTGGCGTTACACTGACGCAATGGTTAGTGCTATCTGGATTCCTTGGGACATCCCTACCCTACCAGGGGTGTCAAACTCATTCCATGGGCGGCCTAGAGTATGCGAGTTTTTGTTTTTTTCCTTTCAATTAAGACAGACTACCAGGTGAGGGGAGTTCCTTATTAATTAGTGACCTTATTTCATCAATCAAGTACAAGGGAGGTGTGAAAACCTGAAGACAATTGGCCCTCCATGGAATGAGTTTGACACGTGCCCTAACCATTTTAAACGTCAACTGGCTTGGGATGACCCAAGGATCCTGAATAGCAAGGACCCTGATGCAAAGCTGATGCCAAGGAATACTTCCTAAAACTCCCACGCAGGAATTAGGAAGATTACAGATACTCCATACCCTGCTGGGTAAATCATGTGTAATCTGAGGCGTCGGGAGCTAAATTAAGGGTGCCATTGAAGAGCGTCCTAGACACAATACGTCTACAGAGCTCATGACAGGCCTACTTAGTTGACTGGCTCCTCTATGCTAGTGAAGGTATCCCAAGGACGGGGATTATGACCTGATATATTGCAGCCAGCACTGATGTAACAGCATAGTTGATATAAAAAGGGCAAGGAGTGTCCGTACTCATCTTGATTACACAAGTTTGGATTGGCGCCAATGGGTCTTTACAGCTGCTGCTATCATGTATCTGGAAGAATCTCAGCCACGTCACTAAAGCAGCATCAACGTCTCAGACTTCAAAACACGTTAGCACCCACTGATTTTATTTCCTACTAGTACCTCAGGTTTGACTCCATTACAAGTTTCCCTGCCGTCTTGTCTGAAGGAAAAAGGGAGTAAATAAAATGTAGCATAGTTTTGTTTGATAAAATAAATTTTTATATTCAAATATAGGAACTGGGTTCTACAGTTTGAACCCTTGCAGTCTCTGGCTCCACACCCACTCCGCCCGGCCATCTAGATGTGTGAAAGTTAGTGTATAAGCTAATGATCCATCATGTATGACATTCCTGGGAGTGTGTAAACTTACATTTTGTATTCCTATATATTTTTATGTTCTATAGTTATTTATTTGAAAATGTATCAATTCGGCACATTTGGGCAGACTTGATACAAAATAGTCCAGTATTGCAATGCTTCACTGGATCAATCTGAAACTTCACACACTGCTGTCATCTAGTCGGCAAAATCTAAATTGCGCCTAAACTGCAATATTATATTGTGGCCTTTCTCTTGCATTTCAAAGATAGACCCAAAAATGAATAAATCCATGTTTTGTTTGTATTATCTTTGACCAGATCTAATGTGTTATTCTCCTACATTAATTTCAAATTTCCACAAACTTCAAAGTGTTTCCACTCAAACGGTATCAAGAATATGCATATTCATGCTTCAGGTCCTGAGCTACAGGCAGTTAGATTTGGGTATGTCATTTTAGGCGAAAATTGAAAAAAAGGGTCCGATCCTTAAGAGGTACAATTACATTTTAGTCATTTAGCAGACGCTCTTATCCAGAGCGACTTACAGGAGCAATTAGGGTTAAGTGCCTTGCTTAAGGGCACATCGACAGATTTTTCACCTAGTCGGCTCGGGGATTAGAACCAGCGACCTTTCAGTTACTGGCACAACGCTCTTACCCACTAAGCTACCTGCCGCCCAATAATCATGAACTTTGAGCATGGTTGTCATTTTGGTTAATCTACACAGTTGGCCACACAGGTTATGGTCCAGCATCTCACCAGTTCCGAGTCAGAAGAGGCTTGATGGGAGATAAGTATATTTAGAAGCCTGAAGTAATCCACTTCACCAGGTAATCCTGGATTCCTCTGCACCGGATGTCACTTTTAGTTTCCGAATGAGTCGTTTGTGTTCAAAGAAGCATTTTGCATCAGGTAAAAACGTAAGCCACCCACTTCTTGTCATAAGTCCCTCTGCAGCGGTTTCTTTCAGGTCGTCCGTGTTTGGAAACGTATCACCAGCTTGTATAGATTACAACCAGCCAGTCCAAGCTCCAGTCAGCTGACTTTGGCAGGAACCCAACCACAACCGTCGAGGACAACCCAGATCTTAAGGTAACACCTCCAGGAATAAGACACCAGTTGGCACTCAAGAGAAACCACACTGAAGGGAAGCCAGGAGAAACACTACACGCCATTCAGGGTTGCTACTTCCACAGACAAAAAGTGAAAAGCTAATTGTAGGTTCATTCAGTAGGTTGCCTTTATTGTTACAGCATCGACTAAATAAACAGACCATCTTGATGAAACCGGTTGACATTTAAAGATCTGGCACAGTCACCTTTGTTTTATGGGAATTACATTCTGGTGAAGGGGGGCAAACAAAACAAACATTGGGCCAATTAAAAAGTGCATAACCGATTTTCCCAGTACAACTAGCACCGACATACTAGTTGGTCCCTATAAACAAGGTGGAATTTGACGGTCCTTCCAAATGTACAAGATATGTTACAGTTTAAACATCTCACAACATTTATGGGTGGACATAAACAATTTAGAGGACCTTCTTCAACTCATCGTACAAGACTAGCACGAAGGCACCTCCCATGCCTCGGAGAACGTTGGACCAGGCTCCTTTGAAAAAGGCCTTGCCACCCTCATCCCTCGCAATCTTCTTCCAGCAGTCAATGGTGCCAGTATACATGATGTCACCTGCAAAACACATGTAAGATAGGTCATACCTCTGCCTTGGCTGAATGGTAAGCCCAAGTAGTACCTCACTGTCGGTGGATAGCATGACGGTGAATGCACAACTTGATAACAAAATAGACAAGTGTTCAAAAGTTGACAATTACCTCCTTTGCGCCCAGACTGCATCATCATGCGACGACGAACGGTATCGAATGGGTAGGATGTAAGACCGGCGACTGCAGTCACAGACTGCGCGATGGCCCAGCTGACCAAGATGCTTGCGTTCTTAGGATCTGGCAGCATGCCTACAGAGAAAAACCAAGAGGATTAAGCAGGCTTTAAGATTCTTTGTGAAACAAACAGACACTTGCAATTCCTCTACTCAGATATGATTAAGGCCTGTGCTCAGAGCAGCCCATGGACTCACCCTTGGCTGTGTCATAGACGCCAAAGTAAGAAGCTCTGTAGATGATTATGCCCTGGACAGACACTGAGAAGCCCTGGTAGAGGCCCTTCAGACCGTCAGCCTTGTAGATCTTCTTCAAGCAGTCACCCAGGCCGTTGAACTCACGCCCAGCACCGGCCTTACCGACATCAGCAGCCAGTCGGGTTCTGGCGAAGTCGAGGGGGTACACAAAACACAGGGAGGTGGCTCCAGCAGCACCGCCAGAGGCCAGGTTACCAGCAAAGTATCTCCAGAACTGTTTCTTGTCCACGCCATCCAGGAAGATTTGCTTGTATTTGTCCTTGAATGCAAAGTTGAGGGCCTGGGTGGGGAAGTATCTGATGACGTTGGCCAAGTTTCCTCTCCAGAATGACAGGAAGCCCTGCTCCTTGGGGATACGGACGACGCAATCCATGATACCCTTGTACTGCTTGTCAACGGTGATCTGTTTGCTAGCATGTTGCACCTGTAATCAAAAAGACAAATCAAAATCCAACTCCTGCTTATACTATACATTTACAAAACATTTGACGAGAAAATGAAACTGCTGTTAAATGACAAATATACATCAAAAAGGCCTAGCTATATGGGGAGTTCAACAGGTTGAGTGCCCTTCAATCATTGCACAACCGTCAATGTTCTTAGCAAAGTTGCCAACTAAATAAACAAAGACAAGTAGCCAACACCCCTGACGATGCTTCCCATGGTAATGAAACATGGGCAAACAACAAAATGTTTTGTCACATACACCAGAGGTGCAGCCAAACGTCTTGTGTTAACAGATCGCCCCTGGAACAAATTAGGTTCAAGTGCATTGCTCAAGGGCACATCGACAGATTTTTCACCTTGTTGACTCGGGTTTCCAAAACCAGCGACTTTTCGGTTACTGGCCCAACACTAACCACTAGGCTACCTGCCACCCCTTGCGCAAACTCCACTCAAACTCCCTAGGGCAACATTGTGGATACCGGTACATTGATAGTAGTAGCAAAAATCAAGAAACTAGTCCGCACCAATCACATCTCGCCTTTCAACATTCACAATGCAGGGTCCGCCTCCGCACGAGTTTGGTCCTCGCTAGGCCTCAGCTCACACAGGATGAAGCCTCCGTTTGTTGCGACCTTGGCAATTTATCGGGCCTAGTAACTACTAGCTGCGCCATATTTGATGACGATGGACAAGGACACAATTTGCGATGTCCAAGTTAGTTAAACAGTATGACAATGATCATAGGACGAACACGGTGTCTTTTACAAGTCAACTTGCGTGGTTGCGAAATAGTCCTTGGCAGCAAGCAAGTTAAAAGCTAGTTAAACCAAATTCCAAGACAAGACACTGACACCGGTGGACTACTTTACTGACAGTCTCACGCGACAAGGGACCAAAATGGAAGTGTCACACATCTTTGCAACGCACCAATGTCATTAGCCAAGTTAGCTAGTTAACCCAGGTTAAAAAAAAGAGACATTGGAGTTAGCTCCTAACGTTAACAAGTTAACTTACTGTCTGTCACTAATAACATTAACGTCAGATATATTATTATAAATAATATGATAATTGATAGATCTGTTTGACCATGCCATTTTATCTAAAAGGACATTGCATTTTATCTCCAAGGAGATAGTGATCTTCTTGATAGAAACTGCAAAGAGTCAAGGACTAACGTTAACTAACTTAGTTAGATAACATTAATACATTCAATTTCTGAAAAGCCAGTCAAATTTACCTGAAGAAGAAGCTTGATTCTTTCAATAGGAGCTACAGCTGTTTTGGAGATGGCAGCTGAAATACCACCAGCCAGGAAGTCCTTGCCGAACGAGATGACGGTCTCATTCATTTTAGGCTGTTATCGAGGATGATGTTACACGGAAACCTTCCCGTTCAACGAAAGGACTGCTGGGGTATGCCGGCTCAGTCGAAATGGCCGATTCATTTAGTTGAGAGCGGATTTAATACCACTGTGTTCGCGAGACAAAACGGGAGCTGGCAGGCAGCATGCCATTGGTGCGCTGTTGGATTTAGTGGGCGGAAACCCATTTTATGATCGTCCCCTCGCCTGAAAGATGAGAGATTTGTCCTGTATTCGTGAATGTGAACTCAGCTGCGTCGTTGTGCTCAAAATTATTTATTTATTTCAAAACATTTGTTTTATTAATATCATACATGAAAGGTTGGCCTATAATAATACATGTGATAACATCAAAGTTATATCCAAAGTTTAAAATAGTACTTTTAGCTTTCATGTCATTCAATAGGTTGTAGAAGCAGTAGGCCTACATGGTTGATGGTGAGTGAATAACACTCATAAAACTATGATTATGCCTTAACAACCAATCTTTAGGTTGTTGAGTTATGGACCCAAGGTCATGTGAAAAGCATGGCAGCTTGGAGCAGCTGAAACTCCTGTCTACTAATGAGTTAATCATCAGCTGTGAGAGGGCACTTAGATACAGGTTAAAATGTCCTTGACTGCAGTTTCTCACAAGATCAACTTGTAGATCAAATTCATTTTAGATAAAATACCATGGTCAAGCAGATCTGATATTATTTTAATTGATATGTTATATTATTATTATGACATTGACACAATTTATCTTACAGTCCTACAAAGTGACAATAATGAGTCAGTCCTGTGATCAAACTTCCTTGGGACAAAAAAAAAAGAATGTGTCTGCTCCTCAAAAATCCATTCAACAACTTACATATTTTGGGGAAATGAAATGCTGCTGTCTATAGGCCTACTGTAGTAAGGTGGTGGGGTCAGCTGGCACTGGGGGAACTGTAGGTGATCAGGTTACAGTCACCGGACTAGGGCATTCTCTGTAGGGTGCACCGCTTAGAGCCTTTGAGATAGAAATTATGAAGGAGAGAACTACATGTGTACACCCATTCTGTATTCTGTATTCAACATTTCCATCTGAGACTTTCTTCTGAATGTAGTGTCCTGCCGAATATGATACTGAGGGAGCAATTGCTCCATTCATTTCCTTTGTATAAGTACAAATGAAATTTGAGTTGTCATCCATACATTGTCAACCCATATTCAGGAGAGCCACACCTCCTTGCTTAGCAAAGGAATATAATTGTGCGTTGATGTACAGTACATATATCAGCCACAGTCACTATACCAGCCATTACAATGACTGTTCAAGTAAAATTCACTTCAATAATTCTGAATCATCTCAATCAAAAATAATTAACTATACATTTGCATGGTTTCATCCATCAAATGTATTACATACTGTATACACGTAATCTTAATGGGGAATGGAAACACTTTAGGAGTTAGTTACAGTGAACTGGCATTCTAAAGCCTAGTGTTTCCCTTCCCCTTTAAATCTCAGTGACACTGGAGTGCTTCAGTTACAATCTTATTGCTAGGTTCACAACACACAATGATACAGTATGTGCTATGAAAGTTAGCAACTGATAATGTCTTGGACTCAATCAGATACTTTGTGTGAAATTACATAACTACCAATCATAATTAAAACAGTCGTCGAAATAAGCCCTATAATAAATAAGGAAACCTTAAGGCACATAAATATTATATGCCCAAGTCTGTTAAAATAGTAATTACTACATTACGAATATAATGAAAAAAGCATTCATTTTCAATAGTAAGATAATTCCATCTTATAACAGGTTTGTGCTTTGTGTTCCTCTTCATGGCCATTATGTAAGGCCAATACCATTGTTAGAACCAGGTCAGCACCATAACATTTGCAATGTTTTGTCATTTAGCAGACGCTGTTATCCAGAGTGACTTACAGGAGCAATTAGGGTTAAGTGCCTTGCTCAAGGGCACATCGACAGCTCAGGGATTCAAACCAGCAACCTTTTGGTTACTGGCTCAAAGCTCTTAAACGCTAGGCTACCTGCAGCCCATAAGCATGAATAAACTGTAGTAATAACACAGAGATAACTGTCAAAAAACTGTATAACAAAGTTTTAAAAATACTTAAACTCTGAATGAGGAATTGCTGAACAAACAGTTAAAAGTTTTTTTCCATGTGTCAATTATAGAAGTGCAATCCTATGATTGCATTGCAACTTTCAAATATCAATGGATCTACCTCTGATTCTGAAATAGTTGCTAATACACAAACACAAATCTGTAAAATACCAAATTGTCATCTTCAAAGCATTGAATTCCAACAAATATTCCTGACTCCTTTTCATCGTTCAGACACTTTCCTATACTAATGGTCATCCTCCTCTTCAGAAATCCAGACGTCTT
The DNA here is from genome assembly GCF_964263955.1 of Coregonus lavaretus. Lineage (NCBI taxonomy): Eukaryota > Metazoa > Chordata > Actinopteri > Salmoniformes > Salmonidae > Coregonus > Coregonus lavaretus. Next base: position 22,520,017 of record NC_140016.1, on the reverse strand, counting down.
TGTTCCATCGTTTTTTTTGGTAATGTTTTTTTTTTTTCACCAGTTTTACCAGCGACTTCCTTGCTGTGACTGAAAGTTCCTATTCTTCAGGTACCTCTTCACCTCTTCCACCTCAGTGGGGCCCATGCTCTGGTCCACTCCTGGTGCCAACTTATAGCTCAATGGAGACACAATGTACCCGTTGCGGTACAGACAGACCTGCTTGCACATCTCAAAGCAGCTGAAGAGAAGGCCAAAGTAGGGGACAATCTAAGGAAGAAAAACAGGGAAGATGTCAGTTGGCTCAATAGATCAATTGCTTTTGACTCTGTATAAAATGTGAAGAGGTAGGTTAGAATCTGCCCTGGTAGTAGGGCCTGGTTATAATAATATTGTCCACAAAGTACACAATTTACTTGTTAGACTGTTCATGAGAAGATTTCACACCAGTAAACCAAACAACAACTAAACTGCCATTTGGAGATGAAAGAAACAGACCCAAGTCAGCCAACTTGTATTATCCCTGTTGTGAATTACATTTACATTTACATTTTAGTCATTTAGCAGACGCTCTTTACCCACAAAGGGTAATATAGTCAGTCTCTCTCTCAAAAAAAATTATAATGGGAACATGACATAGGTTGTCATACCTTGACCATGTTGGCTGTGATGCCACTCCACAATGTCAGGATGCCCTTGTTTCTGATCACCTGCCTGAAGCAGTCCAGCATTCCAGTGAAGTGGACATCAGCCCCACCGTAATGCGGGAGCCGAGGATTCTGGGCCTGGCGAGAGACAGGGACAGAAATTCCCATTTTAAATGTCAACTTCAATGGGGGGCATTGAAGTTGACATTTAAAATGGTTATGGTAAGGGTACGATTTATGGTATGGATGTCCGAAGGATCCCGGATAGCACTGACCCTCATAAAAGCGTGTGTGATCCAGGTAGTAAGAAAGACTATGGAATGAATATAATTATTTCCTTGAATTGAAATTCCTGAAATGTATGATAATTGCGCAAACTGACCGGGGATCTGTGCTAAGGGCCATTTGTAACTTGGGATGTAAGTGAAAACTAATGAACTGAGCAAATGTGGGTGTGGTCTCAAGCAGTACTCTCACAAGACGTCAGTATCTTACACGTCCCAAGACAAACTCTGCTCTTTTTTTGTCAAGCATTAAATCGCTTAACTGGCTCAACGCTGGATGCATTCTCATTTTAGAGGGCACTTCAATCCAAGATAATAAAATCTAGAAAATGGTGCCGTCTGGTTTGCTTATAAGGAATTTGAACTGAGTTTAGCAATTATATTAATAGAAACTTAACTTAACTTTTACTAAAGTAGTATTTTACTGGGTGACTTTCACTTTTACTCTAGTCATTTTCTATTAAAGGCATCTTTACTTTTACTCAAGTATGACAATTAGGTACTTTTTCCACCACTGCACCCATGCCTCAAGCAAGCTTCTTTAAACATTCTCGCTTGTGGGTTGTGTCATCTGTTTCTACTTGAGACTTCTTGTTTTGCCCTAAACATCGGATAGACTTCTATGCAACATGTGAACAAAAATGATTTGTGGCTGCAGCCTTAGATTCATGTCGTTGTGTTAATTCTGTGTGTCTGAAACTAGGCAGAGGGCATTAGAGAGAGGTGCAGTTTGTTTTATAGGCTTCTCAATTGGACTGAGACTGTCCACTGTGTGATAGCCGTCAGCTATATTTAGATAACTTATCTATATTGCAGGCAGACCCTGAACAGCGTTCACATTCTCAGCTGCCGCAGCACCTTGAGGTCACTAATGACAAGTTGATGAAAACGGATGTAGTATTCTGTCCTTCATAAAAGTCCTACTGAGCCCTATGTGTCCTCTACATAGAGAGAAGGACAGGTGAGGGGAGACATTAACTTATACTTCGGCTCAAACTATGGTAACTTACAATTCAATAACTACGGTAAGTTATTGTCTACAAAGTGTACAAAGAAACTGTCTTATTAATCTTATAATAATTTCTAAGCTTCTATGTTGCATTTTGTTTAGAAAGTAGAAAAAACAGATGCACTCGATGGCTATTTTATCAAGGGCAAGTGTTTTGTTCTTTTATTTTTAATCCCCCGTCCCCGCAGAAGGCCTTTTGGTAAGCCGTCATTGTAAATAAGAATTTGTTCTTAACTGATTTGCCTAGTTAAATAAAACAAAAAATGTAAGGACAAGTGTTTTACTACCGGTATGCACCGATCAGAGGTACCGGTACAAATCCACCACCCTATGGACAGATGTGGTATTACCAATCTGGTTGTGTCTCATAAAATGGCCCAATGAGTTGAGTGCACTTGCCTGCATTTTCCTTTTCACAGTTTCAAAGGGGTAGGAGAAGGTTTGAGCTATTCCTGCCGCTACACAGCCATTTATGAAGTTCTGAAGGGGAGTGAACCGGAATTGGGGCTCCCGCCACAGCTTATCCAAGTTGATGTAGACTGCATAGCAACCAATGGAGAAGGGAAACGCACCTGTAGCAGAATAGATAAAAATAAAAACAACAATGAAAACTCAAGAGGCTGTAAGAGGGGCAAAGGGTGTTTCACAAGTAAGCAGACTGGACACTTTATATAGAGTTATACAATAAGTTATACCAGCGTTTCCCAAACTCATTCCTGGGGACCACAAGGGGTGCACGTTTTGGTTTTTGCCCTAGCACTCACTACACAGCTGATTCAAATAATTAAAGCTTAATGATCAGTTGATTATTTGAATCAGCTGTGTAGTGCTAGGGCAAAAACCAAAACGTGCACCCCTTGGGGTCCCCAGGACAGAGTTTGGGAAACATTGAGTTATACTGAATCATTGTGGTGCTTTTCTTAGGAATATCTTTCTCCACATTTCTGTAGTATACCTAGGACTGTGAGAGAGAAGCCCCTGTAGAGTGCTCGAAGGCCTTCGGTCTGGTATATCTTGGAGAGCGTGTGGACCACCCCCCTGTATGTGGGCTCTCTGCAGTTCTGAGCTATGAGGCGAGTCTCTGCCACCTCCAGAGGGTACGTGGCCAGCGCAGCACTGATACCAGCTAGCCCACCAGCGAAAATGGCCCTCCACTGAGAAATGTAGCCCAATTCATCCATGTGGAGGTGGACGATCCTGGAAAGCCAAAAACACAGAGGTCAATGTTTTGGTTCTTAATTATTTTGATAAGGAGCCTATCTGGATAATATATTCACTTTCATCAATGCATGTGAGGCAGGTATAGCCAGTGAATATATGTACGATTATGGCTTCATGTTTTTCAATATGATAATTCCAGAAATTATAGTAGTAAGTAACTGTGTTACATAACTGTAACAGACAGAGCATCTAATTCTAATTAAATTGTTCATAGAGTGTAAACATACTATGCAAACATATCATGTTCTCCATTGAGAATCCACCATAATACATTAGAATACTAAAGACGTCCTCCAGCGATTTGTGAACATTTCCTATTGAAAAGTGATATCCCAAGTATGGGATTATGATGCCGAACTGCAGTCAGGTCAAGACCCTAGTGAGGACGACCAGCATGCAGATGAGCTTCCCTGAGATGGTTTCTGGCAGTTTGTGCAGAAATTCTTAGGTTGTGCAAACCCACAGTTTCATCAGCTGTCCGGGTGGCTGGTCTCAGACAATCCCGCAGGTGAAAAATCTGGATGAGGTCATGGGCTGGAGTGGCGCAGTGGTCTAAGGCACTGCATCGCAGTGCTAGCTGTGCCACTAGAGATCCTGGTTCGTATCCAGGCTCTGTCGTAGCCGGCCGTGACCGGGAGACCCATAGGGCGGCGCACAATTGGCCCAGCGTCGTCCAGGGTAGGGGAGGGAATGGCCGGCAGGGATGTAGCTCAGTTGGTAGAGCATGGCGTTTGCAACGCCAGGGTTGTGGGTTCAATTCCCACGGGGGGCCAGTATAAAAAAAAAAATGTATGCACTCACTAACTGTAAGTCGCTCTGGATAAGAGCGTCTGCTAAATGACTAAAATGTAAATGTCAATGTCTGCGGATGTGAGGCCGGTTCGACGTACTGCCAAATTCTCTAAAACGATGTTGGAGGCAGCTTATGGTAGAGAAATGAACATTCAATTCTCTGGCAACAGCTCTGGTGGACATTCCTGCATTCGGCATGCCAATTGCACGCTCCCTCAAAACTTGAGACATATGTGGCATTGTGTTGTGTGACAAAACTGCACATTTTAGAGTGGCCTTTCATTGTCCCCAGCACAAGGTGCACCTCTGTAATGATTATGCTGTTTAATCAGCTTCTTGATATGCCACACCTGTCAGGTGGATGGATTATCTTGGCAAAGGAGAAATCGTCACTAACAGGGTTGTAAACTAATTTGTGCACAACATTTGAGAGAAATACGCTTTTTGTGCGTATGGAACATTTCTGGGATCTTTTATTTTAGCTCATGAAACATGGGACAAACACTTTACATGTTGCATTTATATTTTTGTTCAGTATACTGCAGGGCAGCCAACTTTTGAAGAAAGCTTGGAATGAGATTTGCTATGTGAATATCATTGCCCCCTGACACAATCCCTAGACTGGGGACTGGGGCATTTCGCTACACCTGCAATAACATCTGCTAAATATGTGTATTTGACCAATAAAATTTTATTTTATTTTGGGGGTCCTCCCTCAGGAATATTTTACTGTTTTAAAGCTAATTTCCTGCAGTTCTATGTATTTTGTAATGGCTTAGGCCTATGACCAGGGTGGAAAATGTGGTGTATTCAGGATGCAAACATATTTTTTAGGTGGTTTGACACTTTATTCAGACAGTAATGAAATGAGATAGGGAGACAGACAAATGCTAGAAACAGTGGGAAGATTGGAAGCAGGTATTGATCCCTGTTCTCAGGTAGAAAGTTGTATACGACACGTGCAGGGGAGTGTTACCACTACACCAAGGCTCTGCACAGGAAATGTTAATATTAATGGTTGATGGCAGAGGGTAACCAAATCATAGATTGCAGTCTGCTTGTCCATAGACTGCTTTCAAGTTAAGCCACAAACATTTTATATTTTGTCATTTGGGTGGACTATCTCTTTAAAATATGTCTGAAAGAAAATCCTTCTTGCTCTCCATGAGGGTTGGCCACCCCTTATTTATGTTTCCCAAATGCTGGGTGTTTGAAAATGTTATTGTTATAACAATTCATTTCTCAAGATCACCTAACCCTCAAGAAAAATCGAATGAATATCAATATTCAGGTGGTTTATACCTAATATAGTAGTTGAAGATCTTTGCCATCATCTTACTCTACATAGACAAAATATGATGCGTTTATGAGTTGTGAGTCCCCCTACCATCTCTGCCTAGCATGTGCACAATACTAAAATGTCAAAAATTATATTCGATTCCTGGAGCATTTACTATTCAATGCTTATTTGTATGACTTATTCAAAACTGTCCATGAATGGCTGCAAAAATGCCTCATATAATTCATTTTCAAAGACACAAGCAGGCCAATCAGACTAATGCACGTGTGGATTAAATCGACTTTAGTACATGCTATCAAAATGTTGCATTCTGCAATAGGGACGGGAGTAACAGCAACCTAATTTTGTTGACAACATTGTACATAAAACAGCGCTACCGTGCTGCTCTTTTTACAGTTGTATAATCTCAGTGGAGAACGTTCTCTCTCCATTCAACTCCACTCTAATCTTGAGGGGCGTTTCTTTAAAACTAGACCAATCATATGCTTCAATGTGCCGCAGTTCAGTGTTGTGGCAAGACAGGACATTGATAGAGATTCCGCTCGTGATGTTAAATTACAGGCGCAGATGCTCCGATTTCAAAACAATTTGGAGCACAGTTTCACATTAACGCGCTGATTATACAATGGATTAATAAAAGCGGTACTTTTCAATGCGTGAGATATAATAGGCCAATGCGTGGGAGTTGGCAGCGCTGATACGGCTAGCTCTAACGTTATGTTAGCTAGCTAGGAGGAAACTAACTACATAGTTGTTTTAAGATTAACGTTATCATAACTCAGAAACAACACAACAAATTGCTTATTTACTCACTGTTTATATGTTGCCAAATGGACGGCGCTGTAAGGAAACAGGCGGAGACAGGAGACGAGGTTCCCCTTCCAAAATCCTCGTAGGCCTTCATTCTGGTAGACGACATTAAAGCTGTGCAGAAAGCCTTTTTTACAGTGAAATGTGCCTACTTGACTCTTGATTTTCACCACCTCTAGAGGCGACGTGACAGTTTTACTGAAAACTCCCGCAAAACCAACGCACATAAAGCCCTGAGAACTTGTCAGTCTGTCATCTGGTTTAACTGTTGCCATTACTCTAGATCTGTATGTAACCGACTTGCCTAGCCGATGCTACTTCCTCATCAGTAGATCTATATTGTCTGTAGGACCAGCAGCACGGCTTGTTTATCTAAGACCAACTGAAAACAAGCCCCAATCCTGATTCCTGTCACGTTGGTCTGAGGGGAGGGGGTATTGAGGGTTTTGTCTAGAAGGGATAAAGCTTTTGTCAAATTGGACTTTTCATATCAGGTTAAGGAGAATTTACGCAGCGGGTTAGGAAAATTAAGTTAAGATTAGTAAAAGGGGTAGGGTTAGCTAAAATGCAAAACATTTGTTTTTACACTGCTTCTACTCGCTGTTTATTATTTATGCATAGTCACTTTACCCTTACCTACATTTACAAAGTACCTCGACTAACCTGTAACCCCGCACATTGTCTCGGTACCGGTACCCCCTGTATTTAACATCATTATTGTTATTTTATTGTGTTACTTAAAAATAAAACATTTTTTACTTTAGTTTATTTAGTAAATATTTTCTTAACTCTATTTTCTTAAAACTACATTGTTGGTTAGGGCTTGTAAGTAAGCATTTCACCTGTTGTATTCGGCGCATGTGACAAATAAAATGTGATTTGATTTGAAATTTGACAAAAGCTGTATCTCATCTAGCATCTAGACATTACCGATACAGCGTGCACTGGGCAGGCGTGGGGACATTAAGGTTCTCTTCCAGGAAAAAGTGTGTCCTCTGGTGGCTATTTAATGTATTAACGTACTGTACTTTACCACAGAGTTTCTAAACCCAGATGCGCAACATCGCGAGAAATCTGGGAACGCTTGCGAAACAGACCAAACAGACCAGCCCGGGGTTTGGGATTTGAGAAGTCAATGAGAGAAGTGAAAGGTTCTTCCTTAGTTGTTAATTTTATCGAAATTTAAAGGCACAGCCTGGATTGGAGCCAATGTCTTAAGTAGTTGAGCATGTTTTTAATCCAACCTCGTGAAAGTGACAAACTGACACGTTTTAATTTTCGTCAAAACAACTGTACATCGAAGGAGAGCCTTTGAGTTAGCCTGCACATGCGCAGTTCGGTGCGTGAGACCATTAGACCAATGACGTGTTTCTACGCATGCGCTTAGCTATCCAACGTTGCCATGACATCGCCCACAAGCGTGATAAGGGATTTATATTGTAGAAGCAGTTTTAGTTTATCTTCATACTGTACTGTCTTTGACTTTACTATCTTGTATGATGAAAAAAGCCATGAAAAAATGAGCACCTAGTAGTAGGTCATAGGCCTATTTATAAATGATTCACTTATGTTACAGCCTCTATGCATGAGTCATGACCCCAATTGCCTCAGAAAGTAACTGCCCATAGTATGGCCCTAAGATCTGTCAAGCTAAGAGGATCATATATTTGAATATTTTCTTAATAATAATTCAAGGATGATTAGTGTTTGTTTAAATTAGCCACAAACTCCATTGTTCACCGGATACAAATAGTTCATGAAGTCGTTCAGCTTCCACTAATGATCAATAAATGCATGCATTCCACTTATTGTAAAGACCACCAGGGGGTAGTCTAAGCCCAGTAACTTTATGCAGTGGTAAATCTAAATCGAATCAAATCAAATGTTTTGGTCGCATACACATATTTAGCAGATGTTATTGCGGAAATGCTTGTGTTCCTAGCTCCAACAGTGCAGTAATATCTAACAATACACAACAATACAAACAAATCAAAAAAGTAAAATAATGGAATTAAGAAATATATAAATATTAGGATGAGCAATGTCGGAGTCCGGAGTATAAAAATATACGCTACCAGTCAAAAGTTTGGACACACCTACCCATTCAAGGGTTTTTCTTTATTTTTACTATTTTCTACATTGTAGAATAATAGTGAAGACATCAAAACTATGAAATAACACATATGGAATCATGTAGTAATCAAAGTAGCCACCCTTTGCCTTGATGACAGCGTTGCACACTCTTGGCATTCTCTCAACCAGCTTCATGAGGTAGTCACCTGGAATGCATACCAATTAACAGGTGTGCCTTCTTAAATGTTAATTTGTAGAATTTCTTTCCTTCTTAATGCGTTTGAGCCAATCAGTTGTGTTGTGACAAGGTAGGGGTGGTGGTATACAGAAGATAGCCCTATTTGGTAAAAGACCAAGTCCATATCATGGCAAGAACAGCTCAAATAAGCAAAGAGAAACGACAGTCCATCATTACTTTAAGACATGAAGGTCAGTCAATACGGAAAATGTGAAGAACTTTGAACGCTTCTTCAAGTGCAGTCGCAAAAACCATCAAGTGCTATGATGAAACTGGCTCTCATGAGGACCGCCACAGGAATGGAAGACCCAGTTACCTCTGCTGCAGAGGATAAGTTCATTAGAGTTAACTGCACCTCAGATAGCGGCCCAAATAAATGCTTCACATAGTTCAAGTAACAGACACATCTCAACATCAACTGTTCAGAGGGGACTGTGTGAATCAGGCCTTCATGGTCGAATTGCTGCAAAGAAACCACTACTAAAGGACACCAATAATAATAAGAGACTTGCTTGGGCCAAGAAACATGAGCAATGGACATTAGACTGGTGGAAATGTGTCCTGTGGTCTGATGAGTCCAAATTTCAGATTTTCGGTTCAAACCGTCGTGTCTTTGAGAGACTTAGAGTAGGGGAACGGATGATCTCTGCATGTGTGGTTCCCACCATGAAGCATGGAGGAGGAGGTGTGATGGTGTGGGGGTGCTTTGCTGGTGACACTGTTGGGGATTTATTTAGAATTCAAGGCACACTTAACCAGCATGACTACCACAGCATTCTGCAGTGATACGCCATCCCATCTGGTTTGTGCTTAGTGGGACTATAATTTGTTTTTCAACAGTACAATGACCCAAAACACACCTCCAGTCTGTGCAAGGGCTATTTGACCAAGAAGGAGAGTGATGGAGTGCTTCATCAGATGACCTGGCCTCCACAATCACATGACCTCAACCCAATTGAGATGGTTTGGGATGAGTTGGACCGCAGAGTGAAGGAAAAGCAGCAAACAAGCGCTCAGCATATGTGGGAACTCCTTCAAGACTGTTGGAAAAGCATTCCTCATGAATCTGGTTGAGAGAATGCCAAGAGTGTGCAAAGCTACCATCAAAGCAAAGGGTGACCACTTTGAAGAATCTAAAATCTAAAATATATTTTGATTTGTTTAACACTTTTTTGGTTACTACATCATTCCATATGTGTTATTTCATAGTTTTGATGTCTTCACTGTTATTTACAATATAGAAAATAGTAAAAAATCAAGAAAAACCCTTGAATGAGTAGGTGTGTCCAAACTTTTGACTGGTACTGTTTGTATATATGTGATGGGATGTATAGACAACATGGACAGTATATGAATAGAATATGTCATATATCTGAAGAATAGTATATGTACAACAATAGATAGACTAGAATACAGTATATACATATGAAGTGGGTAAAACAGTATGTGAACATTATTAAAGTGACCAGTGTTCCATGTTTATGTACATAGGGCAGCAGCCTCTAAGGTACATGGTAGAGTAACTGGGTGGTAGCCGGCTAGTGACAGTGACTAAAGTTCAGGGCAGGTTACTGGGCGGAGGCCGGCTAGTGGTGACTATTTAACAGTCTGATGGCCTTAAGATAGAAGCTGTTTTGCAGACTCTCGGTCCCAGCTTTGATGCACCTGTACTGACCTCACCTTCTGGATTGTAGTGGGGTAAACAGGCTGTGGCCCGGGTGGCTGAGGTCCTTGATGAACTTTTTGGCCTTCCTGTGACACCGGGTGCCGGTAGGTGTCCTGGATGGCAGGCAGTGTGCCCTCGGTGATGCATTGGGCAGACCGCACCACCCTCTGGAGAGCCCTGCCATTGCGGATGGTGCAGTTGTCATACCAGGCGGTGATACAGCCCGGCAGGATGCTCTCAATGGTGCATCTTTGTGAGGGTCTTAGGGGCCAAGACACATTTATTCAGCCTCCTGAGGTTGAAGAGGCACTGTTGCGCCTTCTTCACCACACTGTCTGTGTTGGTGGACCATTCCAGATTCTCAGTGATGTGTACGCAGAGGAACTTTAAGCTTTTCACCTTCTCCACTGTGGTCCCGTCGATTTGGATGGGGGGTGTGCTCCCTCTGCTGTCTCCTGAAGTCCACGATCAGCTCCTTCGTTTAGATGACGTTGAGGGAGAGGTTATTTTCTTGGCACCACTCCGCCAGGGCTCTCACCTCCTCCCTGTAGGCTGTCTCGTTGTTGTTGGTAATCAGGTCTACCACTGTTGTGTCATCTGCAAACTTGATGATTGAGTTGGAGACGTGCGTGGCCACCAATCATGGGTGAACAGGGAGTACAGGAGGGGGCTGAGCATGCACCCTATAGCTCAATGAGTGGAACCCTATGCAGTGGGTCACTTGCATCAGATGATGTCAGTGGAGGCTGCTGAGGGGAGGACGGCTCATAATAACAGCTGGAACGGAGCAAATGGAATGGCATCAAACACATGGAAACCATTCCAACCATGTGTTTGATGTATTTGATACCCTTCCACTGATTCCGCTCCAGCCATTACCATGAGCCTGTCCTCCCCAATTAAGGTGCCATCAACCTCCTGTGGATGACAGGCTGCGTGGTTCAATTCCCTGTCCCAAAAGGACAGTACCTTGATCTTTGTTTTTGTCACAAGATGGCGCACTCAGAGCATACAATCCTATATGTTAAGAGATTGTTCTGAAACCAGGAGGCCATTCCCAAAACTCCAGAAAATCCATGAGATCATCAAAAGTTTACTCTCATACATTCTGAGTATGGCATGCGTCAATCTTATCTAAGCTAGTATAATTGGCTGGTGCCAATTTAGCTGTGGTGGTCGTTTAATGAATAGCCCTCCCCTTGTGTGTTGACCATGCATATCATATAAATATAATATGATTACTTTCTACATGAATTCTAATTTGGGTTTAGGTAGGAATGCTTTGAAATAAGGGTGAAAAGTGATTAAAATGTGAATGTCTTGTATGTGACATTCACATTGTCATATTTAGTTTGAACCCTCTATAAATTAGCCATACATGTACCCCCACCCCCTCATCTCTCCTTCTCTCCTATCTTGTAGTTCCTTTCCTGTTAAGGCCCATGTTTGTTTTCTGCCTGTGTCTGCCTGCTAGGAGCATCTCCCTCCCCTGCTGGGCTGACAACCTCAGCTGCCTGTGAAGAGCCACCTCCTGTCGGTGGCTGGGCCACTTGGCTCATTCACAAAGGCTACTGGAATAACAGAGCCCTCCAGAGGAAATGACAGCCTGTCCAAAAGAAGTTTCTCCCCCCTTCTCCCCCCTCCTCGCTCTGGGTCTTCACCAGGGGGTGGGGGAGGGGGAATACTGTTTACCACTAAAATGGGGCAAAAAGGATTGGCCTAGATTATGAATGATCAATTAAAGTAAAATGGTTCACTCGTTCATATTTCTATGGAAACTTCGTAGACTTAGATAGAGAAATTACATTTATCATATTAAGTCGGGAACCGATAACAAGTCACCAAAGGCCTTTCTGAAGTTAACAAAACATTTCTACATGCAGCAAGTGCCTTTGTTGGAGATAGACAAGAGTAATGCTTGAAGTAATTTAACACTCTAGTAACGTCTAGGCGTGGGAAGGCACTCGGTTTCAGAGGACTCCTCTTGACTCTGTCACTGTTCTCTAATTGAAGATTGTCAGAGGGGGAATGAGAATTTTCCCTGGTCGCAAGAGCAATAAAAGACCCAGTGCTTCCTTTGAAAGTGCTTGGAAAGACCCCTTTGATCTCACTGTCATATGCATGCGGTTCCTAATACAAGATAATGGGCTGGATGTCTTGAAAGATAGGTGGTGTGAAGTGTGCACGTGTGTGTGCTGCATCTTATCAGTTAGTGCCTGAGCGATTTAAAAGGACACCCAAGGTATGTGTTGCCACACGGTCTACGCTGCCTGGACCTCAGTATCAGCTAGTGTCCCAACTGTCCCCCTCAATCACAATGTCATTACAACAGCCCTTTGTCTGAGACAGGGATAGAGCACTGGCTCTATCCTGTATGTATACACCTAGTGCCCTCCTGCTTGCCCAGCCCTCTCCCTGAATGGGTATTTCCTCCACTCTGAGGCGCGGGAGCCTCCAGCCTCTTTTCCTCCATCGTCTCCACGTCCCAGGGCCTGACATATAGCAGCAGGAGGAGGCTGGGTGGGGCATTGTCATGCCATGCATGTCATGCGCAAATGTACTCTTGATCTTCCACTTTGAAGTGGGAGTGCAGGAGGAACTGCAACTGTGGTTTGGGATGTTGCTGGGGAATTGTACTAGGCAGTAGAGGGCGCCTGTGACCAGCACTGGTGCACACAGACCTGGGTTCCCCCTTCTCCTCACAGACTGGTGCCAGGCCCAGAGACTGCTGCAATACAATTCTCGCCTCATTATCTGGGACAGCCACATCACAGGCCTGTGTTGGGAAGGGAGGGGGGGAAAGGGAGGATGGGGGTGGGGACGGAGGGGTGTGGTGGGATGGGGGATGAAATAGTGGGAGAGATGAGGGATAAGTATATCCCAGGCACTGTGTCAACACCTCCGGCCTACAGTAGAAAGGCTCAGGAGTCAGGACACACTCTCTGACCCACTTCACAGGAAGGAGAGAGAGTTGTTATGCACAGAAGCCCGCTTTTTAAATGAATGGTTTCAGTAATGGGTTAACTGTGAAAGCTTACCGCTGATTGTTAGCATTAACCCACACACCACTGCAATTCAGTGGTGATTAATGAAGTGTTCTTTATCTTTTTTACTGCATACTACATATTCAAATATATTATCTTTTACATCAGCCAGTGGATATGAATAAAAATACAAAGTCTAATAGCTTTTCAAAATCAAATGAAACCGTGGCTGACTTTCCCAGACTTTTTTTGTTTTCTTTTGCTTTGGTAACATTCAGTGAAAAATTACATGTCAAACAGTGTTTCCCTCTCCTGGTTGAAAAATGAGTCCATTCGCCTATTATGCAAAACAATTCATATCTATGTTATGAACAATACTAGATATTATGTATTACTATGTATCTCACTACACTCTGAGACTTGGCTGTGTCTTTAAGGAAGCAGATGAAGGGGTAGCCCATTGTCTGTCTGTGAGGAGGAGGCTGGGTAGGGGGAGAACTAACAGCTCTGGGCTCCTCCTGGCAGCTGGTGTCCTCCTATCTTCACATGTACGGCCAATAAATCAATATCAAATCTAAGGAACAGGAAGCCAGATGGCCTTCCCCCAGACCTCCTCGACCTAGCAGGTCAGAGCCCTCTCAGAGCCACCATGGCTACTGTACAACCGGCCCATGGAAGCAAGCCCTTTGAAGGCATAGACATTCAACAAGGAAACCATGAATAACTAAAGGGGACAAATAAGCTGTTACGACTCAGTGTTTGTGTTTCCATCCACATCAAAGGCTCAGTACTGTTTGATATTCAGCCCCACACCTTGATCCATGCCGTGGACAGGTAGAGAGAGGAGGAGCAGTCCATTGAGAGGATAGGGGGGCTTGTGGTGTCTCCACAGCCCTGGCCAAAGGGCAGTTGACCCAGACGAGGGGTCTGCCATTGCCACTTATTCCCTAGGGTGCAATTGGCCCCCTCATACTTACCTCTAGCTATGTAAGGCTGCCCTGTTGAGTACATACATGCCTCTGTAGATGCCATATTCAGACGATCTATGTATCCACAGCTCTCATTTGACTATGCAGCCAATACTTTTATACTCAATTAATAAGGTACCCTACTCTTTGCCTGTCTGATACTCAGTCACCATGACAACTCAATCAATCAATCAGCAGATGTCACAAAGTGCTTATACGGAAACCCAGCCTAAAACCCAGAAGAGCAAGCAATGCAGATGTAAAAGCACAGTGTTTAGGAAAAACTCCCTAGAAAGGCAGGAACCTAGGAAGAAACCCAGAGAGGAACCATGCTCTGAGGGGTGGCCAGTCCTCTTCTGGCTGTGTCCAGTGGAGATTATAAAAGTACATGGCTATTAAGGCCAAATCATTTTTCGAAAGGTTCAAACGTTAATAGATGACCAGCAGGGTCAAATAATAATCACAGTGGTTATAGAGGGTGCAACAGGTCAGCACCTCAGGAGTAAATGTCAGTTGGCTTTTCATAGCCGAGCATTCAGAGGTCGAGACAGCAGGTGCGGTAGAGAGAGAGAGAGAGAGGGTCAAAACAATTGGCTTCTTTGAACCCTTCATACATTTAGCGGAGATAGTGGAGAGTGTATAGAGTGCGGGGGTGGGAGGAGGAGGAGGGTCGTCGATGAGGTCACCTTCCTAAACGCATCCCGCAAGACTCATCTTGATTTCTGTCTAAGTCAGTCAGGTTAAACAGTAGTTTGATTGAATGGCTGTTCACAGGACAGTGTGAAATTCCAGCTCTATTGCAATGTGTGAGCAGGGAGGAGGGGGCTGCCCTGGCCTTTGTGTGGCCCAAAGTCTGAGTGTGCAGCCCCCATTGTTAGAGCTCGACCACCCAGCCCTTCAGACTCTCTCCCCAACCTGCTTTGTCTTGAGCAGCGTGACCATTTCCTTCATCCAGGTCAGGGCTAGGTCGTGACTTTGGACACAAGTCCTCCCTGTCTGACTGTGCTGTCTGCACGCCCATAAATACACTTAACATTAGCCAGATGGACTGTTGTGACCTTACTGGGAAAAGGTAACTATTTAAAACCCTTGTAAGACTGAAGAGAAGAGGTATGAAATGTATTTTTCACACACAGGTACTGGTCAAGTAATATGGATATCTTGGATGCCTTTCTAAAAGCATTTAGGAGGTCAACCACTTACAGGATGACCTTAATGGTTGAATAAACCCATGGGTCATGACTTTAACGGTTGAATACCTCTTGGGTCAATAGGTCCCAGCAGTGTGACAGTTGAGTCTGCATGGTCAAAGTGAGAGACATGTAACAAGCCCTAATAGTACTAATAGAGTGTAAAATATACAACCAGACTTATCGGTCTAAGATAACCTCTCAGATATTAATAATAGGCCCAGCTATTAGGCTGAAAAGGGAAGGGGTAGGAAGCAGCATCCCTTTCTTGCGCACTGTCCTTAGGCAGGGGCTGTCTACCTTATCCAGGCAAGCCCTTGATATTGATAAGAGGAGGAAAGTCCAAAGTGCCACCAGGAGCAGCGTGGGCAGTTCAGGTCAACACAGTGCTGTGAGGGAGGCTGCCTTGAGAAGGGAGGAGGGGAGGAGGAAAGGAGGAGAGGGATATTGCCTGAACAATCCCCCTGGGACTTTGATCTCTGAGAGGCTGATAAGGGGTTACAGAGTGTCATGCTGTGCGGACGAGCAGAGCGACATGACAGGTACAAACAAGCACTCTGAGGGCTCCGAGGACAGCAAACAGTTACATAGGTCAGACTGCTGGGTGGGTCACTGGTCAAATTAAGGAGAGGGACGTTTTACACAACTTTCTCTCTCATAATGCACACATTCTGTGTGACGGTAAATTATTTAGGGGCTCTATGCATTACATTTTTACATTTGAGTCATTTAGCAGACGCTCTTATCCAGAGTGACTTACAGTTAGTGAGTGCATACATTTTTCATACTGGCCCCCGTGGGAAGTATTATACTTAACTCGGTATGCACATGACTTTATACAGTATAGTTTAACTGCATGAACAATGACTACATTGTTTTCTAGGTCTTCATTAAGCTGGAGGAGAAGCCTTAATTAAGTTGCTTGCCAAAGCAATTCACTCAGCAAGGGGTGCTGTAGCTACTCAGAGGCACTGGTGATCAATACAGGAACTGCTCATTTACTGATTTATATAAGCGGTATAAATGAAATAGACTGGAAAAATGATATGGAAGACTTGGAAAAAGAAAAAGGAAAAGAAGGAGCCGACTCCACACACCATGAGTCTGTTGATGCGACTCCACACACCATGAGTCTGTTGAAACGACTCCACACACCATGAGTCTGTTGAAACGACTCCACACACCATGAGTCTGTTGAAACGACTCCACACACCATGAGTCTGTTGAAGCGACTCCGCACACCATGAGTCTGTTGAAACGACTCCACACACCATGAGTCTGTTGAAACGACTCCACGCACCATGAGTCTGTTGAAACGACTCACACAAATACAAATTCCATCTAGACACCGTTGCCCTAGAGCACACAAAAAACTATACATACCTCGGCCTAAACATCAGCGCCACAGGTAACTTCCACAAAGCTGTGAACGATCTGAGAGACAAGGCAAAAAGGGCCTTCTATGCCATCAAAAGGAACATACAATTCGACAATTAGGATCTGGCTAAAAATACTTGAATCAGTTATAGAACCCATTGCCCTTCATGGTTGTGAGGTCTGGGGTCCGCTCACCAACCAAGAATTCACAAAATGGGACAAACACCAAATTGAGACTCTGCATGCAGAATTCTGCAAAAATATCATCCGTGTACAACAAAAAACACAAAATAATGCATGCAGAGCGGAATTAGGCCGATACCCGCTAATTATCAAAATCCAGAAAAGAGCCGTTAAATTCTATAACCACTTAAAAGGAAGCGATTCCCAAACCTTCCATAACAAAGCAATCACCTACAGAGAGATGAATTTGGAGAAGAGTCCCCAAAGTAAGCTGGTCCTGGGGCTCTGTTCACAAACACAAACAGACCCCACAGAGCTTCAGGACAACAACAACAACACAATTAGACCCAACCAAATCATGAGAAAACAAAAAGAGAATTACTTGACACATTGGAAAGAATTAACAAAAAAACAGAGCAAACTAGAATGCTATTTGGCCCTAAACAGAGAGTACACAGTGGCAGAATACCTGACCACTGTGACTGACCCAAACTTAAGGAAAGCTTTGACTATGTACAGACTCAGTGAGCATAGCCTTGCTATTGAGAAAGGCTGCCGTAGGCAGACCTGGCTCTCAAGAGAAGACAGGCTATGTGCACACTGCCCACAAAATGACGTGGAAACTGAGCTGTACTTCCTAACCTCCTGCCAAATGTATGACCATATTAGAGACACATATTTCCCTCAGATTACAGAGCGACAAAGAATTCGAAAACAAACCCAATTTGGATAAAATCCCTTATCTACTGGGTGAAATACCACAGTGTGCCATCACAGCAGCAAGATTTGTGACCTGTTGCCACAAGAAAAGGGCAACCAGTGAAGAACAAACACCATTGTAAATACAACCCATTTTTATGTTTATTTGTTTTCCCATTTGTACTTTAACTATTTGCACATCATTACAACACTGTATATAGACATAATATGACATTTGAAATGTCTTTATTCTTTTGGAACTTCTGAGTGTAATGTTTACTGTTAATATTTATTGTTTATTTCACTTTTGTTTACTGTCTACTTCACTTGCTTTGGCAATGTTAACATACGTTTTCCATGCCAATAAAGCCCTTAAATTGAATTGAAATTGAATTGAATTGAGAGAGAGCGAGAGAGAGAGAGAGGATATGTTGCATTGTTAGGCTAGTGTTTATCTAGTCTCTTTCTTTTTTCCTTCCCTCCTCTTTACTTCCAGTATTTCCCATCAGCTGCCATTCCAGATGAATAGTAAATCAAATCAAATCAAATACAATTGTATTTGTCACATGCTTTGTAAACAGCAGGTGTAGACTAACAGTGAGATGCTTACTTACGGGCCCTTCCCAACAATGCAGAGAGAAAAAAATGAAAAATAATTACACGAGGAATAAATACACAATGAGTAATGATAAGTTGGCTATATACAGGGGGTACCAGTACCGAGTCGATGTGCAGGGGTACGAGGTAATTGAGGTAGATATGTACATATAGGTAGTGGTAAAGTGACTAGGCAACAGGATAGATAATAAACAGTAGCAGCAGCTTATGTGAAGAGTCAAAAGAGTTAGTGCAAAATGGGTCAATGCAGATAGTCAGGGTAGCTACAGTTGAAGTCGGAAGTTTACATACACCTTAGCCAAATACATTTAAACTCAGTTTTTCACAATTCCTGACATTTAATCCTAGTAAAAATGTGCTGTTTTAGGTCAGTTTGGATCACCACTTTATTTTAAGAACGTGAAATGTCAGAATAATAGTAGCGATAATTATTTATTTCAGCTTTTATTTCTTTCATCACATTCCCAGTGGGTCAGAAGTTCACATACACTCAATTAGTATTTGGTAGCATTGCCTTTAAATTGTCAGGGCTTTTTGATGGCCACTCCAATACCTTGACTTTGTTGTCCTTAAGCCATTTTGCCACAACTTTGGAAGTATGCTTGGGGTCATTGTCCATTTGGAAGAACCATTTGCGACCAAGCTTTAACTTCCTGACTGATGTCTTGAGATGTTGCTTCAATATATCCACATAATTTTCCTTCCTCATGATGCCATCTATTTTGTGAGGTGCACCAGTCCCTCCTGCAGCAAAGCACTCCCACAGCATGATGCTGCCACCCCCGTGCTTCACGGTTTGGATGGTGTTCTTCGGCTTGCAAGCACCCCCTTTTTCCTCCAAATATAACAATGGTCATTAAGGCCAAACAGTTCTATTTTTGTTTCATCAGACCAGAGGACATTTCTCCAAAAAGTATGATCTTTGTCCCCATGTGCAGGTGCAAACCGTAGTCTGGCTTTTTTTATGGCGGTTTTGGAGCAGTGGCTTCTGCCTTGCTGAGCTGCCTTTCAGGTTATGTCGATATAGGACTCGTTTTACTGTGGATATATGTCACGATCGTCTTCAAAAGGAGCGGACCAAGGCGCAGCGTGATAAGCGTACATACTTTATTATAATAAAGCGCACACACAAAAATGAAACAAAACACGATCGTAACGTCCTCAGTGACAAAACACGGAACACTGGAACACAGGAACAACAGGAACAAAAACCCACAAACCCAAGGTGAAAAACACACAGTATAAATATGGCTCCCAATCAGAGATAACGAGCCGACAGCTGACACTCGTTACCTCCGATTGGGAGTCACCAGACCAATTACCACAAAACACAAACAAATGAAACACACCCATAGACAACACCACCAAAAGAAATACAACCCTGGCTCTAATTACACAGTCCCGGAGCCAGAGTGTGACAGTACCCCCCCCCAAAGGCGCGGACTCCGACCGCGCCTAACCCAAAAAATGGGGAGGGCTGGGTGGGTGTTGCTCCACGGAGGCGGCTCTGGCACTGGTCGTGGTCCCCACCCCACCATAGTCACTACCCACTTAAGTAGCCTCCTCCAATTGACCACCCTACATCCTAACCCACCTGGATTAAGGGGCAGCACCGGACTAAGAGGCAGCACCGGACTAAGGGGCAGCACCGGACTAAGGGACAGCACCAGGATAAGAAGCAGCACCGAGCTAAGGGGCAGCACCGGACTAAGGGGCAGCACCAGGATAAGGAACAGCACCAGGATAAGGAGCAACACCGAGCTAAGGGGCAGCACCGGACTAAATGGCGGATCCTGGCTGGCTGGCTCTGGCGGATCCTGGCTGGCTGGCGGATCCTGGCTGGACGGCTCTGGCGGATCCCGGCTGGACGGCTCTGGCGGATCCCGGCTGGACGGCTCTGGCGGATCCCGGCTGGACGGCTCTGGCGGATCCCGGCTGGACGGCTCTGGCGGATCCTGGCTGGACGGCTCATGGCTGGCTGACGGATCTGGCTGCTCATGGCTGGCTGACGGATCTGGCTGCTCATGGCTGGCTGACGGATCTGGCTGCTCATGGCTGGCTGACGGATCTGGCTGCTCATGGCTGGCTGACGGATCTGGCTGCTCATGGCTGGCTGACGGATCTGGCTGCTCATGGCTGGCTGACGGATCTGGCTGCTCATGGCTGGCTGAAGGCTCTAGCGGCTCCGGTCTGGCGGACGGCTCTGATGGCTCATGGCAGACGGGCGGCTTTGCAGGCTTTGGGCAGACGGGCAGTTCAGGCCCCGTTGGGCAGACGGCAGACTCTGGCCGTCTGAGGCGCACCGTAGGCCTGGTGCGTGGTGCCGGAACTGGAGGTACCGGGCTGAGGACACGCATCTCAGGGCTAGTGCGGGGAGAAGCAACAGGGCATGCTGGACCCTGGGGACGCACATACGGCCTAGTGCGTGGTGCCGGAACTGGTGGTCCCGGGCTGAGGACACGCATCTCAGGGCTAGTGCGGGGAGTAGCAACAGGGCATGCTGGACCCTGGGGACGCACATACGGCCTAGTACGTGGTGCCGGAACTGGTGGTCCCTGGCTGAGGACACGCATCTCAGGGCTAGTGCGGGGAGCAGCAACAGGACGCACAGGACTCTGGGGACACACAGGAGGCTTGGTGCGAATAGCAGGAACGGGCTGGACCAGGCTGGCGACTCGCACCCCTGGTTTGGTGCGAGTGGCAGGAACAGGCCGGGCCGGGCTGGCGACGCATACCGTAGGCTTCGTACGTGGCACAGGAACCGGCCGGGCTGGGCTGGCGACGCACACCGTAGGTTTCCTACGTGGCGCAGGAACAGGCCGGGCTGGGCTGGCGACGCACACCGTGGGCTTGATGCGTGGAGTAACAACAGGCCGGTCCGTACTGGGAACACACACCACTGGCCTTAACCGGGGCTCAGGAACGGGCCGGACCGGACTGGTAACACACCTCAGTCTCTCACGCCGTGCCACAACAACTTCCCTCCCTCTACTCGCCAATGGCTCCCGTACTCCGGTAGCCTTCTCTCCACGTCTACCTGTGGCAGCCTCCTGCTGCCCAGCCGCCCAAGTCATGTGCCCCCCCCAAAAAATTTCTTGGGGTTGCCTCTCGTCCACGGGCTTCCAGCCTCGCCTCCGTGCTGCCTCCTCATACCACCTCCTCTCGGCTTTGGCTGCCTCCAGCTCTTCACGAGGGCGGCGATATTCTCCCGGTTGTGCCCAAGGACCCTCTCCAGCCAGTATCTCCTCCCATGTCCATGAATCCTTTACAGGTGGATACTGTTGCCGCTTGACACGCCGCTTGGTCCTTTGATGGTGGGTTTTTCTGTCACGATCGTCTTCAAAAGGAGCGGACCAAGGCGCAGCGTGATAAGCGTACATACTTTATTATAATAAAGCGCACACACAAAAATGAAACAAAACACGATCGTAACGTCCTCAGTGACAAAACACGGAACACTGGAACACAGGAACAACAGGAACAAAAACCCACAAACCCAAGGTGAAAAACACACAGTATAAATATGGCTCCCAATCAGAGATAACGAGCCGACAGCTGACACTCGTTACCTCCGATTGGGAGTCACCAGACCAATTACCACAAAACACAAACAAATGAAACACACCCATAGACAACACCACCAAAAGAAATACAACCCTGGCTCTAATTACACAGTCCCGGAGCCAGAGTGTGACAATATAGATACTTTTGTACCTGTTTCCTCCAGCATCTTCACAAGGTCCTTTGCTGTTGTTCTGGGATTGATTTGCACTTTTCGCACCAAAGTACGTTCATCTCTAGGAGACAGAACGCGTCTCCTTCCTGAGCGGTATGACGGCTGTGTGGTTCCATGGGGTTTATACTTGCGTACTATTGTTTGTACAGATGAACGTGGTACCTTCAGGCATTTGGAAATTGCTCCCAAGTATGACCAGACTTGTGGAGGTCTACAATTTGTTTTCTGAGGTCTTGGCTGATTTCTTTTCATTTTCCCATGATGTCAAGCAAAGAGGCACTGAGTTTGAATGTAGGCCTTGAAATACATCCACAGGTACACCTCCAATTGACTCAAATGATGTCAATTAGCCTATCAGAAGCTTCTAAAGCCATGACATTATTTTCTGGAATTTACCAAGCTGTTTAAAGGCACAGTCAACTTAGTGTATGTAAACTTCTGACCCACTGGAATTGTGATACAGTGAATTATAAGTGAAATAATCTGTCTGTAAACAATTGTTGGAAAAATTACTGGTGTCATGCGCAAAGTAGATGTCCTAACCGACCTGCCAAAATTATAGTTTGTTAACATGAAATGTGTGCAGTGGTTGAAAAACGAGTTTTAATGACTCCAACCTAACTTACGACTTCAACTGTATTTGGTTAACTATTTAGCAGTCTTATGGCTTGGGGGTAGAAGCTGTTCAGGGTCCTGTTGGTTCCAGACGTGCATCAGTACCGCTTGATGTGTACTGTGTGTTCTGGTGTGGTTCATCATAGAGCTTTATAATAGCAACAAAACAGATGAATTCATTTGAGAAAAATAAGATTTACATTTAGTCATCATAACAACTTGCAGTCATGCAGTAACTTGTGCATAACAACTTGCATTCTTGCAGAAACTTGTGGAAATGTATAACACCTTAAAAAAGACAGAAAAATACACAAAATTTCAAAAAATATATATCCTTTAGAGAGGTACCCTTACTTGGGTCAGTGTGAAACAGCAACACTTGGTCATTAAAGGTAGGCTCAGCGAAATGACGTTGCCACGAGCAGCCTCGCAGATATTGAGATGAGTGAGATGAAAGACTGCTCTCACACAGTCACACAGTAACTGTGCACGGGTTCGCTTCATGCTGTTCACAAGCGCGGTAGCCAGAGCAACAAAACAGCGGAGAAGTTGAGCCTAGTTCTTGAGGGAATTGACCCACTATGCTGTTTACTTTCCTTGTCTACGTCATATCGCCGAGTCTATTTTTAACTTGTGTTAGTCATGCTACAATTGACCACATGGTGTCACTCTTACTCACCAAGGCTCATTAGCTTCAAGCAATGTGACGTGTCAACAAGAGGCTCCTCATTCCTCTGTTCAATTCAAGTGGTCTACAGTAATTCACAATTTAATACGTGCTGGATATTGCAATTGTACCCTATAACATCAATCTTTAGATCTCTTCCATTGGATCTGTTGCTGGGAAGAAACAAGAATTGGTCTACACTACAGTTAATAACAGTGTTCTAGATGTTTTTCTGAAGAGTGGGCTGTGATGTTATCACAAAACTGTTTAGAAATACATAATAATGATCATGACAGTTAATTGAGGTTTGAGAGAAGTAGGACACTACAATTATTTTGATAAAAGTGTTATTACACAAAACTACTTCATCCAGTGAACACAACATGTCAACAAATGTCAGTCTTTGGATGTAGCTTTAACAGGCCTTAACAGAGAGGTTTTATGATGCAGAGACTTCCCTTCCATCCTGCAGGGGGTATGAAGCTAACACTGTTCATGTGTCAAAAGCCTTTTAACTGGCAGGGTCCCAAAGCAAGTATTATTACTTTATTGGGCACCATTCAGACGGCTCCTTTTCATTCAACGTGATTCTTCTTACCCATAAATCAGGGTTTGGGAGACACTGAAGGGAAAACATATCTTACAAACACTGTACTGTGTGTCACTTTTCTCACGCTCTAATGCAAGGAGAGTTGAGAGAAACTGGGAATGTTATTACAATTGAAATTATCACAGTTACAATTTGCTCTCATAAAACTGTTATGGTCACAAAACTTTGGAATCTCAATTGATCCTCAATTTATCATTCATCCTCAATTGGTCATTACATTGTAGGCTACTAGCAGAAAATGTGTCTTCAGCAGTAGAAACAATAAAAAAGTGTTCTCCCTGCCCCTGTTTTGGTAAAAAGCTGAGGGATGGGGCTGGGAAAATGTAACCACTCATAGACAGAGCTATTGATGCAAGGATTTACCCTCCATGATATCAAAATGATGTAAATGATAATAACCATGTTTTGAGGCTATAAAGCGTTTGTTTACATTCAATTTGTTTATGAACATTGGAGTAAAATAAGCTTATATTTGGGTTCTGATGGGGTACGACAGTTGAACTAAGCTCATGAGACATTTCTAAATGATATTCCTCAAGAATCAATGGGTAGGAACTGCTGAATTACCTTTAGCATAAATGGTCTTCAAAAATGGTCTTCAACATAAAGTGTTTATTTAGCTAATTCAAATCTACATTTTCCCTAAATCTGTTTTATCAATTCCTAGGCTACAGTATAGGCTGCTACTATGTCTAAACTGAATCTGAACAAGGGACTGCCCATTGTAAAATGCAGATGATAACACATACAGGTCAGGTGCCGGCGCCGACGGAGAAGGGCGAATTCTACGAGTTCACTTCCAACCCAACTTTGCTATATATTTACTTTTATCATCTGCATCGTTAGGAAGGGCTCGTAAGCAAGCATTTCACGGTAAAGTCTACACCAGTTGTATTCGGCGCATGTGACAAATACAATGTCATTTGGTGTTCAATAATTAATGCTAAAAGCATACGTATGCAGTGAATGGTTTATGGCAATGGTTTATCACGCAATCCACGTGATACTTAGAAAGATCCATTAGAAAGTAACCTAACGTAGCAGGCCTAAGATAAACAATTTAAAAGTAACCTGCCTAATTTGAATATCACTTTCTACGTCAGATCCTACTTGTTTGTTGTTCGAAACTAGAAATATTGCCTGTACCAAAGATGGTGGATAAATAAAGATAGTTCACTCAGTCCGATTACCATTGAATAAAATTGTCAGTTCCTGTCTACTTAAGAGGGTGTCTCTCCCATAGACACTAATGCGATAGCAGCTACGTCTGGTCTACTTGGTTCATTGACTGCCATTGAAACATATAAAATGAGGGAGTGGGATGTCTCGCTGACTTTTCCATCTCTGGTCTGTACAACCTATTACACCTGAGGCGGCGCCCTGTGAAGAATGAGCTGTATTATTCACTCAGAAATGTAACGTGTAGGATTATATTAATCGTTTCTCGCTTTATTATCGGAGTTTCTCGAGGCTATAGGCTACTTTAGTCATAGCACGATTTCACGACTGTCTTTGTTTTATTACTTCCGGGAATAAAAGCCCTTCACACAGGTAAGAAGACGAGTTTCGGTCTAGGCCATCTTTATGGTCTCGGCTCCCGCAAATTCTATTCTCTCATCAAACATGATTGTTTTACATTTTTCAAATGTATTCTCACACATTCCATACAGCCTACCTATAACATAAGTGTATGAGAATATAGCCTAGCCTAACACATTCCAACTAATTAAAGGTAGCCCATATCTCTGGTTGTGTTGTTGAAGGAGACAGAATGTAATGTGGCCAGTAAGTTTCTGTTTTTAGAGTGCGTAATGTTCGGTATTCTTTTCCAGTGACTTGGGTAGACAAAGTAATAGCCTATGCCATAAAATGTATAGGAGGGTTAACACGTAATGGATTTGCCACACGTGTGTAATGCATAAATGAAGGAAGGGGAAAGTTTGCTCGGTTGTTAACCTCGTCATCAGCTGTCAGTGTCAGTGGGGACAGTGAATTATTTATGGTTTCTGACCAAGGAATAGACCAGCCCCAATGATGGCCTCTTTTCTACAGTAACACCATAGGGCGGCAGGTAGCTTAGTGGGTAAGAGCGTTGTGCCAGTAACCGAAAGGTCGCTGGTTCTAATCCCCGAGCCGACTAGTTGAAAAATCTGTCGATGTGCCCTTGAGCAAGGCACTTAACCCTAATTGCTCCTGTAAGTCGCTCTGGATAAGAGCGTCTGCTAAATGACCAAAAAAAAAAAAAAAAAAAAAAAAAATAGTGCTAAAGCCTGTGTCAGCATTAAAAGTGGGCACTTTCTGGTGAATTATGTAAAATTATAGAATATAACTAGGCTTTATCATATAATACCAAGGCTGTGTCATTTACAGTGAATATTGAAATAATACAGAATATTGAAATGGCACATCATTTGACTTAAGGCATTTAAATAGAGGTTACAGAAGATTTGCTCATACAACCAGGATATGCATAGCAATTTCAGACAGTCCTATTTGATCTTGAGGTGGTAGTGGCTACTGGTTAATTAAGTTTTTTTCGTTAATTGTGAGCTCCTCCCCATGGGAAACTGGTGTAATTTTCCCAAGAGCCTAAATCAAGAGGTTCTTTGTATCAATTGAACTATCAACTTCACATGATTATGGGCAATTCCACAGTAATGGAATTATGCTTTGACAGTTTTTTCACTTTAAAATGTATGCCAAACAAAAACCAAGTTTAACACACCATACAACTCTATGCACAAGGACTACGTTTAATTATTTAAACTGAAAAAATGTACAAAAGCTAATTTAGTGGAAGAACTGTGCAGATGCATACTTTGAATATCTATAGTTGGTGACTACTATGATTTCCTATTGTAGCCAATTAATAATAATATGCCATTTAGCAGACGCTTTTATCCAAAGCGACTTACAGTCATGCGTGCATACATTTTTCGTGTATTGGTGGTCCCGGGGATCGAACCCACTACCTTGGCGTTACAAGCGCCGTGCTCTACCAGCTGAGCTACAGAGGACCACAATTAAATTGCAGTAATTCCGTTACAAATATTTTGGTAATTCCGTTAACGTTTTGGTTACTGAATTACGAGTTTTAATCACTTAATAATTCATAAACAAAATTGATATCATTAAAATAAATCAATATAACTAATTGGTAGGTCTACCGTTACTTGTTACTTCTGTGAACTTTCATTATCCTCCCTCCTCATGAGGGAGATAAATTATAAAATATCTTAAAGATATGTGGGTTTTTGGTAACAGAATTACAAGGCACAAGGCAATATTTCTTAAACTTACAGAAGGTTAACAATTTCTCCAAAACTAAATCTGAAGGTGTTGATATTAGTTGGCAGGGTTCTTTATGTCTGCATTATTGTGTTTTGATGTATTTCTGATATCGTTTAATACTTTTGCTGGTAGATGTTTTCTAAGATCTCTTTTCCATCTGTTTGACCAGAAATCAAAGCCTTTACTTATGCCTAGTTTTTAAGATGGAAATGGTTGAAAAATGTATCTATGCCTTATTTCCCCAAAATATAGCTTTCATTTGGAAGAGGTACTTTCCTTTGAATAATGGATAGAACCACATTGATTAATTAATGTTTTTGTTTTTCATTCTCTCTGTATTGAATAGCAGACCTAAGTATCTTTATGTGACCTATTCTCTAGTTATGGATGGATATTCATGGTCAGAAGTTGATGTCTTGTTTCTGGAGCCCAGTGTCGAGTGTGTTCTTCAGACGGTGGTCTACTGCTGAACAGTGGGATGATTAGATCCTGTGACTGTGCGCTTTAGCCTGGATGGGTCTCTGTAGCAGAGACTGTGGTACCAATGGGCAATCATGCAACTGTCTGGTAGAAAGGGAGTGGGTAGATTATGAAGTAATGTGAATTTTAGGGGGTAAGGTTTTCTGTTTTGGCATTGCTTGTATTTTCACTTTCAGTCAATCAGAGTCAAATCCTTCAGGACACACCCCTTTTAGATGATTGAATACCGTCTCAGCCAAGGGAGTTGTTCTGTTTGCCTCATGGCTTCACCTGGGTTCACTTTACGAGGGTGTGGCGGAACATGTGACTCGCCTCTGCTGTTGTGGAGACACAATGGAAACATTGGTGAGGTGAGTTTTATTGTGAGCCAAGACATTTTTCCTAGAAAGCTTTGAATGTCACATGATTATTCATTGTTCTTGAGGCATTATCCCCCATCAAGGTGACTTTGTCAGCTTCAGAACATACCTTTCAACAGGATTCAACTTCACGTGAAAAGTTCAGTACTTAACAATGCAACATCACATTGCCAACGTGAGAATGTATAGCACTGCATACCACTGCTGTCAAAGCATGTTTAGCCCTAGATAACAATTAACAAAAAATTATGAAAACATCAATACTACTGAATATTTTACTCCTAGCAATTGCCTCCTAGCATTATAAACCATTGATTAAAATATATGATTCATGTCTTTTTAATATGATATTAAACATTAAAGCTCAATGGAACTTTAGATCGGTTATACGTGACAACATGCCCTTTTAGGAGATGAGTAGTTGAACAGACTTAATAAAGTTATTACGTGAAAGAAGAATCAAAGAAAGGATGATGTACAACCAGGGGATGTGTATAAAGGCAGTAGTAATAACCAGGGGATGTGTAAAGGCAGTAGTAATAACCAGGGGATGTGTAAAGGCAGTAGTAATAACCAGGGGATGTGTAAAGGCAGTTGTATTAACCAGGGGACGTGTAAAGGCAGTAGTAATAACCAGGGGATGTGTAAAGGCAGTAGTAATAACCAGGGGATGTGTAAAGGCAGTTGTATTAACCAGGGGACGTGTAAAGGCAGTAGTAATAACCAGGGGATGTGTAAAGGCAGTAGTATTAACCAGGGGACGTGTAAAGGCAGTAGTAATAACCAGGGGACGTGTAAAGGCAGTAGTAATAACCAGGGGACGTATAAAGGCAGTAGGAATAACCAGGGGACGTGTAAAGGCAGTAGTATTAACCAGGGGACGTGTAAAGGCAGTAGTAATAACCAGGGGACGTATAAAGGCAGTAGTATTAACCAGGGGACGTGTAAAGGCAGTAGTAATAACCAGGGGACGTGTAAAGGCAGTAGTATTAACCAGGGGACGTGTAAAGGCAGTAGGAATAACCAGGGGACGTGTAAAGGCAGTAGTATTAACCAGGGGACGTGTAAAGGCAGTAGTAATAACCAGGGGACGTATAAAGGCAGTAGTATTAACCAGGGGACGTGTAAAGGCAGTAGTAATAACCAGGGGACGTGTAAAGGCAGTAGTATTAACCAGGGGACGTGTAAAGGCAGTAGGAATAACCAGGGGACGTGTAAAGGCAGTAGTAATAACCAGGGGACGTGTAAAGGCAGTAGGAATAACCAGGGGACGTGTAAAGGCAGTAGTATTAACCAGGGGACGTGTAAAGGCAGTAGTAATAACCAGGGGACATATAAATGCAGTAGTATTAACCAGGGGATGTGTAAAGGCAGTAGTATGAACCAGGGGATGTGTAAAGGCAGTAGTAATAACCAGGGGATGTGTAAAGGCAGTAGTATGAACCAGGGGATGTGTAAAGGCAGTAGTAATAACCAGGGGACATGTAAAGGCAGTAGACTAAAATGTAAATGTAGTAATAACCAAGGGACATGTAAAGGCAGTAGTAATAACCAGGAAATGTGTAAAGGCTGTAGTATTAACCAGGGGATGTAGTATTAACCAGGGGATGTGTAAAGGAAGTAGTAATAACCAGGGGATGTGTAAAGGCAGTAGTAATAACCAGGGGATGTAGTATTAATCAGGGGATGTGTAAAAGCAGTATTATTAACCAGGGGATTTAGTATTAACCAGGGGATGTGTAAAGGCAGTAGTAATAACCAGGGAATGTGTAAAGGCAGTAGTATGTACTCCTGAGTGGCGCAGTGGTCTAAGGCACTGCATCGCAGTGCTAACTGTGCCACTAGAGATCCTGGTTCGAATCCAGGCTCTGTCGCAGCCGGCCGCGACCGGGAGACTCATGGGCGGCACACAATTGGCCCAGGGTAGGGGAGGGAATGGCCGGCAGGGATGTAGCTCAGTTGATAGAGCATGGCGTTTGCAACGCCAGGGTTGTGGGTTCGATTCCCACGGGGGGCCAGTATAAAAAAAACATGTATTCACTAACTGTAAGTTGCTCTGGATAAGAGCGTCTGCTAAATGACTAAAATGTAAATGTAATAACCAGGGGATTCTGTATGGTAGCTAGGCTTGGGGCGATATACCGGGACATACCGACGGTATGATTTTCAATACTGTAAAAACAAAATGGGTGCCACACCACTGCTTGTAAATACAAGTAAACTATCTAAGATGTGTCAAATAAATGATATCCAGCTCAGATATTTGCTAGCTAGGTGGCAAGATCAAGCTTCTTGGTTACAGCAGAGACATTCAATCCCTTCCTGGATCAAGATCCATGTTGCCTAAATTGTTTTGTGCGTCAAAAAATACAAATAATAATAGTACTTCTTGTTTGCACATTCGGTAATACCGTATACCCCGGTATGGTACAAAAACTGTATGACGGTATGAACATCTGGATACCGCCCCAACCCTAATGGTAGCTAGTCTCACCCCTGCCATGAGCAGTGTGCATCCTTGAGGAACAGCCACAACCTCGTAAACCACTGCAGTAGTGTGTGTGTGGGGGGGAAGTGGACGTTGACACATGGCTTCCCAGCCGTCCCTACTTGGTATATGAGAGGGCCTGCACCATCCAGAGAGAGATGGAGTGGAGGGGCTAAGGGGCTGAGCAGGCCATCCATCACATCCTGCCTGCCTGGCTCCTCAGCGGCATACTGCCTTTAATAACCACAAGTGCTGCCTCCTCAATGAAACTCAATGGATCCTTCCACTCCCTATCTCTAAGCCGCATTCTCTGTCCAGCTCTCTCCTATTAAACATTTATAGATGATGTGCTTTTATGCTATGGCAAATATGCATATCTAAGATCATGAGGAATTTTATTTAGGCTAATCTCTGTCTCGGTCAGGCAAGTCTAAACATGCATGTGCTGAAAAGGAGGCATTCCACTCAAGTAGGTAGTGTTTGTTTTGTTTTGTAGAGAATTCCAATATAGGACACCCTTGACCTTCATCTGAAGTAATCTCAGGTGAGATTGAATATTTGTAGATCCATGGAGCCTGCTCATGTGAATTCCCCAAAACTGTAAGTGGGGCAGAACCTTGTGCCACAGGATCCATGCCCCTTATCCATTACAAGACGAGGGATCACTTGAGTAACGAGAAAGAAAGGCGGTGAGAGAGTAGGCCATCCTGTTTGACCTCAGGCTGTGTGTGTGTGTGTGTACACCAGCCTCGGTGTAATTGCTCAGCCCTCGGTTTGGCCTCTGAGTGTTTTGCCTGCGCTAGTGCGATATCAGCCGTCTGAGTCCCCCTCCCCTCCTCTAATCCTCCTCTCCCCCCTCTTCAGGAATCGACGGAGGCAGGCTGAACACTCCTCCTCTCCGCCGAGCTCCCCTGTGCCTAGTCACACCACTCCCCCTCAGTTTGTCACACACACACCGCAAGCACACACAGATCCACTGACTGTGTGCCGGGGATGTGGAGCTCTGGTTTCAGTCAGGCTGCAGGCAGCCAGCACAGCTATTGGGTTTGAGGTTCTCGTTTGCATGCAGTGGCTGCCGACTGGCCGGGGTTCTTAACAACGCTGATATCAGCTTCTCAGGTAGGTGGAACAAAGTTAATGAGGAAGAAGATAAAGAATCCGTCTGGTCTTTTACCTTGCTGACCTCTCAACGGGGCCAGAGAGGAGTGCTGGGATCGGTGAATGAAGGGAATCTGATCTTAACCATGTGACAAAGGGGAACGAGAAATGGTGGCATGTAAACACATCTCAGTATTTGCATAAGTGATGTTGGAGGGGCACTCCTACTCAGTGTACTTTGTAAGCACAGGAGGCTGATGAGGGGAGGACGGCTCATAATAATGGCCGGAACGGAGCAAATGGAATGGCATCAATGTGAAACCATGTGTTTGATTTATGTGATACCATTCTACAATTCCGCTCCAGCCGTTACCACGAGCCCGTCCTCCCCAATTAAGGTGCCACCAACCTCCTGTGGTTGTAAGATATTCATATATGCTTGTTAGTTTGTGTTGCAGTTTGTGGGTTTTACGATTCATTTCACAAGAGTGTTGATTGGAGCTTACAAATCAGCTCCTTTTCTTTGCACGTGTGTAGAGTAAGTTGCCAAAAGACTCAGCGAAGAATGAGAGAGGGAATTCATGGAGAGATTAGAAGCCTCACAGAGGGATGGAGACCTCTGCTGATTGGGCACGAGGGGGTCATTAGTGATGTGGATTGCATTTTTGCCCAGTTCATTCAGAGTTCTCATTCTCTCCCAGTGCCATGCCTTTGTTCCTTCCCATTAGCACGGTTTTCACATTTAGTCCTTTTTCTCCCTTTCTCACCTCATTTCATGGAGGTTTACCCCTTTAATGAAGCGCACAGTGACATGTAGCCGAAAGGAAAATTCCTTTAGTTCCTCAGGAATCTGGCTGAGAGGAAACAGCTGCGGCTGGCCTCCATATTGTTGCCGCTCTGTGGATTTGTTATTTCCTGTTGAGCTGGTCAGTACGAGTAGAAAAAGTAACAACTCTAACGGCAGACCTCTTTGTGCTCCCCCCAACAGAAATCCAGGATGAAGACATGAGGAGGAGAGGACGCACAGTGGATCAGGGTTTCAACCTCACCCCTTTCAATGGATTCAGTCTGGGATGTTTGCCCCCTAATGAAATAAAATAAACTAAGCAGATCCTTTCTGGGATCAAGAGTGAGTGCAGGAACAGGCACAGAGAAAGTTGGATAGTGGAACAAAGGAAGTTGGACTTGCTAGATAGGTATCCCAGCCAGTGTGCCATGACGGAGCCCAACGTCCCCAGCTGTAGCAGCAGCATCAGCAGTGCTGGCCTGGCATGGGCAAAGATGTGTAAGGAGTGTGGCCAGCAGCACGAGGGGGGCCAGGAGAACCACCTGTACGAATACCAGGATGAGGTAGATGACGAGCTGGTGTGCCACATCTGTCTGCAGCCCCTGCTGCGGCCCATGGACACGCCGTGCGGACACACCTACTGCTTCCAGTGCCTCAGCAGCTTCCTGAAGGAGCAGGACTTCTGCCCCGTGGACCGCCAGCGGCTGCAGCTGCACCAGTGCCGGCCCTCCAGCCTGCTGGTCAGGAACCTGCTGGACAAGCTGACCGTGCTCTGCCCACACCAAGCTGAGTGCCAGCAGCAGATGCAGCGCTGCGAGCTGCAGCCCCACCTGCACAACAGGTAAATGGGGTTATGTCCGGGGCACAGGGAAGAGGGAGTTGGAGATGGGAAAGTTATTTAGTTTAGAGTTAAGCTTAAAATGTCTGCTTTGCAACAACAGTAAGTTAGCCAAAATAGGAACTGTCTTTTACTCTAGTTTAAATGTGGCAATTATGTCTATGTCTGAAATGTATTTTCCTATGCAATTCATTTGGAGTTAATGGGTACACAGGCCTGTCAAATGTCAAAATCAAATCAAATCAAAATGTATTTGTCACATGCACTGAATACAACAGGAAATGCTTACTTAAAATAATAATAATAATATGCCATTTAGCAGACGCTTTATCCAAAGCGACTTACAGTCATGTGTGCATAAATTTTTACGTATGGGTGGTCCCGGGGATCGAACCCACTACCCTGGCGTTACAAGTGCCATGCTCTACCAATTGAGCTAAATCCCTTAACCAACAATGCAGTTCAATTGAGTTTAAAAAATAAAATAAAAAGTTACACAATAACAATACTGAGGCTATATAGAGGGGTTACCGGTAACGAGTCAATGTGCGAGGGTACAGGTTAGCCGAGGTAATTTGTACAGGTAGTAAGGGGTAAAGTGACTATGCATAGATAATAAACAGCGAGTAGTAGCAGTGTAAAAACAAGGGGGGGGCATAGGCATTTAGCTTGTCTGGTAGGCTCGCGTCACTGGGCAGCTCGCGGCTGGGTTTCCCTTTGTAGTCCTTAATAGTTTGCAAGCCCTGCCACATCTGACGAGCGCCAGAGCCGGTATAGTAGGATTCAGTCTTAGTCCTGTATCAGTCTTAGTCCTGTATGGACGCTTTGCCTGTTTGATGGTTCGTCTGAGGGCATAGCAGGATTTCTTATAAGTGTCCAGATTAGTGTCCCGCTCCTTGAAAGTGGCAGCTCTAGCCTTTAGCTCGGTGTGGATGTTGCCTGTAATCCATGACTTCTGGTTGGGATATGTGCGTACGGTCACTGTGGGGAAGACGTCATCGATGCACTTATTGATGAAGCCGGTAACTGAGGTGGTATAATCCTCAATGCCGTTAGATGAATCCCGGAACATATTCCAGTCTGTGCTAGAAAAACAGTCCTGTAGCGTAGCATCTGCGTCATCTGACCACTTTTGCTTGTAAGCAGGAATCAGGAGGATAGAATTATGGTCAGATTTGCCAAATGGAGGGCGAGGGAGAGCTTTTGTATGCATCTCTATTTGTGGAGTAAAGGTGGTCTAGAGTTTTTTTTCCTCTGGTTGCACGTGATATGCTGGTAGAAATTAGGTTAAACTGATTTAAGTTTGCCTGCATTAAAGTCCCCGGCCACTAGCAGCGCCGCTTCTGGATGAGCATTTTCTTGTTTGCTTATGGCCGTATACAGCTCGTTGAGTGCGTTCTTAGTGCCAACATCGGTTTGTGGTGGTAAATAGACGGCTACAAAAATATAGATGAAAACTCTCTTGGTAGATAGTGTGGTCTTCAGTTTATCATGAGGTACTCTACCTCAGGCGACCAATACCTTGAGAGATCTTTAATATTAGACATCGTGCACCAGATGTTATTGACAAATAGACACACACCACCACCCCTCGTCTTACCAGATGTAGCTGTTCTGTCCTGCCGATGCACGGAAAACCCAGCCAACTGTATATTATCTGTGACGTCGTTCAGCCCGACTCTGTGAAACATAAGATATTACAGTTTTTAATGTCCCTTTGGTAGGATAGTCTCGAACGGAGATCATCCTGTTTATTTTCCAGTGATTGCATGTTGGCCAATAGAACGGATGGTAGAGGCGGGTTACCCACTCCCGACAAATTCTCACAAGGCACCCCGATCTCCGCCCCCTGTATTTCCGTATTTTCTTC
Source organism: Coregonus lavaretus (assembly GCF_964263955.1). NCBI lineage: Eukaryota > Metazoa > Chordata > Actinopteri > Salmoniformes > Salmonidae > Coregonus > Coregonus lavaretus. Next base: position 22,485,140 of record NC_140016.1, on the reverse strand, counting down.
ACGCGAATGACGGGGATTTGGGCCTGGTCTCGGAGAAGCAGTATATCCAAAATAAGTTATAAACAGTGGGAAAAAACACACAAAATACCACAGTTGGTTAGGAGCCCGTAAAACGGCAGCCATCCCTTCCGGCGCCCCGACCATAAGTCAGTCAGGTTTAGACTTCAATGAAATAGCTTTAATTACATAGTACCTGGACTCAAAGGAGAAGTTCAGTCTCAAGTATGAAAATGTATGCACTCACTAACTGTAAGTCGCTCTGGATAAGAGCGTCTGCTAAATGACGTAAATGTAAATGTAAATATCATACCCTCCAAGAGGAGTTTAATTTGTAGATTCGTTTTCCCATTCCTCACGTGGCCAGTGGGGTGCTTATCATCTTAGTGGTTAGCGAGCAACAATGACGCAGTCAGTAGTGGGTAAAGGTTGTATTGTGATAGCTGGTCATGCTGCAGCCATCCGCCCAGTGCAAACAGAGATGAGGCAAAGTTCAGACAGCGGGACCAGCAGCAGTAGCTCTCTCTCTGTCTTAATCACACTCGACCTGTCCCCCCCCTCAGACTCCCTGCAATGCAGTAAAATAGTCTCCTCATCTGCATAGCTCCTCTCCTCTTCTCATAGTCTCTCTCTCTCTGACTCCCTCAACAGTCACACAATCTATTCATTTCCACACCTCTAGCTTGAGCCCCATTTAGCGTTTTAGAATTGTCCTCCTCACTGAAACAAATGAATAAACATCGATTGTACTCTCTTTTTTGCTGGTCACACAGAATCTAAAGGAAGTCTGGTCACTCAGGATATTTTAGGTTACCTTCATTGACAGTTTTGGACAAATGTAATGAGGGTTAATTAAAAGAAGGACTGTTGAATGTTGACCTCTCTTTTTCTCTACCTCTCTTTTTCTTTCCCTTTCTCCCACTCCTCCCTCAGATGTCCTGTTTTCAGAAGGCTGAAGGAGGAAGCAGCGAGGAGGAAGAGACCCCCCTGGAAAGAGCTTAAGGGGAACAGGGGCGAGGGGGAGTCAGGTGCTGATGCCAAACACACCCCTACGATGACCCGCACCCCCACCCGGGGTGTCCTGCCCGAGCCTGGCCTTATCAACCCCGCCTTCGAAGAGAGCGAGGAGGGTAAGATGTCACACGTAACTCACTTCCTACTCCGCCCACAACGCAAACAGTTAGACGTCACACTGACGTCACTATGTCTGAAGTCTGATTATAGGAGGATGATAATGATAGTCTGTCAGTCTAAGTGAATAGCAGTGAGCTCCCATTGAAAAAAAGTATGCTTTTTAAGAATGGAAAAATCTATATCAGTGTTTAGGGCTGTGGCGGTCACGAAATTTCGTCAGCCGGTGATTGTCAAGCAAATAACTGCTGGTCTCACGGTAATTGACCGTTAATTAACATGAACACATTTAACATCTCCTGGCTTCCACACATAGCCTACAAGCCACTGATGCAGACCTTTGGAACATCTACATTAATCCATGTAATATAGCCTACACCTTCACAATAAACCCATTATTTATTTTAGACAGGTCTAAAGAAACATGATGTGAAGAAAATGTAGTCTATTTCAGAAGAACAGAATAGCATACTCTGAGTTGTCCTTATGTTAGGTCCTGATCTGGCTATGCCATATGGCTGTGGGCTACACTAGTTCATTTAGCAGGCAAGTATGAAGAATACAATTGAACAAAGCTGAATAAAATAGAAAGGATATTCCCCCTAAAAAAATCCATGCCTTTTGCGGCCAGTGGCCGTTGTGCCCTTGGTCTAAATATAACAATTATAATTCCCTTCTCCCTGAGAGCTGCGTTCTCTGAAGCACATCTCACTCACATGGCTCTCCATCATGTGATCGGGTCTTTCTCACAGGCTGTAAGTAAAGACAGACACAACTGCGCGCGACCTTATCCAATTCCGAGGTGCATATTGAAGATATTGGAAGAACTGTCCACATTTACTTTTCACCAGCCAACAAGATGAGTAGGCCTAATGAACAGCAAAAGCACTAGCCTATGTCAATCTACTATCCCCCATAGTACAAAAACTGACCTATTCTATGCGATAAATAAATATTCCAAACATAGTATGGGGCAGTTGTGGGATGGACTAGATCCCAAATTAGTACAACCACTAGCATCAAAAAACCTTTTTTACGCAATGTTGATAAACTATTAGGCTATTTCTTCACATTATAAGCGCAGCAATGCTAGGCTATAAGCGCGAATGTTCCATTATTGGGAAAACACCATTATCAAAAGTGACCTCAAATGCGATTATGCATGTAATGCTTTTATTATGAAGGTGCATTTCTATGGTGAAAGTATCTTCCCCAAGCTTGAAAGTGCTGCTTATGTATGCCAGTTAGGCTCTATACCCCTTGTAAAGCGGATTCATCTGCTTAATTTTAAGAAGTTATATGATCACTTTAGTTGTGATATAAACCTTATCAAAACATGTAGGCCTATGAGCTAGGCTACATGAGGTGTGCGACTATGATTTCAAAAAGTAGCAAAAAAAATAGGTATTGTTTCTTGCCTTACGCTGGGCATCATTCACAAGTGATACGCTAATATTGTCACCCATCAGACTATTCTTGATTGAATCTTGTCTTTGCATATATTATTTAGTAGATGTGTGAAATTTGTTTTGATTTAGAATGGACCATTATCATGCACCTGTCTCGGAACAGGGGCAGGGGAAAAAATACATATCATCTATGCACTTAAAAAGCGAATGGAGGACGCTTTTCCCGTGGGTCATTTTCATGCCAGCCAGGTAGGCTATACTCCTGTTGTAAAGAAAAGCAATGTACTTAATATTAGGAAAGTTGAGAAATAAATATAGTATTCCTAGCCAATAGAAAGCTGATGGGATCCACCTCTTTTTAATAGAGGCCAGCACTCTGTTTTTTTCACGCAATTGCATAGCCTATAGAAATGTTGTGCAACATGAGCTCATGGGCTCTCATGAAGTGTTTGATTAGATTTTCGATTACGTTTGCATTGATGTCAGAGTGGTTAGAGGGAAAATAGAGTGCTGAGGACCAGGTAGTTAGCACGTTTGGTAGGCTACTAATGACCATCAGCAGCATCAGCGTATGGAGTAGCCTAGCTACCGTGACTAAACGGTCACGTGGAATTTGACTGCCTTCATGACTCGTGACCGTCGGTTTGGCGGTAATACAGTCACCGTAACAGCCCTATCAGTGTTAATTGGGTCAACGAAGGTGTAAGGAGTTTATGAAAGCACCCAGGGAAAGGAAGTGAGCGGAAACAGTTTGGCAGCTGTGTTGACTTTAGGGAAAACCCAAAACCCCTTTGATGTGGCCATTCTTGGCAAGAGAGCTGTCAAAGATGGAGAGGAGGAGTATTGCTGACATCGTTAATTTTGCCCCTGGATTTCAGACACTCGGGCCAAATCATCGTCTGAACCTTCAGAACGTGTATCAACCAGTCCTCCTATAGCTCCTCCCACTACCCTCCTCTGGTATCAATCTAACCTCTGTCTGGTAGAACCCCTTGAGGCATTTTGTAATCCAGTACCGTGGAACGAAGTCCATCAAAACAAAGTTACCTGGCAACTGCCGATTGATATCACAGAAATGATTACCTCATTGTGAGTGTTTCTTGGGGAATAAGTTGCCACTCGCCCTACTTGATTGAAAACTAGGGTTGTGTGTTGGAATCGGACACACAATGAAAGGCAACCATGGACCATTGATGATGTGTTTGAGCATATATGAATCTGTGTGTGTGTGTCAGGTTGTATGTCTCAGGTTGTTTGTAAACATGTGTACCTCCACGACCATGTCCATCCCCTCCTCTCTCCACAGAGACCCCCCTGCGGTCCAGCCTGGTGGCCGAAACCAACGTGGTGGAGATGTTTCGGGAGGAGCAGGAAGAGGAGTTGGGCCTGCGTATCGTGGGAGGAAAGGACACGCCCCTGGGGAACATAGTGATCCAGGAGATCATCCGTGACTCACTGGCAGCCCGCGACGGCAGGCTGGCCCCAGGGGACCACATTCTGGAGGTGAGCCAGGTTCCTCACTGTAAATAAGAGGGATAATAGGTCCCCTGGAAAATATGTTCAGTCCTCTCCCCTCCATCCCATCCTGTTATGTAGCTTTAGTGCTGTAGCCGTATACTTTGAAATGATCACCTTAACGATGGTAATGGCTGTACTTTGTGTAGATTGTGCTTGTTGGGAAGCTTTGACCTATACAGTCAGGATATTCCACAAAAAAAAAACTATTCCCTTGGGTTTCCATGATCCTCAGTCAATAGAGGCATTTGTTGGTGGGAAGGCAGATATTCAGGAGGAACGGCCCTGGTCTCTGGCTCCATGGAAACAGGTGTGGCAGAGATGTGTTGTCCAAGTATGCCCCATGAAACGGTCATTGGTGAACTGTCACCGTTTCAGGCAGAGTCCCTTCTTCTGGAAGGCCAAAGTGCACATGATTGCAGACAGGCTCTGTCTGTTTTTTTTTTATGTTTTCTTTTCTTGGACAGAAAGGGCTGATTATGACACGTAGTCTAGTGACCTTTTCTCTACGGTACTGGTTGTAAATGGGCCAAAAGGCTATTGAAGATTACATGCTAGTGGTGATGGTGTCTGATGGTGGTGGTGTCTGGAGATGGTGGTGTCTGGTGGGGGTGGTGGTGGTGGTGGTGGTGGTGTCTGGTGGTGATGGTGTCTGTTAGTGATGGTGTCTGGTGGTGATGGTCTCTGGTGGTGGTGGTCTCTGGTGGTGATGGTGTCTGGTGGTGGTGGTGATGGTGTCTGGTGGTGATGGTGTCTGGTGGTGATGATGTATGGTGGTGATGGTGTATGGTGGTGATGGTGTCTGGTGGTGATGGTGTCTGGTGGTGGTCTCTACTTACAGTTGAAGTTGGAAGTTTACATACACTTAGGTTGGAGTCATTAAAACTTGTTTTTCAACCACTCCACACATTTCTTGTTAACAAACTATAGTTTTGGCAAGTCGGTTAGGATATCTACATTGTGCATGACACAAGTAATTTTTCCAACAATTGTTTACAGACAGATTATTTCACTTATAATTCACTGTATCACAATTCCAGTGGATCAGAAGTTTACATACACTAAGTTGACTGTGCCTTTAAACAGCTTGGAAAATTCCAGAAAATGATGTCATGGCTTTAGAAGCTTCTGATAGGCTAATTGACATCATTTGAGTCAATTGGAGGTGTACCTGTGGATGTATTTCAAGGCCTACCTTCAAACTCAGTGCCTCTTTGCTTGACATCATGGGAAAATCAAAATAAATCAGACAAATTGTAGACCACAAGTCAGGTTCATCCTTGGGAGCAATTTCCAAACGCTTGAAGGTACCACGTTCATCTGTACAAACAATAGTATGCAAGTATAAACACCATGGGACCACGCAGCCGTCATACCGCTCAGGAAGGAGACGCGTTCTGTCTCCTAGAGATGAACGTACTTTGGTGCGAAAAGTGCAAATCAATCCCAGAACAACAGCAAAGGACCTTGTGAAGATGCTGGAGGAAACAGGTACAAAAGTATCTATATCCACAGTAAAACGAGTCCTATATCGACATAACCTGAAAGGCCGCTCAGCAAGGAAGAAGCCACTGCTCCAAAACCGCCATAAAAAAAAAAGACTACGGTTTGCAACTGCACATGGGGACAAAGATTGTACTTTTTGGAGAAATGTCCTCTGGTCTGATGAAACAAAAATAGAACTGTTTGGCCATAATGACCATTGTTATGTTTGGAAGAAAAAGGGGGTGGCTTGCAAGCCGAAGAACACCATCCCAACTGTGAAGCACGGGGGTGGCAGCATCATGCTGTGGGGGTGCTTTGCTGCAGGAGGGACTGGTGCACTTCACAAAATAGATGGCATCATGAGGAAGGAAAATTATGTGGATATATTGAAGCAACATCTCAAGACATCAGTCAGGAAGTTAAAGCTTGGTCGCAAATGGGTCTTCCAAATGGACAATGACCCCAAGCATACTTCTAAAGTTGTGGCAAAATGGCTTAAGGACAATAAAGTCAAGGTATTGGAGTGGCCATCACAAAGCCCTGACCTCCAACCTATAGAAAATGTGTGGGCAGAATTGAAAAAGCGTGTGCGAGCAAGGAGGACAACAAACCTGACTCAGTTACACCAGCTCTGTCAGGAGGAATGGGCCAAAATTCACCCACTTATTGTGGGAAGCTTGTGGAAGGCTTCCCAAAACGTTTGACCTAAGTTAAACAATTTAAAGACAATGCTACCAAATACTAATTGAGTGTATGTAAACTTCTGACCCACTGGAAATGTGATGAAATAAATAAAAGCTGAAATAAATAATTATCTCTACTATTATTCTGACATTTCACATTCTTAAAATAAAATGGGGGTCCTAACTGACCTAAAACTGACTTTTTACTAGGATTAAATGTCAGGAATTGTGAAAAACTGAGTTTAAATGTATTTGGCTAAGGTGTATGTAAACGTCCGACTTCAACTGTACAGTCTTCAAACCCCTTGAATTATTTCACATTTTGTAGTGGTACAGCCTGAATTCTCACCAATCTACACAAAATACCCCATAATGACAAAGTGAAAACATTTGTTTTATTTAATTTGGGCAAATTTATTGAAAAGGAAATTCAGAAATATCTAATTTACATACAGTACCAGTCAAACGTTTGGACACACCTACTCATTCAAGGTTCTTTCTTTCTTTTTACTATTTTTTACATTGTAGAATAATAGTGAAGACATCAAAACTATGAAATAACACATATGGAATCATGTAGTAACCAAAGAAGTGTTAAACAAATCAAAATATATTTTATATTTGAGATTCTTAAAATAGCCACCCTTTGCCTTGATGACAGCTTTGCACACTCTTGGCATTCTCTCAACCAGCTTCACCTGGAATGCTTTTCCAACAGTCTTGAAGGAGTTCCCACATATGCTGAGCACTTGTTGGCTGCTTTTCCTTCACTCTGCCGTCCGACTCATCCCAAACCATCTCAATTGGGTTGAGGTCGGGGGATTGTGTAGGCCAGGTCATCTGATGCAGCACTCCATCAAATCAATTTAATTTGCCACATGCACCGAATACAGTGAAATGCTTACTTACAATCCCTTAAACAACAATGCAGTTTTAAGTAAAAAATAGGTAAGTTAAAAATTTAAAATAATTAAAGAGCAGCGGTAAAATAAAATAACAGTAGGGAGACTATATACAGGGGGTACCGGTACAGAGTCATTGTGCGGGGGCACCGGTTAGTCAAGGTAATTGAGGTAATATGTACATAGAGTAGAGTTAAAGTGACTATGCATAGATAATAAACAGAGCAGCAGCAGCGTAAAAGAGGGGGTGGGGTGGGGGGGACAATGCAAATAGTCCGGGTAGCCATGATTAGCTGTTCAGGAGTCTTATGGCTTGGGGGTAAAAGCTGTTAAGAGGCTATCTTCTGTATACCCCCCCCGCACACCTTGTCACAACACAACTGATTGGCTCAAACGCATTAAGAAGGAAAGAAATTCCACAAATTAACTTCTAAGAAGGCATGCCTGTTAATTGAAATGCATTCCAGGTGACTACTTCATGAAGCTGGTTGAGAGAATGCCAAGAGTGTGCAAAGCTGTCATCAAGGCAAAGGGTGGCTATTTGAAGAATCTCAAATATAAAATATATTTTGATTTATTTAGCACTTGTTTGGTTACTACATGATTCCATATGTGTTATTTCATAGTTTTGATGTTTTCTGTATTATTCTGTAAGAAAAACCCTTGAATGAGTAGGTGTGTCCAAACCTTTGACTGGTAGTGTAAGTATTCACAACCCTGGGTCAATACTTTTTAAAAGCACCTTTGGCAGTGATTACAGCTGTGAGTCTTTCTGGGTAAGTCTCTAAGAGCTTTACACCCCTGGATTGTACAACATTTGCCCATTATTCTTTTCGAAATTCTTCAAGATCTGTTGCTAGACAACCATTTTTAGGTATTGCCATAGATTTTCAAGTAGATTTAGGTCAGCCACTCAGGAACATTCACTGTCTTCTTGGTATGCAACTCCAGTGTAGATTTGGCCTTGTGTTTTAGGTTATTGTCCTGCTGAAAGGTGAATTCATTTCCCAGTGTCTGGTGGAAAGCAGACTGAACCAGATTTGTCCTCTAGGATTTCCTTTAGGTTTCTTTCTTATCCTGAAAAACTCCCCAGTCCTTAACGATTAATAGCTTTATACAGTATTACTTTAGTGCCTCGTTGCAAACAGGATGCTTGTTTTAGAATATTTATTCTGTGCAGGCTTCCTTCTTTTCACTGTCAATTAGGTTAGTACTGTGGAGTAACTACATACAATGTTGTTGATCCATCCTCAGTTTTTCATTAAACTCTGTAACTGTTTTAAAGTCACCATTGGCCTTGTGGTTAAAGGATGCCTGTAACTTTGTAGTGACTGGGTATATTGATACACCATCTAAAGTGTAATTATTAACTTCACCATGCTCAAAGGGATATTCAGTGTCTGCTTTTAAAATGTTTACCCATCTACCAATAGGTGCCCTTCTTTGCGAGGCATTGGAAAACCTCCCTGGTCTTTGTGGTTGAATCTGTGTTTGAAATTCTTTGCTCGACTGTGGGACCTTACAGATAATTGTATGTGTGGGGTACAGAGATGAGATAATCATTCAGAAATCTTGTTAAACACTATTATTGCACACAGAGTGAGTCCATGTAACCTAATATGTGACTTGTTAAGAACATTTTTACTCCTGAACTTATTTAGCCCTGCCATAATAAAGGGGTTGAATAATTATTGACTCAAGACATTTCAGCTTTTCATTGTTTATTAACTTGTAGAAATTTCGAAAAATGTAATTCCACGTTGACATTACGGCGTATTGTGTGTAGGCCAGTGACAAAACATCTCAATTTAATCCATTTTAAATTCAGGTTGTAACACAACAAAATGTGGAAAAAGTAAAGGGGTGTGAATACTTTTTGATGACACTGTAACTCCACTCTCTTGATAGTATGGTTCTCGTTTGGTTCCATTTTGCCTTTTGTTTGTGTCAACAAATGACGGTGGACACTAGTTGGTAGAGTAATGTGACCTATCAAAATGTTAATGGCTTATTCAAAGTGATACATTGTGGAGAGTAGATCCTGAACTATTTCAAAACAGATGTAAACAATATACAATGCATTCACCTGGTTTCCATCCAGAGGGTAGATCTAGGGAACAGAGATAGTATGTCTAAGGGTGTTTCACAAAGATGCAGCTTCCTTTCTTCCCACGATCTTGCTCCCTCTCTCCTCCTTGGATTTCTCCTCCCACGGCTGTCCTGGAATGTGGCGGTGCCACAGTAAACTGAGCTGACGGACCAGTTCACTCTCTACTCTGGCAGGGGTGCAGGACAATGCCTGAGCCCATCTCTTCCTCGGGGCTGACCAATCAAAAATGTGGAATTTGGAATGAAAACACCTCTCATCTAACCTCACTGGCTGCCTCGGGAGCAGTAATATAACCCCCCACTTTTTGGCTCTTTTGTGGACGGCTAGTGGCTATAAAGAGATACTGTATGTGTGAAGGAGCAGAGATTGCGTTCCTAATTTGTTGCAATTTAATCTCTCGCTTCCCCTTGAGTTGATCCATTGATTTTAAGAAGGGCTCAGTTGGTAGACCATGGCGCTTGCAACGCCAGGGTTGTGGGTTCGATTCCCACGGGGGGCCAGTATGAAAATGTATGCACTCACTAACTGTAAGTTGCTCTGGATAAGAGCGTCTGCTAAATGACTAAAATGTTTGTAAAGCTGGAATTGCTCTAAAATTATTTTGTACGTCTATTCTACCGGAGGTCGGTACAATGCCTCAATACAATGCATCAACCAACATGAATCGAGGTACCTGCGGTTTTAGACTAGACATGCCAAAGATAAGTGTTTCCCCTATATGCATTTAGCAGCGGTGCACATCCACTGCTAAATCGTGGCCGCCACTGCAAAACATTTTTACAAACTAAAATACATGTTTTTTTAGTTTTAGTTTTAATAATAATTTTCGGGATGGTAAAACGTTTTCTGTGTAAACTTTAATGACTAAAACCAGATATAAAGTATGTAGAAAATATAATAGAGCAATATAGTTTTTACAAGAACATATTGGAGAACTTACAATCGCCTAAATAAAAACTAGACAGGGATAATCTAAAGTTCTAAAAATGGCATGGCATGGGGTCCCCATTGATTTTGTTATAATGTTTGAGTGTCTCAGATAGCATAAGCCATGGCAAAATGTGGAAAATTGCTGAAAATTAGCTTTGAAACAGACATTTTTATCTCAGCCCCAAGTGTAGAATTGCAAGAAACTAGCATTAAAACTGTTAAATGTTCTCTCTGCCCCATGGCAAAATGTGTAGAATTGCAGATAATTAGCTTTAAAACAGCAAAAATTGTCTCTGTGGCCAAGAGGAAGTCCTCTAAAAGAATGCTGTTAATTGACTACAGCTCAGCGTTCAACACCATAGTGCCCTCCAAGCTCATCACTAAACTATGGACCCTGGGATTAAACACCTCCCTCTGCAACTGGATCCTGGACTTCCTGACGGGCCGCCCCCAGATGGTGAGGGTAGGCAACAACACATCTGCCACGCTGATCCTTAACATGGGGCCCCTCAGGGGTGCGTGCTGTGTCCCCTCCTGTATGGCAACTGCTTGGTATCCGACCATAAGGCGCTACAGAGGGTAGTGTGTATGGCCCAGTACATCACTGGGGCCGAGCTCCCTGCCATCCAGGACCTCTATACCAGGCGGTGTAAGAGGAAGGCCCTAAAAATGGTCAAAGACTCCAGCCACCGAAGTCATAGATTGTTCTCTCTGCTACTGCACAGCAAGCAGTAACGATGCACCAAGTCTGGAACCAACAGGACCCTGAACAGCTTCTACCCCCAAACCATAAGACTGCTAAATAGTTAACCAAATAGCTACCCGGACTATCTGCATTGACCCTTTTTGCACTAACGCTTTTGACTCATCACATACGCTGCTGCTACTGTTTATTATCTATCCTGTTGCCTAGTCACTTTATCCCTACTTATATGTACATATCTACCTCAATTACCTCGTACCCCTGCACATCGACGCGGTACTGGTACCCCGTGTATATAGCCAAGTCATCATTACTCATTGTGTATTTTTTCCTTGTGTTATTATTTGTATACATTTTTTTTCTCTCTCTCTGCATTGTTGGGAAGGGCCCGTAAGTAAGCATTTCACTCATAGCATACACCTGTTGTTTTTACAAAGCATGTGACAAATAACATTTGATTGGATTTGAATTATATCTTGAAGAGGAAAAAATTATTTTATTTCCACTATACATCAGCGCAGGGACCAGTCACTTCCCACAGCTGTTGATACTTTGTATATTTAGTCCACCTGCAGTGTTTCAGAGGGCTGCTGTATCAGTGACAGTGTTACTGACCATGTGGTGTTGTGTTTTCTAGGTGAATGGCATCAGCCTAGCCTCTATCCCACACGGCTGGGCCATCTCCATGCTGCGGCGGCCATGTCCCTTGCTCAGACTCATCGTCACGCAGGAGAAGGGCTTCAACCCCCGTCACCCACAACGCCCTGGTCTCGAGCACCACCCGCCCCCCTCCCCCATCACACCCACCACCTCCCCTCCCTCTCACAGTCCCCACAGCACTGCCCACAGCCAGGGCACGGTGATCCAGGTGACGCTGGTGAAGAGGGACCGCTCGGACCCGCTAGGTATCAAACTGATCCGCAAGTCGGACGAGACAGGGATCTTCATTCTGGACCTGCTGGCGGGGGGGCTGGCGGCCAAGGACGGGAAACTATGCAATAATGACAAGGTGCTGGCCATCAACGGGCAAGACCTGAGACACGGCACCCCAGAGAGCGCTGCACAGATCATACAGGTATGTCTTATGTTGACAAGTTACAGCACGGCTATTTGATGGAGACCAAAGAATGGAAATAGGATTCATTATAATCCCTTAAGGAAACATTGACTTTCATGTTAGCAGAGGTTCCCAGGATTGATTTGCTGGCTGTGTAATGAATGTGAGGCCTGATCTATATGTGTATATAATGTGTGTGTCTGCAGGCCAGTGAGGTGCGGGTGAACTTTGTGGTGATGAGGCAGCCGCAGCCCCAGGAGGAGGGGGGCAGCGGGGGAGAGGGGCAGGGCCGAGTGGCCAGGAGGGCTCCAGAACCCCAGTACTTCAGACGCCCCTCCACCTACATGAAGGTAAACAGTCTCCTCCCCCGATGTTTAGAACTTACAAATCACTGTACTACAAACTGCTGTATATCTCGGTTAGTATTGTGTATGCTAGTGTCAGTTAGTGTGTACACACATGATCCTAAGAGCCTGTCATGTTTACATAATGTAAAGGTAATCATGGCACCACAGTCACATCCCAGCCCTCTGTCACCAGTCCAGACTACCTAGCACTTCCACAGAAGCCCTCCTCACTCAGACAGAGGTGAAAGGGGCCTTGGGAGCAGACAGACGCCTGTGTCCCTGGTCCAGAGATGAAAGCCCTTCTCTGGGGCCTGCTCACTCCAGATCAAAAGGCCCAGGGTGCTGCCTCACTCTGCCGCTGTGGGGCCACTACCACGTTTTGTTTGTTTGTTGCTTTGGGTGGCAGAGGATCAAAGCTGTTGACAGTTAGCTTTCACCTGCAGAGCCCAGGCTTTGAGTGTTGTTGGGGGGGACGGTTCCCTGCTGGGGGGAGGAAGAGGGAGGGCTCTCCTCCTCCCCTCCCCTCCTCCCCTCCCCCAGTCCCCTCTGAAGGTTTACAGACTCCAGAGAGAGCGAGAGAGAGAGAAACAAGGAAGCTGGCAGGAGCCGTGGATTTTGACACCTGTGCTCCGCTACGAGAGCCAATTGTCGATCCTTGCACATTACCTCTGGGTTTGAGTCCGCAGCTGCATCTGAAATGCTGCCTCACATTGGTTTGGACAAGCGGTTTCACGAGGAATCAATTAAGTCAAAAGACCCATCTCACTTGTAGAAAATGGAGAGGGGAAGATGATGGGCGGCACAGCCCAGAAGGGATGCAGAGTCAGGAAAATTGTGCACGTTTTCTTTGACGCCAGTCTTCTCTGTTGGCCAGAAATAATTATTATGAAGTAGTATTGATCTTAAGAACAGGAAGTCAATCTGAATGGACTACTGTATGCACCTCATGAATGTAAAGCAAATGAAGGGTTCTTCCTGTTGTTTCCCAGGATCCTCCAGGGGGCTTCTCCAGCCAGGAGAAGACGGTGAGTCTGAAGAAGGAACCGAGGCTCTCCCTGGGTATCACCATCGCTGGTGGGAGGGACTGCCGCAGCCGCCTGCCCATCTACATCACCAGTGTCCAGCCTGTCGGCTGCCTGCACCGAGACGGCACTATCAAAACGGGTACACCTGTGATCTATGCTTTCCTACAACCACATGACAGTTTTCATTCCATACCTTGACCCCATGTAGCATGGCTCATGTTCAGATTTAAATGCCTACGGGAATAATTCTGTTAGTGATGAGGTAGACAATATGCATACCTCTTGCACATTTAATCGGAAGACCTTTTGATGTAAGGTCAGCTTTGCATGCAGAGGCTACATCTCTTGACATGGTTCTGGTTTCGGTTGCCTAGGGGATGTCCTGATGAGCATCAACGGCGTGGATCTGACCCAGCTGACCTACAATGAGGCGGTGTCGGTGCTGAAGGCCCAGACGGCCCACGCCCAGGTAGTCCTCAGGGTCATCCAGACCATCTCAGAGGAGCCCGAGGGGGAGGGGGAGGCCGCCAAAGAGGAAATGGAGTCTGTGGAGAACCTAAGGGAGGATGATGTCAACTGGGCCCCGCTGTGGACCCACTGGCTGGGTCTGCCAAGGTAAACACATTCTAATCATTGGTTTGGAAAATAACTCACCTCAACTTTGCATGATCTCAACTTTGCATGCCTTCAGTTCACATCCATCTGTGTCATAATGAGTGATAATGTTCTGTACAGAGTGAAGAAAAGTACCTTATCAATTGTTTCAGGTGGCCATTTAAAACATGGAAGTCTTAATTTCGTGCTTATGAAATAAAAGTACCTTATCAATTGTTTCAGGTGGCCATTTAAAACATGGAAGTCTTAATTTCGTGTTTATGAAATAAAAGTACCCAATCAATTGTTTCAGGTGGCCATTTAAAACATGGAAGTCTTAATTTCGTGCTTATGAAATAAAAGTACCCTATCAATTGTTTCAGGTGGCCATTTAAAACATGGAAGTCTTAATTTTGTGCTTATGAAATAAAAGTACCCTATCAATTGTTTCAGGTGGCCATTTAAAACATGGAAGTCTTAATTTTGTGCTTATGAAATCACCCTGACACTTTTGAGGATCTAATTTGTCCATTTCCTCTCCTCCTCCTCCTCCTTACAGTCACATGCACTGGTGCCGTAACATCGTGTTGCTGAAGACCAATCAGGAGAGCTGGGGCTTCAGCATTGTGGGTGGCTATGAAGAAAGCCACGGACAGCAGCCCTTCTTCATCAAGACCATCGTGCCTGGTACACCCGCCCACTTCGACGGACGCCTCAAGTGAGTTGCTTCACATGGACGATGCTAGTTTCTAATAATAAACCTGAGTGAAAAAATAAGAGTCGTTACTATCTGTGTGGGTGAAATGGAAGAGAGGTGAAGGGTAGTGTAGGAGTAGTAAGGAGGGGGGTTATGTTTCTGTAAGCCTGCAATGTTATTTTATAAGGTATGGTATGTACTCCCTTTCAGGTTGAGGTCAATTCCAATTCAATTCCAGTCAATTCAGAAAGTAAACCAAATTTTCCTCATTTAAAGCTGCAATATGTAACGTTTTGGGCGATCCAACCAAATCAACATAGAAATGTAGTTATAGATCTGTTATTCGCATTGAAAGCAAGTCTAAGACACTGTAGCTCTGTTCTATATGCTTCCCGTTCTTAAGTTGCGTTTTTGCTTCTTTTACCTTCGGTTATGTACACCAGCTTCAAACAGCTGAAAATACCATCTTTTTTTATTGAAAATATATTGCACAGCAGTTTAGATGGTACAATGATTGCTTGTTTTGTCACATAAACTGAAATTAGGCGAACTATTACAATTTTTGCAACCAGGAAATGGCAGAGCGATTCTGCATATTGCACATTTAAAAGCACACGTCAATCTAAGTAACATAATACAAAAATCCCCACCACAATCCCTCTGTTTAAGCTAGAGATATGTGTTTTTGCATGGGCTGCGTCTCAATCCACCGTATCCGCCTGTCTGCATTGTGCACCTGTACAGCGGTGTTTGTCAGACCATGAGATATCCAAAAAATCGGTCTTCTCACGAAAACGTCTGTAGCGTCCGAACGGAATGGCCTAGAGGTTAAAAGCATTGAAGGGAGTTGGAATTTCAGTATACTTCCTGAATTGAAATGGAATTGACCCCAACCCTTCTCCTTTTTGTGCAGGCCTGCCTCTCCAAGGACAGGATTTAACAGAAATACCTGCTTTCACCATTAATTAAACTGCAGAGATGGAGCCAGCCTGGTATCCAGTGCACATAAGATGTGTGATTCTCCTGTAGAAGTCCATTGTACTGTATTTAGACCTTACTGCACAGCTGTTAGGAGACTGATTAGGGTGACGGGTAGGTCATTGTGTTACATGTATTGTGCCCATCTCTGCCCCATGTTTACTGACTGTCCCGTCCTCTGTGTTGTCTCCAGGTGTGGTGATGAGATTGTAGCTGTGAACGGAGCCACCACGGTGGGCATGAACAACTCGTCCCTCATACCCATGCTCAAGCTGCAGAAGAATAAAGTTACACTGACTGTGGTGTCCTGGCCGGGGAGCCTGGTGTAGATACACACACACACACACCCTGCCCTGCTCAGCTCATGTCTCCACTGAGTCTCTTGTCATCTCTGCACACAACACCCTAGAATCTCATTGGTGACATTCTTGGAAGGTTTGTTGTATTGTTATTTTAACTAGATCTCTTCTGATGTGGATTGTAATATAGATTGTCAATTTGCACATTGCCCTAGCTGACTAGTGTGACTGAATAACACATTTCAGTTGGTTCACTGCTTTGATTATTGTTGTTGTTACTCAAAAGGGCAGGTGATTGTGAACAAATCGGGCTAATCAGGGTGGAAGATGAATTGACAATCAGTTAACTATATTTCAAGGTAAACTGGAAGCATCTTTACCGTTTTGGAATTATTGTTTTTACCCATTTGTTAATGATGATTTGGAAAAATGCTACTGGCCTATTTGCATTTTCCATAACTGGGATATATTTGTAGATCTCAAATTTCATGTGAAAAGGGCCTATTTTAGGCTATGAAATATATCCTTATAATTTCACAGTTAATGAAGAAAATGGATTTACTATACCAAATTGATTAGGAAAGGGTGACCGTTGACTATGTAGAAAGATGCCAGTCACATGTACCCATCCTCTCCAACACCTTTACCTTTTATTTTTGTACTATTTAGATTTTAACAGATACTGTTGTTTTATCCATATATAAGGACATTCTAGTGGCTTCTGGGTTTTATGAATGATTTAGTTCCTAACTGTACTGTAGTCATCTCTTCAATTTCTGTGCAATGCCTCATACCAAATGTCTTTGATTAATGTGGGTGCCTTGTACATGTTAAAGGACAGATCAAAGTTCAAACACTTGCCTTAATTACCACAACCAAAAATTGTTCTTTGTTCTTTAAGCTCCCACCTCTAATTGTCTTACCAATGAGAAAGTGGAGGGGGGATCTGTTCAATGTTATCCAGCACATTGTAGTTCTAATGTTCACAGGAAGAGCCAGGAGGAGACCAGAGCTGCTGGCCTTAGTTGGAGCTTTAGATTAACTTCTACTGTTCTTTTCGGGGTGTCATAAAAACACTAGAGGCCTCTCTCATTGAATCCTGAGAATGTGATATGAAACTATACAGAGGGCTCCTATTTCAGTTAAGGGAAATATAGGCATTATATATTGTGTAATGGATCATCCCCAGTTTCGTAATGTTCTAAAACCTCAATAATATATTTGTGTTCTGTGTCTTTTTGTATTTTATGCATCATATTTACAAAGCACTTACAGCATCCCAGAAGAGCTTAACAATAACAGTATGGGATTGAATATGTTTTCAAGTCCAGCACTTAGAAAAACAAGTATATTCCTGCATGGCCATTCCTCCACAGGCCTGTTGTGCTATCCTCTCAATGGGACTTGCTTTACTATTGGTACCCTGGCCTCTGGCTGTACTGTGGCTGGGGGGGATATCAGTCATCTGGAGTGGCATGATGGGTAAGTGGGCCAGGCGTGTTGCCACAGGAGAACTTTAGGAAGAATGTAAATCAGGACAATGGAGTCGCAGAGCAAGCAGCACTGGACAGAGGACATTGGCTTTAAATCATCCCTGGCTCTCCAGCAAGGGTCAAGGCCTCAATTTCAGCTCAGTGAAAAATATAAGGAATGAAATGGTTGGTTAGAAACTGTTATATTAGTATCGTTATTGATCAATGAAAAATGTCTACTTGTTGCCTCTTGTTTTGTATCATTACTGCAACGTGGTAATGAAAACATTAGGAGTTATGGGTGTTTGCTGCAGAGGATGTTGAGAAAAAGCTGTTGTGCTAGAATACTGAGACACCGGCAGAAACAGTTATTCCCTTAGTTCTTGAATTGCGATGGCATTTGCGTCCCTAGCCCTTGATCATGACTTATTTCCATTACATTACACATAAGAGTCATTGGACTAAGGTGTATTCTGTAGGAGGGAGTTGTTAAAAAGCCCCGACACTCATTCTGAACATCTGAACATTAACACGCATCGCTTGTGGTACGGTTTTGAAAGCATAAGAACAATTTCATATCAGCATTAAATAAGTAAATTAAACAAAAGGTTCAATTGATACACACCTTTTATAGGGTTAGTGTCAAAACACGGCCATATCTCCATGTTACAGTATTTGTTTACCGAAGACAGAGGGACCACGTGCTAATTAGCTATCTAGCGTGCTCTGAACACCTGTGTGTAATCGAGTCACATTTAGATTTAGTTTTGGCTGCCAAAGCCCGTCTACCTCTGAATATAACCAATAAGGTCTTTGGACCTTGAGGAGTAACGCTAGGCTCCTTAAGAGTACATCTTGGGCTATTGCGTCCTTCGTCTTTTCAACCATGAAAAACACTTTAAAATGACAAAAACGTATATTTATATAAGTTTGATTATATTGAACTGTTTTTCAATGATAAAACATAATGCAAGTATTTAATATATTCTATAGATCAATAAAAACAGAAGGCTATTAATTCTAATATGTATGTCCTTCAGTGTTATGTCATTGGTGTTAGCGCCTTGAAAGTCACTCATTACAAGGACCTTGAGCATTCCCTCCAGTGGCAAACTGTAATCGGGGGAGGGGTCTATAAAAACAATTATTAGCTAATCACACCCTTTCAGTATGTCATACATTTGAGGACTCTAAATCCAGTGTCACTTGGTGTTAGTCAATTTAAATGAAGGGAAATGACATTGTGTGCTAAATTATTAATCATATCACTTTAGTAAATTATTTTTAAAGGGTTAATTACCTTAGATTTGAGCATCTGTGGCCTCCATTTAAGAACATCCTTAATCACCTAAAATGTATAATTGGTGTTACTACTCCTACTGGTGGTACAATGTTATTATAATGGTAAAAATTAATTAAAGTCATTAAGCTGGCCTATTAGTTGATTTAGAATGGTTAGATTTCCCAAATACATTTAAATAAAAAAAAGCATTTCCAAATGCCAACGCAACTCAAGAACGACCCAAAACCTAAAATGCAATCGTTTGAGTTTAGGCCATCATGCTTGGTTAGATGATGTCGCTGGACCATAGCAGAATACATCTATTTGCCCACAAGTAATGTGATACATTTGTTACATAATGATGTGATTGCAAGTACACTCAATTAACTTCAACACTCAATATGTGATACTTTCAAAGCATTGAAATTATGTTTGAGGGGGAATATTGGCCCTTGCTTCTTCTTCTCATACTGCGATCAGGAAATTTGGAAATGTAGCTTTAAAGGTCAGATTTTATTCAAAAAGACAATTTAGCAGAGACATGGCATGAATACAAAATGGTTAGACCTGCTGTACACTACTACACACTCATAGCTCATCTCCTCTCATGGTGTGTCAGTCTGCCCTCTGGAGGACGGAGGAAGAGACCCAGCCACCCATCTCCACCTCTCTGCATTGTCACAAAATGTCTAAACTAAATCCCCCCAATTGATTGTATATGATCTCTGATGGTAATATTAGGCTTTTGGAAAGGGCACTACAAGTCACACAACCCAAAGTGTGGTACTCCATTAGATTGGAGGGGTGCTTGACACATTAGGTGTAGTGAAGTGAAGAAAGGCAACCTCTCTTGATCCACTACCCCTCAAACTCAACTCTGGACCTCGAAGCCAGTTCCACTGCATTTTTTCATTGTTCTCCTGTAATTAGGGACTAATTTAGACCTGGGACACCAGGTGTGTGCAATTAATTGTCAGGTAGAACAGAAAACCAGCAGGCTCCGGACCTCGTAGTGTAAGAGTTTAGTACCCCTACTCTAGACCTTCTTTCCTCATCCCAACTCCAACGGGACAATGTGAGCAATAAATCCAAGAACAAAGGGGTCTATAAAACAACCCTCTACTCATTACAATGAAGCCCACAACTCCAGTGTATGTATGGGGGTTGTGATATAGTAACCTATTTGATTTTGGCCACAAACTCAGGGGCCACAGTTCCATGTCGTGAAAGTGCTAGCTATTTATGGTAATAGTATTCCAGAGTTTTACAAATGTGTCAAGTAATTACAGGCCATCTTGTTAAGTTAACGATTCAACACCTTGTTAAACATGACAAATAGCCAGGTATCAGTAGCAGGCTCTGGCCAAAGACATTACCACGTCAATTAAAATGACCTGTATAACTTAGATGATACTGAGTAATTTACCATATGGCAGTAAGGTAAGCATGTCAACAGTTAATGTCAGCTTGTGGTTTTCAGTTGCACAGATGGACAAACTTAAAGACTCAAAGATTCTAAATCAACCATTTATTTGAGCTTTCCATAGGGATTGAGTTGTCATGACAAACATTTACAAGTACTCTGTAACAGGGCCAATACTGGGAGGAGGGTCAGGGCTCTCCACAATTCGAGTGAGCAGATGTCAGTCTTCACAACCACACCACTTCTCTGACTGCAGTTCATCTACCATTCCAGAGGCACTATAATGCAGCAAAACTCTCAGCTACAAGTGAAGGAGACAACTAACTCTGGACAAAATGAATAACAAAGGAAACATTTATCTCAATATGTCATGTACTGTAGGCTGTACGTGGTTTTTAACAACTAACACAAAGACAAAACATCGTATAGGAAAATACAAAACTAGAAAATGAACACAAAGACAAAGTTGCAATAAAAAGTTTGACAAAAAACAAAAGAGACATGGAGGTGCCAAGTTGGAGTCTGTTTCCAACAGTACATCATAAAGACAAGTAGCCATCTCACGTTGAAATGGATGACACTTTTGTTTTTGTTTTTTACTTCTCCTTCTTAGTTGGCAAAATCACACAAATAACATGCATCACTAGTGTCATTGTAAAATTATTAAAAACCTCAGTTTGACCATCCTCTGAAATCCTGACATTGATGAGCTCAAGTGCAATTTTCAATCCTAACTCTGGCATCACATACATTGTAAATTATATGGCTTACTAGGTAAACAGGTCCATATAAACTGGAAAGAGACATCTTTCATAAACAAAACTATGGTGCAGCATTATCTTGGCAAAACAAATCAAAGATCTAATCAACAATGTAAACAACAGCATACCACTGTAGGCCTACAGTTTATTATAACATATTTACAGGTTCGTTTTTTTAAGTTCCCCTGTACAGAGGGTCATTTCCGAAATGAATAAAAAAAACATGATGCTGACTTAGATCGTATGTTTGGCAAATTCAAGCATCCCATCTACTTTTTGTTACAAAGACAAATTGATTTGAGGAAAGTAACCCCAATAACCAGCATTTGAACTTCCTGAGCTACAAAATGCTTGTCTCCTCCTGTCTTATATATAAAATGGTTTGTGGGCCGCATTCGCTCTTCACCGAGGTCGGGATGGTCGCACTTAAAATGTATTATATTTTCTTGCCGTCAAAATCTGCAAAAAATAGTTTCAATACTCTCTGACTGTCTAGCTTTCGTTTCGATGACTGTTAGAAAGCTGGACAGAGTGAAGAGACTATAAATGTAGGTCCATTATCATTTCTATAGTTTCGATTTGTTTTTCCTCATTTCAAATGTCCCAAAAATGATAATTCCAACAATGTATTTTTTTTACCACCCGCGGGCCGGATTGAATGGGCTCCGGCCCGCGGGTCGTATGTTTGACACCCCTGCTCTAGGAGCTGTCACATTTTTTTCCAAAGCTATAATGATATGATACATGGGCTCAATTGATGATGGCTCTTAGGGCTAAATGCACTTTTCAACAGTGTTATTTTTTCAATCACTAGTTGTCATATACGTAACAAAAACAAAGTATTAGTGTGCAACAAAGGGAGCATTTTTTTTACTTCGTCAGGAAATGTGCAAAATCTGCTCTAAAGCAAAGTGACAGTGTTGCAATTTCTAATGTACAAGGTAGTGGGAGATGTAAGGGACATCTCGAGACACCGGTGCAGACCCTCATTCCAACATTTATACAAGGCACTAAGGATAGGAGTCAAGGGCCACACTGCAGGTCTCCCAACAGCCTCCTCAGCTCAGTCCGGTCGGAATATAGGATATTTGGGTAAGAATTCTATAAGAATTACCTGTGGAGAGAGAAGTTATTTTATTTCATTTTACACTTTTCTTTCAGCATTGAATATTTCCAGTAGGCACTGTTCTATGGCTTCATGCCCATATATTTAGGCTCTGTTGTGATTTGAGTTTGTAACACTCAATAAATTGGCAAGAATCATATTCTGTTTTAGGGGAGCATGAATGCGTTATACTTACGTATTCCATCATATTGCTACTTTCACATTTCCTTTTGCTGAGTTTCCAGTGCAGGCCCAGCTAAAGAGAAGAGGTGAAAGTGAGGACAGACATAGCACCGCACACACACGCACAGACACCCACATCCCGTCTGGTTAGGAAATCTGAGTGTGAGGGGAATTTAGGAACGCTTCAAACCATGTCTGGTTGGGGTCAGGTAGTGGCCAGACACCCTGAAGAGCTTCCATTATTATTCTCAGTTACTAGCTGTCACTCATTGTTCCCAGACAAAACTAAATTAACATGGCTTTTACTGCTGACCTTTAGGTCTGGTCAGCCCCTGTCCACTAGATCACAGATCAGACAAAAATAGCTTTGAGGTAAATTCGTTTTTAAGGGTTAAAGTTTACATAATGAGTTAAAGACCATTATCCATCAGAAACCTGCTACTTTAACATCGCTCAACCCTTCACAACTGACATAACTTGGTCTTTCAGACAGGTTCTAATATGCAATTTGTTCTTACCTTGTGATATAATTGGTTGTTTTCCCATTCTAACAACTTCTGAATAGATATTCTCGCCTGTTGGGAAAAGAGCACATATGCACATGCAATATTCAAATATTTTCTAGTAATGACCTCGACTTCACACTCTTTTACAAATGACAACCGCAACCTCAGTATTATGACAAAGATCCATTCGTGGACTGAACTCCTACTTTTACCAGCTTGCAATTTCCACTTTGTTGTCAATAACACTGGGTTGGGGCACCACCTTTCAGTGTTGTACCCTTCAGCTGGACTGGCCTCCAGTGGTGCAATGTATCATTTTTATACACAGACCCTAATTGCACACAGGTTCCCCGCTTAAGACCAATACGGTTGATTGCTAAACTAGTCCATGAGTAATGAGTGGACGTGCTGATTTAGGTAGAGTGGGACTGTGCAGCACACATCACGCGAGAGCTGACTGAGACTTACTCTCTTGTTGAGGCATATAACGGGCCACAGACTGAAGCCCACCGTACAGCAACAGCACAGGCAGCCGCAAAGAAGCCACTTCACATTGACAGGCAACGTCTTCTTCAAGCAAGCGTTCACTCTGCTGATGCTGGTTTTAAACTCCTCTGGAGCCACCTGGAAAATAAGGGGGAGAAGGGAGGAAGAAATGGACAGGAAGTCAGAGAGAGGAAAGAATGTGGTTGTAATTTATATAGCTTTTACTTTATTATTGGTAATTCTCTCTCTGTGACAAATCAGATTCTTAATTATTATCAAACATTTTGCGCTTAAAATAGTTTTTCATCTGCAGCAGTAAGCAAAAAAAAACATCTGAAAGGGAAAGTATGGGAACTGCAACCATTCCCTTGCTCTGGTCTAGTGTACTGACTGAAGTGAAAAATGGCACCAATTGTTTAAAGAAAAACCTGTACTGTAGTCAGTAGAATCAAAGAGGCTTAGAAAACAAACAGGTGGCCTAGATATTTGGAGATGCTTTCCAGAGATCAGATGAGATCTCTCACTAGTGCGGCTGTAACTTGCTAACCAAGCTCTTGTCTATTCACGGCAGAGAGGGACTAAAGGGAGAGATAAGCTCAGTGCCTGTGGCAGTGGCCGTCCAAACAACATGAATGGATGCTCATTCCTCTCTGGGTCTGTACGCCATAAAACCGGGGTCGTAATATTTTATGACAGGATGCAAAGGTCTCTTTGCAAACAGCAAAAGACCTTAGAATAAGGGCCTGCTGATCTGCACCCTTCAATCATCATAATTGTGACCTCTTCCATCACATCACAATACTGGAGGGACTTTTTATTGCCCTGCACTTCCCTCGGCCTGCTCTTACCCCTTCAGCCTTTTTGTGTTGCAGCGTCCGACCCAGGAAGCTGCCCTTTCTTGTGTATGGCACAGTCTTTATTCCATTATTGTATCACCTGGAGCTGTGTCCTCCCAAACACTGGGCCCCTGACCAACTGGGCTCCAAAGACAGCTTACTCATTGACAGAGCTTCACTTCAGCTTTGGACGCACTGTGGTGTGTTGCTTGAAATGCATCAGCATCAGATAGAAACCACTCAAGAGACTTGAAAGAGGTAATTCAGGGATGGTCTGATTTGTCAAAGGGCAAATAGAACAATAGAGCCACCATAATAGCTTAAATTGCTTGATTCACACACCAGTTTAAATCAGTTGGAAAGCCTAGCACAAGACATTGCTTTGGTAAAGTGCATAAGAAGATACTAATGAATTGGGCTACTGTACCTTTCCCGTGAGAACTGAGGGAAACTCAGTGTCAAATTTGTTGCTCAATCCAAACCTGTCAAAAAGAAAAATACAAATGGTAAATTAATGAAAAACGTTCCATTGAACATGTATAAAGTACTTCACCATGACTGTGGGCTGTCATAAGGGAAACCTAGCAATGTTTTTTTATGGGGATGGAATTAGACACTTTGTACCCTCAACAAATAAATACCTATAAAAATGTAGACCTTATGCCTAACACTTTACAATGTCTACAGACAGCAGAAATAAACAAATGAATGTCCTGAATAACCTGTCATTTGTTTCATTATGTGAATAGCTTCCCCTGTCGAGACAATTCAATTGGATGACAAGGATACATCATATGAATAATGCAGTTGTGGACACTAGAGAAAGTATATTTAACTATTATTATGTCATCATTTGGAAAGGTAATAGGTGTTGTGTCCATTGCTGGTAAGCAGAGAACTATAAACCAGTAAACAGACTGTTAGGCTACGGATGGTAGCTAGCAAGCTTGCTTGAAGTAATATGCTTGATTCATCACCACCATTTGAATAAGTCAGCTGCTGTCAAAATATTCACTACAGTAGCTAGCTATAGCTACTTATTGAATGTCATGCAATTAATGTTAGTTTGCTGGCTTGTCATTTTTGTTATAGCTGTAGCAGATGCCTTCTCATGTCAGGCTAGTTAGCAGGAAACCAGTGTTGCTAACGTTAGCTAGCTAGTAAACTATAAAGCAGGAATAGCAGGTACGCAATAGATAACCCTAGCCTCGTCAATGAAGGCAAAGGTAACAGTTTTGTCCTACGATAGGACCAGACAGCTAGCTGACCGTTATTGCCACTGCCTAGCAAGTAAGTTGTACTTCATATTTCATTGTTGTTAGCAGGCTAGCTAGCTAGCAAGCTAGTTTATGAGGCAGGACAACATAACGGATTATGATGACAGCGCTAACAGTAGCATTGAATTGCTTACACAGTGATGTGCCCGGCCCCTCGCATAATCACAGGTTCTGGGCAATATCTTACAAGGTGTTCTTCACTCACTACACGTTCATCTTCCTCGTCTAACTCATAGATCGTATCAAAGTCCGCCATGTTCGGTTGTAAGAGGCTCATGACATCAACAAGCTATGTTCATGGTGCTTTCAAGACAACTGGGAACTCGGGAAAAAAATCTAGGTAAAACATGAACCCAGAGATCTTCAGGTTGGAAAGTCGGAGCTCTATAAAGATGCCCGAGTTTCCGACTTGGAATTCAAAATTGATTGACCGTTCAAAACGATTTTTTCCAGTCAAAGCTAGTTTTTTTTCCCCGAGTTCCCAGTTGTCATGAAGGCACTGAAGTCAGAGATTTCTGACTTCCCAGTTCCTCGTTGTTGTGAACGCAGCATGCGCACAAACAGCCTCGGAAGCTCTCAGTTGGAGTGCTGTAAATCTGTGTGCAAAAGTGAGAGATATAATGTAATATCAGATAAAGTTATTATTTGGAAGAATACGATAAAATAGGCTTCCCTAGCTAATACATTACACAGCTATAACTGTAGGCTACACACTCAATTGTTTATAGTATTTCATGGAAATTGATTATTGCCCCTGTAACGTATAGATTTATCCTCTGATTGAGGGTTCATTTACCCATATTCGATGAAGGATTAGGGCCTACAAGTCATCATCCAAGTGTCATACAACAATAATCCACAATTAGTTTATGAAAATTCACATTTTGCATTTTGGCATAGGCTACAATGTCTCCAACACCTTCTTACCAATTTATAAAGGTTTTTGTGTTTTCTGAAGAAAAACCATAATGCCTAGAGAGTAGCCTGTAAAATACTGGATTTGTCTTTGTGGACGATTACATTTACCTCTGTCCAACAGGTTTGTTGAGGTTGTGCAGCACTTCTATACAGATCTCTTGCAAGTTTTTGGAATAGGCCTAGGCTATGCTATGAGGATGTTAATGTTTAATGACAGTCTTGGGTGACCTTTTTACAGGTTCATGATTGTAATCTATCCAATCTATGCAGCCCATTCCGGCCCGTAGACCAGCCCATCCCGGCCCGATTACGTTGAACCGACATGGAATAGACGTAGAATTGACGTCTGTGCCCAGTGGGTAGTCTATATTCCATCATAATGGCTCAAAGGTCAACATGAATTGAGAAGACAGTTTGACACACATCAACACATCAACAATCAAATATTGCGTTTGACACGTGCTGGGCTGACAGAATCCCATCCTAATAGTTTGAAAACGAAATAGAAGGTTGATAAACTGATCTAATGTTGTTTGTGGTTATAGGTATCAAATAATAAGAGCAATGAAGTGTGTTTGAAAACAGTATGCACACACAGTCTGGTTATTTTGCAAAAGTGAGCTATCCTTTTCCAGTCAATGAAATAAGGAGAAAAAGGTAACGTTAAAACACATTTTATTTACATTTTGAACATTGCCATCAAACAAACGTTCTACCCGTATCACTCTTAAAACCTGATTCACTTGTCCCTGTAGAAAAAAGTTACGGAAGTGTGCTTTGCGATCAAATTGGAGCAGAAAATGCATAGATTTTGTCAAGCCATTATAGAAGCTCCAAATGAATAATATCCCTTTTCCGTCCAGATAAACTTCAAATAAAATGTACCTGATTTTTTTTATTTATTTACAAACACTTATACACTTCATTACATATTCTACATAAAATTATATTTATATCTCAATAACTCAGACACAAATAAACAATTTAAGCATTACATGTCTGAAACATATGTTGATTTTTGTACGTTTTTTTATTTTTATTATTAGAACTATTCTATAAAAACAATATTTCAAGAGCCTCCAGCATTTCGTTGCAATTATAAATCATCTTGTTTCTCGAAATATCCTAATCCACAACATGTGCTTCAGGACGTTTGAATAATCCATTGGGATCCAAGTCTTGAGGAACTGTCCTTTCAGCGTGTTGGAGTGCTCAGTTATGTTGGATGGTCTAAATTCGATTCTACTGAGTGACAGTAGCTTGCTGTATGTTCCTAATAGATGGCATGGTGTTCCTTCCGGGGGGTGGGTAGAGAGAGCCGTGAATATCCGACGGACTGAGTGAAGTTGGTATCCGCAGAGGACTCACTGAACCGGGGTCACTGTGCACTGATCCTCCGCTGCAATCAGATCCCATTTTCTTTTTGATTAATTTCCTCTCCTTGGCTCTGCGATTTTGAAACCAGATCTTCACCTGTAAATGTAAAATAAAAACTTGTCAAAATGGCTATTCGTTATCATTTGATTTGTCAAGTCTAGGGCCCTAATGCTCTATCAATTAATTGGTTTACCTGTCGTTCTGAAAGGCCAAGGTTCCCCGCAAGTTCTGACTTTCTTCTGATAGTGATGTAACGATTAAAATGGAATTCCTTCTCCAGTTCCAGTCTCTGGTGATCGGTGTAAACCACTCTGTATTTCTCCTTCGTTCTTGTTTTGCCTGAAATTGTGAGAAATTCAGAGAATTCAATAGGCTATGCTTCGTAGGCCTAATTTTAAAATATCCGTCACAATGAACAACGAATATGATGCAAAGCAACGATGCAATTTCATGGTATTCGAATGATTGATAAATACAGGGGGCAATAGGCTATTTAAACTCTAAAGTGAAATCTTGTTTTAAATTCCCCTTTAAATTAGTAATTTTGAGTATTTATAGCAAGTAATACTAGAGAGGTAGGATAATCAACAGGCTACTTATCAAAACGCATATTAAACTTGATGCTTCACTTATCTAATAACTCTCTAAATGTGTATGAAACGTCTTTAGGCTCTATCAACTGAAGTGGTGACTATCGTGTTAATCTAGATTGTGTTGCTTTGTTGGTAGCTATGCTAATCGAGCCACTGGTCTTCTTTTGATGTCACTTTTTGAACAAACTGCAGAACAAAGAGTCTCAGAGATATTAGCTAAACTCCATTGATGTGTTAAGAGGCAACACACGACACATAAAGGACTTACAAGGCAGACATTTCTCTAGCTCGGATCAGGTTGCTCTTGTTGATAAACCATAAACACGTCGGCACCTTTTATTAGGTAGAAAATAATATTAGTCGTTTTGAACAACATTAAAACATTTTGATATCCATAGTTATAGCCTAGGTCATGCTTGATAAGTTTTACAGGGCCAGAGAGAGCCTCCTAGAATTATTTTTTTTAAACACACGATAACACATTTGATAGGTTTGCCTAATAAGAAAAAATGGGGGGGGGGGGGGGGGGGGGGCTATAAACGAAATGTACGGGTTAATTGAGGCTTATAAATTACTGTGACTTAATTTATAAATATAGTCCACAGTGAACGAATTCTATTTTTTTTTTACACATTTCTAGACAATTAAGAAATGTTGTGGTTTATTGCCCAGTTATAAAGCTTTGTATATATTCGTCAAAGACCTTTATTTGCTGTGAAAAACGTCACCTTTTCCGGCAATATAACTGGAAGAATGGGAGCCAAGGAAGACACTTTGGTGCATATCAAAGTAAAACGAGGTGTTGAAAGGGGCCGCCACCTGAATATGACGGATAACCCTCAAAACCTGAGACAATGTAGCAGGAAAAGTAGACCTCGCATCTAGTCGACGGGAGTAGAGAAATTAGCATTACAAGTAGCGTCTGGCGCTCTTTCTTGACACGTTCATCGTTTCCTCCACAAGGCTATAGGCCTGTATCAGAAAATAACTAAGATGTTTTAATTTATATCATACTTTATCAGACCATTATCGCGATGGTAGACCTACAGTTGCATTGTCAATAATGAATTTGATACGTTCGATCTAGTTCCTATCCTTTTCCTATTTTCTCTTCTGTTTTGAGTCTGGTGCAATTTACAATTTAGTGCCTTGAAGTTGCATCTTACATGTTTCAAAATTAGCCTAACACCAAACTGAATTAACAATTTCCAAACATTTCACATGCTACTGTGTAATTTTGGTGACATCTAATTTAAAACATGATTAGATGATTCGTTTGAGACCACGAACAGTTACAGATAAAAGGAATGTCATGTCAGTGCTTCCTATTCGTTACGAATATCACCTCAAATTTACCCAAATGTACTCATTACGTATTATGCATAAAGTTATTCGCTTTTACAGTGAGATGTATCATTAAATTATGCAATTATTGTTTATATTGTATCAATTCTCTATATACTACCTGTTGCACAAGTTTATGAGCCAACACCAGCAGTTTTCACAGCACAATTACGCAAGAGAAAATACAACAATTCCGGCTCTTCTTAGGACAATATGAAGATGTAGTTTGGCATGAGTTGAGGCTGTGCTCATTGCACGAATGATTTTAACAGTGGCATGCATGTCGAGGCACAATATAGTTGCTTGTGACCTTTCTCACCGGTAGAAGATGATTGTACCGTTTTGCTCATCCACTGGTAAGAAGAATTGTGCCTTTCTCTATCCGGGGAAAGTTGAGCAACAGAAATATTATCTGGAGGTGGTTGCAATACTGCTGACCCTGGCGCGTGCATGGGATTGTATTCAGGTGAGCAATAGGAAACTTGTCCCGGCGAGGAGGTGTTCATGGGCGTAGGAATAGTGTTAGGAGGCCCCAGACTATAGGCGCCCCAGTCCTCCCTCGGTGCGACATAAGGAGCTCCCCAAGCCCCCGAAGACTGTGCGTGAGTATCCATGTTTGGCACATGATGGTATCCAGTAAAGTCGGAATATTGTGGCGTGGAAACAAAGTTCTGTGGTGGGATGTTGATGCCCGATCGTCTTACAGGTCCTTGGTGATACATGCTGCCTTCTTTATCCAAGAGGTATCCCACATACATGATTTGAAAAAAAAGTGAAAAAAGTGACTTTCAAGTCGACATAGTTGCCCTGCAACGTCTGTATATCTAAAAAAAACAATCCTTATGCTGTGGTTCTGTTGTGTGTAGTCCAATGGTGATCCCCAAAATGAAATGAGAACTAGTTCCTGACGTGATACTGTCTCACATGATGTGGCGCTGTTGACAAGGTGGTGGTGCTAAAGGTATATTATGGTCTTCCTTCCTGACGTCAGACGAGTCTTCAAACCCCAACGATTTGCATTCAAATGAAGAGTCAATAATGCTGCCAAACCCACTGTCCCCTAGCACATTTTTTTACGCATCACCCCAAAGAGCAAACCCTGCACTTCAACTCTGAAATATTGGCGGCATGCATCAAAATATAATTGCAAAATTGAACTGCAACTTCACCAACAAACAATATGCTTAAAATTAATATGCTCCTGATCACGTTAGGCCTTACACCTATCTCTTAGGCCTATGCGTAATTGAAGTGTGCTTGCAACATATTTTATATTTTCAGCATTAGTATTTATTTAAGCCTACTCTGAAGCTGCATACATTATTCCTTAGAAAGTAAGATGTGATAGCCTGGGCTTAATTTTAATACAGGGCTATTACTGTGCTATAATAAGCTATAATTGTAGGCTATTAATGATATAAAGTGCAATTGTGGATGTCAACTTCTTGATTGTGTTATTGTCATTTTGTTATGTGTCAGCGAATAATAAAAGACAGCATTAAACAGTTACAGCGCTGTCAGCGCGTGCACGAGATGGTCACACTCCTCTCCTTTCGTTGAATAATGTCTTTGGTAACTCAACGTCTATCACGCAACGTCTCCCATGTCCCCAGCCTCGTTTCACACCTTCAGAAGCCGATCATATTTGATAAAGCTATTAACTTACAAAGGAGGTGAAGCTAAGTATGATGAGACTTTCTCCTGTAGCAAGGCGAACTATTCACATTCCTTCTAGTTCGCACTTCAACACTTCAAGGTCGCACTTCACAGCTAATTCCGGTTTAAAGGAACATGAAGTATCACCTGACACCCGCTCAACGACAATGTGGTCTCGCGCCTGTGCGTGCCTCAGTATTTGGCATGATCTTGGTTGTTATCCATCCCTCTTTTGCATAAGAGATTCCATCATACATCTCAAATGAATTGCAATATCTACCATAAAACAAATCAACACAAATCGAATTACAATTGTCAAACGTAGGCCTAGTCCCAGGCCTACTAATAACACATGTACCTTGGCCTACTAGGCCTGCAAATATGTATATATTTTAAATAATGTATTGTTTTTATATTTGGTGGCTGATAAGTGTTTTCACAAGAGACAGTTGGAATCGGCTAGCATCAAATAACCCTGATGGAGATAAAGGTTGAATTGAATTGCATTTATTTGGGTAACAGACATATACAACAAAATATACAATGTGGACCCAGAGGATAGCACTTCAAAGTATTCATTAAAACACGTCTTGTTTCCAAAGTGGTCCTCGATGGTACAAAACAACAACACATATAATGATTAAAAGGCAAGACAAAATTACAAACAGCCACATTACATTCATTTATATTGACATCCTAAAAAGTGGCACATTTCCCTAACCTTATAAAAACAAGCTATTTATTGCATCATCCCTGCTGCCCTATCTTTGTCCTCAATTGTGCTTTTTTCTGTTCAAAGTATGCAAAGTGTGGAAACAAATAGAGATCTGTCCATTTATGTGTACTGCATTTAACAGGCACATTATTTCATATTTCAAAGTGAAGTATGGCATCTGAATCTCATTGACCATACACTAAACAGGCAAAAAATAACAATAAAAACAAAGTTAAGCTCTGACCATACATTGATACAGGTCAGGTGAATTGACAGACTGTAAGCAAGAAATTGCTTATTTCCTCAGGCCTGGGTGGAAGGATATTTTTGCTGAGATAATTGATGACCACTGCTCTCTTGTGGATGGATACATAACTCCCATCAGTGGCCAACCAGAGGTGAAATCCATCCCTAACAACTGTCATGTAGTCCCCTCAAGAGGGCACCATCTACCAGAGAAAGAGAAACTGTGCACCATGGAGTATGTTTGTGCACAAGACACTGATGCCTTCAGCAAAGGCACTTATCGAGAGCCATTTACAGTTCTGAAGTGCTTATACATTTACAGTTCTGAGTGTATATTACAAAGCAACGTTAATTGTTAAA
This sequence comes from Coregonus lavaretus, assembly GCF_964263955.1. Classification (NCBI taxonomy): domain Eukaryota; kingdom Metazoa; phylum Chordata; class Actinopteri; order Salmoniformes; family Salmonidae; genus Coregonus; species Coregonus lavaretus. Next base: position 22,452,738 of record NC_140016.1, on the reverse strand, counting down.
AGTAGGCCTATATGGTCTACAAGTTCTCCCAGAGCAGAATGGCAAAAATCTTATTAATTACATTAAATAATATAACATATTTTTTTCCCTACTGATACCAACTCATCAGCTGATATCCCTCTGTATGGACCTTGATAAGTGCATTCCATAGGTTTGTACAATGCGTAATCACAGGATGTGTTAGAGTTACGTCTACATTTTTGGGGCACTTTTATGTATGTTTTTATGTATGGAGTTTAGTTATAAATACATGTAAATAGAATCTTCATACAATGGTGATAATTACTGAACAGATAGATGTACAGTGTAGTTTGTGCTGCTCACTGTGACAACTGCTTGTCAGTGATTGCCCTCTGCTGGTGACAGAGTGAACCCCTCTTTATACATTAATTCCTCTCTCTCAGTAAACCCAAAATCATTATGGCTATTTAACATATATGGTAATGTCGTCTCAAAAGCCAACAATTCCATAGGTCCAATGAATCCATATCTCTCTCTCAATTCAACTGAATTTCAATTTCAATTCAATTTCAATTTAAGGGCTTTATTGGCATGGGAAACATATGTTTACATTGCCAAAGCAAGTGAAATAGATAATAAACAAAAGTGAAATAAACAATAAAAGATTAACAGTAAACATTACACTCACAAAAGTTCCAAAATAATATTATGTCTATATACAGTGTTATAATGATGTGCAAATAGTTAAAGTACAAAAAGGAAAATAAATACACATAAATATAGGTTGTATTTACAATGGTGTTTGTTCTTCACTAGTTGCCCTTTTCTCGTGGCAACAGGTCACAAATCTTGCTGCTGTGATTGCACACTGTGGTATTTCACCCAATAGATATGGGAGTTTATCCAAATTGGATTTGTTTTCGAATTCTTTGTGGGTCTGTGTAATCTGAGGGAAGTATGTGTCTCTAATATGGTCATACATTTGGCAGGAAGTTAAGAAGTGCAGCTCAGTTTCCACCTCATTTTGTGGGCAGTGTGCACATAGCCTGTCTTCTCTTGAGAGCCAGGTCTGCCTTCAGTGGCCTTTCTCAATAGCAAGGCTATGCTCACTGAGTCTTTGCATAGTCAAAGATTTCCTTAATTTTGGGTCAGTCACAGTGGTCAGGTATTCTGCCACTGTGTACTCTCTGTTTAGGGCCAAATAGCATTCTAGTTTGCTCAGTTTTTTTGTAAATTCTTTCCAATGTGTCAAGTAATTATCTTTTTGTTTTCTCATGATTTGGTTGGGTCTAATTGTGTTGCTGTCCTGGGGCTCTGTGGGGTCTGTTTGTGTTTGTGAACAGAGCCACGGGACTAGCTTGCTTAGGGGTCTCTTCTCCAGGTTCATCTCTCTGAAGGTGATGGCTTTGTTATGGAAGGTTTGGGAATCGCTTCCTTTTAGGTGGTTGTAGAATTTAACGGCTCTTTTCTGGATTTTGATAATTAGCGGGTATTGGCCTAATTCTGCTCTGCATGCATTATTTGATGTTTTACGTTGGACACGGAGGATATTTTTGCCTAATTCTGCATGCTGAGTCTCAATATGGTGTTTGTCCCATTTTGTGAATTCTTGGGTTGGTGAGCGGACCCCAGACCTCACAACCATGAAGGGCAATGGGTTCTATAACTGATTCAAGTATTTTTAGCCAGATCCTAATTGGTATGTAGAATTTTATGTTCATTTTGATGGCATAGAAGGCCCTTCTTGCCTTGTCTCTCAGATCGTTCACAGCTTTGTGGAAGTTACCTGTGGCACTGGTGTTTAGGCCGAGCTATGTATAGTTTTTTGTGTGCTCTAGGGCAACAGTGTCTAGATGGAATTTGTATTTGTAGTCCTGGCAACTGGACCTTTTTTGGAACACCATTATTTTGGTCTTACTGAGATTTACTGTCAGGGCCCAGGTCTGACAGAATCTGTGCAGAAGATCTAGGTGCTGCTGTAGGCCCTCCTTGGTTGGGGACAGAAGCACCATATCATCAGCAAACAGTAGACATTTGACTTCAGATTCTAGTAGGGTGAGGCCAGGTGCTGCAGACTGTTCTAGTGCCCTTTCCAATTCGTTGATATATACAGTTGAAGTCGGAAGTTTACATACACCTTAGCCAAATACAAACTCAGTTTTTGACAAATCTTGACATTTAATCCTAGTAAAAATTCCCTGTTTTAGGTCAGTTAGGATCACCACTTTATTTTAAGAATGTGAAATGTCAGAATAATAGTAGAGAGAATGATTTATTTCAGCTTTTATTTATTTCATCACATTCCCAGTAGGTCAGAAATGTACATACAATGAATTAGTCTTTGGTAGCATTGCCTTTAAATTGATTAACTTGGGTCAAACGTTTCGGGTAGCCTTCCACAAGCTTCCCACAATAAGTTGGGTAAATTTTGGCCCATTCCTCCTGACAGAGCTGGTGTAACTGAGTCAGGTTTGTAGGCCTCCTTGCTCGCACACGCTTTTTCAGTTCTGCCCACACATTTTCTATAGGATTAAGGTCAGGGCTTTGTGATGGCCACTCCAATACCTTGACTTTGTTGTCCTTAAGCCATTTTGCCACAACTTTGGAAGTATGCTTGGGGTCATTGTCCATTTGGAAGACCCATTTGCGACCCAGCTTTAACTTCCTGACTGATGTCTTGAGATGTCATTATGGCCAAACAGTTCTATTTTTGTTTAATCAGACCAGTGGACATTTCTCCAGAAAGTACGATCTTTGTCCCCATGTGCAGTTGCAAACCGTAGTCTGTCTTTTTTATGGCGGTTTTGGAGCAGTGGCTTCTTCCTTACTGAGCGGCCTTTCAGGTTATGTCGATATAGGACTACTTTTACTGTGGATATAGATACTTTTGTACCTGTGTCCTCCAGCATCTTCACAAGGTCCTGATGGAGTGCTGCATCAGATGACCTGGTCTCCACAATCCCTCGACCTCAACCCAATTGAGATGGTTTGGGATGAGTCGGACGGCAGAGTGAAGGAAAAGCAGCCAACAAGTGCTAAGCATATGTGGGAACTCCTTCAAGACTGTTGGAAAAGCATTCCAGGTGAAGCTGGTTGAGAGAATGCCAAGAGTGTGCAAAGCTGTCATCAAGGCAAAGGGTGGCTATTTGAAAAATCTCAAATATAAAATATATTTTGATTTGTTTAACACTTTTTTGGTTACTACATGATTCCATATGTGTTATTTCATAGTTTTGATGTCTTCCCTAGTATTCTACAATGTAGAAAATAGTAAAAATAAAGAAAAACCCTTGAATGAGTAGGTGTGTCCAAACTTTTGACTGGTACTGTATAGAAATTGCCAAGTAACTGAAGATCTCGTACAACGCTGTGTACTACTCCCTTCACAGAACTGCGCAAACTGGCTCTAACCAGAATAGAAAGAGGAGTGGGAGGCCCTGGTGCACAAATGAGCAAGAGGACAAATACATTAGAGTGTCTAGTTTGAGAAACAGACGCCTCACAGGTCCTCAACTGGCAGCTTCATTAAATAGTACCCGCAAAACACCAGTCTCAACGTCAACAGTGAAGAGGCGACTCCAGGATGCTGACCTTCTAGGCAGAGTTGCAAAGAAAATTACATTAGACTGACAATATAAAAGAAAAGATTAAGATGGGCAAAAGAACACAGACGCTGGACAGAGGAAGATTGGAAAAAAGTGTTATGGACAGACAAATCAAAGTTTGAGGTGTTCGGATCACAAAGAATAACATTTGTGAGACACAGACCAAATGAAAAGATGCTGGAAGAGTGCTTGAAGCCATCTGTCAAGCATGGTGGAGGCAATGTGATGGTGCTTTGGTGGTGGTAAAGTGGGATATTTGTACAGGGTAAAAGGGATCTTGAAGAAGGAAGGGTATCACTCCATTTTGCAACACCATGCCATAACCTGTGGACAGCGCTTGATTGGAACCAATTTCCTCCTACAACAGGACAATGACCCGAAGCACAGCTCCAAACAATGCAATAACTATTTAGGGAAGAAGCAGTCAGCTGGTATTCTGTCTATAATGGAGTAGCCAGCACAGTCACCGGATCTCAACCCTATTGAGCTGTTGTGGGAGCAGCTTGACCATATGGTACTTAAGAAGTGCCCATCAAGCCAATCCAACTTGTGGGAGGTGCTTCAGGAACCATGGGGTGAAATCTCTTCAGATTACCTCAACAAATTGACAACTAGAATGCCAAAATTCTGCAAGGCTGTAATTGCTGCAAATTTAGGATTCTTTGACGAAAGCAAAGTTTGAAGGACAAATTATTATTTCTATTAAAAATCATTATTTCTAACCTTGTCAATGACTACATTTCCTATGCATTTTGCTATATATCCTATTCAAACTAATTTGATGTATATTTTCATGGAAAACAAGGACATTTCTAAGTGACCTCAAACTTTTGAACGGTAGTGTATATATACAGTATATACACAGTGCCTTCAGATAGTGACTTACTCCACATTTTGTTGTGTTACAGCCTGAATTCAAAATAGATTAAACATTTTTTCTCTCACTCATCTACACACATTACCCCATAATGACAAAGTGAAAACATGTTTTTTGAAATTGTAGCAAATTTATTGAAAATGAAATATAGAAATATCTCATTTACATAAGTATTCACACCCGTTTGCTATGACACTCCAAATTGAGCTCAGGTGCATCCAATTTCCTTTGATCATCCTTGATTGGAGTCCACCTGAGGCCAATTCAATTGTTCGGACATGATTTAGAAAGTGACACACCTGTCTATATAAGGTCCCACAGTTGACAGTGCATGTCAGAGCAGAAAATATACCATGAAGTCCAAGATCTCTGAGATAGAATGGTGATCAGGCATGTATCTGGGGAAGGGTATAAAACAATTTCTAGAGTGTTGAACGTTTCCAAGAGCACAGTGGTCTCCATCATTGGGAAATTGAAAAAAACTACATAGACTCTGTCTAGAGCTGGCCGTCTGACCAACCTGAGCAACCGGGCAAGAAGGTCCTTGGTCAGGGAGGTGACCAAGAACCAAATGACCACTCGGACAGAACTACTGAGTTCCTTGGCTGAGATGGCAGAACATGCCAGAAGGACAACAGCCTCTACAGCATTTCACCAATCTGGGCTTTATGGGAGAGTGGCCAGACGGAAGCCACTCCTGAGAAAAAGGCAAATGACAGCACTCCTGGAGTTTGCAAAAAGGCACGTGAAAGTCTCTGACATCATAAGGCATACGATTCTGTTGTCTGATGAGACAAAAATGTAACTTTTTGGCCTGAATGCAAAGTGCTATGTCTGGAGAAAACCAGTTAATCACCAGTCTAACACCATCCCTACCGTTAAGCATGGTGGTGGCAGCATCATGCTATGGGGATGCTTTAAGGCGTCAGGGACTGGGAGACTGGTAAGGATAGAGGGAACAATGAATGGAGCCAAATACAGGCAAATCCTTGATGAGAACCCACTTCAGAGTGCAAACAACTTTAGACTGGAGAGAACATTTACATTTCAACAGGACATGACCTCAAGCATACAGCCAAAGCAACACTGGAATGGCTTCAGAACAAGAATGTGAAAGTCCTTGAGTGGCCCAGCCAAAGCCCAGACTTGAAAATCTATGGAAAGACTTGAAGATTACTGTTCACCGCCGCTCCCTATCTAACTTAACAGAGCTTGAGAAAATCTGTAAAGAAGAATGGGAGAAAGTCCCCAAATCCAGATGTGGAAAGCTGATACAGACATACCCAAGACGACACAAATCTGTAATCACCGCCAAAGGTGCTTCTACAAATTATTGACTTGGGGGTGTGAATACTTATGTAAATTAGATATTTCTGTATTTCATTTTAAATAAATTAGCAAACATTTCTAAAAACATGTTTACACTTGTCATTATCAATTTAATCCATTTTCAATTCAGGCTGTAACACAACAAAATGTAGAATAAGTCAAGGGGTATGAATACTTTTTGAGGGTACTGTGTATACACAGAGTGTACAAAACATTAAGAACATCTTTCTAATATTGAGTTGCACCCACTTTTGCCTCAGAACAGCCTCAATTCGTTGGGGCATAGACATACAAGGTGTCGAAAGCGTTCCACAGGGATGTTGGCCCGTGTTGACTCCAATGCTTCCCACAGTTGTGTCAAGTTGGCTGGATGTCTTTTGGGTGTTCTTAATGTTTTGTCTGCTCAGTGTACATATTGTATGTCAGCATGGTTTTGTTGGAGAAACGTGATTATGTTGCAGGTGTTTTTAATGTTGTGTATCTTGTTTCTGCTACCATCCCAATATTGAACAGAAATGAGTCTCCAGATGAGGTTGGAGAAGCACATGGTTTTAGTTGGTTGGTTGCATAAGTCCAGAGATGTTGTTGAGACGGACCCCAGGACTTCACTGCAGGAGAAGTGCTCAAACATGACCTTGTGCTAGTATTTCTAGAGACGCTGCTCTGACTGACCCATATAAGGCTGATAGAGCAACAGACACTGTTTCTCAGTTTGTTGATGGGATGTAACGTCTTCACATGCACTCTCAAGTTCAAACAGGATGCTTGTTGAAGCCAAACTTAGGTTAAAGTATTTCAATCATTTTCTTCATGGGATAACAGGAAAGGGGTGTTTTGCTAGCTTGTTGAAACAGCCTTTTCCCTCCCTGTGTTTTATCATAAGATTTACAGTGAACATTCTGTGCGTCTACAGGACAGGAGATGACGAGTAGTGAAGGATTTTCAAAGAGGAAACGTGTACAGGAAACTTCAAGTTGAAGACATCCCTCTCAGAGCACAATGTACTGTATGTGTATCAACAGCTGCACTTCTACTAGGTCCTGTCCTAGTCACCTATAGATTGATGAAACTCACTGTACACTGTTTAATTCCATCAAATACAGTGCATTCGGAAAGTATTCAGACCCCTTCACTTTTTCCACATTTTGTTACGTTACAGCCTTATTCTAAAATGGATTTTAAAAAATCCCCATCAATCTACACACAGTACCCCATTATGACAAAACGAAAACAGGTTTTTCGAAATGTTTGCAAATGTATAAAAAATAAATTAAAAAATACCTTATTTACATAAGTATTCAGACCCTTTGCTATGAGACTTGAAATTGTGCTCAGGTGCATCCTGTTACTATTGATCATCCTTGAGATGTTTCTACAACAGGTCCCACAGTTGACAGTGAATGACAGAGCAAAAACCAAGCCATGAGGTCGAAGGAATTGTCCGTAGAGCTCTGAGACAGGATTGTGTCGAGGAACAGATCTGGGTAAGTGTACCAAAACATTCCTGCAGCATTGAAGGTCCCCAAGAGCACAGTGGCCTCCATCGTTCTTAAATGGGAGAAGTTTGGAACCACCAAGACTCTTCCTAGAGCTGGCCGCCCGGCCAAACTGAGCAATCAGGTGGAAAGGTCCTTGGTCAGGGAGGTGACCAAGAACCCGATGGTCACTCTGACAGAGCTCCAGAGTTCCTTTGTGGGGATGGGAGAACCTTCTAGAAGGACAACCATCTCTGCAGCACTCCACCAATCAGGCCTTTATGGTAGACGGAAGCCACTCCTCAGTAAAAGGCACATGACAGCCCGCTTGAAGTTTGCCAAAAGGCACCTAAAGGACTCTCAGACCATGAGAAACAAGATTCTCAGGTTTGATGAAACCAAGATTGAACTCTTTGGCCTGAATGCCAAGCATCACGTCTGGAGGAAACCAGGCACAGCTCATCACCTGGCCAATACCATCCCTACGGTGAAGCATGGTGGTGGCAGCATCATGTTGTGGGGATGTTTTTCAGCGGCAGGGACTGGGAGACTAGTCAGGATAGAGGGAAAGATGAATGGAGCAAAGTACAGAGAGATCCTTGATGAAAACCGCCTCCAGAGCGCTCAGGACCTCAGACTGGGGTGAAGGTTCACCTTCCAACAGGACAACGACCCTAATCACACAGCCAAGACAATGCAGGAGTGGCTTCGGGACAAGTCTCTGAATGTCCTTGAGTGGCCCAGCCAGAGCCCGGACTTGAACCCGATCTAACATCTCTGGAGAGACCTGAAAATAGCTGTGCAATGACGCTCCCCATCCAACCTGACAGAGCTTGGGAGGATCTGCAGAGAAGAATGGGAGAAACTCCCCAAATACAGGTGTGCCAAGCTTGTAGCGTCATACCCAAGAAGACTCAAGGCTGTAATCGCTGCCACAGGTGCTTCAACAAAGTACTGAGTAAAGCGTCTGAATACTTATGTAAATGTGATATTTCAGTTTTTTATTTTTTATACATTTGCAAAAAATTCTAAAAACCAATTTTTCTTTGTCATTATGGGGTATTGTGTGTAGATTGATGAGGGGAAAACACTATTTAATTCATTTTAGAATAAGGCTGTAACGTAACAAAATGTGGAAAAAATCAAGGAGTCTGAATACTTTCCGAATGCACTGTAGCTTTGTCTAAATACTAGGCCATTGTTGCTTTGGATAGAATGTGCTGGAAATGACTAATGACAACATGCTAAAAGGAATGCAGAAAAACAGAGTATGATATAATAATAAATATGCATGTGTTCGACAAACGCACCTTAGAGCATGCTCATTTCAAGACTGAATGCTCTTAAAAATAAACTAAAGCAAAGATCTCATTCTATTTATGGTTAATTTCTATTTATGTGTTGTGCATTAGGGAGATGAGATGGACATAGTTCAATTAGGATTTTAAAGAAAGATTTTGAAAAACAGACTAGTGGAACAATGGAATGCCTGTGTGGCAGTCTTTATTTGTATCAGAAAGGCATGCCATTGGGGGAAACACTAATCAACTCAAAGAGATATTGCACAATGTTTACTCTATTCATGGCATGTTTCCATCCTGTCGTTCTCTATTTGTGTATCTGCGGGTAAACTGAAAACACACTACATGCTTATCAGACAAACTGACTTAATCTGAAGATCTGCTTCCAGTTTTCACAAATATTACAGACTGCAGACTCAACTGGACTTGTAAGCCTACATGATGGATTTGTTTCTTGTCCAAGATCTGTCAAAAACATCCTAGTCCTCACCGAAAATGTAATTGACGAAGTATGCCAACCATTAGGCAGAGAGAGAATGCCTGCATATTTATTCCTGCCAATCAAATGAAAAACTCAGTGAAACCAGCTCACCCGTGTTGCCACTGCATCGGAGGGGAGCGGAGAATACAGAGAGAACGCAGTGCTGAAACCATCAGAGGGGCATGGGAAAAATGCAGAGACCACTTTGCCATAATCAATTCCGAGGAACGCCGCGGCTATTTATGAACACAAACACAAGTTTGTGGCAGGCTGCGGCTCTAATCCTGGTTGCCCAGACCCCTCTGGCTGGGTCTGGTGGTGTTGAGGCTTCCATTCGGAAGGCAACACATCCAGGCCGCCAACCCACCAACATCTACTCCCCGTCAACTGGTCCCCATGTTGGACATCACATCACTACTTCCTGTTGTCTGTCAGCACCAACCAGCCGTCCTCAGATCTTTGGTGGTGAACTTGCAGAGTTTGGTTTAGTCTCAACTCTGGGTCTAATGCTACAGTGCCAACTTTTTTAGCAGTTTTGTGTGGCTTAAATTATCATACATCATTCATGAATAAATGAATGAATGTGTAATTCCATCTCTTGTTATCCCTTATATTGATTTGCAGGCCATTTTCTTCAATGTCAGGCAACAGGGCAGGTCTGTTTAAGACAATGCAATTACATTAGTACAGCTTTTGGGGGATTCTGTGGTCCAAATCAAATGACAAATAGGAGGGCTTTTATTTCTAGACCTCATTCTGCTTTGCCTTGAAACACTCTCGAAGATGCAGTGCATTTTCTTTGCAGTCTAAATGGATTTTAGGAGTTTAAGTATAAAAAAGTGAATTAGGTTCTCTTTAAGCCCTAAACCTCCGTCACAGTTGGTAGAGGAACCTGCTAATGTTTGCTGGAACTCTGATGGTTTACACACACTGTGCTTCTTTCTCACCCCAGTACACCTTCTTCTGCTGCACCCCTGGAGTTTCCAAGTCCATTTTCGGGAGGAATCTTTATTTAGTTGCACTTGTTATTGCTTGTGATACTTCCTTGCTGCTTAAAGGTGGGGTGAAGCTCCAACTAGTCTGTCTGTGGAGACAGCATCCGGCCCATTGTTCTGCTTCTAGGTGAGAGGAGGTGCAGACGTGACCTACAGTCCACCTTCTTGGGGCAAGGGGTCTGGGAATAGTTATTGGGCATTATTGTGTGGTGGATGGCTTCAAATCGGCACATGATAGGATTTCAAGCTGCTTTATTTTTCCCCTGATGAAGGGAATGTGTTTTGGCATGGTTTCAGAAGGCCTTCAATGTGTCGCCTCTGTTATGGCGGGAGGGGGGGGGGCGTTGTGTTTGCCTTGGGAAGGAGCTGTGGAAGTGGGATTGCTGTGAAGGGGGGAAATTTCATGAATACAATTGTTAAAGGAAAGAAACGAAAACAGAGCTTAATAGGTGAGGCCCTTTAATTAGATGCAAACGGGATACAGGTCCATTTTTTGTTGTTGTTGCAGAGACCATCGGGTTACCTGGGGCAACACACAAACTGTGACTAACAGCTTGTTTTGTGTTGGCTTACAGTCAAAGCATTGTATTAAGGATGTTTCATCACAAATCCTGCCCTGGGTACTTCAGATGGCAGATGTACAGTGAGGGAAAAAAGTATTTGATCCCCTGCTGATTTTTAACGTTTGCCCACTGACAAAGAAATGATCAGTCTATAATTTTAATGGTAGGTTTATTCGAACAGTGAGAGACAGAATAACAACAAAAAAATCCAGAAAAATGCATGTCAAAAATGTTATAAATTGATTTGCATTTTAATGAGGGAAATAAGTATTTGACCCCCTCTCAATCAGAAAGATTTCGGGTTCCCAGGTGTTTTTTATACAGGTAACGAGCTGAGATTAGGAGCACACTCTTAAAGGGAGTGCTCCTAATCTCAGCTTGTTACCTGTATAAAAGACACCTGTCCACAGAAGCAATCAATCAATCAGATTCCAAACTCTCCACCATAGCCAAGACCAAAGAGCTCTCTAAGGATGTCAGGGACAAGATTGTAGACCTACACAAGGCTGGAATGGGCTACAAGACCATCGCCAAACAGCTTGGTGAGAAGGTGACAACAGTTGGTGCGATTATTCGCAAATGGAAGAAACACAAAATAACTGTCAATCTCCCTCGGTCTGGGGCTCCATGCAAGATCTCACCTCGTGGAGTTGCAACGATCATGAGAACGGTGAGGAATCAGCCCAGAACTACACAGGAGGATCTTGTCAATGATCTCAAGGCAGCTGGGACCATAGTCACCAAGAAAACAATTGGTAGCACACTACGCCGCGAAGGACTGAAATCCTGCAGCGCCCGCAAGGTCCCCCTGCTCAAGAAAGCACATATACAGGTCCGTCTGAAGTTTGCCAATGAACATCTGAATGATTCAGAGGAGAACTGGGTGAAAGTGTTGTGGTCAGATGAGACCAAAATCGAGCTCTTTGGCATCAACTCAACTCGCCGTGTTTGGAGGAGGAGGAATGCTGCCTATGACCCCAAGAACACCATCCCCACCGTCAAACATGGAGGTGGAAACATTATGCTTTGGGAGTGTTTTTCTGCTAAGTGGACAGGACAACTTCACCGCATCAAAGGGACGATGGACGGGGCCATGTACCATCAAATCTTGGGTGAGAACCTCCTTCCCCCAGCCAGGGCATTGAAAATGGGTCGTGGATGGGTATTCCAGCATGACAATGACCCAAAACACACGGCCAAGGCAACAAAGGAGTGGCTCAAGAAGAAGCACATTAAGGTCCTGGAGTGGCCTAGCCAGTCTCCAGACCTTAATCCCATAGGAAACCTGTGGAGGGAGCTGAAGGTTTGAGTTGCCAAACGTCAGCCTCGAAACCTTAATGACTTGGAGAAGATCTGCAAAGAGGAGTGGAACAAAATCCCTACTGAGATGTGTGCAAACCTGGTGGCCAACTACAACAAACGTCTGACCTCTGTGATTGCCAACAAGGGTTTTGCCACCAAGTACTAAATCATGTTTTGCAGAGGGGTCAAATACTTATTTCCCTCATTAAAATGCAAATCAATTCATAACATTTTTGACATGCATTTTTCAGGATTTTTTTTGTGTTATTCTGTCTCTCACTGTTCAAATAAACCTACCATTAAAATTATAGACTGATCATGTCTTTGTCAGTGGGCAAACAAACAAAATCAGCAGGGGATCAAATACTTTTTTCCCTCACTGTATGTGTTTTTTGCCATGTCTGTGTAGGTGGTTTTTTAGTCATGTTTCTGATATCCAGGCAAAAAATATACTATGGTGATGATGGCCTATGCTCACGACCTTGAGTAAAGCTGATCAAGATGGGTGTTTTCATTTGAGAGGTTCTGTTTTGAAAGACCAGCGCCACTCCATTTCTTTGGTTTCTGCTTTAAGTCTTGACTGATATTACATTTTTCTCCTAGATCTATCCATTCATTGCATTATACAGTGCCTTCGGAAAGTATTCAGACCCCTTGACTTTTTCCACATTTTGTTACGTTACAGCCTTATTCTAAAATTGATTACATTGTTTTTTTCCCTCACCAATCTACACACAATACCCCATAATGACAAAGCAAAAACTGTATTTTTTTTTGGTGCTAACTTTATAAACTGAAATATCACATTTAAATAAGTATTCAGACCCTTTACTCAGTACTTTGTTGAAGCACCTTTGGCAGCGATTACAGCCTTGAGTCTTCTTGGGTATGACGCCACAAGCTTGGCACACCTGTATTTGGGGAGTTTCTCCTATTCTTCTCTGCAGATCCTCTCAAGTTCTGTCAGGTTGGATGTGGAGCGTTGATTCACAGCTATTTTCAGGTCTCTCCAGAGATGTTAGATTGGGTTCAAGTCCGGGCTCTGGCTGGGCCATTCAAGGACATTCAGAGACTTGTCCCGAAGCCACTCCTGCATTGTCTTGGCTGTGTGTTTAGGGTCGTTGTCCTGTTGGAAGGGAAACCTTCGCCCCAGTCTGAGGTCCTGAGCGCTCTGGAGCAGGTTTTCATCCTGTACTCCATATTCACTCATGACTGCATGGCCAGGCACGACTCCAACACCATCATTAAGTTTGCAGATGACACAACAGTGGTAGGCCTGATCACTGACAACGACGACACAGCCTATAGGGAGGAGGTCAGAGACCTGGCCGTGTGGTGCCAGGATAACAACCTCTCCCTCAACATGATCAAGACAAAGGAGATGATTGTGGACTACAGGAAAAAGAAGAGGACCGAGCACGCCCCCATTTTCATCGACGGGGCTGTAGTGGAGAAGGTTGAGAGCTTCAATTTCCTTGGTGTCCACATCACCAACAAACTAACATTGTCCAAGCACACCAAGACAGTTGTGAAGAGGGCACGACAAAACCTAATCCCCCTAAGGAGACTGAAAAGATTTGGCATGGTCCTCAGATCCTCAAAAGGTTCTACAGCTGCACCATCGAGAGCATCCTGACTGGTTGCATCACTGCCTGGTATGGCAACTGCTTGGCCTCCGACCGCAAGGCACTACAAAGGGTAGTGCGTACGGCCCAGTACATCACTGGGGCCAAGCTTCCTGCCATCCAGGACCTCTATTCCAGGCCCAGAGTAAGGCCCTAAAAATTGTCAAAGACTCCAGCCACCCTAGTCTGTTCTCTCTGCTACTGCACGGCAAGCAGTACCGGAGCGCCAAGTCTAGGTCCAAGAGGCTTCTAAACAGCTTCTAGCCCAAGCCATAAGACTCCTGAACATCTAATCAAATGGCTACCCAGACTATTTGCATTGCCACCCCACCCCTCTTTTACGCTGCTGCTACTCTCTGTTTATTATCTATGCATAGTCACTTTAATAACTCTACCTACAGTTGAAGTTGTAAGTCAAATCAAATCAAATCAAATCAAATGTTATTGGCCACATGCGCCGAATACAACAGGTGCAGACATTACAGTGAAATGCTTACTTACAGCCCTTAACCAACAGTGCATTTATTTTTAATAAAAAAGTAAAATAAAACAACAACAAAAAAGTGTTGAGAAAAAAAGAGCAGAAGTAAAATAAAATAACAGTAGGGAGGCTATATATACAGGGGGGTACCGCTGCAGAGGCAATGTGCGGGGGCACCGGCTAGTTGAGGTAGTTGAAGTAATATGTACATGTGGGTAGAGTTAAAGTGACTATGCATAAATAATTAACAGAGTAGCAGCAGCGTAAAAAGATGGGGTGGGGGGGGGCAGTGCAAATAGTCCAGGTAGCCATGATTAGCTGTTCAGGAGTCTTATGGCTTGGGGGTAGAAGCTGTTGAGAAGTCTTTTGGACCTAGACTTTACATACACTTAGGTTGGAGTCATTAAAACTCGTTTTTCAACTTTGTGCATGACACAATACATTTTTCCAACAAACGTTTACAGACAGATTATTTCACTTATAATTCACTGTATCACAATTCCAGTGGGTCAGAAGTTTACATACACTAAGTTGACAGTGCCTTTAAACAGCTTGGAAAATTCCAGAAAATGATGTCATGGCTTTAGAAGGTTCTGATAGGCTGATCATTTGAGTCAATTGGAGGTGTACCTGTGGATGTACAGTGGTGTGAAAAAGTGTTTACCCCTTCCTGATTTGTTATTTGTTTGCATGTTTGTCACCCTTAAATGTTTCAGATCATCAAACAAATTTAAATATTAGTAAAAGATAACACAAGTAAACACAAAATGCAGTTTTGAAATGAAGGTTGTTATTATTAAGGGAAAACAAAATCCAAACCTACATGGCCCTGTGTGAAAAAGTGTTTGCCCCCCCCCGTTATAACACAACTCAACTGTGGTTTATCACACCTGAGTTCAATTCCTCTAGCCACACCCAGGCCTGATTACTGCCACACCTGTTCTCAATCAAGGAATCACTTAAATAGGACCTGCCTGACAAAGTGAAGTAGACCAAAAGATCCTCAAAAGCTAGACATCATGCCGAGATCCAAAGAAATTCAGAAACAAATGAGAAAGAAAGTAATTGAGATCTATCAGTCTGGAAAAGGTTATAAAGCCATTTCTAAAGCTTTGGGACTCCAGCGAACCACAGTGAGAGCCATTATCCACAAATGGCGAAAACATGGAACAGTGGTGAACCTTCCCAAGAGCGCAGCGACGACTCATCCAAGAGGTCACAAAAGACCCCACAACAACATTCAAAGACCTGCAGGCCTCACTTGCCTCAGTTAAGGTCAGTGTTCATGACTCCACCATAAGAAATAGACTGGGCAAAAATGGCCTGCATATCAGAGTTCCAAGACGAAAACCATTGCTGAGCAAAAAGAACATTAGTCTCATTTTTGCCAGAAAACATCTTGATGATCCCCAAGACCTTTGGGAAAATACTCTGTGGACTGACGAGACAAAAGTTGAACTTTTTGGAAGGTGTGTGTCCCTTTACATCTGGCGTAAAAGTAACACCGCATTTCAGAAAAAGAACATCATACCAACAGTAAAATATGGTGGTGGTAGTGTGATGGTCTGGGCCTGTTTTGCTGCTTCAGGACCTGGAAGACTTGCTGTGATAAATGGAACCATGAATTCTGCTGTCTACCAAAAAATCCTGAAGGAGAATGTCTGGCCATCTGTTCGTGACCTCAAGCTGAAGCGAACTTGGGTTCTGCAGCAGGACAATGATCCAAAACACACCAGCAAGTCCACCTCTGAATGGCTGAAGAAAAAAAAATAGACTTGGAGTGGCCTAGTCAAAGTCCTGACCTGAATCCTATTGAGATGCTGTGGCATGACCTTGAAAAGGCAGTTCATGCTCGAAAAACCTCCAATGTGGCTGAATTACAACAATTCTGCAAAGATGAGTGGGCCAAAATTCCTCCACAGCTCTGTAAAAGACTCATTACAAATTATCGCAAACACTTGATTGCAGTTGTTGCTGCTAAGGGTGGCCCAACCAGTTATTAGGTTGTAGGGGGCAATCACTTTTTCACACAGGGCCATGTGGGTTTGGATTTTGTTTTCCCTTAATATTAACAACCTTCATTTCAAAACTGCATTTTGTGTTTATTTGTGTTATCTTTAACTAATATTTAAATTTGTTTGATGCAAACAAATAAGAAATCAGGAAGGGGGCAAACACTTTTTCACACCACTGTATTTCAAGGCCTACCTTCAAACTCAGTCCCTCTTTGCTTGACATCATGGGAAAATCAAAAGAAATCAGCCAAGACCTCAGAAAAAAATGTGTAGACCTCCACAAGGCTGGTTCATCCTTGGGAGCAATTTCCAAATGCCTGAAGGTACCACGTTCATCTGTACAAACAATAGTATGCAAGTATAAACACCATGGGAACACGCAGCCATCATACCGCTCAGGAAGGAGACGCGTTCTGTCTCCCAGAGATGAATGTACTTTGGTGCAAAAAGTGCAAATCAATCCCAGAACAACAGCAAAGGACCTTGTGAAGATGCTGGAGGAAACAGGTACAAAAGTATCTATATCCACAGTAAAACGAGTCCTATATCGACATAACCTGAAAGGCCGCTCAGCAAGGAAGAAACCACTGCTCCAAAACCGCCATAAAAAAAGCCAGACTACGGTTTGCAACTGCACATGGGGACAAAGATCGTACTTTTTGGAGAAATGTCCTCTGGTCTGATGAAACAAAAATAGAACTGTTTTGCCATAATGACCATTGTTATGTTTGGAGGAAAAAGGGGGTAGCTTGCAAGCCGAAGAACACCATCCCAACCGTGAAGCACGGGGGTGGCAGCATCATGCTGTGGGGGTGCTTTGCTGCAGGAGGGACTGGTGCACTTCACAAAATAGATGGCATCATGAGGAAGGAAAATTATGTGGAAGTCAAGGGGTCTGAACTTTCCGAAGGCACTGTAGTTCATTTATTGGAGCAATGGTGTCACATTGAATTCTGCCTGTATTATAGTGCCATCCAAGATTTATGTACAGTTGAAGTCTGAAATTTACATACACCTTAGCCAAATACATTTAAACTCAGTTTTTCACAATTCCTGACATTTAATCCTAGAAAAAATTCCCTGTTTTAGGTCAGTTAGGATCACCACTTTATTTTAAGAATGTGAAATGTCAGAATAATAGTAGAGAGAATGATTTATTTCAGCTTTTATTTCTTTCATCACATTCCCAGTGGGTCAGAAGTTTACATACACTCAAGTAGTATTTGGTAGCATTGCTTTTAAATTGTTTAACTTGGGTCAAACGTTTCGGGTAGCCTTCCACAAGCTTCCCACAATAAGTTGGGTGAATTTTGGCCCATTCCTCCTGACAGAGCTGGTGTAACTGAGTCAGGTTTGTAGGCCTCCTTGCTCGCACACGCTTTTTCAGTTCTGCCCACAAACTTTCTATAGGATTGAGGTCAGGTATTTGTGATGGCCACTCCAATACCTTGACTTTGTTGTCCTTAAGCCATTTTGCCACAACTTTGGAATTATGCTTGGGGTCATTGTCCATTTGGAAGACCCATTTGCGACCAAGCTTTAACTTCCTGACTGATGTCTTGAGATGTTGTTTCAATATATCCACATAATTTTCCTTCCTCAGACCAAAAGATCCTCAAAAGCTAGACATCATGCCGAGATCCAAAGAAATTCAGGAACAAATGAGAAAGAAAGTAATTGAGATCCATCAGTCTGGAAAAGGTTATAAAGCCATTTCTAAAGCTTTGGGACTCCAGCGAACCACAGTGAGAGCCATTATCCACAAATGGCGAAAACATGGAACAGTGGTGAACCTTCCCAAGAGCGCAGCGATGACTCATCCAAGAGGTCACAAAAGACCCCACAACAACATCCAAAGACCTGCAGGCCTCACTTGCCTCAGTTAAGGTCAGTGTTCATGACTCCACCATAAGAAATAGACTGGGCAAAAATGGCCTGCATGGCAGAGTTCCAAGACGAAAACCATTGCTGAGCAAAAAGAACATTAGTCTCATTTTTGCCAGAAAACATCTTGATGATCCCCAAGACCTTTGGGAAAATACTCTGTGGACTGACGAGACAAAAGTTGAACTTTTTGGAAGGTGTGTGTCCCTTTACATCTGGCGTAAAAGTAACACCGCATTTCAGAAAAAGAACATCATACCAACAGTAAAATATGGTGGTGGTAGTGTGATGGTCTGGGCCTGTTTTGCTGCTTCAGGACCTGGAAGACTTGCTGTGATAAATGGAACCATGAATTCTGCTGTCTACCAAAAAATCCTGAAGGAGAATGTCTGGCCATCTGTTCGTGACCTCAAGCTGAAGCGAACTTGGGTTCTGCAGCAGGACAATGATCCAAAACACACCAGCAAGTCCACCTCTGAATGGCTGAAGAAAAAAAAAAAGAAGACTTTGGAGTGGCCTAGTCAAAGTCCTGACCTGAATCCTATTGAGATGCTGTGGCATGACCTTAAAAAGGCAGTTCATGCTCGAAAAACCTCCAATGTGGCTGAATTACAACAATTCTGCAAAGATGAGTGGGCCAAAATTCCTCCACAGCTCTGTAAAAGACTCATTACAAGTTATCGCAAACGCTTGATTGCAGTTGTTGCCGCTAAGGGTGGCCCAACCAGTTATTAGGTTGTAGGGGGCAATCACTTTTTCACACAGGGCCATGTGGGTTTGGATTTTGTTTTCCCTTAATATTAACAACCTTCATTTCAAAACTGCATTTTGTGTTTACTTGTGTTATCTTTGACTAATATTTAAATTTGTTTGATGCAAACAAATAAGAAATCAGGAAGGGGGCAAACACTTTTTCACACCACTGTATTTCAAGGCCTACCTTCAAACTCAGTCCCTCTTTGCTTGACATCATGGGAAAATCAAAAGAAATCAGCCAAGACCTCAGAAAAAAATGTGTAGACCTCCACAAGGCTGGTTCATCCTTGGGAGCAATTTCCAAATGCCTGAAGGTACCACGTTCATCTGTACAAACAATAGTATGCAAGTATAAACACCATAGGAACACGCAGCCATCATACCGCTCAGGAAGGAGACACGTTCTGTCTCCTAGAGATGAATGTACTTTGGTGCAAAAAGTGCAAATCAATCCCAGAACAACAGCAAAGGACCTTGTGAAGATGCTGGAGGAAACAGGTACAAAAGTATCTATATCCACAGTAAAACGAGTCCTATATCGACATAACCTGAAAGGCCGCTCAGCAAGGAAGAAACCACTGCTCCAAAACCGCCATAAAAAAGCCAGACTACGGTTTGCAACTGCACATGGGGACAAAGATCGTACTTTTTGGAGAAATGTCCTCTGGTCTGATGAAACAAAAATAGAACTGTTTGGCCATAATGACCATTGTTATGTTTGGAGGAAAAATGGGGTAGCTTGCAAGCCGAAGAACACCATCCCAACCGTAAAGCACGAGGGTGGCAGCATCATGCTGTGGGGGTGCTTTGCTGCAGGAGGGACTGGTGCACTTCACAAAATAGATGGCATCATGAGGAAGGAAAATTATGTGGAAGTCAAGGGGTCTGAACTTTCCGAAGGCAC
Source organism: Coregonus lavaretus (assembly GCF_964263955.1). Classification (NCBI taxonomy): domain Eukaryota; kingdom Metazoa; phylum Chordata; class Actinopteri; order Salmoniformes; family Salmonidae; genus Coregonus; species Coregonus lavaretus. The sequence continues at coordinate 22,433,184 of NC_140016.1, read as the reverse complement.
TGTAGTTCATTTATTGGAGCAATGGTGTCACATTGAATTCTGCCTGTATTATAGTGTCATCCAAGATTTATGTACAGTTGAAGTCTGAAGTTTACATACACCTTAGCCAAATACATTTAAACTCAGTTTTTTACAATTCCTGACATTTAATCCTAGAAAAGATTCCCTGTTTTAGGTCAGTTAGGATCACCACTTTATTTAAAGAATGTGAAATGTCAGAATAATAGTAGGGAGAATGATTTATTTCAGCTTTTATTTCTTTCATCACATTCCCAGTGGGTCAGAAGTTTACATACACTCAAGTAGTATTTGGTAGCATTGCTTTTAAATTGTTTAACTTGGGTCAAACGTTTCGGGTAGCCTTCCACAAGCTTCCCACAATAAGTTGGGTGAATTTTGGCCCATTCCTCCTGACAGAGCTGGTGCAACTGAATCAGGTTTGTAGGCCTCCTTGCTCGCACACGCTTTTTCAGTTCTGCCCACAAACTTTCTATAGGATTGAGGTCAGGTATTTGTGATGGCCACTCCAATACCTTGACTTTGTTGTCCTTAAGCCATTTTGCCACAACTTTGGAAGTATGCTTGGGGTCATTGTCCATTTGGAAGACCCATTTGCGACCAAGCTTTAACTTCCTGACTGATGTCTTAAGATGTTGTTTCAATATATCCACATAATTTTCCTTCCTCATGATGCCATCTGTTTTGTGAAGTGCACCAGTCCCTCCCGCAGCAAAGCACCCCCACAGTATGATGCTGCCACCCCCGTGCTTCACGGTTGGGATGGTGTTCTTCGGCTTGCAAGCCACCCCTTTTTTCCTCCAAACATAACAATGGTCATTATGGCCAAACAGTTCTATTTTTGTTTCATCAGACCAGAGGACATTTCTCCAAAAAGTACGATCTTTGTCCCCATGTGCAGTTGCAAACCGTAGTCTGGCTTTTTTATGGCGGTTTTGAAGCAGTGGCTTCTTCCTTGCTGAGCGACCTTTCAGGTTATGTCGATATACAGTGGGGGAAAAAAGTATTTAGTCAGCCACCAATTGTGCAAGTTGTCCCACTTAAAAAGATGAGAGAGGCCTGTAATTTTCATCATAGGTACACGTCAACTATGACAGACAAAATGAGAAAAAAAAATCCAGAAAATCACGTAGGATTTTTAATGAATTTATTTGCAAATTATGGTGGAAAATAAGTATTTGGTCAATAACAAAAGTTTCTCAATACTTTGTTATATACCCTTTGTTGGCAATGACACAGGTCAAACGTTTTCTGTAAGTCTTCACAAGGTTTTCACACACTGTTGCTGGTATTTTGGCCCATTCCTCCATGCAGATCTCCTCTAGAGCAGTGATGTTTTGGGGCTGTCGCTGGGCAACACGGACTTTCAACTCCCTCCAAAGATTTTCTATGGGGTTGAGATCTGGAGACTGGCTAGGCCATTACAGGACCTTGAAATGCTTCTTACGAAGCCACTCCTTCGTTGCCCGGGCGGTGTGTTTGGGATCATTGTCATGCTGAAAGACCCAGCCACGTTTCATCTTCAATGCCCTTGCTGATGGAAGGAGGTTTTCACTCAAAATCTCACGATACATGGCCCCATTCATTCTTTCCTTTACACGGATCAGTTGTCCTGGTCCCATTGCAGAAAAACAGCCCCAAAGCATGATGTTTCCACCCCCATGCTTCACAGTAGGTATGGTGTTCTTTGGATGCAACTCAGCATTCTTTGTCCTCCAAACACGACGAGTTGAGTTTTTACCAAAAAGTTCTATTTTGGTTTCATCTGACCATATGACATTCTCCCAATCCTCTTCTGGATCATCCAAATGCACTCTAGCAAACTTCAGATGGGCCTGGACATGTACTGGCTTAAGCAGGGGGACACGTCTGGCACTGCAGGATTTGAGTCCCTGGCGGCGTAGTGTGTTACTGATGGTAGGCTTTGTTACTTTGGTCCCAGCTCTCTGCAGGTCATTCACTAGGTCCCCCCGTGTGGTTCTGGGATTTTTGCTCACCGTTCTTGTGATCATTTTGACCCCACGGGGTGAGATCTTGCGTGGAGCCCCAGATCGAGGGAGATTATCAGTGGTCTTGTATGTCTTCCATTTCCTAATAATTGCTCCCACAGTTGATTTCTTCAAACCAAGCTGCTTACCTATTGCAGATTCAGTCTTCCCAGCCTGGTGCAGGTCTACAATTTTGTTTCTGGTGTCCTTTGACAGCTCTTTGGTCTTGGCCATAGTGGAGTTTGGAGTGTGACTGTTTGAGGTTGTGGACAGGTGTCTTTTATACTGATAACAAGTTCAAACAGGTGCCATTAATACAGGTAACGAGTGGAGGACAGAGGAGCCTCCTAAAGAAGAAGTTACAGGTCTGTGAGAGCCAGAAATCTTGCTTGTTTGTAGGTGACCAAATACTTATTTTCCACCATAATTTGCAAATAAATTCATAAAAAATCCTACAAGGTGATTTTCTGGATTTTTTTCTTCTCAATTTGTCTGTCATAGTTGACGTGTACCTATGATGAAAATTACAGGCCTCTCTCATCTTTTTAAGTGGGAGAACTTGCACAATTGGTGGCTGACTAAATACTTTTTTTCCCCACTGTAGGACTCGTTTTACTGTGGATATAGATACTTTTGTACCCGTTTCCTCCAGCATCTTCACAAGGTCCTTTGCTGTTGTTCTGGGATTGATTTGCACTTTTCGCACCAAAGTATGTTCATCTCTAGGAGACAGAACGCGTCTCCTTCCTGAGCAGTATGACGGCTGCGTGGTCCCATGGTGTTTATACTTGCGTACTATTGTTTGTACAGATGAACGTGGTACCTTCAGGCATTTGGAAATTGCTCCCAAGGATGAACCAGCCTTGTGGAGGTCTACAATTCTTTTTCTGAGGTCTTGGCTGATTTCTTTTGATTTTCCCATGATGTCAAGCACAGAGGCACTGAGTTTGAAGGTAGGCCTTGAAATACATCCACAGGTACACCTCCAATTGACTCAAATTATGTCAATTAGCCTATCAGAAGCTTTTAAAGCCATGACATCATTTTCTGGAATTTTCCAAGATGTTTAAAGGCACAGTAAACTTCTGACCCACTGGAATTGTGATACAGTGAATTATACGTGAAATAATCTGTCTGTAAACAATTGTTGGAAAAATTACTTGTGTCATGCACAAAGTAGATGTCCTAACCGACTTGCCAAAACTATAGTTTGTTAACAAGAAATTTGTGGAGTGGTTGAAAAACTAGTTTTAATGACTCCAACCTAAGTGTATGTAAACTTCCGACTTCAACTGTATATACGTTAAGGGAATTGGATTGTCGTATATTTTGAATTAACGCAATACAGCTTCTATATCCATACTGTACAGTACACATTATGATAATATTTGATCAATATTCTGCACATTATTAGCTTCCAATGCAGTTTTTGTACTGTCATTTGTCTTAGAAGATTCCTACTTGACCTTATTCAGAAGTTATGACTGCTTAGTACTCACAAAAGAGGCATTGTCTGTCCGGTGACCAGCCCTGAAGAAAGGGCCAGGGAGGTTTTCCTGCTTGTGTCTGACCGTGGAAAACTACAGATGTAGGATCTTAATTTGAGCCAGTTTGCTACAGCAGAAAATAATCACGCAGTAACAGGACATTTGAACTATTATGTAAATTATAATTAATGGACATTTTTGTTGGGGTTGATACAGTCTCAAAATTCAAAGTGGAAATTACTAACTTTAGAAACCTTTTTAACACTCAAATACACTACAAGTTTGCATTTCCAACTGTGCAGGAAAATCATCAGCAACAAAAGAGTGATCAAATTAAGATCCTACATCTCTACTAGAAGTGTGCGTAAATACGCAAGCCCTGTTGTGCTATGGTCCCTAACCCCTGACATGCTTCTCATGTTTGTTTACACTCCATATTCCGGAATCAGTTTACATCGGAGCTGACCTGCCTGGCTTGAGATTTCAATAATTCACTGCGTTGCTTTTGTATATCAGGAGTGTTTTTGTTAAGCATTCTCGTTCACCTATCTGTAAACACAGTGAATGAGCGGAGACAGTGGAGAGCCCAACCTGTTCTGTGTGGCGTTCCCAGTGGGCACACCCTGTGCCAGTAACAGGTGTCGGGGGGGAGCCCTCTGCGTGATGATGTCCCATGGTCATAACCAGAATGATTAAGGGCCCCTTCCTTTCCCGCTCGGAGGAGCATTGTCCCGGTGACAGGCAGATTTTGCCCTGCTCAGGAAGTGTGTCTCGCTGGCCAAGGAGCAGGACGAGGGGAGAGTAGCCTAGTGACGACACACACCAACGGTGGACACACGCCTCACCCATCCCCACATTCCCAGCCAGAGACAAGTTGTGCTACACACATTTTTTGAGTCTAACTTTATGATAGGTGCTCAAATGGTATTGATGACCTGGTGCCAGGACTTCAAATGATAAACAAGAGTAGAATGTCCTAAAGAAAGCTGAGGGTTGATATATTAAAACAATGTAAGCAACTTCAGCAACTAGCAAAACAGATCTCTGGACTGGAAGTAATGCAGAAATATATCGATCTTTATTCACTTCTTATGCTTGGTTAATAATAAAAATACATTTAGAGTACAAAAACTATATTTGATAGAAAACAAAATCAGTGCATACACTTTTTTCCTCCACAATGGACACAAGACCCAATCAGTCCACATTAACAATACAAACATCATTTGGCAGTATTTAAGGGTTTAGAGACAGCATTCCTAATAAACCTTAATGAATAACCTATTGTATGGGCACATATTATCTAGTGGTTTACACACTCAAGCTATTCACTCTCTCCTATGTGTAAGGAAACACTAGCTGGTGTGACTGGAATTTTAATTTAACCAAACATTTGGAATTAACTAAACATTTAGACTATTCATCCTGATAATTTTTCAGCCTTGTTTTTAAAGGTAATTATCTAGGCTAAACGTGCTAAAGTAGTCACCAGTGTAGTGACCAGCCTGGTGATAACATGTAGGATTCCTGTAGCCTGCCCTGCAAGCTTTAGTAACACTTTTAGCACAACATAATGGATCAGTAACAGAAGATTTCCATTACAAACATTCCTGCTTACAAACAGTAAATTCCTTCATCTTTGCTAATGTAATGATAGTGTATTCAGCAGTGCAAATGGAATATAAATCTAGAATTAAATACCGGAATGTTACATATCTTGTCAAGGTGGCAGCGGGTACTATTCCTTTGGTTAAATCTTCAGTGTGAAATTAATAAGTGACATTGTAGAATATAAACCTAAATAAATATGCATTGTTTATTTCACTAGAGCTTTCCTAGACACTCTTCAGATGAAATTGTAATCCAAGCTCATGTTTTTAACTAACTTTGTACACATACAAATAAACCAGTCTCTCTCATATCATCCAATTTCCCTTTTTCCACTCGGCCATAACAATAATACACAGAGTTAGTCCCATATCGGGATAGGGGAAGGAATCCAAACATAACTTTTCATTTAAAATGGCTTCACGGTAGAGATGTCGTGTTACATCCAAAGCAGTGTGGTCTTACGCTGTGTTCTGCCCTGCCCTGTACCCTCCATGCCTTAACCCCATTCAGAGACGTTGGGAGCTGGGATTCTATGGGCTGTTTAAACTAGTACTACTCAGACTGACCCGAAGGGACAATGACCCATATCCATCTACTGTAGACAACAGTCTCAACCCATTTGTCTCTCCATCTGAGTTGAAGGGAAAAAATATTCCAAATACAAAAACATGTTCACTGGGAATACTGGGGATTGGAGTCCTCAAGTGAGAAATCTTTTCAGACGGGCACATTCAATTATTCACGAACCGTTCCTATAATCTGTCTGACACGCGCAAAAAAAAAAAGGGTGCTTTAGCTAAAGTCAAGCTGAGGAATATGCTTGAAAATATCAACTTTGTGACACAAATATTTCGTCAACCTTATATCAATAATCATTACATAATAAAATAAAATAGCACATTACTTTCCAGTTTTCAATTCTATAAAATATTTGTACAGAAATAAAATACTATCAATAAAAACACCCCAATTCTCTCATCTGCTTTCTCCTCTACATTTTGTATCCCCATGGTAACACATTCTTCATTTATCCTACAGTATAAACTGCCAATAATACATTTCATAGTACTGTCATTCGTTACAAGTCTGGAATCGGTTGTGCTTCTTGGTGTTGTTCACAGTAGATTATAGGAATACCTGAGGCTGTATATAAGTCTACATAAGTCTATAGGTATCTATCTATAGCTAGCTGTATGTGTGGATATCTGAGTGGGCTATGGAGAAGACCAGCAGTACATAGGCTGACCTCTGGGTCAAGCTGAGACCATTACAGAAGAGGGCAGCCTCTTCTTCCTCCTTCCTGCAGAGTGGGCTGATGGGAAGCAGGCAGGCTAAGTGCAGACGTTCAGTAAGGTGTCTCACAATCTCCCACGTTGTAACAAAGCGTCTCAAACTTGTCTCTCTCTTAAGCCTCGGGGAGGAGGAGAAATGGAAGAAGGTAAAAGGAGGGAGGCAGCAGGCGTTTTACGGTGCGCTGTGAAGTCCAGAGACAGAGTCAGAACAGAGGTGAACAAAGGAGAGGCCTCGAGGCATTCAGTCAGATAGATTCTCCCTGGGGCGGAGGGTAGGAGATTGGGTAGCAGGCTTTGGCGCGTCTCCCACGGCGATGGGGTGGGGCTACACAGGTGGGGTGGAGTAGCGCACCACATAGTTGTAGTCAGGGGGCGGGCTGTGGCACTCCAGACCGGGCTCCAGGGAGAAGTCCAGAGAGGGGACAGGCTGAGGGTACTTGTCCTTCTCTCCTTCAGTCAGCACCGACTCCTTACTCCTACTCACCGCCTTCATCCTAGAGAGAGAGAGAGAGAGAGAGAGAGAGAGAGAGAGAGAGAGAGAGAGAGAGAGAGAGAGAGAGAGAGAGAGAGAGAGAGAGAGAGAGAGAGAGAGAGAGAGAGAGAGAGAGAGAGAGAGAGAGAGAGAGAGAGAGAGAGAGAGAGAGAGAGAGAGAGAGAGAGAGAGAGAATACATGTTAATAACAGACTAAGTAAAATATAATTGCCTTAGCTGCTGCCTTGGCAGGAACTAATGGGGATCCGTAATAAAATACAAAAACATAACAACAATAAATGTCCATGATAATTGTTCATAAAGGATATCATCAATCATGTTCTCTGGCCTCTCTCACAGATGTTGACTTCTTCTTCTCCCGCTCCAAATATGAGTAATTGACTACTATTGTCTTCTGGTTGCTAGGAGTTTCCAGAACTTCTCTCACAGGGGCCAAAGTCGGCTCTCAGTGGGGTAAATCGCATGACTGACTGGCTGCATTGACTATGAGACTGGGGAAATGACAGGGTGGTGTATTACAATGATTATATTCTATAATGGATCAGTACATTTTAGATTGGTGAGTCGAGTACTGACAACAATAATATCCCAAGCATTTCCACACATCTACAAAGAGAGAGAGAGCTAGAGAGAGAGATAGAGCTATAGCGAGAGAGAGAGCTATAGAGAGAGAGAGAGAGATAGAGAGAGAGAGAGCTATAGTGAGAGCTATAGAGAGAGAGAGCTATAGAGAGAGAGAGCTATAGAGAGAGAGCGAGAGAGCTTCAGAGAGAGCGAGAGAGAAAGCTATAGAGAGCTATAGAGAGAGAGCCAGAGAGAGATAGAAAGAGCGAGAGAGAGAGCTATAGTGAGAGCTATAGAGAGAACGAGAGAGAGAGCTAGAGGACTACTACAGCCCTCCCTTGTAAACCTCCAGAAGGTCAAAGGTGAGAGTGATCGAGCGGCGACCCAGTGAGGGTTCTCTCCCCTCAATAAATAGATCATTCTCTGCATACCTCTGGTGACTGATTCTCCCATGGTAGAACAAAAATAAATAAAAATAATGTATGCACTCACTAACTGTAAGTCGCTCTGGATAAGAGCGTCTGCTAAATGACTAAAATGTAAAAATGTAAATGTAGTGGTCTAGTCTCTCTCTGCCTAGCGTTGTACCTCACATAGGGGCACAGAGATGAGGGAAGCACTGTACATGGGTTGATGGGGGTGTGGGGGTGGATTGGGGCAGGGAGGGTACAATGGTTGCTGAGGGAGAGGATCCAGAATGTTTTTAATCAAACCAACACCTTGCGGTCTGTTCATTGGGGGTTTGGAAGAGTGTCATTAATCATGGTGAGAGACACTGGCCGGCCCCATAAAAATGATATCAAACTCCCCTCGCCTTTTTTATTTCATGTTCCCTTTCTGTCAGTTTATGATTTTTGCATTTTTAAAAACATTCCTTTGTTAGCTGTTCTTGCTTATTTGAATATGTATTAGTCCTAATCTTTTTTGTCCAGTGAAGAGTTGTTTGTGAGCTGGGCATTTAAAAGACAGAATCCATCTATATATCTATTTTTCATCCAATTCTGCTCTTTGAAGTACACAATGGATAATGTGTCATTTATAGCTGGGAGAGGTTTTGAAGCCTAACCTTCTAAACCCTGTCCTCAGCCCTGGTTTCTATCTATTCTACAGGTACGACAGGTTATGACAAGGAGTGGTAGTAACTCTAAAAGTAGGTGGTTGCTAGCTGTATCATGAGAGTAAACTCTCTATAACCCGAATGCATCCCCTTGTTTACTCAGCTTGAACGTTGCTAGTTTTCTGAGCATGTTGAGGTCCAGAGTGTAAGGAGAGAGCCCAGGGGTGTGACCTGCTAGATTAACCCTGCTATTGGCCGACGTTCAAAATCATAAACAATCTCTCAGACCTAAATCATCCACACAATGTACAGGCTTATCTGGGACAGTGGGTGGACTGTACATATATAATTGAATGTTTTCTCTATCTGAACATCAGCTCTCAGGTCATTGCATATTGGAGCCTTCGTTCTCAAATACGCAGGGCAATGTTAGACATTTCCTCAGACACCACAGTCTGGTTATACTAGACCAGATAACATCCAGGGCGATAAGACATCTGTGTCCACAACTGTTCCTCAGCAATGACAGTGTTGTTCTGATAACATCTGTTAGATTGACTCTGGAGTCTGTATCACAAACCTCTTATGTCATCTCAAACTATGGCAGTTGATTGATGTATGAAACACTGCCTCTACATTGAACCTTGATAAGTAAGCTGTCAGAGGACGTCTCAATCAGGCCAAGCAGCCTTTTGGCGAACGCCAAAGCAAGTTTTAGTGCGTGCTCTTAAACCACCCAGGCCCCGAGTCACACTTCCACTGGGCTTTTGTTCCCTGTCGTTTGGGTTGTCACCTTGGGGCAATATCCCTCCCCCCCCCCCGAGTCCTTTGTCTCACTGGGGCTATAGCATGGTCTCTTTTGACAAAAGGGAAAACCAGTCATTGAGGTTAAGGGGGTGAGAGGGGCCATGTGTGTGTGTGTATGAGTGTGTGTGACAATCCCAACGTCTACATTCCAGGCCAGCAGGTGGGTTTCCAGGGCAGGGCCAGCGGCCTTCCTCTCCTTTTCCCCCTGGCTCTTTCTGCCTCCCCTAACTCTCTATCCTGCCTCTCTACCCCTCCCTGCCTCCAGTGCCTCTGCATGTGGCCCCCCTGCCTCTTCTGCCTCAGCCTGTGTCTCTGGATGCTGTCAGTGACAGGGATTATGTGGATTAGGTGTACTCACGCCAGGGCCATGATGCTGAGAGGTCGGGCCAAGGACTCCAGGCGCTTCAGCGTGTTCATATCATCAGACGACAGGCCCATTCCACTGTCCGACTGGCCCCTCTGCACGTGCAGAGTGAGGGAGGGAAATGGGAAAGAGAGGGATTGAGAGAGAGTGAGAGAGAGATAGAGAGAGAAACAAGGATGAGAGAGAGAAAGAGTAAGTGTCAGCGTCCACCAAAATGGTCTCACATATGTCTATTCTTATAGGCCAGATGTTTTACACCCTATTAACGGGGCAGCTCTGTAGGTGTGGTTTAGAGAAATCATCATGTTAGCCCAGCAAACCAAAATTGGTTCTTTGAAAATTCCCAGAACATTCATTAGGTCGCAGCAAATGTTCTCATAAGGCAAAAACTGTCCAGTCATGCTGATGATTATAGAATGTTTGTATAAAACATCGCCTGATGTTGCAAGAACGTTCGTAGAAAAACATTTGTTCTTTAAAGGTTCCCATAATGTTTCATTAGGTTGTGGGAACAGTCTGGTGGGAACATCACAAAATATACACTACCGGTCAAACGTTTTAGAACACCTACTCATTGAAGGGTTTTTCTTTATTATTTTACTATTTTCTACATTGTAGAATAATAGTGAAGACATCAAAACTATGAAATAACACATATGGAATCATGTAGTAACCAAAAAAGTGTTAAACAAATCAAAATATATTTTATATTTGAGAATCTTCAAATAACCACCCTTTGCCTTGATGACAGCTTTGCACACTCGTGTCATTCTCTCAACCAGGTTCATGAGGTAGTCACCTGGAATGCATTTCAATTAACAGGTGTGCCTTGTTAAAAGTTAATTTGTGGAATTTCTTTCCTTCTTAATGCGTTTGAGCCAATCAGTTGTGTTGTGAAAAGGTAAAAGGTATACAGAAGATAGTCTTATTTGGTAAAATACCAAGTCCATTTTATGGCAAGAACAGCTCAAATAAGCAAAGAGAAACGACAGTCCGTCATTACTTTAAGACATGAAGGTCAGTCAATACGGAAAATGTCAAGAACTTTGAAAGTTTCTTCAAGTGCAGTCGCAAAAACCATCAAGCGCTATGATGAAACTGGCTCTCATGAGGACCGTCACAGGAATGGAAGACCCAGAGTTACCTCTGCTACAGAGGATAAGTTAATTTGAGTTATCAGCCTCAGAAATTGCAGCCCAAATAAATGCTTCACAGAGTTCAAGTAACAGACACATCTCAACATCAACTGTTCAGAGGAGACTGTGTGAATCAGGCCTTCATGTAAAAATTGCTGCAAAGAAACCACTACTAAAGGACACCAATAATAAGAAGAGACTTGCTTTGGCCAAGAAACACGAGCAATGGACATTAGACTGGTGCAAAGTTGTCCTTTGGTCTGGAGTCCAAATTTAACCAGCATGGCTACCACAGCATTCTGCAGCGATACGCCATCCCATCTGGTTTGGGCTTAGTGGGACTATCCTTTGTTTTTCAACAGGACAATGACCCAACACACCTCCAGGCTGTGTAAGGGCTATTTTACCAAGAAGGAGAGTGATGGAGTGCTGCGTCAGATGACCTGGCCTCCCCCGACCTCAACCAAATTGAGATGGTTTGGGATGAGTCAGACCGCAGAGTGAAGGAATAGCAGCCAACAAGTGCTCAGCATATGTGGTAACTCCTTCAAGGCTGTTGGAAAAGCATTCCAGGTGAAGCTGGTTGAGAGAATGCCAAGAGTGTGCAAAGCTGTCTATTTGCAAAGGGTGGCTATTTGAAGAATCTCAAATATAAAATATATTTTGATTTGTTTAACACTTTCTTGGTTACTACATGATTCCATATGTGTTATTTCATAGTTTTGATGTCTTCACTATTATTCTACAATGTAGAAAATAGTAAAAATAAAGAAAAACCCTTGAATGAGTAGGTGTGTCCAAACTTTTAACTGGTACCGTACCTATGAGTTTATTACAAGGCCCAAATCCCCGTCATTCGCATGAGAAAGAGACAGAGATATCGTGGACATAGGTCGGGGTGCCTTGTAAGGATCCGACGGCGAGCAAACTGCCTCTTCCATCAATCATATTAGCCGATGTTCAATCATTTGAAAATAAATTGGACGACCTAAGATTAAGGTTATCCTACCAACGGGACATTAAAAACTGTAATATCTTATGTTTCACCGAGTCGTGGCTGAACGACGACATGGATAACATTCAGCTGGCCGGATATACTCTACATAGGCAGGATAGAAGGGCTGACTCCGGTAAGACAAGGGGTGGCGTTCTGTGTATATTTGTAAACAACAGCTGGTGCATAAAATCTAATACTAAGGAGGTCTTGAGGTTTTGCTCGCCTGAGGTAGAGTATCTCATGATAAGCTGTAGACCACACTATTTACCAAGAGAGTTTTCATCTATATTTTTCGTAGCTGTCTATTTACCACCACAAACCGATGCTGGCAGTAAGATTGCACTCAATGAGCTGTATAAGGCCATAAGTAAACAGGAAAACGCTCATCCAGAGGCAGCGCTCCTAGTGGCCGGGGACTTTACTGCAGGGAAACTTAAATCCGTTCTACCTAATTTCTACCAGCATGTCACATGTGCAACCAGAGGAAAACAAACTCTAGACCACCTTTACTCCACACACAGAAACGCATACAAAGCTCTCCCTCACCCTCCATTTGGCAAATCTGACCACAACTCTATCCTCCTGTTTCCTGCTTATAAGCAAAAACGAAAGCAGGAAGCACCAGTGACTCGGTTAATAAGGAAGTGGTCAGATGACGCAGATGCTAAGCTACAGGACTGTTTTGCTAGCACAGACTGGAATATGTTCCGGGATTCTTCCGATAGCATTGAGGAGTACACCACATCAGTCACTGGCTTCATCAATAAGTGCATCGATGACGTCATCCCCACAGTGACCGTACGTACATACCCCAACCAGAAGCCATGGATTACAGGCAACATCCGCACTGAGCTAAACGGTAGTGCTGCTTTCAAGGAGCGGGACTCTAATCTGGACGCTTATAAGAAATCCCGCTATGCCCTCCGACGAACCATCAAACAGGCAAAGAGTCAAAACAGGACTAAGATTGAATCGTACTACACCGCCTCTGACGCTCGTCGGATGTGGAAGGGCTTGAAAACTATTACAGACTACAAAGGGAAGCACAGCCGCAAGCTGCACAGTGACACAAGCCTACAAGACGAGTTAAATCACTTCTATGCTCGCTTCGAGGCAAGCAACACTGAAGCATGCATGAGAGCATCAGCTGTTCCGGATGACTATGTGATCACGCTCTCCGTAGCCGATGTGAGTAAGACTTTTAAGCAGGTCAACATTCACAAGACCGCAGGGCCAGACGGATTACCAGGACGTGTACTCCAAGCATGCGCTGACCAACTGGCAAGTGTCTTCACTGACATTTTCAACATGTCCCTAATAATACCAACTGTCTGTAATACCAACATGTTTCAAGCAGACCACCATAGTCTCTGGAACATTGTGCAACATTGTGGGAATGTTCTATGCAACCTTCGTGAATATCACAAGTATATTCTTGCAACATCCCAGACAACTCCCATAATTTGGGAACCTTAATTCTTACAACATTAAGGGAATGTCCTGTGCAACCTAACTTAAACATTGTATGAATGTCATACGTAAAAATTTATGCACACATGACTGTAAGTCGCTTTGGATAAAAGCGTCTGCTAAATGGCATATTATTATTATTATTATTATTATTATCACAACAGAGCATATTTTATGATTTGGAAACATATCTGTTGTAATGTACCCACACTGTTCCCACAACCTAATTAAACATTCTGGAAACCTTGAAAGAACAGATAAAATGTGTTCTGGGAACGTTCTTGCAACATCAGGCAAATGTTTTATACAAACATTGTATAATAATCAACACAACTTGACAGTTTTTATGTTACGAGAACATTTACCGCAACCTAACGAATGTTCTGGGAACTTTCACAGAACCAATTTTGGTTTGCTGGGAAAGCATTACTGGTACATTGTGTTATTACATTACCTGGAAACCTAATGAGAACTTTTGGGGAATGTTCTGTGGTAATTGTTACAGATGTTGTGCACAACATTTTAGTGAAGGATATTAATTTAAAACATAACAAAAAAGTACATTTTATTAATGAAAAACATTCTTTGAATGTTTTGGGGTTGTTATCATGCTAATTTGAGATAAAACCCTAAGTAGAACTTAATGGGAATCTTAGCTAATGTTCTGGGAATGTTCCCGGTTTGCTGGGAGGTTTGAGTCACTTAGTATTCAGTGTGTGAGAGAGGGATAGGAGTGGTGGGTTAATTCACCTCATGGTTGTCGTTAGAGCCGTTCTCCATGGTAACCTCATCAAAGGTCTTCACACTTGCTGGACGGATCTTAATGTTCCTGAAGGGATAAGATTTCCAAAGTCAGATCCCAACATAGGAAAAATGTCCCAGTCAGGGAATTCCAAGATTACACAGGCGCCAAAAAGCGTCTAAAAAACACAATAAGCATGAACATAATCAATTTAGTCAACAATTACATAATGTCGGTGGAATTGATCTTTAAAAATCAACCCTATTTCTTGGGCTTTCCAACACAGAGAGAGAATCAAATGACTGCTTAATTCAGTTCAGCTTAAGGGATAACTGTCATTAAAGCATTTCAATACATTCTCAATAAACCCACTGGTAGGACCTGTGAAAATATGAGGGCTTGAAAAATATTATTTTAAGTGGACATAAATCCTGGAGCAGGGTCTGTGGTTTGGGAGGAAAATCTTTGAAGGGAACACAATGCTTTGGGCTCCCTCACCATCAGACTGCCAGTGTATATAGTTCTCATCACAACCTTTATCAGGTCTTTCACTGTCCTCAAGCAGATCTACATGCACTTCTTTAAGAATAAGTACCCAACCCACCAAGCAAAGCATATGTAAAGAAAATGGAGTGTGCTTTGGACAATGTACTGAATAAAGAGTGGGGAAATGATTGGTTGTTATCTTAACACTCAGTTCAATTAAAATAACACAGATTTAAAGAGATTTTAACGTTACCATTAAGCCAAGACGCCCATGGAGACATTACATTTCAATGTTGAAATGTCTCTATTAAATGTTATATAATGTACATAGACTTATGGCAGAATTCTTTAACTAAGCGCTCTTCAATGTGTATATCGCTGAAGCATTACAGATTGCGTGATAGAAATGTAAAGATAATTTCCCATTGAGCTGACCTATGCAGGGTTTACCATGAATGCAGTTTCCGCTAATGCGGGAACATTGCCATTACATTTCAATCACGCTGTAATGCTGAACTTCTGCAATACAGATTGAATAGAGCCCTAAACTGCAATACAATAAAATGTGAGAACCTTGATGTGAGCCACAGGTGTGAGTGTGATCTCGGTGTTAGGTTGAGGGTAATATCTCTGTGTTAGGGTGAGGGTAATATCTCTGTGTTAGGTTCAGGGTAATACTATCTCTGTGTTAGGTTGAGGGTAATATCTCAGTGTTAGGTTGAGGGTAATATTTCTCTGTTAGGTTGAGGGTAATATCTCTGTGTTAGGTTGAGGGTAATATTTCTCTGTTAGGTTGAGGGTAATATCTCTGTGTTAGGTTGAGGGTAATATCTCTGTGTTAGGTTGAGGGTAACATTTCTGTGTTAGGTTGAGGGTAATATTTCTCCCTGTTAGGTTGAGGGTAATATCTCTCTGTTAGGTTGCAGGTAATATCTCTCTGTTAGGTTGAGGGTAATCAGGGTAATATCTCCCTGTTAGGTTGAGGGTAATATAGCTGGGTAATGTAGTGTAGCGACTGGCCAGCTCACAGACTCCTCCTTCTTACCAGGTGCTCCCTGAGTCGCGGTAAGAGAGTGGCCTGGTGTTGGTCTCTTCTGACAGGGCCGTGTTGGAGGGGTCACCCTCCTTGGACAGCAGGGCTGCTATAGGGATGTAATGCTTGCCCTCCTGAATGGACAGAAAGAGGAGAGAACACAACATGTCAGACCAGAGGCCTAGTTAGCAGCTATCATAGACCAGAGGCCTAGCTAGCAGCTATCATAGACCAGAGGCCTAGCTAACTGCTATCATAGCATGACGGAAAGCACATGTGTGTGATAAGCGTGTGAAGCTTAGGGAGATTTGAGCGTGATACTGTCCGTTTGCTTCACAAACATCCATCCAGGACTAGCAGGGAATGTTGCCAAAGAAACCAAGGTCATGCCTAATAAATCCAATGTGGAATGTCTGAGGGGGTGATGATGCTGGTGGAGACAACATCGCTGACTGGCCTGTAAAAGAATGAGTCTCTCTGTATGTAACAGACCTATATTAATGGAAGGGTTGAAATCCTCCCTGTTCAGCTCTTTTCTGTCCTGTCAGGATGGGTTCTCTTGCGGTTGGTTTTCAGCGAGAGTGATCTGTTATGTTATAAAGTGTTTTTATACTGTGGTTTCATGTGATGTGATGTCTGGCCTGCTATCATCTCATTTCTCTTTACTATCCCCACCACTGTCTGGTCTCATTTTAGTCCTAGGAGCTGTCTGTGTGTGTCTGGGTCTGTCTGCAGTTAATGAACTATCTGGACCTGGGCCCGGTTACATAAAACATCTTAAGTATTACCTAAGGGAATTGTTTAATGACGTTGCATAGAGCCCCTCAAATATTTCCTTAGGTAAGGGCATACTTAAGGGGTTTTACGGTAGTTTCAAGGCATGTAAGGCAGAAAGAGTATCCGGTTACCATGGAGACGGCCTGAGATCTCATGTATTTTGTGAGATGGCAAAATAGAACTTCTACAATCAAGACAGGATAACCAAATTGATTCAGAAGATAATAAACTATGTTTCTTGTAGGGAATTTTTTCTCAACTTGTTTCTATTACTTTCTAGCACGTCAAGCTAATTTACAGAGTAGCTAGCTAATCTACCCAGCTAGTTTTGTAGCCATGGATTGTGCACCTTCCATTGTTTAGCTAAGTAGCTAACTGTTAGCTACCTAACTAGCTGGTTGATGTTTTCCTTTTGAAACCAGGGCAGAGGAAAGCAACATTCACCTCCACAAATGCTGTTTACATTGATATCCATACTGAATGAAGCACCCTTAACTTTTTAACTTAATTTAAGGGGGAAATTCACCTTAAAATATTTTGTGCAACTGACTTAAAGTTAAGGAAACTTTAAGTTAAAATTAAAGCTAACTTAGGGTGTTTTATACAACCGGGTCCTGGTCTGGGAGAGAGGTGAAACTGGGAGCATGGCTGTAGATATCTGAGGAAGTCTCTTCCATTCTGTCAGTGACTGTGCTTTAGACTGTCTTTTAAACTCTTGAGTTTTGGGCATTATAAGGACTTGATGGGAACCTATTGTTTTGTCCTCGCTGGGGAAACAGCCAATTTTCCATCAGCAGTCACAATCGCTGCTTTCTTTCTCCCTCTCTTGATTCCATTCCTCTTTATCAATATCTCCCTGTCATTCCATTACCACAAAAGCAGCCCTCTCTTTATTGACAATGTAGGAAAGTATAGTCCAGGAGTATGTTTATGTGTCATGGTTTCATGGCCTAAATCATTTAGATGTGTTCAATCTGGTCGTCTTTCAGCTGGTGGTTGGGGCTGGTGATGAGGAGTGATTGTAATGTGAAAGGGGATTTAGTGAGTGTCAGACGCTGCTGATTGATCACATCTGTAATCATCCAGACCTTTGAGGATGATCTGTCAGTGTTTATGATAAGAAGTGAACCTCCTCATTCCCTGCTGGGTTTGGGATGTTTCCATTGTCATAAATGGCCGTTGTGTTCAAGTTCTCCATTATTTTAGCTTCCCTTACATGGAATTGGTTTTGAGCTATTTGCCTAAACTTGATTTTCTTAAACCCTTTTACTCCATGAGGAGCATACGTCATCCACAAATGTTCTCCTCCACACTGTTTTGGCTCTTGCCTCAGCTACAGATAATTACTGGTCAGAAGCAAAACAGTACGTCTCACAAGCCTGAGACAAGGCCCTATCCACAACTCTGCTGACCTCTGATCTCCAGGTCACCTTGAACCTGGTCTTCATCATGTGACACACTGTAACCCTTCATGGGTTCAACCACATTCACCTATTTACTCATTTTAGATTAGTGATAACCTCACGGGAGCAAGGAATGATAGAACAAAGCCATGGGGATCTTACCTGCTGTACGCTGGCCTGTAGCAGGTCTCCTAGTCTCTCCACCAGCTCAGTGAAGGTTGGCCTGTCTCCTGGCTCGGCCTGCCAGCAGTCCAACATGGTCTGGTATCTGAGGAGAAATACACATCATGTCATCATGCTGGCTCGCAAACGCACATTAATAACACAGACACACTGTATAGCTATACTGTTGAGCTATATGCAAATAAATTGTAATAATTGGTAATAATATGATAATCGCAAGTATTCACATCCATATGGGTTGGTAATGACCCCTGCCTGATGGTGATGAATTTAGCACCATGCATATGGCCACGCATTGCTAGGCATGCTTCGCTCTGCTGTGCATTGAGAAATTTAACCATAAGGCAAACGATACTCAATCTTTTACAACCAGGATGGTTTTGACATTCAGAGGGACCCAATGCTCTCCTCCTCCACCAGACAGGCCCTGTGTGTGTGGAGGCTGACTGACACGAGAGATGACCTGTAGCTGCCATTCACCCAAATCAACTGTCATGTACAATACTCAAATACCAAATATTTCATTTTCCAACGATCATCTGGTCTCTGGGGCTGTATCTCGTTCCCTCTAGGTCTCGGTGTGAACATTAGGAACCCCCCCCCCCCCCCCCAGATTTTTGACGAGCTGTCTCTGCCCATGTGGGAAGACTCAGGGCCGTTATGTGTTTCCAGCAGTGGCCTGTAATAATGGCCGGACTCGGCCGTGGAGGAATTCAGAGACGGAGCACCGGCCGCCGCTGCTGTTTAAATCAAACCCCATAGTCAGCCTGGTGAACGAGCCCGGCCGGGGTGATGATGGATCCCTAGCTCGCTTCATACTACGGAGCGCGGCCCTCAAACACAGAGGCCCTTACGTAAACACAGCCAGGTGCCCATTAGCTCTATTATGTTCCCCTGATTGGCACCAGATTGAGTCAATTTGGAGTTTGGAGAAAATTACAGTAAAAAGCAGATGGTCCATTACGCCCTCCGTCCTCCCCCACCCCCCACCCTTTGCCCTCTCCATCTGTGTTTGTATTCAGGACACCTAGACCTTGGCTTGGCAAGACGTCTCCTCTCCCCTCGGTGCGGTGGAGATTGGCTGGAGGAAGCGGCTGGGCTGTGATTCCCATGTTCATCAGTGTCCTTGGCCAGGTGGAGGGACTCCTAACATCCTCACAGTGACAGGATGGAAGCCCAGAGTAGACCACCATGGCCCACATGGCCCACAAATCAAGAGGAGGGGATGTAGACAGCATTGTATGGCCGCACAATTTCAAGCCTGCTTCCTGTCTGCTTCGTAATGGGAAAAAAATGGTTCCCCCTCTTCTGTCTCTTTAGGGAATACGCTGCCGTGGGGGGCCATTGTGGTGGTACGAATTCTTAAGTCCACTTCTCTCTTCCCGGCAAGACAGCTGTGGGATGTTGGGAGGTGGACATCCGTTTTTCTCTATTCCTGCGTCTTGAGAAGCGTCTTCCACATTCTGATAAGGATGCACCAGATTGGAGTGCCGTTAGGCTGATGGAGGAAGTGGAACTTCCAATCTTCTAAACGGAGGGTCACATTCCTGGTGAGCCAGTGCAGCAGCAGCAGGGTAGATTTACCGCCCCATATCGCCCGGCCCACCGGCCCACCGGCCCACCGGCCCCTTTCATCATCCATATAACGGGGGTTGGAGTCAAGGTCAAGGTCAGGGGCTGGATCCCAGGCTCCCACACACATGATCAACATCAGGCATGGGAGGCTCTGAGGAGAAGTGTGGGAGCCAGGGGGTATTACCCCTGTAGACTAGAGTGCGTACCGCTCCTCTGCTTCCCATTTAAACTGATATCAGCAGGTTTTGTTTTTATCTCAGACAAGAGACAGGTTGTACTTCATGGTTCCTTGGCATGAGCTTAGCAGAGTGTTATCTGCTCTCTATATCTTCATTCGGTCAATGGAGCGCTTTGCTTTGAACCAGAATGGAACGTTTCTTAGAGAGGGATCTTAGAGAGGGGAACTTGGCACCAGTGGGTCTGACTCTGGATCTACAGAGCTGCTATTTAGTTATATTCCCAGTCCCTGCGCTCTAAGACTCCAGTCTGGATCATATTTTCGCAGGTCAACTCCAATCACCATCTCCCATGTCTCCGTGATACATCCATTCAATTGGCTCCAGTTGGCACAAGATGTTTTAAACATTCTGGACATCTTGGTGGTAAAGAGTTATAAAATATAAGTACAGGATTGATCACTTCCAAATGAATAAGACAGAGGGAGTTTGACTCCACCATGCTCTGTCACAAATGAAAACCAAACGCTACGCACACACAAACCCACACACATAGCTGAATATGAGATAGATTGAGAGCAGGATGTGTGAGCGAAGGGTCCGTTGGGAGTAGGTTGTAAACTCGCAGGGTTGGGTAGGTTACTTTCTAAATCTGTTACAGTTGCTAGTTACCTATTCAAAATTGTCATCAGAAACGTAATTTGTGGATGACCAAAACTCCGTAACGTAATCTGATTACTTTCAGTTACTTTTAGATTACTTTCCCCTTAAGAGGCTTTAGAAGAAGACAAAAATGAATATTACTAATTGAACGACATCTATTGCAGGATAAATCAATGTTAAGAGTTCACATAGCAGGCCTTAAATGGATGTTGCATTTTACTTTATGGGTTGGTTCTGTAGGCTTCTTCTAACCCATTGCTTTCTACTACAGATAATAATACAATTAGGCTATATCTTTACATTAAAAACCAAAGTCTGTCAGATTTCCAGTCATTCCAATTAATTTAACACACCTTGATCTTCAAGAATACGAATTGGAAATAAAATAATAAATAAAATAATTTGGTGGGTGCTTATATTTCTCCTATTTCACACACGTACGAGTGTGTATTAATGAACGTGTGAATTGGAAATGTATTTTTTGCATATCCCACTCTCCCTGAGACACCCTCAGAGAGTGGGGTCACAACCAGGGTCTGCCATTATCAACGGCAACCCTGGAGCAAGTAAGGTTAAGTGCCTTGCTCAAAGGCACATAGACCTATTTTCACCTTGTCGGCTTGGGGATTCGAACTAGCGGTCCGACCAGTTACTAGCCCAACGTTCTAACCGCTAGGCTAACTGCCACTACCTGGAAATATAGATTAGCCTAATTGTTTTACCGGAGCATAACCCAAAAACTAAGGATTAATTATACTACTCCGTTGTTTATTATTTTGTTGTCATGGAGGAATGATTGGGCTCATTGCTTCAAGTTGAAAAATAAATGCTGCTCTCATGGAGTGGCATGCTTTGAGCAGTACCGAAAAATGCTATTTGCATGTGAAAAATGAATACCATATTCTGCATTTGCATCCTACTATTGTTTCCGTTTTTGTTGGTGACACTTTGATATCTCAATAATTTGCAGCTGTTTAAGACTATCAAAAGTGTGTGAGTTTGAGCATTTGTCCATTAGGCCTCTGGATATAAAAAAATTGATCATCAAGAATTAGATTGAGCAATAAAAGCCCCACTCGTGGTTTTCTTAAATTAAACTTGTTGTTGACAGTGTGGAGCACAATACCACAGAGGAGTTTAGAAGGGAGGAACTCCCTCAAACTTTTATTCCATAGGCTGGGATTTGCACTATGCAGCTGTTGCAAAAGCGCATTTTTAACTGTCTGTCAGTGCACTGGTTGCAAAAACAATGATTGATAGGCAGCTTAAACTTCTTCAATTCAACCATTATTGGGTTAAAATACACATATACATTTGTGAACAGCCATCCACAACAACCACAATTCGCAAGGCGCAAATAATAGCTAAATGAGAGAGCAGCAGAGTGATCCACATCGTTGTGCTATGTAGATACTGTATCAATAATAAGTGATATCTGTATCGGCTACACTCTTAGAAAAAAGGGTTCCAAAAGGGTTCTGCGGCTCTCCCCATAGGAGAACCCTTTTTGGTTCCAGGTAGAACTCTTTTGGGTCTCATGTAGAACATTCTGTGGAAAGGGTTCTACATGGAACCCAAAATAGTTCTACCTAGAACCAAAAGGGGTTCTTCAAAGGGTTCTCCTGTGGGGACAGCCGAAGAACCCTTTTTGGTTCTAGTTAGCACGTTTTTTTCCTAAGAGTGTACACCACTGCTGCCGTCCTTACCTCCAAGCGTTGTATAAAGTGGATGTATAATCTTTGGATGCCGACAGCAGTCGCACCATTGGAAGACATTAGCCTATTCCTGCTCTTTTCTCGCAATGCATCAAACGCATTTTGTGTGTCATCATAGTGGTCTCTGACTTGTGGTCACACTCGCTCAGGCGGAACAAACTATTATTTTTTGTAAAAAAAAAAAAAAAAAGAATATCCCCTTTTTCTATTACGATCTTGTCTCATCGCTGCAACTCCCCAACGGGCTCGGGAGAGGCGAAGGTCGAGTCATGCGTCCTCCCAAACATGACCCGCCAAACCGCGCTCCTTAACACCCACCCACCCACTTAACCCGGAAGCCAGCTGCACCAATGTGCCCCCCCCGGCCAAACCCTCCCCTCACCCGGACGATGCTGGGCCAATTGTGCACCGCCCTACGGGACCCCCGGTCACGGCCGGTTGTGACACAGCCTGGGATCGACCCCGGGTCTGTGGTGATGCCTCAAGCACTGCGATGCAGTGCCTTAGACCGCTGCGCCACTCGGGAGGCCAATTTTTGCCTTTTTTCAATGTTGATTTGAACGTCATTGAGAAAACAGAAAGGCGTCATAGGTTCCTTTCTGAATTTAAAAGTAATTCTAGAAGTAATCATCTAGTTTTTCAAAAGTATCTGTAATCTGATTACAATATTTGTGCTGGTAACGTAACAGATTACAGCTACAGTTTTTAAATAACCAGTTACATGTAATCCATTACTCCCCAACCCTGTAAACTCAGACGTGTGCCATAGCCTGGCACAGTGAGTGAGAGAGAGCCCCAGCACTTAGTCCTCCCTGCTGAGAAGCCACCCAGTCACCTCATAAAGGCAACAACCCCAGCTCCTCCTGTTCAGTCCACCTCACTGCTAGACTAACAGCACTGACACCACAGGGCCAGGAGAAACCCCCATAGACTCCCCCAAAGATATTCTGTTTCAGCAGCACTGTCCACATCTGCCCTGCTTCAGATCCCCCTTGTGTGGACAAGTGAGGGGAGTCTCCCGCCCCTTGCTCTCATTACCCTGTGTCCGGCTGCCCCCTGGCCGCTCCCCACTCCCCCAGCCTTTAATGTGGGGCTCAATTACGGCCGCATCGATGTCAGTCCGAAAACAGATCCGCACCTCGCCGCCCGCCGCACCCCTCGGTTAACTGCCAATCAGCAGCTCCCGTCTCCCCTCCACATTCAGAGCTGGATTACCCATGATGCCTATCAAGCCCTGTCGCTCATTCAGACAAATGAAGGAGCAGATACAAGGCCTCTTTTCAACTGCTGTACATCGATATGTGAGGCTTTCCTTTACTGCCCTCTAATGTGTTGCACTGAGTAAGAGTTCCTGGTGGCTAATTACCCTCATGGGGGATACGTTGAGAGGACTAGAGGCATGCTTCGTGGTCTTTACAAGTTTCATGAGCCAAGGGAGCTTGATGCATTATGCACTGCCAAGAGGTGAGAGAGCTTTCTGACATGGGCCACTCTTCAAACTGCAAGTGCATTCCTTTTTTGGCCTGAGTTAGATGATGAGATTGGGGTTTGTATGTTATGTAATGGATCGCTTGATCCTTACATTTCAGAGGAGGAGTATTCTGGAGCTCTCATCCTGGTCCCTTCCTTCAGTCGGCAGCAGAAGTCCTCGTCGATGTGTAAGCCGGGATACGGAGAGGCACCTGGGGGGTGGGGGGAGAGGTGGGGGGTTATCAGACACTTCAATCTCCCACACAGAGAGGGTTGGATACTTTACACAGATTAGAGAAGAAAGCTTCATAAACAGTCAGTTAAGACTGTTTAAACATCAACTGATTGACCTTGCACATGGACAATGATCTTATACATTGAATAACATCTAGAGATAGTGCTAGAAAGATGATTAAATTTGACTATTGGGGCTGAGGTAAGACTCTTTCTAGAATAATTTGAATTTATGCTTGGCTCAGCCGAAATAAAAACAATAATACACGACTAAGCCAACTTATATCAAATATCCAATCCAGTTGGGGTTTTGGAAAATATTGCCCATGCCATGTAATCCATAAAAATGTCCAGACTCATGAACCAATATTTTCATGTACCCGACCAATATCCCTGACACAATATCAGATAGCATCGAAGGCTCCAGGGCACTACAGCGCCTTCGGAAAGTATTCAGACCCCTTGACTTTTTCCACATTTTGTTACGTTACAGCCTTCTCCAAAAATGGATTAATTAAAACAATTTCCTAATCAATCTACACACAATACCCCATAATGACAAAGCGAAAACAGGTTTTTAGATTTTTTTGTAAAGTTATTAAAAACAAAAAACAGAAATACCTTATTTACATAAGTATTCAGACCCTTTACTATGAGAAATTGAGCTCAGGTGCATCCTGTTTCCACTGATCATCCTTGAGATGTTTCTACAACTTGATTGGAGTCCACCTGTGGTAAATTAAATTGATTGGACATGATTTGGAAAGGCACACATCTGTCTATCTAAGGTCCCATGGTTGACAGTGCATGTCAGAGCAAAAACCAAGCCATGAGTTCGAAGGAATTGTCCGTAGAGCTCAGAGACAGGATTGTGTCGAGGCACAGATCTGGGGAAGAGTACCAAAAATGTTCTGCAGCATTGAAGGTCCCCAAGAACACAGTGGCCTCCATCATTCTTAAATGGAATAAGTTTGGATCCACCAAGGCTCTTCCTAGAGCTGGCCGCCCGGCCAAACTGAGCAATCGGGGGAGAAGGTCCTTGATCAGGGAGGTGACCAAGAACCCGATGGTCACTCTGACAGAGCTCCAGAGTTCCTCTGTGGAGATGGGAGAACCTTCCAGAAGGACAACCATCTCTGCAGCACTCCACCAGTTAGGCCTTTATGGTAGAGTGGCCAGACGGAAGCCACTCCTCAGTAAAAGGCACATGACAGTCCGCTTGGAGTTTGCCAAAAGGCACCTAAAGACTCTCAGACCATGAGAAACAAGATTCTCTGGTCTGATGAAACCAAGATTGAACTCTTTGGCCTGAATGCCAAGCGTCCCGTCTGGAGGAAACCTGGCACCATTCCTAAGGTGAAGCATGGTGGTGGCAGCATCATGCTGTGATGATGTTTTTCAGCGGCAGGGACTGGGGCGAAGGTTCCCCTTCCAACAGGACAACGACCCTAAGCACACAGCCAAGACAACGCAGGAGTGGCTTCAGGACAAGTCTCTGAATGTCCTTGAGTGGCCCAGCCAGAGCCCGGACTTGAACCCGATCGAACATCTCTGGAAAGACCTGAAAATAGCTGTGCAGCAACACTCCCCATCCAACCTGACAGAGCTTGAGAGGATCTGCAGAGAAGAATGGGATAAACTCCCCAAATACAGGTGTGCCAAGCTTGTAGCGTCATACCCAAGAAAACTCGAGGCTGTAATCGTTGCCAAAGGTGCTTCAACAAAGTACTGAGTAAAGGGTCTGAATACTTATATAAATGTGATATTTATTAGCAGAAATGTATACAAATCAGTTTTTGCTTTGTCATTATGGGTTATTGTGTGTAGATTGATGAGGAAAAAAACTATTTAATCAATTTTAGAATAAGGCTGTAAGCTAACAAAATGTGAAAAAAGTCAAGGGGTCTGAATACTTTCCGAAGGCACTGTATATCTCCTAGAACGCCATTTTATATTTTCTCTCCATCACATCAACCGATCATGGTAAGCAAATAGGCTGATTACCGCGTAACTCATGTCTAACACAGAAACCGGGGTGTAGTAGAAGGTTTGGCACCTAAACTAACAAGACGGTGAAATCCAAAAACACAAGACAAAACTCAAGCTGCTAGACTGCGGGTCACGTTGCGATATGCATATTCCAGCACCTTGGGACTGGAGCAAACTTTTGACCTCTAAACTCCTATCAGATTGCCAGACTTGAGTGTTTGTCATTTTTCTGCAGTCATTTCCGTGTCCTAATTGATCTTTCTGAGACCATGTTAACACCCCCCAGATGTGTGAGTGAGTGATTCTTTGAAGGTATACAGTGGGGAGAACAAGTATTTGATACACTGCCGATTTTGCAGGTTTTCCTACTTACAAAGCATGTAGAGGTCTGTAATTTTTATCATAGGTACACTTCAACTGTGAGAGACGGAATCTAAAACAAAAATCCAGAAAATCACACTGTATGATTTTTAAGTAATTCATTTGCATTTTATTGCATGACATAAGTATTTGATCACCTACCAACCAGTAAGAATTCCGTCTCTCATAGACCTGTTAGTTTTTCTTTAAGAAGCCCTCCTGTTCTCCACTCATTACCTGTATTAACTGCACCTGTTTGAACTCGATACCTGTATAAAAGACACCTGTCCACACACTCAATCAAACAGACTCCAACCTCTCCACAATGGCCAAGACCAGAGAGCTGTGTAAGGACATCAGGGATAAAATTGTAGACCTGCACAAGGCTGGGATGGGCTACAGGACAATAGGCAAGCAGCTTGATGAGAAGGCAACAACTGTTGGCGCAATTATTAGAAAATTGAAGAAGTTCAAGATGACGGTCAATCACCCTCGGTCTGGGGCTCCATGCAAGATCGCACCTCGTGGGGCATCAATGATCATGAGGAAGGTGAGGGATCAGCCTAGAACTACACGGCAGGACCTGGTCAATGACCTGAAGAGAGCTGGGACCACAGTCTCAAAGAAAACCATTAGTAACACACTACGCCGTCATGGATTAAAATCCTGCAGCGCAAGCAAGGTCCCCCTGCTCAAGCCAGCACATGTCCATGCCCGTCTGAAGTTTGCCAATGACCATCTGGATGATCCAGAGGAGGAATGGGAGAAGGTCTTGTGGTCTGATGAGACAAAAATATAGCTTTTTGGTCTAAACTCCACTCGCCGTGTTTGGAGGAAGAAGAAGGATGAGTACAACCCCAAGAACACCATCCCAACCGTGAAGCATGGAGGTGGAAACATCATTCTTTGGGGATGCTTTTCTGCAAAGGGGACAGGACGACTGCACCGTATTGAGGGGAGGATGGATGGGGCCATGTATCGCGAGATCTTGGCCAACAACCTCCTTCCCTCAGTAAGAGCATTGAAGATGGGTCGTGGCTGGGTCTTCCAGCATGACAACGACCCGAAACACACAGCCAGGGCAACTAAGGAGTGGCTCCGTAAGAAGCATCTCAAGGTCCTGGAGTGGCCTAGCCAGTCTCCAGACCTGAACCCAATAGAAAATCTTTGGAGGGAGCTGAAAGTCCGTATTGCCCAGCGACAGCCCCGAAACCTGAAGGATCTGGAGAAGGTCTGTATGGAGGAGTGGGCCAAAATCCCTGCTGCAGTGTGTGCAAACCTGGTCAAGATCTACAGGAAACGTATGATCTCTGTAATTGCAAACAAAGGTTTCTGTACAAAATATTAAGTTCTGCTTTTCTGATGTATCAAATACTTATGTCATGCAATAAAATGCAAATGAATTACATAAAAATCATACAATGTGATTTTCTGG
This sequence comes from Coregonus lavaretus, assembly GCF_964263955.1. NCBI lineage: Eukaryota > Metazoa > Chordata > Actinopteri > Salmoniformes > Salmonidae > Coregonus > Coregonus lavaretus. Next base: position 22,405,659 of record NC_140016.1, on the reverse strand, counting down.
ATTTTTGTTTTAGATTCCGTCTCTCACAGTTGAAGTGTACCTATGATAAAAATTACAGACCTCTACATGCTTTGTAAGTAGGAAAACCTGCAAAATCGGCAGTGTATCAAATACTTGTTCTCCAAACTGTATGTATCAGTGTCTGTGGTTCTGTGTGTGTGGTTCTGAAAGAGAAAGATTATGGGAGAGAGATATATGAAAATTCACACACTTTTTTTGTAGTCCTCCTGGATGATTGGCTTCATGGCAGAGGTTGAAGTGTAGATGCCCAATGAAACCTAAAGCCATGAATCGATGTACTGTTCTTTCCTTACACTTTCGTAACATTTACTCTGAATGTTGTCCTTGTTACCTATGGTGACATTTGACCATACAATATGTCATGTGGAGTCTTGCTATAGAACAGTCGGATGTGGTGCACGGTGCATAGACAGTCATGTACGTACAATGGTGTCTTAAAGGTTGCAGTGGTTTCACAGCAGGGGCAAACATTTACATTGATCGGCTGCTTGGTTACACAGCGTTTGCATTGCCAGCTGGGAAGGCAACGGCCGGTTTAAATGGGAGGTATTCTTTCTTTTTAATGGCCCTTGCCTGTGATAAAATTCACAGTCGAAGTTCACAAATGTTTTTGCAGGAGCAGCATGAAAATAGTTTTCTCAAGCTGACAATGCAGCCCCGTTTTGTCCCAGAGGCACAATTACACAGTAGCAGAAGACAGTTATGACCCAGTGCATCTGGAGGAGCTGCATGGCTGGGGGCACCTTGCCTCGCCTGGCTAGCTGACAGGAGACTAGTCTCCTCACTGAACATCGCTGGCTGATGACAGAAAGAAACCTCTCCCTCATTTGGAAGGAATACTGCACGCTGTGTGCAAAATTGTACGATTATGTGTGCAAATAATTATACAGACAATCGTTTTTTCAAACTATTTTGTTACTATTTGATCAAAACTATTTATAAGCAGTAAAATGTTTACTGAGAAATAACTAAAACATAATTAGCATAATAAGAATTCTCTGATAGAAATCCATTACAGGGCGGAAAAGGGCAGTGAGCCTCAAAGCAGTCCATGTTTGTACTTTCATTAACAATCCTAAAACAATAGTCCTTGTAGATGAGATCGCTCTGGATAAGAGCGTCTGCTAAATGACTAAAATGTCAAATGTAATGAGATTCAGGACCTACACAACAGAAGAAATCTGCATTGAATAAGTCTGTATTGTTCCAAATGGCTGCGTTCTGAAATGTGCACAGATGTTTGTTAATTTCTGCTAATTCATTCTGCTAATGGGAAGGTCAGGTTAGGTATTTGTATTTATTATGGATCACCATTAGTTCCTGCCTAGGCAGCAGCTACTCTTCCTGGGATCCAGCATAATTAACGCAGTTATACAATTTAAAAAAACATTACAATACATTCACAACAGATTTCACAACACATTAAGTGTGTTCCCACAGGCCCCTACTCTACTACCACATATCTACAACACAAAATCTATGTGTACGTGTGTGTATAGTGCGTATGTTATTGTGTGTTTGTATGCATGTGTCTGAGGGACTACAAGGCACTTCCTGGTTAGGACTAAAGGTATGTATATTTACCCAGAGAGAAGATCTCCCACATCAGGACTCCAAAGGACCACACATCGCTCTGAGTGGTGTAGACCTTGTCAAAAATGGCCTCTGGCGCCATCCACTTGAGGGGCAGTCTGGCCTGTGAGGGGGAGAGATGGAGATAAGAGACGAAAGCTCTTTTAAATCGGTATCTCATCTCACCTGTGTGACTGGCTGTCTCATCAATACCATTAATAACCAACCTGTCCCATCTGAGGAGAAGCAGAAGGGCTTGTTGAGTAAAGTAGCATACATGCCCTCGTGGCGTAGCTCTACCAAACATCCTCAACAACCAAACATCCTCTAGTCTATGCAGACAGACACGTTTATTCAATATTCAGACAAACACTGAAATCTGCCCACAATATCTGGCATTTCCCAGAACTACTGCATTTATTCAATCTCTCTTCTGTTTTTGCCAAGTCGGTAATAACAGAACACTGTTATGGTCCTTTTCCATCAAGCTGAGTGTTTTTGAATGTCTCTCTCACACAACAGGTGGTAATCTACATCAAGTCATTGGTGCGTTTCATCACATATCATGTACTTATTATGTCAGATTAATAGTAGTACAGTATAGCATTGTAAACAATATCAGATTGCTGTTTATACTTACATCTCCTTTGCGAACGTAGTCTGGGTCTTTGTAGATGTCTCTGGCCAGTCCAAAATCGCATATCTTCACAACATTATTCTCAGAAAGTAGGATGTTTCTTGCAGCCAGATCACGATGAATACACTAATGAAAAGAAGAAAAAACATACAATATGATTAGGCTTGACATCTATGCATGACTTTACATGAAAGCTTGAGTTATGTGGACATATCTCAAGTTACGATTCAGCCTAATGTGATAAAGCATGGCTAGGACTATTTCCTGACCATGTGACCTTTAAGGAAACTCTCATGGCCCCGTGCATGTCAGCTAAGACAACCATATGGAACAGTCATCAATGGTATTCTGATGCTAAGTGTTTCATATCCAGGTTAAGGCCTTCTCTCTAATATTTACAACAATGGGTTCACTAATTAGTACCATCCACTCTCTCAGAGCTTGTGACGGACCTTTAAATCTGAATGAGTTTTAGACTGATTATAGCCAATAGACTCGCAAGGAACATTGTGTTCTATGAATAAAAAATGTGAACAAAACAACTTCCCCAGCTGTCAAAAAACGACAGCCTTTTATTAAATCTAAAGTCAACTGGACTGAATAAAGTTTTATAAACTGGTATTAGTTTAAGACCCAAGATGTGTGTCACCAGACTACCTTTGCAAACAAATTGATTTTGAAACAGTCATTTGCCTGGAGGAGGTGCATACCTTGCGTGAAGCCAGGAACTCCATGCCTTTTGCAACTTGGAAACTGTAGCAAATCAAATCTTCCATTGTCAGCACTCTCTTGTACAGATCCTCTGGCTCTGAGGGTAAAACGGAACATAAAGTGGTAATGAATATTAACTATTTTCATAAACATGATTCAGTACGGTGTAACACGTACAGTGAGCTCCAAATGTGAGGTTGAAGTGCAGACTGTCAGCTTTTATTTGATGGTATTTTTTATCCATATTGGGTGAACCGTTTAGAAATTACAGCACTTTTTGTACATAGTCCTCCCATTTTAAGGGATCAAAGGTATTGGGACAAATCCACCTATATGTGTATTAAAGTAAAGTTAAACATTTGGTTCCATATTCCTAGCACGCAATTATTACATCAAGCTTGTGACTTTACCATTTTTTATGCATTTGCAGTTTGTTTTGGTTGTGTTTCAGATTATTTTGTGCCCAATTGAAATTCATGGTAAATAATGTATGGTGTCATTTTGGAGTCACTTTTGTTGTAAATAAGAATATACTATGTTTCTAAACACTTCTACATTAATGTGGATACTACCATTATTACGGATAATCCTGAATGAATCGTGAATAATGGTGAGTGAGAAAATTACAGAGGCATAAATATCATACCCCCCCAAAAATGCTAACCTCCCCTGTTATTGTAATGGTGAGAGGTTAGCATGTCTTGGGGGTCTGATATTTGTGCGTCTGTAACTTTCTCACTCACCATTATTCACGATTCATTCAGGACTATCCGTAATCATGGTCGCATTTACATTAATGTAGAAGTGTTTAGAAACATATTCTATTCTTATTTACAACAAAAGTGACTCCAAAATGACACAATACATTATTTACCATTAATTTATATGGTTATATATAGATTATATTTAAAATGGCCGACGGGCCAGCAGCAGGCAAACAGTCAGGACAGAGGAGGATGTCAACAGAGGCCTCCTCCTCCACTCCTCCTTCTCCTTCAGGCCCAGTGGGTGTCAGCCTGGGGTTCCTGTCCTATCGATTGAATTAATGAACAGGAGGAGGAAATGTCCCATCAGGCCCAGGGAAGAAAACAATCAGGGGGGAGGGGAGAGTGGGTGGAGGTGGGAGGGAAGAGGGGAGAGGGAGTGGTGGGTGGAGGTGGGAGGGAAGAGGGGAGAGGGAGTGGTGGGTGGAGGTGGGAGGGGAAGTAAGACGCTGTTGGCTCCTTTAGTTTACCTTCCTCCTCTTCCTCTGAGTCGCAGTAGCTCTTATCTTCCACGAAGCCGGAGCTGGCCGAGCTTCCGGTGCTGGCCACGCTCTCCAGGCGCCGCTTGATGAGCTCGCTCAGGTCACAGCCTGACCCCGACGTCACCACCTTACCGTCCTGGCTCTGACATACGAGACACACATCAGATCAAAAATACAGATGCAAACCTTGAGTCAAGTTAGAAAACGGTTCTTCTGACAATCTGGGGTTTTCCTATTAGGTTGAGAAATGTACTGAATCATGAAGGTTTGATGGCTAAGTAGACTAAATAATGAAGTCTTTTGATTTGATGCAGGATTTCTGAAAGCTGCTGATTTACCTTATAAACGATGAAATCAGCCCTCTTGCTTCTCAAGTAGTTTGACAAGTTTCCATATTTGCAGTACTCCACTATCATCATCAATGGACCTGAGAAGAAAGAAAATTCCAAACAAGTAATGACTCAAACAGTAAAAACAGGATTTTCTCTGAGATTCCATCAATTTATAAATTTACTTCACAAATTGTATAGAAGTCATACAGTGAGACTAGGTTTAACCATAGAGTTAACAATGTCCTCCCTCTCTCACCTCCAGGCTTGGTGCAGGCTCCCAGCAGGTTGACCACGTTCAGATGATGACCAATGTGGATCAGGATCTTCAGCTCCGACATCAGAGCCTTGCGCTCATTTGTCGTAGCTCCTCCTGTTTCAACACAAACACACAGACTATTAAATATACATGTCCTATTGCGGGGATCCTGTTTCATACAACTCCACAAAAGCGTGGATGTATTTTTGACTTTAAATTAAAATGTCATATAAGTTCTTTATCTTTGTTTACGATTACTCCAACTGATGTATGTTCATGGACATCTGGAAACCAAACAGTATAGATGTAAAATAAAGAACAGATATTTACGCATGTGGAGGAGATTTTAGATGGGCAAGAATAAGATAATCTACATGAGAACATTCAATGTGCAAGGTTAAGATGGTATGCAAAGATGGACAGCGGGAAATAAATTAAGTCAACATGGGAATATATATAACTTAAAACATAAACAACAGCCTTCTCTCACATTAAATTAGATTCTCGCATACACGAGGGCACAACCCAAAGCACAGCCATACATTACATCACAATAAACACTGCAGCACACATGGAGAGTAAATATGACAGTAACATTATTATTTCCCAGAATAGAAAATGCTGTTTTGTTTCTCAGTTGTATAGCTAATCTACACATCATATAAGAGGCAGATAGATATCTGGGTCAGGAACACTATGAGGTCAGAGGGAGGGTTTTTCTTAACCACGTAAACTAAACACCATCAAAGTGACTCATCCATTTGGGGGGGGGGGGGTCTCAAAGACTGTGGAATATCAACTAGTCAATGTTGGGTGGCAGCCTAATGCGTCCAATGTGCCTGGGTAATGTCTCTCTCTTTCATTATCTGAAAAGCTTATCTGGACACAGGTGGTTGGAGTTAGCAATGGTAACAATAATGTCCCTAACTGATAAACAGAATGAAAACATTGACTGAACAAAATAATCTTGCTCTTAGCCATCACTGACTCCCTGGATGTGCTTTACTCTAACAAGGATTTTGGTCGATTTAAATAATGAATCAATGACTTGAATTAAAAAATGAATGGAGAACTTCCGATAACCAAATGGCAACAAAAAAAAAGACCAACTCGCCCTCTAGTGGCCTCATGGGTGGAATGTTATTAATATTTTTCATAATTTCATAATTAATAAACATTACTTAACAAAAAACGCAGAAAATCCGGTGTTTCTATGTCAAACGGTTTTGTTATATTTCAGTCTTTTGTGATGTATATAAAGTGTAATATTGGAATGCAAACTCAAAATTGAATACATTTCAACGCTATATCTGACATGGTACAGGTGTCTTCTTTTTTTAAGCCCATAACCATGTGTGTGAGGTGTTTACTTTATTTGTTTAAGACTACCAAGAAACCCTCTGTGTGACCCTGATTTAGCCCACTGCAGTAAAAGGTTTTAAACAATGAATCAATTACTTGCATTTAAATAATGAATGGAGAACTTGGGAGCTGAATTGTGGGACTGTACTTCTGCTCTGTCTTATGTTGGCTCATCACAGTGGTCCCAGCCTGCTCTGGAAGCTGGAGCTGACTGACAGTGAGTCTCAAACCACACTGCACAGAGGGTCAGTTTAGGGAAGTCAGCTGCTTTTCATTATGTTTGACCTGGGGGGCCTGGAGTAGAGCAGTAGAGCAGCGGAGCAGCAGCCAACCTGGTGAGCTTGGTTCCTCTATGATTAATGGAAAGGGATGATTAATGCGGTGACACTGACGGAAATATCTAACAAATGGCCTGATTTATCATCCCCATGTAGCTAGATCTATCTATTCTGCGTTATGAAAGGAACTAGACACAGACATTAATTATCTGTTTAGTGTGTTAACACACTATTGGTAGTTTGTTGCAACAAAGTATTGGTGCTAAACCATGTGTTATTGGATGCTAGCATGCTAGTTAGCTATGGCGTCATAGGATACGGTGCCCTGGGCGGTTTTCACAGAAAAATACTGTACCAAGTTAGCTAGCTGACTAAACTAAGTTAGAGTCTATTCCTAGGAAACACTGAACCACTGTAGTTTACAACAATTATAATTTCTAAAGTGGAAGTTGGGAGAGTTATATTTGAGTGTTTCAGTGAAAGGTAAGTGAGGGAGGCCCCGCTCTCTCGCTTCCCCAGATGTTTAGTTAATTTTATTCAGATCTCTTTTGCATTATTGTAGCCTTTTCTGTAGCCTGTCAACTATGTGTCTGTCTATCCCTGTTCTCTCCTCTCTGCACAGGCCATACAAACGCTTCACACCGCGTGGCTGCTGCCACTCTAATCTGGTGGTCCCTGCGCGCACGACCCACGTGGAGTTCCAGGTCTCCGGCAGCCTCTGGAACTGCCGTTCTGCGGCCAATAAGGCAGAGTTCATCTCAGCCTATGCTACCCACCAGTCCCTCGATTTCTTGGCGCTGACGGAAACATGGATTACCACAGAAAACATTGCTACTCCTACTGCTCTTTCCTCGTCTGATCATGTGTTCTCGCATACCCCGAGAGCATCTGGTCAGCGTGGCGGTGGCACAGGAATCCTCATCTCTCCCAAGTGGACATTCTCTCTTTTCCCCCTGACCCATCTGTCTATCTCCTCATTTGAATTCCATGCTGTCACAGTCACTAGCCCATTCAAGCTTAACATCCTTATCATTTATCGCCCTCCAGGTTCCCTTGGAGAGTTCATCAATGAGCATGACGCCTTGATAAGTTCCTTTTCTGAGGATGGCTCACCCCTCACAGTTCTGGGTGACTTTAACCTCCCTACGTCTGCCTTTGACTCATTTCTCTCTGCCTCCTTCTTTCCACTCCTTTCCTCTTTTGACCTCATCCTCTCACCGTCCTCCCCTACTCACAAGGCAGGCAATACGCTTGACCTCATCTTTACTAGATGCTGTTCTTCTACTAATCTCACTGCAACTCCCCTCCAAGTCTCCGACCACTACTTTGTATCCTTTTCTCTCTCGCTCTCCTCCAACACCATTCAATCTGCCCCTACTCAGATGGTAACGTGCCGTCGCAACCTTGGCTCTCTCTCCTCTTCCATCTTATCATCTCTTCCCTCTGCTAAATCCTTCTCCCTCCGATCTCCTGATTCTGCCTTCTCAACCCTCCTCTCCTCCCTTTCTGCATCTTTTGACTCTCTATGTCCCCTATCCTCCCGGCCGGCTCGGTCCTCCCCTCCTGTTCCGTGGCTTGACGACTCATTGCGAGCTGACAGTACAGGGCTCCGGGCAGCCGAGCGGAAATGGAGGAAAACTAGACTCCCTGCAGACCTGTCATCTTTTCACTCCCTCCTCTCTACATTTTCTTCCTCTGTTTCTGCTGCTAAAGCCAATTTCTACCACTCTAATTTTCAAGCCTCTGCCTCTAACCCTAGGAAGCTCTTTGTCACCTTCTCCTCCCTGCTGAAACCTCCTCCTCCTCCCCCTCCCTCCTCCCTCTCTGTGGATGACTTCGTCAGCCATTTTGAAAAGAAGGTTGATGACATCCGATCCTCATTTATTAAGTCAAATGACACCGCTGGTCCTGCTCACACTGCCCTACCCTATGCTTTGACTTCTTTCTCCCCTCTCTCTCCAGATGAAATCTTGCACCTTGTGACGGCCGGGCGCCCAACAACCTGCCCGCTTGACCCTATCCCCTCCTCTCTTCTCCAGACCATTTCCGGAGACCTTCTCCCTTACCTCACCTCGCTCATCAACTCATCCTTGACCGCTGGCTATGTCCCTTCCGTCTTCAAGAGAGCGAGAGTTGCACCTCTCCTCAAAAAACCTACACTCGATCCCTCCGATGTCAACAACTACAGACCAGTATCCCTTCTTTCTTTTCTCTCCAAAACTCTTGAGCGTGCCGTCTCTAGCCAACTCTCCTGCTATCTCTCTCAGAATTACCTTCTTGATCCAAACCAGTCAGGTTTCAAGACTGGTCATTCAACTGAGACTGCTCTTCTCTGTGTCACGGAGGCTCTCCGCACTGCTAAAGCTAACTCTCTCTCCTCTGCTCTTATCCTTCTAGACCTATCTGCTGCCATTGATACTGTGAACCATCAGATCCTCCTCTCCACCCTCTCCGAGTTGGGCATCTCCGGCGCTGCTCACTCTTGGATTGCGTCCTACCTGACAGGTCGCTCCTACCAGGTGGCATGGCGAGAATCTGTCTTCGCACCACGTGCTCTCACCACTGGTGTCCCCCAGGGCTCAGTTCTAGGCCCTCTCCTATTCTCTCTATACACCAAGTCACTTGGCTCTGTCATATCCCCACATGGTCTCTCCTATCATTGCTACACAGACGACACACAATTCATTTTCTCCTTTCCCCCTTCTGATAACCAGGTTGCGAATCGCATCTCTGCATGTCTGACAGACATATTAGTGTGGATGTCGGATCACCACCTCAAGCTGAACCTCGGCAAGATGGAGCTGCTCTTCCTCCCGGGGAAGGACTGCCCGCTCCATGATCTCGCCATCACGGTTGACAACTCCATTGTGTCCTCCTCCCAGAGTGCAAAGAACCTTGGCGTGACCCTGGACAACACCCTGTCGTTCTCCGCTAACATCAAAGCGGTGACCCGATCCTGCAGGTTCATGCTCTACAACATTCGCAGAGTACGACCCTACCTTACACAGAAGGCGGCACAGGTCCTAATCCAGGCACTTGTCATCTCCCGTCTGGATTACTGCAACTCGCTGTTGGCTGGGCTCTCTGCCTGTGCCATTAAACCCCTACAACTTATCCAGAACGCTGCAGCGCGTCTGGTGTTCAACCTTCCCAAGTTCTCTCATGTCACCCCGCTCCTCAGCCCACTCCACTGGCTTCCAGTTTAGGCTCGCATCTACTACAAGACCATGGTGCTTGCCTACGCAGCTGTGAGGGGAACAGCACCTCCTTACCTTCAGGCTCTGATCAGACCCTACACCCAAACAAGGGCACTACGTTCATCCACCTCTGGCCTGCTAGCTCCCCTACCTCTACGGAAGCACAGTTCCCGCTCAGTCCAGTCAAAGCTATTCGCTGCTCTGGCACCCAAATGGTGGAACAAGCTCCCCCACGACGCCAGGACAGCGGAGTCACTGACCACCTTCCGGAGACACTTGAAACCCTACCTCTTTAAGGAATACCTGGAATAGTATAAAGTAATCCTTCTTCCCCCACCCCCCATAAAAAATAAATAAAAAAAGGTGGTTGCCCCAATGGCTATCCTAAGTTGAATGCACCAATTTGTAAGTCGCTCTGGATAGGAGGGTCTGCTAAATGACTTAAATGTAAATGTAAACACCATCAGCATCCATCCATGGAGTTAGAGTTGAATATCACAACAGAACCAGGAGGAAAGTTAGTTTGACCACGTCATTGTTTCCAATTGTTTGTGTCTCTCAAAAGCATCTGGGTTACAATTATTAATAAGCCTTTTTATTTTTCTAACCTTTATTTTACAACTTTTTTCTTAGTCTTTTATTTTTTGTACACTTTTAAACTTTTCAATCTCTAACACCAGGTGGAATGCTATCCTGATTCCTGTCATATCTGCAGACTGTCATCCTCATCAGGGACACCAAGGTTTTAGTCTCGCTCAAGCCAAACAGTCTGTGTGAGAAGCAGCCATCGCATGTCTACTTTGAACCAATACCCTGTGCGCAACTGTTAATTACATGCACATGTGCTAGCACGGCTTTTGAATTCATATCATGCACGAGAAACCAAATCATCTGCTGAAATGACAGATGGCTGTTTTACATCTGTTACACCCAGAACAACGGATATTGTGTTTATATCTGTATTTGGCGAGGAGCACCTTTATCAGTACCATTTCCACTAGGTGTGAGCGAAAGGAAGCTATGGGGAAAACAACCTGTATGACTTTTCAACATGGTTTTTTAACAGAAGTGCACATGAGAGTACTGCAAATTAGCATATATAAAATGCTCATATTAAAGTCTTGATAATAATGTTTCTTCCATACCTTTCAGCATTTTGACGGCCACAGTCTTGCAGGTCGAGAGCTTGTCAATCCCAAAAGCAGAGGCCTCTACCACTTTCCCGAAGGCTCCATGGCCCAGAGTTTTGCCTGGAACAGAGAGCGAGAGCGAGAGCGAGAGCGAGAGCGAGAGAGAGAGAGAGAGAGAGAGAGAGAGAGAGAGAGAGAGAGCGGGGCCAGTGGGTTTCAATAGGTCTACATGAGAGTGGCTGGCCAATGGGGAGTAGTAAATCCGGTTGGGTTCTCTATCAGGGGAATTATGGGTAATTAAAACAACCTGCTGAGGTTCTGAACACTGGGCCCTTGAAGCGCTCCTCCAGGGGATTTATAGTGCCGTTAAGACCAGGCGACAGCGGAGGGTCGCTGATGAGTAACGACGCTACACCCTCTTTACAGGGAGGTGATACCTCTGCCACATACCATCCTCTCTGGCACTATATTTCTATGTAATGGGCAAACAGGGTCACACAGTCATCAAAATGAAAACCTGTGGATGTGAAGTGTAGGGTGGACAAGTAAATGCACTTACAGTAGGTGCCCCTTCATGGTGCGTATAGGCCATTGAGTCACAGCGTCGTCATGGTGAGTGACTTCTTAGACTGTACTAGTGTTGTATGGTGAAGTAAGGAACTCACCCAGTCTGAGGCGGTCTCGGGGAAACTCCCACTTGCTGCTGTCATACTGCAGGCGTTCACACTGCTCGTCCAGAGGACACTCGTCTGGGTCGATGATGATGGATGGACCCATCTTGTAGTCTGCAGGCTGGAAGGGGAGGGGGGAGAATAGAATATAATGTAATGTTATATAATATAATGGTGATGGAGCGCATGTGCAGTAAGTATGTTAACTAAAGGACAAGAGCACATGCTCTACTATCACTGTAACATCAATATACTATTACGGACACTATTCAAATCAAATCAACGTTTATTTGTCACATGCACAGAATACAACATGTGTAAACCATTCAGCGAAATGCTTCCCCAAAATGTTTTATTCCAAAATAGGATCTTTTAAAAAAGCACGGAATCAGCACTAGGTAAGATAAAAAAAAAAAAAAAAACACACAAGAATGTAAGCTTTATACAGTACAAGGCCAGTTCCATATCAATGTGCAGGGACATGGTGGTAGTTGAGGTATTATGTACATGTAAGTAGGGGTACATAGTTCCAGCAGGATAAATAATAATAAATAGTAGCACAAACATTATATGGTGAATATTTGTGTGCATGTGTGTCAAATCAAATTGCATTGGTCGCGTACACATATTTTGCAGGTGCAGCAAAATGCTTATGTTTCTAGCTCCAACAGGGCAGTAGATTTTAGTCATTTAGCAGACGCTCTTATCCAGAGTGACTTACAGTTAGTGAGTGCATACATTTTCATACTGGCCCCCCGTGGGAAACGAACCCACAACCCTGGCGTTGCAAGCGCCATGCTCTACCAACTGAGCTACAGGGACAGTTAGAGTTAACTGCACCTCAGATTGCAGCCCAAATAAATGCTTCAGAGTTCAAGTAACAGACACATCTCAACATCAACTGTTCAGAGGAGACTGCGTGAATCAGGCCTTCATGGTCGAATTGCTGCAAAGAAACCACTACTAAAAGGACACCAATAATAAGAAGAGACTTGCTTGGGCCAAGAAACACGAGCAATGGGCATTAGACCAGTGAAAATCTGTCCTTTGGTCTGATGAGTCCAAATTTGAGATTTTTGGTTCCAACTGCCATGTCTTTGTGAGACGCAGAGTAGGTGAACGGATGATCTCCGCATGTGTGGTTCCCACCGTGAAGCATGGAGGAGGAGGTGTGATGGTGTGGGGGTGCTTTGCTGGTGACACTGATGGTGATTTATTTAGAATTCAAGGCACACTTAACCAGCATGGCTACCACAGCATTCTGCAGCGATACGCCATCTCATCTGGTTTGAGCTTAGTGGGACTATCATTCGTTTTTCAACAGGATAATGACCCAACACACCTCCAGGCTGTGTAAGGGCTATTTGACCAAGAAGGAGATTGATGGACTGCTGCATCAGATGACCTGGCCTCCACAATCACCCAACCTCAACCCAATTGAGATGGTTTTGGATGAGTTGGACTGCAGAGTGAAGGAAAAGCAGCCAACAAGTGCTCAGCATATGTGGGAACTCCTTCAAGACTGTTGGAAAAGCATTCCAGGTGAAGCTGGTTGAGAGAATGCCAAGAGTGTGCAAAGCTGTCATCAAGGCAAAGGGTGTCTACATTGAAGAATATACCATTTTGATTTGTTTAACACTTTTTTGGTTACTACATGATTCCATATGTGTTATTTCATAGTTTTTATGTCTTCACTATTATTCTACAATGTAGAAAATAGTAAAAATAAAGAAAAACCCTTGAATGAGTAGGTGTGTCCAAACTTTTGACTGGTACTGTATGTATAGGATGGTGTGTATAGACAGTATGGACAGTATATGAATAGAAAAGGTGGGTACAGCAGTAGTTATATAGTAGTTATATAGGATGAACCTTTACTAGAATACAGTATTTACATATAAAGTGGGTAAAACAGTATGTAAACATTATTAAATTGACCAGTGTTCAGTGACTATGTACATAGGGCAGCAGCCTCTAAGGTGCAGGGTAGAGTACCGGGTGGTAGCCGGCTAGTGAGTTCAGGGCAGGGTACTGGGCGGAAGCTGGCTAGTGGTGACTATTTAACAGTCTGATGGCCTGGAGATAAAAGCTGTTTTTCAGTCTCTCGGTCCCAGCTGTGATACACCTGTACTGTCTCCGCCTTCTAGATATATAATATATAATATAATATGCCATTTAGCAGACGCTTTTATCCAAAGCGACTTACAGTCATGCGTGCATACATTTTTGTGTATGGGTGGTCCCGGGGATCGAACCCACTACCTTGGCGTTACAAGCGCCATGCTCTACCAGCTGAGCTACAGAGGACCACAGGTGAATAGGCCGTGGTTTGGGTGGCTGAGGTCCTTGATCTTTTTGGCCTTACTGTGAAAACGGGTGCTGTAGATGTCCTGGAGGGCAGGCAGTGTGCCCTGGTGATGAATTGGACAGACCGCACCACCCTCTGGAGAGCACTGCGGTTGCGGACAGTGCAGTTGCCATACCAGGCAGTGATACAGCCTGGCAGGATGCTCTCAATGGTGCATCTGTAGAAGTTTGTGAGGGTCTTAGGGGCCAAACCAAATGTATTCAGTTACCTGAGGTTGAAGAGGCGCTATTGCGCCTTCTTCACCACACTGTCTGTGTGGGTGGACCATTTCAGGTTGTCAGTGATATGCATGCCGAGGAACTTTTCACACTTTCCACTGCGGCCCCGTCGATGTGGATGAGGGTGTGCTCCTTCTTCTTTCTCCTGAAGTCCACGATTAGCTCCTTCGTTTTGTTGACGTTGAAGGAGCGGTTATTTTCCTGGCACCACTCCGCCAGGGTCTCGTTGTTGTTGGTAATTAGGCCTACCACTGTTGTGTTGTCTGCAAACTTGATCATTGAGTTGGAGACGTGCGTGGCCACGCAATCATGAGTAAACAGGGAGTACAGGAGGGGGCTGAGCACGCACCCCTGTGGGGCCCCCGTGTTGAGGATCAGCGTAGCGGAGGTGGTGTTGCCTACCTTCACCGCCTGCAGTCGGCCAATCAGGAAATCCAGGACCCAGTTGCACAGGGAGGGGTTCAGACCCAGAGGTTAATGATGAGCTTGGAGGACACAATGGGGTTGAGGCTGAGCTGTAGTCGATGAACAGCATTCTTACATAGGTATTCCTGCAAATTGTAGTGGATCTAGAGTGTAGGTAAGGCAGAGGTGATATGATCCTTAACTAGCCTCTCAAAGCACTTCATGATGACAAAAGTGAGTGCTATGGGCAATAGTCATTTAGTCAAATCAAAATCAAATCAAGTTTTTCCTCGAAGCGGGCGAAGAAGGTGTTTAGCTTGTCCGGGAGCGAGGCATCGGTGTCCGCGATGTGGCTAGCTTTCCCTTTATAATCCGTGATTGTCTGTAGACCCTGCCACATACGTCTCATGTCTGAGCCGTTGAATTGTGACTCCACTTTGTCTCTGTACTGACGTTTTGCCTGTTTGATTGCCTTACTGAGGGCATAACTGGACTGTTTGTACTTGTGTGTGTGAAAGTGTGAGTGTCTGTGGCGTCAGTATGTGTGTGTGTGTATGTGTGTGTGTGTGTGTATGTGTTTGTGTGTGTGTGTGTGTGCGAGAGTGACAGTGTAAGTGTGTGTGAGTGTGTGGATAGAGTCAGTGCAGATAGTCCGTTGGTAGGTAGCCATTAATGAGCTATTCAGTAGTCTTCTTGCTTGGAAATAGAAGCTGTCTCTGAACCTATTCTTTCTCGACATACAGTACACACACAAGCATGAGCTCAGCACTTCTCCAATGTCAGGAAATGTGGAAAAAAATAATATAAAGTCAACTGCATTTCGCAAGAGACATGACTCAGTGATGGCAGTTCGTGGAATTTGTATAACGAGATTGCTTTTTACTCCTGAAACTCACATACAAAAACCTAAAAAAATGTAACATGGGTGTTTGAATAGGTCTTGAGAAGAGCATGCTGTCTGCACATTGTTACAAAAAATATATTTTTAAATGGCCTCCTCTCCTTGTTCGGGCAGGCTTCGGCGTTCATCGTCACCGGCCTTCTAGTCACTACCGCTCCTCATCTCATCATTCCATTGGTTTTGTCTTGTTTATTACACACACCTGGTTCACATCCCCTCATCAGTACCTGTATAAGTGTTCCCTCTGCCTCCTTGTCTTTGTGTGTGATTGTTTATTGTGAGGATAGTGAAGCTCGGTGGAGCTCCTTTATTTTGTATCGCCGGGTTATTTTCCCTGTGTGCTTTGTTGGTTCCAGTGCGCCTGGTCTGTTTTGACGCTTTACTGCGTAACTCTGTATTCCGGAATAAATCCTGTTTTTCTGATGATTTACCCTCCTGCGCCTGACTCCTTCAAATCATCCATCACACTGTGGTTCTATTGTACAATTAACTAAGTAACAAAAGAATAATGGTGAGCAAAGTGCTCAGTGCAGTATCCTAACAGTTTACACTCTCTAATGTCTTCACAGTCAAGAAGTGTGAGAGACACTAGAGAACTAGCTGTGATTGCAGGGAGATCTCGTTACCTTCCTCAGCTTGCGGATGAAGAGGATGAGCATGAGCCAGAGGAAGGTGGCAGCAGCTCCTGTACACACCAGGACGATCACCTCAATGTTGGCCTTCCCCTCATCACCTGGAAGGAGACCACAGGAACCGTTTGTTAACTGTTGTTGCCTTGGGTGTTTTATATGCTTCTTGACAAATGAATAAGAAATGATAACTGACAACAAATATAATGAGGGATATACACAACAGACAAATGGTAAACACTCCATTGTTTATTCCTAGTTTGTTCGGGCTATGCATCCCACGTTGTTGCACATTAAGCTCTTTTCTTAACTATCCATCTCAACATTCACTGTCCTAGCCAGCTCACGTTCATAAAGCTTTAGGAATTTGTCAAATAGTTTTGATAGAGTAATGCCTAATTTTGGACATTTTCTTCTAGTAATGTAATGGATTGTGCTGACACTGGGGTTGGACGTTGAGGGAAATTTGACATTTTTTAGGGGAACAGGAATTCATGTCTGGTGCCAGGGCTAGTTGTCAGAATACCGTCGCATGACCTTGTCCCCCCCCCCCCCCCCCCCCTCTCCTCCTCCCCCCTCCCTCCCAGTCTGTGTCATCATGTTTCCAGTCCCATGGTTCTTTAACGAGAGGACTTCTCTCCTGGCCATGCCCACAGTCATTAGTGGGAACTCTTCACACACTCCTTGCAGGTCACGTCCCATGGGTGGGGACCTCAGAGCTCCATGAGCCCCCGTCATAAAACCCAGCGGAGGAATTCGCTGGGTATTCTTGGCAGCCTCTTGGCTTCTCTCTCCGTGGAGAGTTTTCATATTGAAGTCTGGCCAGAGCTATTTGTACTGGTGACAAGAAAACATAGCCCAGTTTGGCCAAGAGCTGTGATTGGTCATGCAGTAAAGAAGTGGTCCGGCTGTGGCTGTGCTGGTTGAGTTCATGGTGTGTTTGGTCACTGTTGTGGTTAATGTACTGTAGTTAGATTCATTGTGTTTCGCTACCAGCATGACATGGATTATCATGAAGAGCATTATGACGGAAATAAAGAGGTAAGTGACTCACCCACGACAGTGACGACAGCGCTGGCTTTCACACTCCCCTCATTGTTGCTGGCCAGACACTCGTACAAGCCCTCATCATCTTTCTTCACTCTCTCGATCGTCAGCACCCCATCGTCCCCCAGAGTAATACCTGGAACATAGCATGAAGTCTACAGCTCAGATTCTATGGAGATCAGCTTTAATTTTGCAGATAGATTGTGGCTTCTATCAATGTAATTGTCTGCATCATTTCTAATCCCCCATATATATATATATAAATATATTATAAATATATATGTTATTTAAAATAATATTTTCCTTCTCTATTATATTTTCCTAACCCTACCACCCCTCCTCCCCTAACTGGAGTAAACTAATGGACAACCCCTCCCATCTATCTCTGAAGACCATCCAGTTTTGATTTATAATTGATTTATAACTGTGCTGGGATGTTTCACAAAAGTTCTGAACCTTTCTATTCTCATAGTTTCTTCAGATTGTAAATTTGCTAAGAGTATTATTATATTGTTGATCGATTGACTATGATTTTTCAGATCACCCAGCAGTGCTATTTGCAGAGTTTTGGAGAAAATTACTAATATGTTTGAAAAATACAGTAGGGCCTGACCATGGAAACCTCAGGGCCCCTAATCACGAGTCATTTCCAGCAGTTCTCACCTGGACCCTCTTGTACTGGTAGGTTGTCTTTGTACCAGGTGATGTAGGGTGGCGGCACTCCCAGGGCGTAGCAGGCCATAGTCAGAGTACTGCTGCTGTTTACATCCTGATTGGTCAGGTTCTGTCTCAGCCACGGCCTCTTCCTCTCTGCGTCAACCACAAAAACATGTCTGAATTAGATCACTCTGCTTTTCAAGACTTTCTCAGACAAACTCATCTCTCGACTGGGTTGCATAATCTTGAGTGTGATTATATCCAGGAACAGGCACCTTTTACCGAAATGCAATGTAATACAACCATATTATTCTTAGAAAGAGTTGGGCAACACCCGTATGACATGACAGTGGTGCAGCAATTACTGTTCTGATAGACCTCATTGATCACCCAGCAGGCAATGCTCCTCCTGTCTCCTACTCACCATCCACAGTCAGCACAGTCTGGACTATGACTGTCTTGCTGTGGAGGTTACGCGCCCAGCACTGGTAGCCTGCTGTGTGACTCCTGGATACGTTGTGCAGGGAGAGGGAGCGAGAGATAGAGTAGGGGCTGAGCTGCAGGGCCGTGACGTTGGCGGTGGTGACGGTGTAGTTTTGAGGGTTGTACCACTGCAGGTCTGTGTACAGGTACCGAGTGCCGCGGCAAGTCAGAGTGACGTCATCACCCTCGATGGCAGTCTGGGGCTCGATGGACAGGTGCTGAGGGTGATCTGGTGGGGGAGAGGGGAAAAACACATCAGGTCATCTTTTTGGGGGGAACACCCCATTTGGGTACCTAGTAAAACTATCATGCATAAGTATTGGTTAGAGTATACAATACATGAACACATTGTCCAGTATGTAGGTGGGTTACAAGAGCATCTATGTTACAGCAACCCTCTCCTCTCACTCAGGGAGATAAGACACGTAGCATGAGATAGCCAGCTGATTGAAGCTGTCCTATTCTGGGAAAGAACATCTCTAAAACATCAAGCTGCACATCACCATGCCAGGAATTTCAAATTTGCAGTTATTTACTGTTTCATCACTTTGTTAATTGGAAGCACGTTGGCAGTGTGCGGCGAGCAACGCTGATGGGCGGCCTACAGCTGTCCATTAGGAATCAGGC
Organism: Coregonus lavaretus; assembly: GCF_964263955.1. Taxonomy (NCBI): domain Eukaryota; kingdom Metazoa; phylum Chordata; class Actinopteri; order Salmoniformes; family Salmonidae; genus Coregonus; species Coregonus lavaretus. The sequence goes on along the minus strand of NC_140016.1, from coordinate 22,386,911 downwards.
CGGGGGCCGGGCCTCAGGGGAGCCAGACGGCGCTGGAATGCATTCTGTGTTCCATAAAAGAAGACAGCTGTTATTACAATTCCGCCGTCCTCTTTTTCAGCAGCAATCCAGCACTCTCAGTCACCTCCACCTCAGGAATGGTGGTGCATTGCAGCGCTTCTTCCTGGAAATGATCTTATTCTCATCCGGATCCTCAGAGTTTGGCATCATCAGCAGTGTCCCCAATCACAGCGTCACCACCATTCCCAATTCCAAACTATCATCAATCAGCTTTCAACTTCAAATCGTTTTTAATTTTTGAGGGAAAAAAGGTGATGACTGCTGCTGATTTCTCTTGTCATGAGACAACTGGACTAGATGGAATTTTCATTTCATGAACATTTGGAACTGTTCAGATGCATATAAAAAGTGATTCACGCAGCAGCAGGCTCCTAGAAGAAGAAGAATGACCTGCCGGCGCTACAGTGTGCGCTGAGAGCTGGTTTTAAACTGGCGCTGTTAGACTGTACCATTTGGCTCAGGACATGTTTGCCTCTTCAGCTCGGTGCTGAAGCCTGCCTGCTCCAGAGGAAGATGGTTTCAATTAATGTCCACCAGAGCAGCTCTCTTTAATGCACAATACAATCTGTGCATTCTAGCGATTGCCTCGCGATTCATTACAGTGCATATGTGTAAGTCATTGGAAACAAAATGTCATGTATGTTACAGTTATACTGTATGCCTGGCCTGTAAAAATAAAAACCATCTGAGCATTTTGCCTTATGCTGTATAAAAAATCTCCAATGTTGTTCTTTCAACCAACGTGGGGGACGTTGTGTAGTATTAGGTTGACCCACTTACCATCCACATAGAAAAGGGTTCTCAGTGTGCGGGTGCCAAGTTCGTTCTGGGCCGCGCAGGAGTAGATCCCCGAGACGTTAGCTGCCCCCACCACTAGCGTACTCACAGTCTATGGAGGAGAGAGAATAAGCCAATCATTAGATCTACAGTACTGCCAGCGAATGTTGTACCTATCTGGTGTACATGTATTTCCTGCTAAATAGATTTGATCTCAATGAGACTAACCTGTATAAATAAGGGTTAATGAAAAATGTTCTGGTTGGCTTCATTATACCTCAGAAGACTTTCCATCAACACCTGTGTGGTTATTTGCCCATTTCATTCTCTCGAGTGGTTCACATTAACGTAAGGATACATCTGGACTTTTTCAAAACCGCCGCGTCTCTCCTAGCAGCACCGGTCCACAGAAGGAGCGCCTGGCCCTCCATGTCATTTCCTGAAGAGCATTTACAATGCCACACTAGATTCTATCACCATTGGAGTGGAACCCATTTAACGGCTTAGTAGACATAATAGTGAGTAAGATTTGGGCAAGGGGCCAGATCGCATGGGGTTCTGTTTTGTGTTCAGAACGACATCTGTTTTCAGAGCAGCTACATCAAAGGTGCTGAATGCTGTGGCTGTATTGTCTAGGTGGTGTCAACTTCCTGGGTTTCTAGCGGCATTGTCCTCTGACACTCAGAAACAGGGCTTTGGTCATGAGACTGGACTGTTTGTGACACATTTCAATACGTTTTTAATGTTCCAGCTCATATTGTGCACTGTGTAAACATGTTTGGATGGAAAAGCTAGCTAAAGTTGTTAAAAGTTGTGTTACGTTGTCTACCCTGAGTTGCTATGACATTAGTCAGGTGTTTTGATGGAGTTGTTGTGTGGTGTTGCGTTACGGCCATTACTAATGATGATGTAACTTGAGCTGGAAAACAGTTGTTTCAGCAAGTGCACTCTGTCCCTAAGTGGTGACTTGACCAGATGCACTGTGACCCTCTGAGGCCAGCCCTGCAGCCCTGCAGCCCTGCAGCCCTGACCAACACTTTCCTCTCGTTCACGGGGCACAGAGATTTATGCGGGGTGACAGAGAGGAATTCACTCCCAACAAATCCCTCTCTTTTAAACCGCCGCTTGTTATCACTGACCCTTAGTCCTCACCCCTATAAAGCACCAGTGTTTGGGCCGCAAGCGCTTGTAAATAAGGACTGCCTCCCTATTTATGTCAATCAGAGATTGGTAGTGTTGGAAGTGAATGAGGCCTAAGCTCTCTATTACTACGTGTGTATGTATACTATTAGTATGATTCTAAATGCCATCAACCATGCATCATCAGAGGGGGGAAACGCCTTCATAAATCTCCCTTTAGGGGAAAGCAGGAGAAATACCATTTAATAAAAGTTTACTACACCAGCATATGTGTTGGGGTAACGACTAATTACCAGTATTTTCTTCACTGGTTGGCTTGCTTGTGCTGTTGAAATATTTATATGCTGGCTGGATTTATGCCCCAATTTGACCCAGTGTGTTGGAACGGCTGTCTTTCAACTAATCCGATAGGCTTTTGGGGAAAGCAGTTGAGGCCTGCACCTAATTACGTTTGGGGTGAATGGTTTTGGTAACAAGCTCCCCTAGGACATGTGCTGCAATGTTCAGCTTTGGGAATGCATGCCAAGATGTGGGCCATTTTTAGTTATACCGTAATAATACAGATATATGACAAAAACAATGACAATAACATATTATTCAAATTTCCAAACTTCGTTTCAATATTTCCAGTATGTTACAGCTGATCTCTTCACAGGTCAGTGGAGTTAGGAGGGAACCTATAAAAGGCCAATCTCCGCTGTCTGCACACGCATGGCTCGAGCCGTATGGCTGTATGGTGCTATCTACACGGAGCTCCACAGGCCTCAGTGAGCCAACAGATAATGATCCAGTGATGTCAGAATAAACACTTCTCTCTGGCAGAGCACGCAGAGCCTTGGCTGGAGCTTCAAGCCTAGCTTCTTTAGACCCAAGGACCTGCGTTTCGTCTGAGGGTATTTTTCACTCCAGCAGGGTGAAATGAACAGTGTCTGTCAGTTAAAGGGCAGATGAATGAACGATTCCCGATGAGCAGCCCTGAAGAAAGCCAAAATGCTTTTTCATCATGGCAGTTCTGGCGCTCGACTTGCTTTGACTGTAATTGAAGGCTAAGGGGCTTCTTTTAATCAAAAGCAAATCATGACAGATTTGACAGTCTGTTTGTTGCTGACTGTATATGAAAAGACTGGTGAGTTGCTTATAAATACCTGGCAGTTACGGCAGCATAAACAATAAAGTGGGATTCCTTGTCATAAATATGCCTACTGATATACAGCAAATGTCCTTTACCATATATTGCTTTCCCCCTGTACATACTGTATTTATACAACAATGTATAAATTAACTGTATTTACGATGTACTGTACTGTACTATATGTCATTATTTCACTATTGACCCTATCGCCCTATTTCTAAACTTTCTTGCCTAGCTAAAATATTAGAATCCTTGATTAATTCTTCGCTAAGATCATCCTTATCTTTGAAATGTATTCTAAATGTACATGTCAGGTTTTAGACCAGATCATAGCAATATCTCTGCTGCATCCCTAGTTATAAATGATGTGGTTAACTGTATGGATGAAAGGCAACATTGTGCTGCCCTCTTCATTGACCTGGAGCTAGGAACACAAGCATTTCGCTACACCCGCAATAAAATCTGCTAAATATGTGTATGTGACCAATAAAATCTGATTTTATTTGGATTTCATTTGAAAGGCTTTCGATACTATTGATCACTCACTGCTAATTCAGAGGCTTTCCTTAATTGGCCTAGACCAGGCTGCATGTAACTGGTTTAAAAATTACTTGACAGAAAGAATTCAATGTGTATCTAATGATGGTGTTAAATTAGGTTTCCTGGATATTACGAAAGGTGTTCCCGCAGGGGTCGATTCTGGGTCCTGTACTTTTTACTGTTTACATTAACAATATCGACTTGTCAGTAAAAAATGGTAACCTGCACTTGTATGCCGATGATACTGTTGTGTAGGCTATTGCCCCCTCGGTTGACCAGAATCTATTTGAACTACAGTCTACCTTCATTGTATTACAGAAAAACTTTATTGACCTGAAATTAGTATTGAATGCAGATAAAACTAAGTATATGTTGTTCTCTAGTGCGCATAAAATAACTGATGATTTAAGCATATGCACTTTGGATGGTGTCCATATTGATCGTGTCCGTGCTTACAAATATCTGGGAATCTAGATAAATAAAAAGCTGTCTTTTAAAAAGCAGACTGATGAGTTAGTTAAGAAGTTGAGAATAAAAATTGGCTTCTTCTATAGAAATAGGTCCTGCCTCTCGCTAAATAGTAGAAAGCAGATTACATTTAAGTCATTTAGCAGACGCTCTTATCCAGAGCGACTTACAGTTAGTGAATACATATTTTTTTTATACTGGCCCCCCGTGGGAATCGAACCCACAACCCTGGCATTGCAAATGCCATGCTCTATCAACTGAGCTACATCCCTGCCGGCCATTCCCTCCCCTACGCTGGACGAATTGTGCGCCGCCCATGAGTCTCCCGGTCACGGCCGGCTGCGACAGAGCCTGGATTTGAACCAGGATCTCTAGTGGCACAGTTAGCACTGCGATGCAGTGCCTTAGACCTCTGCGCCACTCAGGAGACTATTCAGTCGATGTTCCTACCAGAAAGTTGGTTGGCCCTCTTTGATGTCACGTAGGTTGATACATTTCTATGTTTTCATTTATAAAGCCATTTTACAAAAACTCCCACTGTACCTAACATCATTACTAAACTTTAAACATACAAGTTACCACACCTGGTCTCAGCAATGGCTAACTCTGGAAATTCCTTTGGTCTCTACTGTGTTAAGTAAATCAGCTTTTAGTTTTCTTGCACATTATTTGTGGAACAATCTTCAAAACATTCTTACATTTGATGTTTTGGTGCATCTAGGGCAATTCAGAAAGCTGATTGAGGACCTTACTACTGATGAATGTGTTTGTTTTTTATGACCGTGTTTTTCTTTCGGCTTGCATTTTGTATTTATATTGATTTGTCTATTTGCTGTCATTTACAGTGCATTCGGAAAGTATTCAGATATCTTGACTTTTTCCACATTTTGTTATGTTACAGCCTTAATCTAAAATGTATTAAATTGTCCCCCCCCCCTCATCAATCTACACACAATACCCCATAATGACAAAGAAAAAAATGGTTTTTAGACATTTTTGCAAATCTATAAAAATATCTATATATATATATTTACAAAAATATTCAGACCCTTTACTCAGTACTTTGTTGAAGCACCTTTGGCAGCGATTACAGCCTCAAGTCTTCTTGGGTATGACGCTACAAGCTTGGCACACCTGTATTTGGGGAGTTTCTCCCATTCTTCTCTGCAGATCCTCTCAAGCTCTGTCAGGTTGGATAGGGAGTGTCACTGCACAGCTATTTTCAGGTCTCTCCAGAGATGTTTGATCAGGTTCAAGTCCGGGCTCTGGTTGGGCCACTCAAGGACATCCAGAGACTTGTCCCGAAGCCACTCCTGCATTGTCTTGGCTGTGTGCTTAGGGTCGTTGTCCTGTTGGAAGGTGAACCTTTGCCCCATTCTGAGGTCCTGAGTGCTCTGGAGCAGGTTTTCATCAAGGATCTCTCTGTACTTTGCTCCGTTCATCTTTCCCTCGATCCTGACTAGTCTCCCAGTCCCTGCCGCTGAAAAACATCCCCACAGCATGATGCTGCCACCAACAGGCTTCACCGTAGGGATGGTGAAGAGTTCAATCTTGGTTTCATCAGACCAGAGAATCTTGTTTCTCATGGTCTGAGAGTCCTTTAGGTGCCTTTTGTCAAACTCAAAGCGGGCTGTCATTTGCCTTTTACTGGGGAGTGGCTTCTGTCTGGCCACTCTACCGTAAAGGCCTGATTGGTGGAGTGCTGCAGAGATGGTTGTTCTTCTGGAAGGTTCTCCCATCTCCCCAGAGGAACTCTGGAGCTCTGTCAGAGTGACCATTGGGTTCTTGGTCACCTCCCTGACCAAGGCCCTTCTCCCCAATTACTCAGTTTGGCCAGGCGGCCAGCTCTAGGAGGAGTCTTGGTGATTCCAAACTTCTTCCATTTAAGAATGATGGAGGCCAGTGTGTTCTTGCGGACCTTCAATGGTGCATAAATGTTTTGGTACCCTTCCCCAGATCATGTGCCTCGACACAATCCTGTCTCGGAGCTCTACGGACAATTCCTTTGACCTCATGGCTTGGTTTTTGCTCTGACATGCACTGTCAACTGAGCGACCTTATATAGACAGGTGTCTGCCTTTCCAAATCATCTCCAATCAACTGAATTTACCATAGGTGGACTCCAATCAAGTTGTAGAAACAACTCAAGAATGATAAATGAAAACAGGATGCACCTGAGCTCAATTTCAAGACTCATAGCAAAGGTTCTGAATACGGTTTCTTTATTTTTAATACATTTGCAAACATTTCTAAGAACCAGTTTTCGCTTTGTCATTATGGGATATTGTGTGTAGATTGATGAGGAACATTTTTATTTAGTCCATTTTAGAATAAGGCTGTAACATAACAAAATGTGGAAAAAGGGAAGGGGTCTGAATACTTTCCGAATGCACTGTATGTAATTCAGGGCTCATCTGTAAAAAAAAAACCTTGGTCTCAGTATGACTAAAAATAAAGGCTACAATAAAATAAAACAATTATAAATGCATATTGATGTTCCTTCATTAACTTTTGGCTACAGTTACATAAGTCTATATTGATGCAGATAGAATTAATCATTCTAAAACAGTGAAATAATAAGGCGGATTATGAAGATGTAGATTTATTGTTTTCAGATGTTGGCGTCTCAAAGAGAACGATCATAGGGAATCCCACTTCAGTGTTAATCTCTCAGAGTGCTCTCTCTCTCTATCCGGACATTTAATCTAGATCCCTTTTTCATATAAATCTTGAAGTAATTGTTGTATTGCCCAACACAAAGCACTCTTTTGTCATGGACATTTCTGCTCAGTATCAAACATGCATCATATATGACAAGAACACATGCATGAATCATTGTTCTATGTTGTGCAACGTTAAGAAGTGTCAGTTTCTCTGAGTCTATAACAAATCTAATGAGAACAAAACTATACTATAAGCATACCTTGTTCTTTCCTTTCACCAGTTCAGTTTTGTTGTCTATGCTCTCAATCCAGTTGTGTGAGTAGTTCCCCTTATCGTCCATTGGAACTAGGATTGGCTCAGTGTAAAGGGTACACCTATGGGAAAGAGGAAACCAGTGATTACTGAACTAGATGAAAAGGCTGCAGGTTACCTAACGTATAAAGTCAGTTTAGAAAATTAGTACAGAGCAGTGGACAAAACAGGAGACTACTAGAGCAGAATGCCGTGTGGACATGTCATCCTTTCCTATATTTCATTAATTGGAACCAGAAATGACACTATGGACCAGCGAATGCGGTCCAAACAGTTTGACAATGTGTCGCTCTGAACGGGCAGGCATTTAGCCTTATGAGGCTCTGACTAACATCATAGCTTTTGTGTGGCCTTTTAGGGCGGGCTATATCCCAGGCTGCCTAGGCTTGTTAAACCAGACAAAAACCAGCCAGCCTCTCCTCCTCTCCTCGCTTACCTCCTGCCTTCTGAGGGGAACAATCAGGCTGATGAGGAGTGAGGCAGCCAGGCCAGGCAGGCTGGGAGGCAGGAGGAAACAGCAGCGTGACAGGAAGGGCCGTGCTATGCGTCACCTCACACAGGAAACCCCCTCACTCCCTGACTAGAGGAGATAAGGCTAATCCCCAGACCTTGGTTGGTCAAAAAAGGGACAGCTGATACCTTCTTACCCTGCTGCTGATAACGAAAGAACCCTTCCTGCCTCCTTCACCTCTCCCATCCCTTTTTCTTTTGCCCCCAACTGCTATCTGAGACGTTACGCTTCCCCAACCACAAGGGGACTGTGATTTATACGAGGTCTGATCCTGAAATGGTAAGTAGTCAATTTGCCGTGACAGGTCCTTGAAGGGGCTCTGAACTGTATAAAACAAACATTTGGCTCAATCTGCCTCCAACCAGGCTGTGGATGGCCTGACCTGAAATCTCTGTTTGATGCACCTCCCTCATTAGCTGTTGAAAAAACAGGCCCTTTTCAGCTTCAAACGTTTATGAGCCACTTTTTCCAGTGCCAGAGCTGATTATCTTTAGGGCTTCAGAAATGGGGCACTTTGACACAGCTTGACCCTCCACCATAATTTCTGTCACAAATTTGGCAACCAGGAGTGTTTTTTTTTACCAATAATGATGGATAATTAACAGAAACCTTTGTCAAGTTACAGCGCCTGCAGTGTAACATAATTTAGGCCCTCCAGTGTGAGGCTGTCCCGAGCCGTGTTTTTCTAGCAGTGTTGGGTCCTGATAACCCCGCGGTAATGGCCCATTGTTTGCCTGATTTTACGCCTCAGAAAGGACCCCTGCTGTCACTGACGGGGGTCTGGCAGCTCTGGCTCTCAGGGAATATTCATGTTGTTTATGAAGGTTCACTAGCCGCCCACCACACGCTCTGTCCCGTTCAGCTCTATAAATATTTAGCATCTGCTTCATCTGACCACTTTTTTACTGACCGAGTCACTGGTGCTTCCTGCTTTAGTTTTTGCTTGTAAGCAGGAATCAGGAGGATAGAATTATGGTCAGATTTGCCAAATGGAGGGCGAGGGAGAGCTTTGTTCGCGTCTCTGTGTGTGGAGTAAAGGTGGTCTAGAGTTTTTTTCCCTCTGGGTGCAAATTTAACATGCTGGTAGAAATGAGGTAAAACTGATTTAAGTTTTCCTGCATTAAAGTCCCCGGCCACTAGGAGCACCGCCTCTGGATGAGCGTTTTCCTGTATGCTTATGGCCGTATACAGCTCATTGAGTGTGGTCTTAGTGCCAGCATCGGTTTGTGGTGGTAAATAGACAGCTACGAAGAATATAGATGAAACCTCTCTTGGTAGATAGTGTGGTCTAAAGCTTATCATGAGATACTCTACCTCAGCAAAACCTTGAGACTTCCTTAGATATCGTGCACCAGCTGTTGTTTACAAATATACATAGACCGCCACCCCTTGTCTTACCAGAGGCTGCTGTTCTATCCTGCCAATACAGTGTATAACCCGCCAGCTGTATGTTATTCATGTCGTCGTTCAGCCACGACTCGGTGAAACATTACAGTTTTTAATGTCCCGTTGGTAGGATATACGTGCTTGTAGTTTGTCCACTTTATTAGCAAGCGATTGTACGTTGGCCAATAGTACTGATGGCAAAGGCAGATTAACCACTCGTCGCCGGCTCCTTACCAGGCACCCCGATCTCCTTCCGCGATATCTCTGTCTCTTTCTACTGCGAATGACGGGGATGAGGGCCCTGTCGGGTGTCTGGAGAAAATCCCTCTTGTCTGACTCATTAAAGAAAAATTATTAGTCCAGTTCAAGGTATTCTGATGTCCAGAAGCTCTTTCGGTCATAAGAGACGGTAGCAGCAACATTATGTACAAAATAAGTTACAAACAATGCGAAAACAAAAACAAAATAGCACAGTTGGTTAAGAGCCCATAAAACGGCAGCCATCCCCTCCGGCGCCATTGTAATCCACTGTACAGCCTTACCAATGGATTGTGGATCAATGACATGGGGTACCATCAGTGATACCCACAGAACACAACTGCGAAGAGATTACACAAATATTAGCATTGTAGCTCTGATTGCAGGACTCTGAAACCACTGTGAAATGACCAACATTTATTGTACCAGTCAACCTACTATGTGTATTGAACACTATTCCAGAGGAAAAACAATACAACGTGGATGTTTTGGAGTCTGAGAACTCTGAGGAGGAGCACTGAGTAGACTGATACCCCATTTCACTGACAATACCATTTACATTACATTTTAGTCATTTAGCAGACGCTCTTATCCAGAGCGACTTACAGTTAGTGAATACATATTTTTATTTTTGTATTTTTCCCCCGTGGGAATCGAACCCACAACCCTGGCGTTGCAAACGCCATGCTCTATCAACTGAGCTACATCCCTGCCGGCCATTCCCTCCCCTACCCTGGACGACGCTGGGCCAATTGTGCGCCGCCCATGAGTCTCCCGGTCGCGGCCGGCTGCGACAGAGCCTGGATTCGAACCAGGATCTCTAGTGGCACAGTTAGCACTGCGATGCAGTGCCTTAGACCACTGCGCCACTCAGGCGCCCATTTCATTGACCCCCAATCCTTATGTAAGACTGTACAGTGCAAAATGAATGTCAATACTCACAGTAGGGTGACTGGAGAGGTGACTTCCCACAGTCAAAGTCCCGCAATAAGAGCTAAGACACTAATATTTGTGCAAACTCTTCACAGTTGTGTTCTGTGGATGTCACTGAGTAGACTGATAACCAATTATATTGCTCCACATACCAACACTCCAACCTTGTTTAGCATTATCTAGTCTAAATATGGCATGATTCCACTATCTGTATCCATTCGCTTCACTTTCAAAGAGGGACTTTTACTTTGAAGGCGAACCGCAAATGCCACTATTGTGGGTAATCAATCAATCAATTTTATTTTATACAGCCCTTCTTACATCAGCTAATATCTCGAAGTGCTGTACAGAAACCCAGCCTAAAACCCCAAACAGCTAGTAATGCAGGTGTAGAAGCACGGTGGCTAGGAAAAACTCCCTAGAAAGGCGAAAACCTAGGAAGAAACCTAGAGAGGAACCAGGCTATGAGGGGTGGCCAGTCCTCTTCTGGCTGTGCCGGGTGAAGATTATAATAGAACCATGCCAAGATGTTCAAAAATGTTCATAAGTGACAAGCATGGTCAAATAATAATCAGGAATAAATCTCAGTTGGCTTTTCATAGCCGATCATTAAGAGTTGAAAACAGCAGGTCTGGGACAGGTAGGGGTTCCATAACCGCAGGCAGAACAGTTGAAACTGGAATAGCAGCAAGGCCAGGCGGACTGGGGACAGCAAGGAGTCACCACGGCCGGTAGTCCCGACGTATGGTCCTAGAGCTCAGGTACTACTTAGCTTCGGCTGTTGAAGATGTTGACGAACCATGTCCAGATAAAGCGTCCGGAGTGAAAAAGTTGAATAAGGGAAAAAAGTTGCGATGGAAAAAAGGAAAATAAAGTAAAGTAAAGTTGGCAGCTAAAACGCACAGGAAAATGACTCTTCTGTCTCGGGATAAAACGTCCGGGGTGAAAAAGTTTAACGAAAAATGATGAGTGAGGACAAAACTAAAAAGTTGGTAAATTTGTTGAACACAGAGATTGATTAAACGTTTATTAAAAGTAAAACGTGAATAGTTTGGCAGGTAGCCAAGTAGCAACAAACAGCACAGCAGCACGGAGACAATGCGGAAGCGAGACGGAAGTCACGTAATGTCCATACGTGGCTAGCTTCACATAGGTGGGGCCGACCATCATTAATCAAATACGAACTGTCTTATAAATTGTTCATGTTGTTTATGAAGGTTCCCTAGCAGGTCGACATTCACGCCCATACCACACATTCTGTCCCGTTCAGCTCTATAAAAGCTTGGGGAGTCTGAGACTAATATATTATCTCTCCCTGCCCAAAGAGCCACTGGCCACAAACGAGTGGGGAATTCTCCGGGGCTGCATTTCTTTGATAAATGTCTGTATTTTGGGACAGAGTCAATTAAATAGATGCAGGCCTGTTTTTGGAGAGGGAGCCTCGGGCTAGCCCGGTGGTTCTGGACTCCAGACTCACAGACTGCGTGTGTGTGTGTGTATGATTCAGTTCCAATACTATGACAGCTGAGCTCAGCATCAACAAACCCGAATGTAACATAGCAGGCGTAAAAGTCCTGACGAGAAAAAATAAACTGCCGGGGGAGGTTCTCTTCTGCACTGTTGAACCAATCCAGTAAATGTGGAGGAGGAGTTAAGATGGAGTGTCGCCTTGTTAACATCCATTAGCAGAAGTCGCGTAAAAGGCTCTCTTTCCATTTCACCTAAAAACTGGATGCATCCGCTTGGTACCGACCCCGCAGAGGGTTTACAAACCTAAACACGCATCCAAAACATAACCAGGATGTGCACTGGCAGGGACAATGCTGGTCTGCTTCACCAATCATGTCCATTCATACAGACCAGAGATAGGACAATAAATCTCAGGGTCTGTGTGGACATATGGAAGATACGTAGAAGTATGAATGTATTGCACTTCCAAGAACCAAACCAATAAACTCAGAACACCCACTCTATGTTACAGATATAACTAGAACTGCGCAATGACCTCAGGATGAGAGAACACATGACCCTCCCCGTGATCCGGTAGTTTCTGTCAGATGGTCCTGGTGACTCAGAACATTTTGATTCATAGACTGGGTGTTCGAGAAAAAATATACGACTTCATCACAGTTCTGAATTGAACGCTTTGTTTCCTGGAAGTGGTGCCTTATGGTTGTGCAGGATATTGATCCTACGCAGCTCTAACATATTCTTATGGTTTACAGTAAACAACAGAACAAATTGAAGTACATTACCAATGAAGGAACATTGTGAAAACTTAAAACAAGAAGTGCAGAACACAGAATTTCTGAAAGTTACTGGAAGGTTCAAAGGCACTGACACAGTAGGTGAACATAAACTAAATGGTCTTCACAGTTTAGTTAACGACTTAGTTAATATAACCACTTGGATTGCCCAGGATAAACAGGCTAGGATGGCTCACTCTTTGTTAGTGACTCACTCTTTGTCGGTGGGGTCAGGATGGCATGGTTGCCAGAGCCACGTGATGACGGGCATGGGCACTCCAAAGGCGGTGCAGGTTAGCTGGTGCTGCTTGCCGAACATGTAGGGCTGCAGGTCCACCGAGGCCACCTCCTCTTCTGAGATCATAGGCCTCACTGTGGGAGAGACACACACACACACATACAGACAAAGAGATCAGACACTGTTGCATCAACTGTTACACCTGGCTATTGGCGGTAATAATGTCTTTATAATGAGAGAGAGGTTTGTCATCGTGATGAATAACCATGGAAAAGGTCCCATGGACACCAGTTGTCTTCTAACCTCTGAGAGTCGGCTGTGAAGTGCTTGAAAAGGGTTGAGTGATTGCATAGCCCTGATACCCTGGGGTTGTCCATCACATCAGGGTGTCAGTGTCTCAGAGCCTGGCCCGGTCTCTACCCAGCTGCCTTTGGGCCAGATGTGGCCCTATGCCCTGTCCCAGGTCAGTGGATCAGCAGTGTGGGAGAGCACAGCAGTAATCAACACCAGACTGACAGACTTTCTGACTGGATGCCACCTCAAGAGGAATGCTCTGCTCACATCAGTTAATCATTCTCCACCAGTCAGTCAGTGTGTGTGTGTGTGTGTGTGTGTGTGTGTGTGTGTGTGTGTGTGTGTGTGTGTGTGTGCGTGTGCAAAGTCGTGACATGGTTTCTCTCAGCAATGTCCTCAGTTCAAGCCCCGGCTGCTGAATCCATTTGAGATCTGGAACACTGGAGCTGGACTTCAAACGCTTGATGAACGATGACTAAAATAGTTCCATAACTGTTCCCAGGAATGTCCTTGATTTCTCCTTCCATTGTTTGTGTCTGTGAGAGTGTGTATTTTTTTTGTCATTCCAATAATAATGATGCGTGGAGCAAATGGGAAAGTGAGGGACCATAAATACAATTTATATGGGCGAGAAGGGGGCTGACCTTTACAATTTGGCACAGCAGGGGGATTCTTGGATAATGTGCAGGGAACGGAATGGAATGGAATACTTTGCGATGCATTCTTTTGGCCCCCATCGACAACTTGGGAGTAGTATCTGAGTGGCACATGTGTTGCTCAACAGAGTTCTTAACGGCAAGCAGATTGCACTCCCCGACTCTCCATCCAACACACTATCAAAGCCCCATAACATAACCGACCACGTTTATAACCGCTAGTGTTAATGACCATCATTATTTACATGGCAATCATTACATTAGATTTGTTTCAAATGCGTTGCTAAATCATATAGAGTACACATAAAGCCCTATATCATGTACAGAACACTGTTGTTTCCATGAGCGGTGCTGTAGGCTACATTCACATGATGTGAATAAAGGGTTAGGTCTAGAGGGGGATAGAGTGGAGAGACAGGGTCGTTTACACAACCCGCGAAGCCCCTTCAAAAAGAGCCTGGCTAATCAACACCAGCTGGCCCGGCAACGTCAATCCACCGCTGGAAACAACAAACCCCACAAGCCCCCAGATTCCTGTCATACTGGAGGGGCTGCTGCCTGCAGCCCTGCACCAACCAGGGGGTACAACCCAAAGTACTGAGGCTGTTCGAAATGCGGAGGCCCAAAGTCCAGGGCATTGCTTCATTTCCTCAGGATCGCCAGTCATTTGGAGGGATAAAGGACAGGATATAGGACGGGATATCATGGGGATATGAGCTTTACCTCGGACTACCAGAGTGTAGCTGAGATTCCTGTAGAGGCCTCTCTCCTTGTTGCCCAGGGCGATGGTGAAGACCCCGGCATCCTTCTGCTTCACGTCCTTGACGAGGAGGTTGTAGCCTGAAGACTCGTAACAGGTGGAGTTCTCGTTGATGGGGACGCCATCCTTATACCTGGGAACGGGATACATCCACATTTACTTTAGATGTTCAGCAAATCGTAACATACTGATATGAAAGTTGTGATGATAATAAATCAGCAACTCTACGTCCCAAATCAAACACTTGTAAGCTCCAGTTTAGTGCATTATATTCAGCAAGGGTTGACAATACATGCAGTGACTAGTCCCAACAGCTGAACTCAGTCTTACCATGTCATAGTGTTGGGTGGTGGCAGTGCATTGACCTTGGGTTCAAACATCAGCTTGCTTCTACCTTCTGTGTAGACCACTCTCCTGGCCCGTTCATTCTTATAGGACACATTCAGGTATGGATGTTCTGAAATCACACAGAAGAAGACCAATGGCGAGAGCATGAAAACGACTGTTGAAAAACAACACTATAAATGTATTATAAATGAGATTATAAACTGGGTGGTTTGAGCACTGAATGCTGATTGACTGACAGCCGTGGTATATCAGACCGTAAACCACGGGTATGACACATTTTTTATTTTGAACGCTCTAATTACATTGATAACCAGTTTATAATAGCAATACGGCACCTCTGGGGTTTGTGATATATGGCCAATATACCACGGCTAAGGGCTGTATCCAGGCACTCCGCGTTGCGTTGTGCATATGAACAGCCCTTAGCCATGGTATATTGGCCATATACCACACCCTCTCTGGCCTTAATGCTTGATCACACAATGGTTGCCCAAGATTAAGCTTACGATGGAGTTATGTCTGCCTCTGCCTTAGCTCAGTGAGACCTTGCCTTCACGCAGTACCAGTTCCTAACACACTGACCCACCATAGATGGTGACCTTCGCTGAGGCATGATTCTTGTTCCCCATCTCAGAGTTCCCTATCTCAGCCGTGCACCTGTACGTGCCCCTGTCGTCCATGGTGATGTTGGACAAGGTGATGGCTTTGTACATCCTGGTGACCGAAGCCGGATTCTCTCTGGTCTTGTTGACGGTGGGGTTCCGATTGACCTGGGGACGCAAAGGCACTCATCAACAACCCCGAAACAGCGGATTCATCGACCAGTAATCTTAAATGATGTTCAGTGACTTAGAACTTACCATCCTCTTTGGGTATTCCCAAGTCAAGTTGATCCTTCCATTGAAGGTGGTCTCTGCGGAGCAGTTGAGGACCAGGCTATCTCCCACTAACAGCTTGATACGTTCTGGGTTGATCTTCACGTTCCTCAGGTAGATAGCTATGCAATCAGCGTTAGAAGGGAAGACTCAGTGAATCAACTTGTCTCTCTTAGAGCTCAATAAGAAAAGGAGAAGTGACTCACTTTTCCTCAGAGGGATGTAGTGGGACTGGACCCGTTGGCCGTTGACGCTGGTGACACAGGTCAGGAGACTATAGTATTCGTGAGGGCCATATGGGATCTTGAAGCCCATTTTGGGGTCCCATTCCTTCCCTTGTTCAATCTTCTCTGATAAGGGTGGCTGCTGAAAGAAGAGACAGGTAGAAAGGTGTTTATGAAGGGGCTTATATGTTTAGTGGAGCTTCTAGTTCTGCAGTCTTTAAAAGCACTACGATGTGGGCAACTGGGTTTGGTATGAAACTCCACGCTCCAATGAGCTCAGCTGGCGATGCCTGCCCGTTAGAACTGACGTCTAATTCCCTTTTACAGTTTTATGGAGTGTAACCATCGCAATTATCCACGCAGCGATGCGCAGAGCACTGTTGACTTTGAACAAAGGAAGAAATGGATGGATGTGGCCAAGGCCTACTCCTGCGGTTGTTTGTTCTCCAGCCAAGTGTTATGCTGCTAGGAGAGAGAGGGAAAGGAAGGAAGCAGGGAGGAAGGAGAAATGCCATATATCTTCCAGTAGCAAGGTCACACAACCCACTATCTTTGCCCTCTGAATAAGACGTGTTTGTCCATGTCCAAGGCATTGTAACACACAGCTATATATCAACCCTGTGAATACAAACACAGCCATCTATTGTTGAGGATGGCGGCTCTGAGCTGTGGCATCATGTAGCAAAAGCGCCACTCTTTTGCTACATGATGCAAAAGAGTGGCTCTTTTGTTGCACATGATTTATAGGAAGTGCCGCCTCGTGTTAAAGGCTACTGCAATAAGACAAGGAGCTTGGTCACATAGAGAGAGATTTCCTCCTGATATAATTGTATTAAAAACCACTTAACTATCCCCAGGAGCATCATCGGCCTATTGTTTCCTCTGATTGGATATGGATTGTTTTTTAGATCCGCATTTCCTGGACAAGATGTTTAAAACAGGAGGTCTTCTATATTTAGAGAGAGATTCTATTCTAAGGAAAAACAGTCTTGGAGGACCTTCCTGTTCTTAACAGGAAGCAGACAGGATGACTCCCTCTGCTGCCCCTGAGCCTCCCTTCTCCGTGGCCACTGTCTCCCGGCCGTTTCCGCATGCTTGAGTGGCTTACCGTTTGATGGGTGTGAGAACTCCTAAGACATCCATGGTGCACAGGGCCTGTTTACCATGTCTCTTTGTGATCTTCACTTTAGTGACGTCTTTCAGACAATGTCAAGGTACACTCTGGTAAAGTAATCAATCTCATGCCCATACTATCTCAAAGCGTGTACAACTGGTCAACATTGATAAGTCTCATAATAAATGCTAACATTTGCTCTCTTTTGAAAGACAATGTGAATGATATGCCCATTTCAAATGACGTTTTAAGATACATAAATAAATTATCATGAAAAGTCTTACTGCTTCAAGAGTGACGATCTGGTCAGGAGAAGTTGTTCTACAGGGAATCACTAGGGTGGCCTCATGTCTGTAGGTAAACAGGGTGTATGGATTGCGGAAATGGTTCTCCACAAACGGATGTTTTTTATCTGTAGAACAAATCAGAAAATAACAATTATTATTTAAGGTCATACCTTTTTAATCTCTTTTAATTTAACAACATTATTGTTGTGGTCCTCAGCCTAAAGTGAAGCAGGGGAGAATATTTTCATAGTCAGGGTACTGTCAGGCCATCCATCTCACACAGAGATCAAATAGAATCTTCCAGACCAGTGAGATCTGCTCCTTCTCCAAACCCCCTCCTGCTCCTCCTGCTAGATGCAGCTCTGGATAAAGAAACAGCGTGGAGATGGAGCTATCATAGCTATCACAGCTCCAGTCTTTCTCACCAGGGTATGCATCCAATGACTCTCTGACTGGCTGTTCCTTCGCAGACCTGCTGTGGGAACTCCGTGGTTACACAAATACTTGAGTGATTTGTGCCAGGCTGAGCTGTTTAGGCATGATAAAGGGACAAGTACTTGAAAAACAAACAGGGAAAATGATCTAATAAACAGTTGAAGGGCTTTGAAAGAGTCCTGGTTAGACTAAACATTTAGCTACCAGGCTGTCAGATCGCCAGGGGAGGCAGAGAGAACAGCCAGGGAGTCAGGCTAGGACCTCAGTAGGAACACACTCAATCTAAGGAGTCCAGTGCTTTTCTGCGGCACAATTTTGCCACAAAGGCCAGACATGAAGAAAAAGTAGTGCACGCACATCACAGGAGCTGGACAGAAATATGTCCTGGAGAGAAATATGTCCTGGAGAGAAATATGTCCTGGAGAGAAATGTGTCCTGGACAGAAATATGTCCTGGAGAGAAATGTGTCCTGGACAGAAATATGTCCTGGAGAGAAATATGTCCTGGACAGAAATATGTCCTGGAGAGAAATATGTCCTGGAGAGAAATGTGTCCTGGACAGAAATATGTCCTGGAGAGAAATATGTCCTGGAGAAAAATGTATCCTGGACAGAAATATGTCCTGGAGAGAAATATGTCCTGGAGAAAAATATGTCCTGGAGAGAAATATGTCCTGGAGAGAAATGTGTCTTGGACAGAAATATGTCCTGGATAGAAATATGTCCTGGAGAGAAATGTGTCCTGGACAGAAATATGTCCTGGAGAGAAATATGTCCTGGAGAGAAATATGTCCTGGAGAGAAATATGTCCTGGAGAGAAATGTGTCCTGGACAGAAATATGTCCTGGAGAGAAATATGTCCTGGAGAGAAATGTGTCCTGGACAGAAATATGTCCTGGAGAGAAATATGTCCTGGAGAGAAATATGTCCTGGAGAGAAATGTGTCCTGGACAGAAATATGTCCTGGAGAGAAATGTGTCCTGGACAGAAATATGTCCTGGAGAGAAATATGTCCTGGAGAGAAATATGTCCTGGAGAGAAATGTGTCCTGGACAGAAATATGTCCTGGAGAAAAATATGTCCTGGAGAGAAATGTGTCTTGGACAGAAATATGTCCTGGATAGAAATATGTCCTGGAGAGATAGAAAGGACCTCACTGTTTGTTTCTTCCAGAAAAGGTTATTGATCAGGCTTGGCATTCTTATCTCTCTCTTCCCAGATATTCCATGAGACGTATCCCCACCACAGTCCCTCAGACTAAGACTAAGATTTTTAAAGGGACACTGATGTCAATCTCAACTATGACAATGTTTTAAGGTATTTAGTGTTGTCCTGCATTGCTCTCACTGAGTAGAGCCAATTATTCACGTTATTAAGGGAGGACTAGGCCTGTAACATGGGAGAGACCATAGCTGGTATCGTGAGAGGCTCCAGGAGAGACTGACTGGAAAAACAGAAGCCGGAGGGAGCAGGAAATAATAGTCAATGACCAGGGCTTCCGATGCAATCACACTCTCCTTCCCTGTTCCAGAAGGAGTCGGGCAGCGGAGGAAAGCCTTGCTCTCTCTGTTAGAAGCACAACTCCTTCTGCCTGGCTTGGACTAAACTCCCCCCCTCTCTACATATACTCATATATTGGCGTTAAAGTTAACAGAATCCAACAATTGATTTAATCACAAAGCGAGATCCTTTTCATTTCCATTTTCACACGCTGGATTTCAATGGACTTCATGGGATGCCA
Source organism: Coregonus lavaretus (assembly GCF_964263955.1). Classification (NCBI taxonomy): domain Eukaryota; kingdom Metazoa; phylum Chordata; class Actinopteri; order Salmoniformes; family Salmonidae; genus Coregonus; species Coregonus lavaretus. The sequence goes on along the minus strand of NC_140016.1, from coordinate 22,367,513 downwards.
TTATAGAACTCAACAATGATGATCTACTCTGTCAGCGTACACATGTAAAGCAATTTGGGCTGCAAATACGGTATTGTATGTATGAAAGATGCTATACCATCATTGTTACAATGTCTGAACAGTATAAAGCGGGTCTCACCTTTGACGTATACGTAGGTAGAGCTGATGTCGGCGGAGGGCTGGGCGTACCTGCAGCTGTAGAACCCCGTGTCGTTGGGGCTCAGGTTTCTCACCAGTAGCTTACTGCAGTGGCCGTTCACCTGGGGCTCACACTCCTCCACACGCACCCCCTCCGAGGTGACGTCCCGCCAGGGCAGCCTCCAGTGCAGCTGGGCCGCACCTCTGATAAAGACAGCAGAAGTTAGCCCTAAGAACTGATACAGGAGGAGATATTATTTCCTATCCCTAATGGTTAAGATTTAGATTGAAGATAGGGACATCTGATTGTAGCTCTGTGGTTAAGGGCAACCTCTAAGTCAAGCGACAAAGTTAAGAGGGTCCGTCTGAGAGGGTCAGCCAGACCACCTGCATCATCAATATCGTATTACCCTCCTGCAACCCCTAGAGCTCTGGGTCGTCACCTTCAGGTCAGCATGTCATCACCAGGTCAAACAACTTCATTCTCTCACCTGATTTATAGGGCACAGGCACCAGCTCCCAAGATTCTATCTCAGTATTATTTGGAAATAGAATTGACATTGAAATCAGTCTTAAATACTGGCTTTGACCTGACTTGACGTTGATAGTGGATATTCTCAGAAGAAGAAAGAGGTGAATAGTTTGCAGTAATTATTCTGTGGGATTTATTTTTCCAGTGTCACACCATTTTGTTCCGGTTGCCAGCCCCTCCCCTCAGGACCTCTCAAATTATGTTTATTTGGAAGTGTTTGAAGGCTGTTCCAATAATCTGGAGTCATCTTGATAACTGGGACTTTCACATGGGAACATGGCTGGGATCTGTGGGATGATGTGTTCAAATAACACATGATTTCCAAACAGTGTCAGTTTTTAAGGTCCCATTAAAAGCGATCCCGGTGGAACTTGAAACATGTCTCACTGCATACCACTGCCTCTGCCTACATTGCCTGGGGTCAAGCAACTTCAAACTCTCATCCAGAGGCCAGAAACCATAGACAGTTATCGTCCAGGGCCTCTTTAGCACATGACCTTGTAGGGAAGCGTTGCATTAGGGCCACAGGGGTTAGCATTCCTGGCATGCCTAGAAAATGATGCAAGGCTCTCTAAACGCTTAACAAATGTGTGCACTTCAGACAAACAGGGGTCCCACCGGCCCCCCGGAGGAAATTGGAACAGATTGATAAATGGGGACCACACTGGTTCCTGGCTGGGAGAGTCACTGCCTATCTGCCTCTGTGGTCTGATGCTCCTGCAGTCCTTTCCTTTTCATATACTCTCTCTTCTCTTTATCCTGGCCTAGCTGTCTAACGGGGACAGATCAGAGCCTGGGCCTTTATTACTTCAGTGATAGTCCAGAGAACAGCCATCAACTGGAGCAGGACCAGGGCTCACCTCCTGACTGACCCTGATCTAATGAATAACAGGGGAGGGGGTTGGAATGAACCTGTTGCATTTTTGATGAAAGCCTTGCCAGGGAGTTCAGATTCTTTCCTCTACCTCTATCATCAAAATGAATGCCACATTTTAACAGGCATTCCCCCCTTTTTTCTGTCTATATGACCTGACCAAGAAAAACTTGTGTGGTCAGGAACAACTCTTGACCCTTGTGATGGGCACTATAGATTAAGTTTTAAAAAATTCTGTTGGGGAACTTGACATTGAAATCTGTTGGTTCTGTGTGTGTGTGTATGTGTGTATCATACCTGCAGGTGAGGTTGAGTGACTTGCCAGTGTGGAGAAGGTGTGTGTCCCCAGAGGGCAGCAGCAGAGGGGCTGGCAGGATGACCTGACCTGTACAACACAGAAACACACACAAACACACACACACACACACACACACATTCAGACATTGGCTAACACTCGGAGTCATTGGATATAAGAACACACTCTGAACATTTCAAAGTGGCGCTTCATAGTACTCATACAACAAACTACACCATGCCTCCATTTACAGTCAACCAGTTCCTCTCTCTCTATGGAGCCTACAATCTGACTAACCAGTGGTGATAAATGAATTGGGAGTTTTCTCCTGAGTACAACCCATGTGTATTCACTTAGTGCTGGTCTACTCTGCTGTGAAGGGGTGGGAGGGCTTTACGGTGCAGTCCGTGCAGAGTAGGGTGCAGGAGGATACTGGTCTGGTCTGGTCTGATAGTGATGAGTTATGTGAGTGTGTTTGAGAGGAGTGGGTGTGAGGCAGATGAGAAGGGGAGGGGGGACATGGGGAGCAGCTGTGCCCCTCAGCCAGAGAGGTCACTCCAGTCAGAACCGGGGAGAACCGGGCAGACCCAGATGAGCCCTGCAACATGGCCACAAGTACTTCCTCCAGCTCAATCAGTCAGTCTAGTTTGGTGGGGACTCTCTCTCTTCCTCTTTTTCTCCATTATATAACAATGCTGACACACACTTACAGTTTATGGGCAGATTGACTTTTTGATTGACCTCTGACCTTGCTGCATACTCTGTATTCTATTATTACATTTATAGGAAAGAGGGACAAAAGGGGAAGTTGAAACGGTGGATTAAAAATCTCAGTTGTTGGTGGGCCAGCTGAAGCTTGTCACGATCGTCGGATACAGAGGACCAAGGCGCAGCGTGGAAGGTGAACATATTTATTAAATAATGATTACACGAACAAAAACAACAAATCGATACGTGACGTCCAAAGGTGCAAAAACACAAACCTACACAGGAACAAGATCCCACAAACACTGTGGGAAAACTGGCTGCTTAAGTATGGTTCCCAATCAGAGACAACAAGCAACAGCTGATACACGTTGCCTCTGATTGAGAACCACACTGGCCAACATAGAACTACAAAACTAGAACGAAAAACAAATGAAAACTCACACCCTGGCTCAACATACTAGAGTCCCCAGAGCCAGGGCGTGACAGTACCCCCCCCCCCCCAAAGGCGCGGACTCCGGCCGCGCCAACCAAACACCACAGGGGAGGGACCGGGTGGGCACTCCGCCTTGGCGGCGGATCCGGCTCCGGGCATGATTCCCACTCCCTCTCCAACCCCCCAAAGTACCCCTGGTCCGGTCTGACCCTGCTGGCCGGAGCTGGACTGAACACCGGTGGAGCGGATTGCTCTAGCTCCGGCGTGGAGCAGCTGACCGGTGCCGGAACAGGCACCGGTGGAACAGGCACAGGCTGTGCCGGACTGACGACGCACACCACTGGCTTGGTGTGGGGAGCAGGAACAGGCCGAACCGGGCTGACGATGCGCACCATAGGCTTGGTGCGTGGAGCAGGAACAGGCCGGGCCGGGCTGACGATGCGCACCATAGGCTTGGTGCGTGGAGCAGGAACAGGCCGGGCCGGGCTGACGACGCGCACCACAGGCTTGGTGCGTGGAGCAGGAACAGGCCGGGCCGCCGGGCTGACGATGCGCACCACAGGCTTGGTGCGTGGAGCAGGAACAGGCCGGGCCGGGATGACGATGCGCACCATAGGCTTGGTGCGTGGAGCAGGAACAGGCCGGGCCGGGCTGACGACGCGCACCACAGGCTCGATGCGAGGAACAGGAACAGGCCGGACCGTACTAGGGACACACACCACTGGCCCTACGCAGGGATCAGGAACGGGCCGGACCGGACTGGTAACACACCCCAGTACCTCTCGCCGTGCCTCTACACTTTCCCTCTCCTCTGTGACCAGTGGCCCCCTTAACCTGGCGGCCTCCTCTGCAAACCCGCTGGACCGCTCTATCGCGGCCTCCTGCTGCCCCGTCGTCCACGGCGTGAGCCCCCCCCTAAAAATGTTCTGGGGGTCTCTCCTCCCCGTGGGCCAGGCCCAGTCGAGGTTGATGTCCTTTAGCGATACCTCTGGCGCTGGCTCCTGGACACGCTGCTTGGTCCAGTGTTGGTGGGATCTTCTGTCACGATCGTCGGATACAGAGGACCAAGGCGCAGCGTGGAAGGTGAACATATTTATTAAATAATGATTACACTAACAAAAACAACAAATCGATACGTGACGTCCAAAGGTGCAAAAACACAAACCTACACAGGAACAAGATCCCACAAACACTGTGGGAAAACTGGCTGCTTAAGTATGGACCCCAATCAGAGACAACAAGCAACAGCTGATACACGTTGCCTCTGATTGAGAACCACACTGGCCAACATAGAACTACAAAACTAGAACGAAAAACAAATGAAAACCCACACCCTGGCTCAACATACTAGAGTCCCCAGAGCCAGGGCGTGACAAAGCTGTTGATAGGTGCTGCTCGTGGTGCTCAGCATAGGAAGCACAGTCATTCTCCCTGCTGTCCGTGAGGTGTGACGGTCTCATAAGTGATTTCCTTCTTTTGACTCTCTACTCCCCAAGCAGCTTGTGTACTGTCAACATGTGGTTTCCAGGCAAACACGTTTATAAAGTATTCTCTTTAAGCGCAAATGTCTGCAGGGAAGCTTTTATTTGTATCATAGTGTATCCAGAAAGACAATGGAATTACACAACAAGGCTAATTCCCTGGGAGGACTCCAGAAACCTTCACACACACAAATGCACGTGAACACACAAATCACACACACACGCATACACACTCAAAAGTACACAGAGTTGCAATTTGTTTCATTGTGGGGGTCTGAACAGCTGTTGTCTAAGAATGAACTGCCCATGCCAATGCTGGCACTCAATATCAACTTCCTTCCAAAATGTTGTAACATCATTGTTTCATAGTCCAAGGTTATTTGGAGGGGAAGGGATGTGGTAAAGGTTTTAAAAGTGTTCAAAACATTCCTCTCAGTATGACAGAGTACTACAGTATAGGGTCGAAGTATACTACACCACTGTCTTTAATACTTCTACTTATGCGAAACATAATCAGAGATCAGCATCTCCAGACAAACACATTATTATTACTCTGTAGATATTACTCAGTTGTTATTGCCCGTGTGTATTTACACATGGATAGATTGATGTACATAAACAAAGGCCTGAAGAATTTGGTGGTGCAAAAAAAATTATTTACACTGAGATTCCTAGAAAACTGTCCATTAATGTTTATATACAGTATTCAGATCCCTTGACTTTTTCCACATTTTGTTACGTTACAGCCTTATTCTAAAATGGATTAAATTGTTTTTTCCCCTCATCAATCTACACACAATACCCCATAATGACAAAGCAAAAACCATTTTTTAAAATATTGTTTTTACAAATAAATAAATAAATGAAATATCACATTTACATAAGTATTCAGACCCTTTACTCAGTTCTTTGTTGAAGCACCTTTGGCAGCGATTACAGCCTCAAGTCTTCTTGGGTATGATGCTACAAGATTGGCACACCTGTATTTGGGGAGTTTCTCACATTTTTCTCTGCAGATTCTCTCAAGATCTGTCAGGTTGGATGGAGAGCATCACTGCACAGCTATTTTCAGGTCTCTCCGGAGATGGTAGATCGGGTTCAAGTCCGGGCTCTGGCTGGGCCACTCAAGGACATTCAGAGACTTGTCCCGAAGCCACTCCTGCGTTGTTTTGGCTTTGTGCTTAGGGTCGTTGTCCTGTTGGAAGGTGAACCTTCGCCCCAGTCTGAGGTCCTGAGTGCTCTGGAGCAGGTTTTCATTAAGGATCTCTCTGTACTTTGCTCCGTTCATCTTTCCCTCGATCCTGACTAGTCTCCCAGTCCCTGCCGCTGAAAAACATCCCCACAGCATGATGCTGCCACCACCATTGTTAGCACAGCTGAAAATTGTTGTGCTGATTAAAGAAGCAATAAAACTGGCCTTCTTGAGACTAGTTGAGTATCTGGAGCATCAGCAATTGTGGGTTCGATTACAGGCTCAAAATGTCCAGAAACAAATAACTTTCTCCTGAAACTCGTCAGTCTATTCTTGTTCTGAGAAATGAAGGCTATTCCATGCGAGAAATTGCCAAGAAACTGAAGATCTCGTACAACGCTGTGTACTACTCCCTTCACAGAACAGCGCAAACAGATACATTAGAGTGTCTAGTTTGAGAAACAGACGCCTCACAGGTCCTCAACTGGCAGCTTCATTAAATAGTACCCGCAAAACACCAGTCTCAACGTCAACAGTGAAAAGGCGACTCCAGGATGCTGACCTTCTAGGCAGAGTTGCAAAGGAAAAGCCATATCTCAGACTGGCCAATAAAAAGAAAAGATTAAGATGGGCAAAAGAACACAGACACTGGACTTTTTCTTTGCAACACTGCCTAGGTCAGCATCCCGGAGTCGCCTTCCAGCTACAATAGCCATTTACAACATTAACAATGTCTACACTGTATCTCTGATCAATTTGATGTTATTTTAATGGACAAAGAAAATGGCTTTTCTTTCGAAAACAAGTGAGCCCAAACTTTTGAACGGTGGTGTATATATATCACGACTTCGGCCGAGGCTGCCTCCCCGAGGCTGCCTTGTTCGGGCAGGCTTCGGCGTTCGTCGTCACCGGAGTACTAACCACTGCCGCCCCAATCATCATCACAATTGTCTTGTCTCGTTATCACACACACCTGGTTCTAATCCCATAATTAGTCCTTGTATAAGTGTTCCCTCTGCCCCCTTGTCCTTGTGGGTGATTGTTTATTGTGAAGGTTAGTGAAGCTCGGTGGAGCTCGTGTATTTTGTTTGACGGGAGTATTTTCCCGTGTGCCTTCTATTTTCCAGTGCACCTGTTTTGTGCCCTGGAGTGTGTTTGCCGCAGTTCTGCGTAAACCTGTATTTTGCGGATTAAAGCCTGTTTTTCTGTGATTTACCCTCCTGCGCCTGACTCCTTCAACACCACCACATCACAATATATATATATATACAGTACCAGTCAAAAGTTTGGACACACCAACTAATTCAACGGTTTTTCTTTATTTTTACAATTTTCTACATTGTAGAATAATAGTGAAGACATCAAAACTATGAAATAACACATATGGAATTATGTAGTAACCAAAAAAGTGTTAAACAAATCAAAATATATTTTAGATTTTAGATTCTTCAAAGTAGCCACCCTTTGCCTTGATGACAGCTTTGCACATTCTGGTATATATCCCTAAAAAGCCTTATTTACTGTCCACAAATTGCCTCCAGGATGTTTTGGGTTAGACATGCATGGGACACTACTGTTGATATTACATTACTGTATTACTGTTTGGTTGTAATTGAACTTGCCTCTTGAGATTACTGCCATTCAAAAACTCCACTCCACCACTTTTGTTCCACACTATGTTCCACTTGCTTTTTGGCACAAAGTGTCTCTCTCACACACACAAACACAATAAATACTACAACCTGACCTTCCACCTTACTGGAGGGCAACTCATCTCTTAAAGCTAGATTCCTTGATTGAAACAATAACAAAGCGGCCACCCCGCCTGTGTTTTGGTAAAAAGCTAAGGTTTGGTAAAAAGCTAAGGGATGGGCCTAGAGAAATGCAACCACTCTCAAATTCATAGACAGAGCTATGGATGCAAGAACTGGCCATCCATGATATCAACATTATAGTTTTAACCATGTTTTGAGGTTATACAGTGTTTGTTTACATTTACATTGTTTACAAACATTGGAGTAAAACAAGCTTATATTTGGGGTTCTGATCCGGTACAACAGTTGAACTAAGCTCATGAGGCATTTCTAAGTTATATTCTTCAAGAATCAATGGGTATATATCATGAATTCCAAAAATGAAGTCCAAAAATGAATATAGCAACTATGGAACCAAGAACAGTATCCCCCAGTCTGCACTGTAACAAACTACAGATGGATGGTTCAGCAGGGGCCCGGCAGGCTCATCAAGCCCCCCACTCCCTGCCCTTTCCCTGTCTCTATCCACCCACAGCCTCCCATCCCATCCTACCCCCACCTGCCTGCCCAGCGCTGACCTCAGCAGGCCCCTGCCGCAACCCCCCGCGAACAGCTGTGTGCTGCATTCCTCCAGTGGAACGCCTGAAAATGCCAGAATTTGTGCTTGTTGTGCTGGTTCAGTTCAGAGGGCCCCAGACCTGGTTCTCATTAGGAGACATTAAAGAAAAGGACAGACATGGAACCAGAGACAGAGAGAGCGACCACTATCTGATGCCTTTCTGTGTTGCCATATTTAGCTCACTCTGCTGGCTGGTGTTGGGCCAGTTATCAAACAACAGTTGACATTGGCGGTGTTACTCTGGGACCCCCATTCCAAGTCCCTAGCCTCCCTCTGTGCAGAGCTGGGGCACCCTGAGCAGGGTCGGTAGAAACTGGAAGCATCCGGTTTTCAGAGGAAAAGCAGAGAAGATGCTTCCGGTGTCATTTGACCCCGCTCAGGCGTTTCATTTACGCCTGCTATGTTACAGATGTAGAATCTTAATTTGATCACTCTTTTGTTGCTGAGAATTTGCAGGAAATGCAAACTTGTAGTGTAGGTTTAAAAGGGCTTCTAAAGTTTGCAATTCCTACTTTAAAATGTCAGACTTGATTCGCCCTAATGATACATTTATCAACCCCTACAAAAAAATGTCAATTTATTATAATCAACATAATAATTCACATTTCCTGTTGCTGCAGGATTATTTTCCTGCTTTGGCAAACTGGCTTAAATTAAGATCCTACACCTGTAGGTTAGAGCTGGGGAAACAGCACAGGACATTGTGTTGTGTAAACACTTGCGGTCGCTACATTTCCAGGAAGGACTTTTGCTCCCAAATGATGGGATTCCAAGTTCTATTCTGAAGTGTTTGTGGTCAAGCCAAACAGAAAGCAAATATTGAGTCTGACAGAACTAACAAGTCCTCCAAACAATGACCAATTCCAACATGGCTAATTTGACCGTTTTTAAACTAATCCAAACCCTGTCTTTGTGTCTAGTCCCCATGGAAAACAGTGTGCTCTTGAAAACCCCAAAAATAGTTTCAGCTGTGCTGCCAAGCACTTGTGTAATACAACAACTATCTCATGACGTTGAATCTTTGGGTAAAAAACAGCTGAACTCAATGTGATTCTGCTTAAAGAGGAAGAGAGAAAGAGACAGAGAGAGAACAAAAGCAAAAGCGAGTGAGAGAACAAGAGTGGGAGTCTGAATGTGGCTATTCCAGGCAGTCCGGGCTAGTGGCCAACAGCTCATGTGTGATACTATGTAATAAAACCCAATTATTACGGTATGAGATGACTGTACTGTCACTGTGTTCAGGAGGAAATCCCCAGTCATACCTTAAAGTGCAGGGTATAATGTACGGAATTCCCTCATCTGCGGCTGGTACACATCTCCCTGTGCTTCCCGTCCTACCATGTACCAGTAACGCCATCTCTGGAGTGAGGGGGAAAGGATCTTTTTTGGGGTCTTCAAGGCAAAAACAACAATGCGGAATTATGACTCCTTCATTTAACCTTGCCACTCCATCTCTTTGTATGTCCAACATGGGGAACAAAGGGAGAGAGAGGATGGTGGGGGGCACTCCTTTATGAAAGAGAAAGGTCAGAGGCTTGTGAGTCATCTTTGCTGCAGTGTGTCCATGGATATAGCAGAGAAGCACAACAGTAGTCAGCGGTAGTCAGTCAGTGGCCACCGACATGATCACTGGCTTCCTGTATCGCACTGTGGCGCTCAGGGCCACCATCTTTACCTCAATGGCACATTACAATATTTCCACACATTTTTCACAATATATTTCAGTTAAGCAACTGGCTTTAATGCTGCTGTGAATTTCCCAGACAAGGAACTTAAAATTGTCCATTATTAATTTCCAGGCTTTACTGGCTCACAGTTGGTGGGCTATAATGGTTTTACATTTACATTTACATTTATGTGAGGTTACATTCGGGTTAACCTGTCCTGTACTGTTATATTCCTTAAGTTCATTGCCTCATGGTGTGATGATACAGCCAACACACTGCAATGTCGTTCTGAGACAGTGGTATTTCACGGTGAGTTGTCTTTAGTTTGAGTCTTTCAGAACAGACAAACATAAAGATAAACTCACAAGATGTTTTATGCTCTGGTGGCAGATTTACAACGGAGAGCTGAAAACCACGACAAGAGTGGGGACCACCTGCCAAAATAAGAAGTTGCTACTACTACTTACTATGCAGTTAGAGTTTCTAACAGTTTTTTATTTTTGTTAAAAAAAATGCACCTTTATTTAACCAGGTAAACCAGGTGAGAACAAGTTCTCATTTACAACTGCGACCTGGCCAAGATAAAGCAAAGCAGTGCGATAAAAACAACAACACAGAGTTACACATGGGATAAAACAAAACATACAGTCAATAACACAATAGAAAATATATATACAGTGTGTGCAAATGTAGTAAGTTATGGAGGTAAGGCAATAAATAGGCCATAGTGCAAAATAATTACAATTTAGTATTAACACTGGAGTGATAGATGTCCAGAAGAAGATGTGCAAATAGAGATACTGGGGTGCAAATGAACAAAATAAATAACAATATGGGGATGAGGTAGTTGGGTGGGCTAATTACAGATGGGCTGTGTACAGGTGCAGTGATCGGTAAGCTGCTCTGACAACTGATGCTTAAAGTTAGTGAGGGAGATAAGAGTCTCCAGTTTCAGAGATTTTTGCAGTTCGTTCCAGTCATTAGCAGCAGAGAACTGGAAGGAATGGCAGCCAAAGGAGGTGTTGGCTTTGGGGATGACCAGTGAGATATACCTGCTGGAGTGCATACTACGGGTGGGTGTTGCTATGGTGACCAATGAGCTAAGATAAGGCAGGGATTTGCCTAGCAGTGATTTATAGATGACCTGGAGCCAGTGGGTTTGGCGACAAATATGTAGTGAGGGCCAGCCAACGAGAGCGTACAGGTCACAATGGTGGGTAGTATATGGGGCTTTGGTGACAAAACGGATGGCACTGTGATAGACTACATCCAATTTGCTGAGTAGAGTGTTGGAGGCTATTTTGTAAATTACATCGCCGAAGTCAAGGATCGGTAGGATAGCCAGTTTTACGAGGGCATGTTTGGCAGCATGAGTGAAGGAGGATTTGTTGCGAAAAAGGAAGCCGATTCTAGATTTAACTTTGGATTGGAGATGCTTAATGTGAGTCTGGAAGGAGAGTTTACGGTCTAACCAGACACCTAGGTATTTGTAGTTGTCCACATATTCTAAGTCAGACCCGCCGAGTGTAGTGATTCTAGTCGGGCAGGCGGGTGCAAGCAGCGTTCGATTTAAGAGCATGCATTTAGTTTTACTAGCGTTTAAGAGCAGTTGGAGGCTATGGAAGGAGTGTTGTATGGCATTGAAGCTCGTTTGGAGGTTTGTTAACATAGTGTCCAATGAAGGGCCAGATGTATACAAAATTGTGTCATCTGGAGGCCGGGGTAGGGGTAGCCAGGTGGAAAGCATGGCCAGCCGTAGCAAAATGCTTATTGAAATTCTTGATTATCGTAGATTTATCGGTGGTGATAGTGTTTCCTAGCCTCAGTGCAGTGGGCAGCTGGGAGGAGGTGCTCTTATTCTCCATTAACTTTACAGTGTCCCAAAACTTTTTGGAGTTAGTGCCACAGGATGCAAATTTCTGTTTGAAAAAGCTAGCCTTTGCTTTCCTAACTGATTGTGTATATTGGTTCCTGACTTCCCTGAAAAGTTGCATATCGCGGGGCTGTTCGATGCTAATGCAGTACGCCACAGGATGTTTTTGTGCTGGTCAAGGGCAGTCAAGTCTGGGGTGAACCAGGGGCTATATCTGTTCTTAGTTCTGAATTTTTTGAATGGGGCATGCTTATTTAAGATGGAGAGGAAAGCACTTTTAAAGAACAACCAGGTATCCTCTACTGACGGAATGAGGTCAATATCCATCCAGGATACCCGGACCAGGTTAATTAGAAAGGCCTACTCGCTGAAGTGTTTTAGGGAGCGTTTGACAGTGATGAAGGGTGGTCGTTTGACCGCGGACCCATTACGGACGCAGGCAATGAGACAGTGATCGCTGAGATCCTGGTTGAAGACAGCGGAGGTGTATTTAGAGGGTAAATTAGTCAGGATGATATCTATGAGGGTGCCCATGTTTACGGATTTAGGGTTGTACATGGTAGGTTCCTTGATAATTTGTGTGAGATTGAGGTCATCTAGTTTAGATTGTAGGACGGCCGGGGTGTCAAGCATATCCCAGTTTAGGTCACCAAGCAGTATGAACTCTGAGGATAGATGGGGGGCAATCAATTCACATATGGTGTCCAGGGCACAGCTGGGGGCTGAGGGGGGGCTGTAGCAAGCGGCAACAGTGATAGACTTATTTCTGGAGAGGTGGATTTTTAGAAGTAGAAGCTCAAACTGTTTGGGCACAGACCTGGATAGTATGATAGAGCTCTGCAGGCTATCTCTACAGTAGATTGCAACTCCGCCCCCTTTGGCAGTTCTATCTAGACTGAAAATGTTGTAGTTGGGGATGGACATTTCAGAGCTTTTGGTGGTCTTCCTAAGCCAGGATTCAGACACTGCTAGAACATCAGGGTTGGCGGAGTGTGTTAACGCAGTGAGTAACTCAAACTTAGGGAGGAGGCTTCTGATGTTAACATGCAAAAAAAAAGGCTTTTACGGTTACAGATGTCAACAAATGATAGCGCCTGGGGAGTAGGAGTGATACTGGGGGCTACAGGGCCTGGGTTAACCTCTACATCACCAGAGGAACAGAGGAGGAGTAGAATAAGGATACAGCTAAAGGCTTTAAGAACTGGTCTTCTAGTGCGTTGGGTACAGAGAATAAAAGGGGCAGATTTCCGGGCGTTGTAGAATAGATTCAGGGCATTATGTACAGACAAGGATATGGAAGGACATTGGAGGTAAACCTAACCATTGGGTAACGATGAAAGAGATAACATCACTGGAGGCACCGATTGAGCCGGTCTCCGCGTGTATGGGGGGTGGGACAAAGGAGCTCTCTGAGGCTGGTTGAGCGGGACTGGGGGCTCTACAGTGAAATTGTATAATAAGAACTAACCGGAACAGCAATAGGCAAGGCATATTGACATGGGAGAGAGGCATAAAGCAATCACAGGTGTTATTTGAGAGAGCTAAGACAACAATTGGTAATGGCGACGAAAGTTTGGGCTGAGGCTAAACAGATAAACAGGACAGGGTACCGTGTAAAGGAACAGTCCAGCAGGCATCAGCTGTGCAGCTGAGTGATCATAAGGTCCAGTGAACAGCAATAGGTGAGACCGGGAGCAGTTCAAATGGCTGCTACAGCACAGGCGAGCAGGAAGCACGGCTGTTGATTGCGTGTGCTAGCGGGCCGGGGCTAGCAGATGGATCTTCGTGGTCGTCGCAACGGGAAGCCTGTTGAAACCACATCAGACGTTTACGTCGGCAGACCTGTCGTGATGGATCGGCGGAGCTCCGTGTCGACACTAGGAGTTCCCGTCCAGTTGACAGAGAGGTAGATAGCCGGGAGATGGGCCTGGCTCGAGGCTAGCTCAAGGCTAACTGGTGCTTGCTTCAGGGTAGGTGGTGATTAGCCAACAACATCCATTTGATTGCAGCTAGCTAGTTGCAATGATCCGGTGTTAAGGTCCAGTGATTCAGTGATTCCGGCAGAAAATCCTGAATCACTGTGACTACACTCTCACACTGGGTCCTTCAGAAAGCACTGCACTCTGCCAACAATATGGTTAAGACAACAGTAAGAGAGAGTTACTTTTTTAATAGCCAGTAGATTAGCCTTGGGAGTTTGGAGCCAGAATGCCCTAGCCTCCCCTTTAAAAAAGCAGAATAAAGGAACATCTGGCCAAGGTGGTTGGCCAGTGAGCTTTTTCTGGTTATATAGAATTAAACGTGGCTAACTATAGGAATATCCTGTATAACGAGATTCCTACGAGCTCTTCCACTGTGTAAGCCAGGAGGATTCTTGAAATTGAAATCCCATGCAGGGGTTAAAACTAAATATACAGCTGGCTCAGCAAGAGAGCGATAAGTCTTATAGAGGGGGATGCTGTTATCATCCCTGTTAATAACAGCAATAACTACACACACACATCATGCACAGGAGAGGTAAGAGATCTGAGGAACCTGTAAACACCAACAGCTCAGTTAATATAACACTGCACTGATGGTTATGTTGGAAGCAGTCTAGTCAATCAAAGAGAAACAGAGACGCTTGGTGTGTGTGTGTGTGTATGTGTGTGTGTAGTCTGCACTGACACAGACATACCACCAGAGAGGGATGAGCTCCCTTTGCACTTGTCTGACCTCTCCCTATCACTCCCATTCTCCATCACAAGTGCCCACAGAGGGGAGAAAAAAACAATTTAAATTAACTTCTTAACCCAGAGAAACAGCTTCAAAGGGCTCTGGGTCTGACTTTCTAGCAGATGGGGAATTTCAAGCATAATTTTCTAAAAGTGATTGAGAATGTTCCCATCTGAACGTTCTGTTCCCATCAATGTGATGTTAGGCAACAATCAATGGGTTTGACAGACATAAGGCCTAGTAAGGGGTCATCCATGATCTGGAGAGAGTTGTGTAACAAATAGCCTACCCGAGTGCTCTCTTTTTGCTTGTCAGGGGAAAAAGCAATAGGAAAGAGGATTTACCAATTTCAAGCATCTACTGTATAACCTACTTGACCTATCTCCCGCATTGCCTTAGAAAATCCACCAACAATCTCAATGCTAGACAAAGTAGCATCACCAATACTATAATGGAAAGGGGGAAAGGGGATACCTAGTCAATTGCACAACTGAATGCATTCAACCAAAATCTGTCTTGCGCATTTAACCCAAGGAATAGATAGATGCCTGTTATTCAACTTAGTTGGGTTTATTTGTAGTGGACAAATCACCCCCCATCTCTGTGGTACTGTACTGTACCTGTCCCACTGACCAAACCACTCCACATCTGCCTCAGTCTTGAGATTAATTTACTACTAATGGCTCTACCATACAGGCAACCGCCATGCAGAAACAATGATCCACCTTTCCTCCTCCTCATTGTCTTGAGATTGGGGCTTGACATACATTGGTGGTTGACTGTGAGCGTAGCGTGTCACGTTTCCGTGACCTCTATTGGCCAGAGCAATTCCAGGGTTCCTCCTGCCGCCCCTGAACTCTGATTTTCCGCTGGGCGTGCAATATCAAATGCGCCTATAGGCTATTTAGTGTGGTCTCAATCAAATGATCCATAGCCTATATGCTATAGGCTACGAAGTGCATGCATTTCTAAGATAGCTGCTGGGATGGTGTAAATAAAATGAGTCTGCATTACACACTGCAGTGAGTATTCCAACCCTGAGCCCGGCCTGCTCTGCTCTTGCTGATTTAAAAAAAAATGTGTGTGCTGCCTAACCAATGGCTGTGCTGTGTAGGCCTATGGTGGCAGTTCAGGAGGAGAGTCAAAGGCTTCTTCTGTTTTCATTTTATTTTTATTAGGCCTATTCCAAAAAATGCTATTTAAGAAATAAGAGGTAGGCCTACCTGTTTGACAGACAAAATTAGGCTATGGTGCAATATCCATAGATTTGTCAGTCAATTCCTCCACCCACCATGCACTCTTTAAATAGCATACCTCTGTGTCAATTAAGGGCTGTTAAGTTAAAACCAAGACTCGAATTGAGGGGGTATGAGAGGGTATTCCATAGGCCTACCTTTTATTAAAGAAAATGGCAAAAATAATTTGCTAGCTTAAAATGTGTAAGAAAATAAAACGGATCAGTTTATATGAAGCGATCTATAACAGCGCTTTGGTCCCCAATGCTATATTCTAGATACAAGCTGATAAATACCCGGGAAAGACGTGACTCCGATGCATATGGGAATATTATTGTTTCATTTCATTGACATTCAGAGGCTGAGCTACAACCTTCTATAGCCGAGGAGACAAAAAAATGACTTTGCTTGGGAAGTCATCTAATTCTGTCACAATCTATTGATTAAGCTATTCACTTTCTGTACAATAGAAAATGTTTAAACCCAGACACATTTTGGGGAAACACTTGTGACCTTCTCTCATTGGGTTAAGCAACGGAAGAAGAGTAGCCAGAAGTTAAAGCTTACAATGTTCTGTGTTGGTAGGCATACTCTGTCTGGGGTGGAAAGGTAGGCATAACTGTTGAAAGTACCATGCTCAGATTCCTAATGCCATCTCAGATTTAATTATTTGCAAACAGGGACAGTTTTGTTGCAAACAAGACACACTGATTTGGCATTGGAGAAATATGATACGATGAACACATAGGCCTAGCTCTCTGTCCATTCTTAGCCGGTAATTTTGGAAATGTTTGTGGTATTAAAAAGATACTGCTAATATGTCAAATAATGTAGAATTGCATGAAATGTTTATTAAAGACCAATTGTTCTCAGACCAGCAAATAAGAGGATAGATTAAATCAATGCATTTACTATAAAGGAGATCTTCCCCTCCTTATCTTGTCCACAATGGTCTGCGAACCCACAACCTTCTGGCCTGCAGCCCTGTGCGCTATGAAAATTCCTGCATTGCCATGTAATGCTTACAGGACAAAAAACAGTTTCTAAAACTGCATATCTAAGGCTCTGGTCTGTCCAAGAAGTGAGGGTAAATGGTAGGCATGTTCATTGCTATCCACTTAATGTGTTAATTATTATTTTGGTATAGGGGAGGGTCACTTGTTTGTTTTTTAAGCGTTCAGGGAGGGTTTAGGTCAAATATATTTTGCTGAAGGGAGGGCCATCCGTTTTAATTTCAGAGAGGTCCAATTTTCTCCATGTAACCCTTACTATAAATAACGTTCACTCCCTTATGTGGAGAGGCATCAAGATCCCAGAGCTGCCAAGTGATAACAATGTGACTTGCTTTGTGAAACACACATTCTATTCTCAAGATGTTGAACAACCTTTCACTCTGGAGTTCCACATGATAACAATGCTGAAATAAATATTTTCACCATAACTGAAAACACTGGTTCTGTTTTCAAATATATTTCACCTCCTCCAGGGGCATAGTTAACTGTAACACATCTGATAAATAACTCCACCAATATCCAATACAGATTCATTATACACAAAAAATTACCAATATGAATGAACATATTTGAGATTAACTGGGAACAGTTAACTTAATAAGGAATAGGTAATAATCTCAGAAGTCTAGGTAATAAACTCATAAGTATAGGTAATAAACTCATAGGTAGGTACAGGTAATAAACTCATAGGTAGGTATAGGTAATACACTCATAGGTAGGTAAAGGTAATAAACTCATATGTATAGGTAATAAACTCATAGGTAGGTATATGTAATAAACTCATAGGTAGGTATAGGTAATAAACTCATTGGTAGGTAAAGGTAATAAACTCATAGGTATAGGTAATAAACTCATAGGTAGGGATAGGTAATAAACTTATAGGTAGGTATAGGTAATAACCTCATTGGTAGGTAAAGGTAATAAACTCATAGTATAGCTAATAAACTCATAGGAATAGACAATAAACTCATAGGTATAGGTAATATACTCATAAGAATAGGTAATAAACTCATAGGTATAGGCAATAAACTCATAGGTATAGGCAATAAACTCATAGGTGTAGGTAATAAACTCATAGGTAGGTACAGGTAATAAACTCATAGGTAGGTATAGGTAATACACTCATAGGTAGGTAAAGGTAATAAACTCATATGTATAGGTAATAAACTCATAGGTAGGTATATGTAATAAACTCATAGGTAGGTATAGGTAATAAACTCATTGGTAGGTAAAGGTAATAAACTCATAGGTATAGGTAATAAACTCATAGGTAGGGATAGGTAATAAACTTATAGGTAGGTATAGGTAATAAACTCATAGTATAGCTAATAAACTCATAGGAATAGACAATAAACTCATAGGTATAGGTAATATACTCATAAGAATAGGTAATAAACTCATAGGTATAGGCAATAAACTCATAGGTATAGGCAATAAACTCATAGGTGTAGGTAATAAACTCATAGGTGTAGGCAATAAACTCATAGGTGTAGGTAATAAACTCATAGGTGTAGGCAATAAACTCATAGTATAGCTAATAAACTCATAGGAATAGACAATAAACTCATAGGTATAGGTAATATACTCATAAGAATAGGTAATAAACTCATAGGTATAGGCAATAAACTCATAGGTATAGGCAATAAACTCATAGGTGTAGGCAATAAACTCATAGTATAGCTAATAAACTCATAGGAATAGACAATAAACTCATAGGTATAGGTAATATACTCATAAGAATAGGTAATAAACTCATAGGTATAGGCAATAAACTCATAGGTATAGGCAATAAACTCATAGGTGTAGGCAATAAACTCATAGTATAGCTAATAAACTCATAGGAATAGACAATAAACTCATAGGTGTAGGCAATAAACTCATAGTATAGCTAATAAACTCATAGGAATAGACAATAAACTCATAGGTATAGGTAATATACTCATAAGAATAGGTAATAAACTCATAGGTATAGGCAATAAACTCATAGGTGTAGGTAATAAACTCATAGGTGTAGGCAATAAACTCATAGGTATAGGTAATAAACTCATAGGTAGGTATAGGTAATAAACTCATAGGTAGGTATAGGCAATAAACTCATAGGTGTAGGCAATAAACTCATAGGTATAGGTAATAAACTCATAGGTATAGGTAATAAACTCATAGGTATAGGTTAAGAAAAATCATAGGTAGGTATAGGCAATAAACTCATAGGTAGGTATAGGCAATAAACTCATAGGTATAGGCAATAAACTCATAGGTAGGTATAGGTAATAACTCATAGGTAGGTATAGGTAATTAACTAATAGGTATAGGTAATAAACTCATAGGTGTAGGTAATAAACTCATAGGTATAGGTAATAAACTCATAGGTATAGGTAATAAACTCATCGGTATAGGTAATAAACTCATAAGAATAGGTAATAAGTTCACCAAGGTAAAACACCACAGTAGCCTATATTCAATTACATCCTCACTTCAAGTATGGGTAATTAACTTATAGGTAGGTATAGGTAATAAACTCATAGGTAGGTATAGGTAATAAACTCATAGGTATAGGTAATAAACTCATAGGTATAGGTAATAAACTCATAGGTAGGTATATGTAATAAACTCATAGGTAGGTATAGGTAATAAACTCATACTGTAGGTATAGGTAATAAACTCATAGGTAGGTATAGATAATAAACTCATAGGTAGGTATAGGATATAAATTCATAAGTATTGGCATAGGCAATAAACTCATAGGTATAGGCAGTAAAATCATAGGTATAGGTAATATACTCATAAGTATAGGGAATACACTCATAGGTATGGGTAATAAACTCATAGGTATAGGAAATAAACTCATAGGTAGGTATAGGTAATAAACTAATAGGTATAGGTAATAAACTCATAGGTGTAGGTAATAAACTCATAGGTATAGGTAATAAACTCATAGGTATAGGTAATAAACTCATAGGTATAGGTTTTAAAAAATCATAGGTAGGTATAGGCAATAAACTCATAGGTAGGTATAGGCAATAAACTCATAGGTATAGGTCAGGGGCGGTGTGTTCATTAGGGCGATATGGGCGACGCACTGCCAAACGGGAAAAGGAAGGGATTTTTTTTCTAATCAATTATATCACGGCAACAGTAGTTATGAGTGTTCTAATCTAGACGTCTGATCTGCCACTAAATGTCCAATCAGGCTAAAGTCGTGCTTCAAATGTCCCCGCCCGTTTTGGGGCGATTTCAGTCAGGTTGAAAATCGCCCAGAAGTCTCTCATAGCCTCTAATGTAAAATCAATTTTTTTCAAATATCAGAGCTTTCAATACAATCTCTATGGGTTTCTGAGGGCTTGCACTTACGCGCTTTCGTCATACGTAACATAACCATGAACGTAACTAAGAAAAGAGCGGGTAGCCTCATCAATCAATTCACTATTACTGTCAAAATGGCTAGCCTTCAGTGCAACGCGATTGTCTCTTTGAAAGAAGTTCCTTTTTGTCGGCGAACAAATCAAGATAAATTGGCAACGAAACAATTAGGACCTCCCAGACCAAATTTAATAATTCAACAGGTTTCTACTAAGCAGAGTCGTGAAAACTGTCTACGAGAATCGAGACGACCTCATAGAATGTTTTGAAGCCATTCGGACGGGTTCATTGGGTTCATTTGACTGGCTACGTGAGGATGCTACATGATGAAGATTTTATTTTTTTCCTGCGGCTTTTTCACAAAATCATGCCCCACGTCGACATTCTGTACCAGAAGCTACAGAAGAAGGACATCGATGCTGTCTTTATCAAACGTGCCCTCGACAGCTTCACAAGCAGTGTGCAGGCCATAAGGTAAGATTAAACAATATCATTCGATCTTTCTCAATGTTCATTTTTACAAATCTATACAATTGGCCAGAATATGGTTGTTCATATTTACAAATCTATACAATTGGCCAGAATATGGTTGTTAATTTTTACAAAGCCATACAGATAGCTGTGTTTACCTTTTCTAGAAATTACTTTCAAATTCTGTTTTCAGGCAAAATGTCTATCACTGTTCATTTTCACAAATCTATACAAGAGGGCAGAATATGGAAGTCTATAAAAATGTCTTATTACCAATAACTTGCATCAATGTTTTCAGTAGCCTCTATCAAAAGCTCCTGCTTGCTTGTTGTGAATTATGCTCAGGTGCACATATTTCCAATTCAACCATGAGGCAAAAAATGTGGTAAAAGCTCTTGTTGATCCTGCAATCTGAACAAATACCAAGATGCTGTATTTTCAGCTGATATTTCATTTGTTTATGGAAATGCATATTGTTTATGCAGTGTTGAGGAATGTGAAAGAACACCCTTGATTATTTTTACTGTGATAACTTATTTTGATTTTGTAAGCCAACACTTTTGAGATCAGTCAATAAATGCTTCTGGTATTGACTTATATGGTGCCCCTGTCTTCATGTTGTTGCTGGACATATCTTTTTAAAAATGTGTGTAGGTCACCTAAATCATCAGAAAAATTGCCCCCCCTGAGAATTTTTTCAGGAGCCGCCACTGGTATAGGTAATAACTCATAGGTAGGTATAGGTAATAAACTCATAGGTAGGTATAGGTAATAAACGTATAGGTAGGTATAGGTAATAAATTCATAGGTATAGGTAATAAACTCATAGGTATAGGTAATAAACTCATCGGTATAGGTAATAAACTCATAAAAATAGGTAATAAGTTCACCAAGGTAAAACACCACAGTAGCCTATATTCAATTACATCCTCACTTCAATGGAAAGTGACTACCTCTACTGGTGACAAGATGAACTGCAATGTCCATACGTGTATGGATTCCTAAAAGACGACCCTCAACCTTGGATCGTTAGATGTTTCAATGAACTTGAATGATCATAATGACTTAATTTCAACTATATGGAATTTCAATTCCAAGAAACATCAGGTGCATTCAACTTCAGCAACAAGTGACATTTTAACTCAGTTGGATTGTGTGATATGGTCATGATTTAAACAGGATTATCCTTGCCGCATCACCATCATATTTGTAAAAAGTGTACTAGTCCAAAACAAACTTAGTTCATCTCGCCTAGCCACCGTGCTTCTACGTCTGCATTGCTTGCTGTTTTGGGTTTTAGGCTGCGTTTCTGTATAGCACTTTGTGACATCTGCTGATGTAAAAAGGGCTTTATAAATGACATTTGATTGATTGATTGGAAACAAATTGAATAGAAAAATGCCTTCTGCTCATTAATAGGCTGCATTCCAGCATAATAATAGACCAAATGTGAACATCAATCTTAATTTATTCATACAGGCAAATAAATCACCAAATGTGGGGACATTAACTTTAAGTGACTTCAAGGAACATAATTATTCTGCGGTCCAACTCGAATAGCCAAATAGTAAAAGGAGAAACCATCTCTGGATACATATGGAATACTTACCGCTTATAGACGTGATCAAATGAAAGAGTACTGAGAGTTTCGCGCAGTTGAGCGGGGCCATTCTGTCGACCACAGATGAGCACAAGAAAGAGCCAAAAGTGTTGGCCGATAATAAAAAGCGATAAGGAGTCTCAGGTAACAGTCCAAAAGTGATATAAGTGATAAAAGTTCCTTTTAATTTTTAATCCAAAAAATCCTCAGATCAAAACGTAAGAAACTCAGCAGTTTTCCACGTATCCCATAGCTTGTTTTGCAGGACAGCTCCCCTGTGCAGTTTTGGTTCCACTCCGACTAGTCCTTGCAACTGAAGAGACAGATAAGTGCAGTCCCGGAGGGCAGGTGCGACCCGTGCGACGTTTCCCCTCCCCTCTTTCGAACTGAGTGAAATTAATTTAAACAAGCATTGCCACCAAGTGCGTGATTCTTAAAATATTTTGTAGAATAAAACAAAAGCCTCAGATTTTAAACTAAACAAAGCTAAATCAACCATCTATCCCATGAACAACGGTAGTGTATACTAATTAATGCGCAACTGTCCGAGATAATTAATATCCCGCCCCTATACTCAGCACTGCTTGCAGTCCACGCCGTGAGTCTTTATAGTGAAAAACAGAGGAAGGAAGAACGCAACGTCACTTGTTTAAAGACAAACTGCAGTGACAGCGTGCCGTTCTAGAATCACTTTCTACATTTTCATTTCACTGAATATGACATGTGAATAGCCTATATTTATATTGATTGACGACAGTATTGGCCTCACCTTCTATCCTACACAAACAGTTTTATTGGTTTATTGGTTTTGAATGATGTTAAAAACCTTTGAAATAATTCACTGACAGGAAGAGAAAGAACTTAAATGAACCAGTCAGACATAAAAAACAGACCCATTTAGTGCAACATCATTATATTGAATTTAAATTCTTGAATTCACTGTTTCACAATTCGCCAACTTACACAGCCCTTTATTTCCCAAAACAAGTCACAACGTTGAATAAAGTGAATGTAAAGCCGGCTACTTTGGTTTTGTGCCTGCCCTTGACCTTGATCAATTGAAAATAGTAATCCTAGTGTTAAAAGTAGAGATTATCTTGTCTCGGGTACCCAGCAGCATGTCAGAGGTGGGTTTTTTCAAAAGGGGAAAAGTAAACAACCATTGTCATATCTGATAGAAGGTATCTGTCTGAATGTTTACAATAAATATTTGCTGGATTTATTTTTAATGTTGGAAACAGGATATGCAGCTTTTTATATCAAATGTAAATACCGGTAACCCTTTGTGCATGGCAGGAGACCTCTGTTCCCAAGCAGCACCCCATGGTGTGTGGATGTGTAGCAGACTGTTTTCCTCAATCACTGCAACAAATGGCTCTGGCAGCTCTCTGTGGCAGGTACTGTAAATAAGAACATCCTGCCTCACCTTTCCGCCCATCACAACTCAAGACCTGCATGACCTACCCTTCTGAGGAGTTGAGCAGCAGTGCAGTATCGCAGATCCAAACTGGGCTGTGTTCCCTCATGGCCGCTGGACAACTGATAGGTGAGACCCACTACTTACCCCGTGATCTGTGAAGAACAACATTCTTCCTTCCCCTGCAGTGGGAAAAATTGTGATATGGTACATGAGAACATGGGAAAGAATTGATAAAGCTCGACTTGTAGTGGGAGTAATGCCATTTTCTCTGCAAGTGTGTGTGATTCTGCACATCACACATCATGATGACTTAACTCTCTCTCTAGATAGTAGGAATTATTGAAGGTAAATAATATGTCCAGAAATGCAGGATCAATCACTTTTGCTGATGCACATGAAGTCAATCATACATCAAGAATTGATAAGATGAATACCCTGGCCTGAGGTATGTTTTATGTCAACTTTTTCGATTTTACATCAATTACCACAAGATTATGGGCTACATAATCCTCTAAAGAGGCCATGATTATGGGCTACATAATCCTCTAAAGAGGCTATGATTATGGGCTACATAATCCTCTAAAGAGGCCATTATTATGGGCTACATAATCCTCTAAAGAGGCCATTATTATGGGCTACATAATCCTCTAAAGAGGCCATTATTATCGGATACATAATCCTCTAATGAAGCCATTATTATGGGCTACATAATCCTCTAAAGAGGCCATTATTATGGGCTACATAATCCTCTAAAGGGGCCATGATTATGGGCTACATAATCCTCTAAAGAGGCCATGATTATGGGCTGAGAAATCAATTCAGTGAAGAGTAAATAGGGACATCTCACTGACTTCATAATACGATGAAACAATGTTATTTTCTTCTTCAAACCTTTTGTTCCTGAGCACATGAGAACGTGTGTGACCGGTCATATGGTTACCATGTTCCACCCAGAGTGAGGCTCTAGCTGCTATGCAGTGTGTTCACTAATATGATGGAGTCTTCAGAGAGCAGGGCACATTCCCCTTGGAAAGGGAGGGCAGCTAGATAAGACTCAGGCAGGAACAATTGCTGGAAGCAGGGAGCTGAAAGGAGTGGGGTTTTAAGACGTTTTATTTTAGGATCTGCTGTAGGAAACACAATAAGAGGGCCAGCTCTACTATTATTATTTATTATTATTACACACGCAGCTTGCGGTCGTTCCTCTGTTCCAACAATAAAGGCTTAGTAAAAGGAGCGCAAGCAGCAACAAAGACTTTCAACAGTGAGGCCGTGACCGCCGGTGACCAAATGACCATGATGGAAATAGGATGTAAATGATACCCTTCATTCAAAAGGGCTCTTTCTCATACTATGGCAAAGGAAGCTGGAAAATCTCTTGACATATGCAGTACACTGCAGACTTTTATATGAACATCATTTGATAAAAAGTTTTTTTATTTGTTTTTATTAATAGTTTATTATCCTCATTACATCTTTATTAGCCTACAAAGGCTATGGTGGATAGCAGGGCTCAGGGATAGGCAACTGGTCGCTGCGGCCCCCCTTTTGTAGGCCACCCCCACCCCCATTTTTTTTTTTTTTTTTAAAGAAAACTCAGTTGGGAACTCAGTTGGGGTCTCAACTTACTGTTGAGAGTTAGAATAGTAGAATACACAAGGTGCAATTTCGAAATTTGGTTGTGCATCAGCAGTTATTCTTGTTATGTCAGTCACTGACTCAATTAGCCCATGTCAGCTAACATTTTTTAGATTGGTAAATTAGTCTAGCGGTCTGTTATCTAAACTTGTAGTAATCATTACCGACCGGGTGGCCCCCATTGATTTTGTTAGTCAACAACATGTTGCTTAGGAATTAATGTGGGTAAGCAGACCCGCGAGCCACTGCGGACCCTCATGAGTTCTTAATTTTTGTAGCCCCCACCCCCATCAAAAAGCCATTCCCTGGCCTAGCTCAACAGACTGTATATTGGATCAGAGTATAGATAGGCAACATTAATGCCTGCTGTAGGCTATTCAGTGCTCTAGTATCAGACACCATCTTGTGGATGTAAAATAGAATCGCACCAAAAGTTTTCATTAGAAGTGGGAAAGAACAGTCAACTTTCTTTTTCAGCTCTAAAACGTTTACATTCAATTTCATTTACAAAATAATTTGGCCAAAAATAAACACTATTTCTATAAAAAAGTGAATTAGGCCTACCTGACAATTTGATGCTTCAACCATAACGACAAGCTATATTTCAATCTGGCAGGTTGCTCACCTTCATTTTGGCTGCTCTTCACATCCCTGTGCAATTCTTCATCGCCTAACGAGAGTAGCTCGCTCGTCGCCAAGATTACGGCTGTCAATGTGACATCTGACTGGAGCGCTAGATAGCAGTTAAAATTAGCTAGCTGGCTAGCGAGATAATAGTTACGTTAGCTACTTAGTTACATTATTTGTCTTTTTAACGCCTTCTTACATTTTCCTTCAACTGAAACCTTGTCCTGTCTGTTTCAAATGTGAAATGTGAGTTCATAGCTACTTTTTTCGACATTTGACTCCGAACTCTTTGTATCCTATCTAGCTGGGTAGCCAGCACAGGCAAATTAGCATTTAAAGCTACCTTTACTTTTGCTGTGAAATACATGATTCATGCCAATGTCATCATCACTGACTTTTTCCTTCTGTGACGTGTACCTCCCTACTTGTCGGTCTGTCGTCAGTGCTTCATGTGGCATCAGACTGCTGTACTCATGTGCAGGGTTGCCAGGTCTAGCTAAAATGAATAAATCAATGACTACTCAAAACCTACCCAAAAGGCCTGAAAACTAGCCCAATTTTTGTATTTCTTTGCACAGCAAGAGAGAGTATTTTTTCCATGTTATCGAGCCAATTAATAAGGGATATCAATGTAACTTGTAACTATGTTAGAAGCAAAATTCGGATTTCATCTAAATAATAATTATTGTGAACTATGACACGACTTAATAAACAAATTTGAATATGTCGCAAAAGGAAAGATAATTCACCCTTATTAAAAACCGCCAGATCATATTCCATCAATGGATGTCGACTTCACTCGTTTGACTGCTATGATTAAGCCAATAAGGCACGAGGGGGTATGGTATATGGCTAATATACCATAGCTAAGGGCTGTTCTTAAGCAAGACACAACGCGGAGTGCCTGGATACAGCTGTTAGCCGTGATATATTGGCCATATACCACAAACCCCCAGGGTGCCTTGTTGCTATTATGAACTGGTTACCAACATAAAAATAATGTTTTGTCATACCCATGGTATATGGTCTGATATACCACAGCTTTCAGCCAATCAGCATTCAGGGCTGAACCCGTTTATAATTGTACATTTAATCCCTTTTGAGCATGTGCATAACTATAGATAAACTCTCCTGTCGGATTTGAGTGATGAAAAATGTTAGGCTATTTTCTGGCAATTGTGCTGTTATTATGTGCCAGATGTTAAGACTACAAACAGTTATAAATGGCCCATTTGTTAGACTTCAGTGCGGCTTTTGACATTATCGATCATAGTCTGCTGCTGGAAAAACGTATGTGTTATGGCTTTACACCCCCTCCTATATTGTGGCTAAAGAGCTACCTGTCTAACAGAACACAGAGGGTGTTCTTTAATGGAAGCCTCTTCAACATAATCCAGGTAGAATCAGGAATTCCCCAGGGCAGCTGTCTAGGCCCCTTACTTTTTTCAATCTTTACTAACGACATGCCACTGGCTTTGAGTAAAGCCAGTGTGTCTATGTATGCGGATGACTCTTCACTATACACGTCAGCTACTACAGTGACTGAAATGACTGCAACACTTAACAAAGAGACGGCTGGCCCTTGGATGTACACAGAGAGCTAACATTAATAATATGCATGTCAATCTCTCCTGGCTCAAAGTAGAGGAGAGATTGACTTCATCACTACTTGTATCTATGAGAGGTATTGACATGTTGAATGCACCGAGCTGTCTGTTTGAACTACTGGCGCACAGCTCGGACACCCATGCATACCCCACAAGACAAGCCACCAGAGGTCTCTTCACAGACCCCAAGCCCAGAACAGACTATGGGAGGCGCACAGGACTACATAGAGCCATGACTACATGGAACTCTATTCCACATCAAGTAACTGAAGCAAGCAGTAAAATTAGATATTAAAAAACAGATAAGAATACACCTTATGGAACAGCGGGGACTGTGAAGCAACACAAACATAGGAACAAACACATGCATACACACACAATAAAATACGCACTATACACACACGTACACATGGATTTTGTATTGTAGATATGTGGTAGTGGTGGAGTAGGGGCCTGAGGGCACACTGTGTGTTATGAAATCTGTGAATGTATTGTATTTACTTATTTGTATTGTATAACTGCCTTCATTTTGCTGGACCCCAGGAAGAGTAGCTGCTGCCAAGGCATTGGGATGGACATCCATTATAAATACAAATACAAATGCGTTCTAACAACTGATCATAATTGTGATAGAGCTTTGATAACTTCCAATTTAATTAACTAAACATGGCCATTAATAATTGCATAATAACACAAGGCTACAACAACAATACACTGAAGTAATAGGCTATCTATTAAATCTGTTTGCCAGCTCCAGGTCGGATACACAAGTGGCACAAATTGATTTGCAATGACTCCAGTGATATAGTCATTTCAACATATTTATTGTATCAAATTGTAGCCTACAGTAGCCTACACTGGTATATAAATTTATAGACTACTTGATGGCCAACAGATGCAAATGTATCATTCTCCACATTTAATGTCAGTTTCATTGAGGACTTTTTCCCCATAACAGAAGCACGCTAGGGAGTTCCATAACTTCTAATTTAAAATTTCCACTCGCGCATAATGACATGTTAAATAGCATACCTACAACTGGCAAAAAATTGTCATGACGTCCGCGTGCTGCTGTCTCCTCTCACTCACGTGACTCAGTCCAATAGTGGACTAAGCTGTATGCTGCAGTGCTTTCTCAACACACACACACACACACACCTCCGGCGCTCCCCACCACTCACTCACTCAGTAACAGCCTGCCTCACTGCCTGATTGTCAGCAGCAGCAGGTCACAGTGAAATATATATATATTTTTTAGAAATGCCATGGCGGGCGCGGTGCAACGTAGAAGTAGCCCAAAAACCCGCAACCAATACATTTTCGCCCGCGACATCGTTTTCAAAGTAGCCCAATTTCCAATAGATGGCGCTATGCGCAAACATCCTGTCAGTGTATCGTCTCACATGAAATAAACCACTGTACTGTAAGGCCTACGTCTCTGTTACTGTAATTATACTAAAACTCTGAATTCTTCTTTCTTTACAGATGGCCAGCAAAACAGGAAGAACCTGGCTAGACTGTAAAAAGCCCCAGCTAGCTGATAACTTCATAAGTCTTGCTGTCAAAGTAAGCTTATGTCAAACTATACCCTATGATGACTACAGTAGATTATAGAGCTGATAACCTTCTCGAATTTCTGTCATAACACTCTGTCATAGCACTGAATTCACATAATATATTCCGTAATATTGTTTGACCAGAGTTTGGAGACATTGTACAGCCAACTAACATCCCGAAGCGATGGAGGGACAGACATCAACACATCGAAAGGAGATGTGGAGAAGGACCTGCTTCGAGTTCTGTGAGGCAGACAATATGTAGTACCCAGCTATAGGAGGGGGAAAAAATATGTTGACATATAGCTTTAATTTACTGATGTACTGGTAGCTTATGATAGTTTATATTCCCACAGGCACTTAATTACAGTAAGTTGCTGAACCCTCTCCTTTAGGCCAAGGTCCTGAGGCTCCTTGCCACTGACTATCTAAAGCAGGACTGTCAGCAGTTTCAGAAGGCACTCAACCCCCCACCCGTTAATACTTTTTAATATTAAGCAAGATTATTTGGCTTTCTATTAATACTTTGCAATTTGACAGGAAAGTGTGAATCCCTCTGGGCTCTAGCTGAAGATCACAATTCTATTCAGATGTGGGGCTCAGGATGATCACATAAGAGCTGGTGAGTAGGACATTACCCTGCTTCTCTCTCTTTCTGCCCTTGAGTGGCTTGAGTGGGAGTTTTACATCAATTTAAGGACTCCAAGTCCTCCGTTTACAGTACTGTATAATGCATTACCATTTAATCTTGCTGTTCAACATCCACTGAAGTAGCTAGCAAGTTTACTAGATAGCTACAGTAGTTTCCGTGGTAACCAAACAAACAGACTTGCTAGTTTAGCTAACCAAACCATCAGTCCTAGCTTGCCATTATGAGAATCGAATTCAACAATGCCAATAATGTTTTAAATTCGACTTTTGCTTTCAAAAGCAGCTCAAACATAGAACATGTAAAAATGAACTATAGCCATTGAATTCTACCGTGCAAATATACTATGCATTATAGCGAAATAATGCTCGTTCTAGAATGCCCTTCAAGCCAATCAGAAACAAGCATTCAACAATGCCATGGTGTAATTAATAGTAATCTTTGTGTGTGTACTTTGTGCATTACTGAGTGTGTGTGTGTGTGTGTGTCAGGCCAAAGAAGCAATAAAGGAGGCAGAGAGATTTGATCCAACCAGCATCTTCACTCAGTTCAGCGTTTACAAGATTGCTGTTCTGGAGAACAATGTGGAGGAAGGTAACAGCATATTACATGAGTGTGGTGAGTTTTGGGATTGACTACATGTATCCAGGCCCTCTGTACTGCTCAGTCTGAAACCTTGTTTCTATCAGCTGCAGGGGCAGTGAAGGCCATCGGGGCTCTGACCCAAGGACCTGTGACCAGTGAGGACAGACTGCTGGTGGCTGAGAACGCTGACTCCAACCTCCATCAGTCTGGCTGCCCAGATCGCTCTGGAGGTGGGTCCCCATTACTGACCTACCTCTGGGAAGTATGGTGATTATGTTGGTGATTATGGTGATGATAATGATGATGATGACAATTCTTGAAGGAGAACATACCCATCATCATCATGAACAACAGGACACAGCCATGAAGGCTCTGGAGAGTTTGTGTGAACACTCAAAAGATGAAGCTCAGGTTGTCACTGCTTTCAGGTCAGATACTAACACACAACATCAGCGAACTTGTCCAGCAAGATCGGAACACTTTATGTGAATGGTCCATCGTAATACATACATTATGTTATCATAAACATGACATAACCTACAATGACAGTTGATTATGACCATTTGTGTCACCAGTCTCCCACCATAAATGCATTAGAAAGCATGACAAATGGTGCTGTGTAAGGTTTCACTGTCTCCCAGATCTACTGACCTACATCTTCTAATTTCTCCTGTGAAATATGTGCCTCTCAGTACAGTGTTAGTAGGTGAAAGGAACTAGGTCCCCAGTCCTCATCATCTTTGTATTTTATAGGCATTTGGTTCCACTGGTGCTATCAACAATAGAAAAAGCCAGTGTGGAGACAAGGAGAGATTGATGAGATATTGTTAAACATTATGCATTATACAATGTTGTTTAAATGCTTCATTTCTACCAGGAGTGTGACGTTTAAACGAATTTGGGATCGTTAACGTTTAGAAAAAATCCCTAACCCAAAATCCCCCCCCAAAAAATTATGAAAATCAGTGCCAAAAATCTAACTACCACGAACAGTTCCCGATCATCATCATAAAGGCAAAATGCTGTGAATAGGAGACATGCAACTTCCAAATTATTTTCCAAAGATATAAAGCGCCACGCTCTTCGTTAACAGTTGGGAAAATGGCTGAGAGTGAGACAGGGAAGCGACAGCAGCTACGTTTTGTAGGGCAATACTTTGAGAAGTTAAATGAGAAGAAGGTGATGAAATGCGAACTTTGCAAGGTGGAATTGAGCTACAGTGGCAGTACAGGTACAATGCTGAAAGGGAGGCACCGCGAGACCCAAATCGTTGCTGGCATCAGTGCGATAAGGGACGGAGTGAGAAAATCACAGTGCTGATTACAGAAATGATTCCAGTTGATATGCAGCCATTGTCAATGGTAGAGGATGTCGGCTTCAATACCCTAATGGCATATCTAGAACCAGACTACAAGATGCCATGTCGAAAAAACCGTGAAGGCCCTGATGGAGAAATTGTACAATGTTTGCTCTGCCACCTACATTTTCTCTTAATATATGAGTAGCCTGAGGTAATGCTTTAGCACCAATTCTATTTTTATCTGCTGTGCGTTGCTTTGTTTTCACCACAACCAGTGTTTGTTGTCACCAGCACAGAAATTCAGAAAGTATCACAGCTCAGCCCTGGGCCTAGCATGGCTGTGGAGTAGCAGCGCACAGAGGAGGCCAACTGGTTCACTAGCATGGCTGTGGAGCAGCAGCAAACAGAGGGAGGCCAACTGGTTCAGGAAGATTGGTACTTACATACTATCTGGAGATGTACTGTTATCTATCTCACTGTTGTACATTTATCTGGATCATCTTGCTATTTTACGAGTTACAGTGGCACCATGAAAGCATAGTGCACTGTGCATTTTGTCTATTTTATTCCTGTGTGTGTGTTTGCGCCCACGTGCTTGTGTGTGTCCATGTGTGTCTTAGCTTGGAACTCTGCGCTGCAGTGTGAGAGCAGCCCTGACAGGATGAGGGATTTCTTTGTGTTCTCTTACCAGACAAGTCCTCTTATTAGCATCGCTGGGAGAATAGGTCTGTATCTGTGCATCTGTAGATCAATATAACCCACAGGGAATTAGTGTTGCCGTGGATAAAGAAACATGGAGCCCTGCAGCTTCCCTGGAGCCCTGAAGCTTCCCTGGAGCCCTGCAGCTTCCCTGGAGCCCTGCAGCTTTAGCACAAAACAACTTGGTCAGTCATTATATCCTCACACCCCCAAACACACAGACACAGACTATCATGCAGGCACACTCCATTTTAATGCGTTCTCTCTGTGTTGTGGTCCTTAATCTTTATGGTTCTCTTAATATATATATATATATGTGTATGTATGTATGTATGTGTGTGTGTGTGTGGTAACCCTAGCTGTCCCTGTTCTGTCCCCCTGACCGGGCTGAGTTGATGGGCAAGAAGACGTGCCTGTTGATAGCTGCTGCTGCCTCTGGAGCTCTGTAGGAAGTCTCCACACTCTGACCAGGTGTGTGTGCCACCCACTCTCCCTCTCTCTCTGCCTGTTGTCCACATTTAGCTCCCTCCATCCGCATGGATGGAAATTTACCATGCCAGCGGAGAGGAGAGGTGACTAACTGTGTTTTCAGTGCTGGCGTAGGTGGTTATTTTAAATCCTGCTGCTATGGGTAGCGGCCACCAGGAGGCGATGATGAATACTGAATGACAATGTCACTGTGTCTTCATGTTTAGACCGAGCAGCTGACACAAGCCCTGGAGCACATTCAGATCTGCTGGGAGGTCTGGAAGACTCTTAAAGCCTCTAATTATCCCTCCTCTTCCATTCCATGCTATGCGCAGTTCTGCCATGATGTTGGATTACCTTGTGCAAGGAGAATAATCGGAGATCATCCGACATGCACTCCAGGGGACTTGTCCAAGGACCCAACAGACATCTTGCTGCTGTTGTATGAGTTTGAGACTCGTGCCAAGCTCAACGACCCCAAGATGGAGACAGTGCTGGAGTCAGTGCTGGAGCTGGATAACATTGAGACCAAGGTGTTGGAAACCATGGCAGGTGAAGAGGACACACCGTAGCTGACCCTCTCCTTACATAACTTGTTCTCTTCATCGAGGTGTTGTTTGTTGTGATGAGTTTCTTCTGTCATGGAGCCTCCTGCCTACTTCCCTCTGCTGTGTAAGAAGGCCTTGAGGATTGCTCTGCCTCTGTACAGGAAATGACCACAAGCAGACCTGGCCGGTTGCAGGTCCATCTCATCTGCCATCCCAACACCCAAAACAATTAAACGCCTCACAATTTACGATTGGTCCACTAAAAGGGTCTAACAGATACTGGTATATGATCCAGTCAGATATTAGCTGTGACAGAGAGCTCCAGTGTGTCCGAGCGTAGGTTGCTCTCTCTCTCTCTCTTCCCCTCTCCCCTCTCAGCCAGCGTATGCACGGCCTGATGCAGCTGTAGCTGCCGAGCGGCGTGTCGAAGGTGGAGGCCCGCGTGCTGGAGGAGGATATGGGGCTAATATGAGGATGGCCTGTCCATCATCACAGCCGCAGTGAGTCAGCACCAATCACGCCCCCCCCCACCCCGCACTGTCATTACCCCCCCCCTCATCCCTTCACCCCCCTCCGCCCACTGCTGCTGCCCTGAAAGTATCTTCTGTTTGTTTTTATCAATGGGCTTTCAGCACCACTTCAATTAGCAGATGCTTCCATTCACCATCCCCTTCCTGCCAATTGGAATGGTAATGTGCTGTACAAGCCATCACTTTAAGAGCGTTATTGAATGTTATTGAAGCATTACCAAGCTTTATGTGCACAGGCACATTTTCATATGCAGTTGCAACTCGAAGCGCTGCCATGCAGATTTTCCATTACACCACCTTGAAATCGATACATTAAAACAATGGATGGACAAGTGCCATAAAGGACAAGTTTACCCAAAATCCAGAAACTCCCAAGTGATTCCATACATTTCAACTAGTTCAGTGGAGTTTGCCCTCTCCCCCTCTCTCTCCCTGTAGTGCTGTACTGAAACAGTTGCAAAAACGGGTCACGTGACTCGTGACGTTGCTGGATGCGAAGTGTGGACAAATTTGTTTTTTTATTTTATCGTACAGCCGAATTAGCTATTTTTTAGCTTTGAGTCAGAAAATGTGTACATTTCCACCTACAACTCAATATTAGGAAGGTGTTCTTAATTTCTGGTAGCCTATGTTTATTTATCACACTGTTTTTTCCCCTCGTCATAAATACAGTGGCTTGCGAAATTATTCACCCCCCTTGCCATTTTTCCTATTTTGTTGCCTTACAATCTGGAATTAAAATTGATTTTTGGGGGGTTTGTATCATTTGATTTACACAACATGCCTACCACTTGGAAGATGCAAAATAAGACAAAAAAACATAACTTGAGCGTGCATAACTATTCACCCCCCCCCCAAAGTCAATACCTTGTAGAGCCACCTTTTGCAGCAATTACAGCTGCAAGTCTCTTGGGGTATGTCTCTATAAGCTTGGCACATCTAGCCACTGGGATTTTTGCCCATTCTTCAAGGCAAAACTGCTCCTTCAAGTTGGATGGGATCCGCTGGTGTACAGCAATCTTTAAGTCATACCACAGAATCTCAATTGAATTGAGGTCTGGGCTTTGACTAGGCCATTCCAAGACATTTAAATGTTTCCCCTTAAACCACTTGAGTGTTGCTTTAGAAGTATGCTTAGGGTCATTGTCCTACAGGAAGGTGAACCTCCGTCCCAGTCTCAAATCTCTGGAAGACTGAAACAGGTTTCCCTCAAGAATTTCCCTGTATTTAGCGCCATCCATCATTCCTTCAATTCTGACCAGTTTCCCAGTCCCTGCCGATGAAAACATCCCCACAGCATGATGCTGCCACCACCATGCTTCACTGTGGGGATGGTGTTCTCGGGGTGATGAGAGGTGTTGGGTTTGCGCCAGACATAGCGTTTCCTTGATGGCCAAAAAGCTCCATTTTAGTCTCATCTGACCAGAGTACCTTCTTCCACGTTTGGGGAGTCCCACATGTCATTTGGCGAACACCAAACGTGATTGCTTATTTTTTTGTTTAAGCAATGGCTTTTTTCTGGCCACTCTTCCGTAAAGCCCAGCTCTGTGGAGTGTACGCTTAAAGTGGTCCTATGGACAGATACTCCATTCTCCGCTGTGGAGCTTTACAGCTCCTTCAGGGTTATCTTTGGTCTCTTTGTTGCCTCTCTGATTAATGCCCTCCTTGCCTGGTCTGTGAGTTTTGGTGGGCGGCCCTCTCTTGGCAGGTTTGTGGTGCCATATTCTTTCCATTTTTTTTATAATGGATTTAATGGTGCTCCTTGGGATGGTCAAAGTTTCTGATCTTTTTTTATAACCCAACCCTGATCTGTACTTCTCCACAACTTTGTCCCTGACCTGTTTGGAGAGCTCCTTGGTCTTCATGGTGCCGCTTGCTTGGTGGTGCCCCTTGCTTAGTGGTGTTACAGACTCTGGGGCCTTTCAGAACAGGTGTATATATACTGAGATCATGTGACAGATCATGTGACACTTAGGTGATAGCCCCCCATGTAGCTCAGTTGGTAGAGCATGGTGCTTACAACGCCAGGGTTGTGGGTTCGTTTCCCACGGGGGGCCAGTATGAAAAATGTATGCACTCACTAACTGTAAGTTGCTCTGGATAAGAGCGTCTGCTAAATGACTAAAATGTGAACTTTATTTAACTAATTATGTGACTTCTGAAGTTAATTGGTTGCACCAGATCTTATTTAGGGGCTTCATAGCAAAGGGGGTGAATACATATGCACGCATCACTTTTCCGTTATTTATTTTTTAGAATTTTTTGAAAAAGTTTTTTTTATTTTTTATTCCACCTCACCAATTTGGAATATTTTGTATATGTCCATTACATGAAATCCAAACAAAATCCATTTAAATTACAGGTTGTAATGCAACAAAATAGGAAAAACGCCAAGGGGGATGAATACTTTTGCAAGGCACTGTACATAGGGCACATACGCTAACCTGTAGCGCACCTATAGCGCACCTATGTTTACTTGGGCTCCCGAATGGCGCAGTGGTCTAAGGCACTGCATCTCAGTGCTTCAGGCGTCACTACAGACCTCCTGGTTCGATTCCAGGCTGTATCACAACCGGCCAGCGTCGTCCGGTGTAGGCCGTCATTGTAAATAAGAATTTGTTCTTAACTGACTTGCCTAGTTAAATAAAAATGATAAGAACACCTCTAACTTCAAGAATCAGGCTACATACCTCCGCTCTTCTTCTCTTCGCGCCTTTATATTTTGGCACTGCGCCAGATCCAGTCCATGGAAATACAGTAGCAACATCTGTATTTTTCAGTATGCTTCGGTTTTCTGTCCCCATAATTTCAGACAGCATATCTCGTTCATCTGCATAGTCGCTGAAGTGCTTGCTACATACACGCAATGAAGCAAGGTTGGCTGCAGGAGTATTTACATCGTATTTACCATTTCGAATGGCTACTAACCATCTGCATCTCTCCATATATTTTATCGGACAACACTGACATTTTGTGCCTTTTTCCCTTGATTTCCTGTATAAAGTGCAGCCAGGGACCAAACACCAGCTTGCTCTTGCTGACATCTCTTTATCCACTTTGCGTAACTAACTTTACCTGCGATATACCTAACCCTATCAACATTCGCACCAGCTACTTCTCCCCCCCAAAGAACTTGAATCTGTGACGTCGAGCTCCATATAAGGGCATGCCGTGACGTTTCTTAGTACACATTTAATTTCTCAAAACAGGTAGTACTTTTGACAAAAATAGTTAATTCGGGCATATGCTTTCAATAAAACAACAAATTTGTCCACACTTCGCGGATTTCAGAATAATTAATTAATTGTCATCGGAGCAGAGCAACGATTCACGTGACCCGTTTCCCCCCCGGTGTTTCAGCACAGCACTACAGGGAGAGAGAGAGGGGAAACTACACTGAACTAGTTTAAATGTATGGAATCACTTGGGAGTTTCTGGCCTTTGGGTAAACTTGTCCTTTAAATCAATATACATCAATCACATTTGAGTCTTCCTCAACAACTCTTTACCACGTGTTGTCATGTATAAAATCCAATATTTTCTGATGCTAGGTGTCATTCCCAGACTGACTATAGACATTAAAAGCCCATTCATAGGCATACCTGGACTCTGAGGCCAGGTGAGTTATCATCACAGGTGCTCCTAGACAGGTGGACTGCGGCAGCATGAATGTGTTCGTTGTCTCTTCTGTGCCTCCCCTCCAGCCTGAGGACTTCTCTGAGATGGAGATCATGTGGCTGCTGACCCAAGCCTGGAACACAGGCATCCTGCTGTACAGCCTGGCCCAGTACCCTGGGAGGTGGTGTGGCCTGGGCATGAGCTTCCTCCGCCCTGCAGGAGAGCTACCAGACACTGGTACTACTGACTGACTGGGGCAAGGAGGGAGGGAGGGGGAGAGGGGACAGCAGTGGAACGTGACAGGGCTGAGTCATCCGGAGTCAAATGAGAGGCCTCGGCCCAGGGAATACTGATTATATGTCTTAAATAAAAGTTTGTCTGTATACCTGTAACCGAAAAAGAGATATAGACCTAGCCATTTGTTTCTTAGATTTCTAATATCCAGTATTGTTTGTCTGTCCACAGATGATAGATCTGTACACTGAGATCCTGGACAGGCTGGACAAAGCCAAGAAGAACCTCATCATGGAGTAGTGATAGAGCTGGTTGAGCTTTGCAGAGCTCTTTTACTGTCAAGTGCCTGATATGAGTCATGTGGTTGCTGGGATGCTGGTTTACTGTATGATGTCTCACAGGTTCTTGTATGACTGGTCTACAGTTTAGTCAGCTCGTCCAGGATGTCAGTTGCATCCTGCCCTCCCCCAGTATTTCCCTCACTTTCCCTATGGAGAGTTCAGATAACCATTTCTAGTTAATGTTTTGCTACTTCTGTACATGAATGTACTTTAATTATTTTATGCCTCCCGCATATATTACATTGATATGAAATTTACATGTAAAATTGTATTTATTGTCTTATATAAATAATCGTCTTAGAAACTGCCAATACAAGTAGACTCGAATAAAACACATCAAAATCGTAACCGAGTCACATATTTTATTATTTTCAAACAAATAAACTCTTGTCCAGTCCAAAATCCCAAACAAAATAGGTTGCAGAACTGTGTTCCCT
This sequence comes from Coregonus lavaretus, assembly GCF_964263955.1. Classification (NCBI taxonomy): domain Eukaryota; kingdom Metazoa; phylum Chordata; class Actinopteri; order Salmoniformes; family Salmonidae; genus Coregonus; species Coregonus lavaretus. The sequence goes on along the minus strand of NC_140016.1, from coordinate 22,329,296 downwards.
CATGACTAGGACAGGGAAGACCGTTTGGCCCAGCGTCCTGATAGGCTCGAACACCTGCGGTGTGACAGGAAGGAAACTACTGTACAATCAAAGGGTTCGCAAGCACTTACTGCACAGGTGTGCTGTCACAAACAACTCATCACCCAAAAGGACAAACCATAACCCGACCGACCCCCCAGAGCTCATGTCCCTGTCACTGGAACAAAGACCCTCATCAATTATACAAACACAGAGGCATTCAGGTTCAATCTTGTTATACCGCAACCTCAATGGAAATAATAAAATGTAAATCAAGTTCTTTGGGCTTTATTGACATGGCTGACCGAGAGGTATAAATACCAGACGTTAACAGTCTGGTGTTTAGTTGAAACACAGCTGAGGACCAGTTCTAAAACTTCTAAATGAGATATTGATCAATGCTCCTCCTGGTTTCTGGAATATCACCTTGTAGGTTGCTGCCGGTGTCTCATCTTCATAATTGTTCACATAATTGTTTTAATCTATACACCCAGACACCATTTTCCACAAGAAATAACATGTAGACAGGCCCTACTTGAGGGAATTAAATTCCCAACTGACAAGAAAAGAAAACCCAATAGGCAGCTGAAGATTTGTCTAGAGAAATACCAACATTACGGCACATTTGTATGGAAATTATATCTCAGAATAGCTCAATTTACTTACCTGACATTTGTGATCTATAAAACGTGTTTTCCCCAGTTTGTTTCACACATGCATGAAGCACAGGTGAGGGAGATCTGCTGGGGGCATATTTACATTTGACAGCTACCACACCCTTTGAAACAGTCTGTATGCAGTTTATAAATGGCTCTGTTCCCTTCGGTTATTCCCTGAACTCTGGTTTTGACACAGGTAATGACAGCTGGTTTAGCAGTGGTGCCTGGCAGGTGGGCACACCTGTTCAGAAAATGCCTTCAGGTACAGGTGCTTTAGGGGGAAGCAGGGGACCCAGAGGGCTAGGTGACAACTTCCTGTGGGCATACAGAAGATGGTCCGGCTCTCAGGCATCGGAGGAAAACCCTTTCCCCTCTTCCAAAAAAAGGTGGAAAATCAAATGTTCACAAGGTAGGGGGCCACAGCATTCCTTATTCTTCAACAAGTCAGACACGTCCCCTCACATGTACACAAACACAGTGCCAAGACAAGATCCGCAAAGGGAGATGGTGGCGGGTCATTTTAATCCTGTTGAATCCATACAGCCAACTCAGGCAAGGGTTTACCACAGAAGTGGTCTTCACAAAGCTTCACCGCATCATAAGATAGACATATTATATCTGCATATTAAATAGTTCAATGCAAATGCCTTTAAAATCGCTCAGACCGTTCATTCAATTACTCTTTCATTCACATTTAACAGCTTTGAACTCTCCAGGTCTCCTTTCAAACATGGCATTTCAGTCACAGGGGAAATTATATCTATGTGTTAGATTCCTGAGCTGATCTAGCTCACCCCAGACATACCATTAGGATCATGACTGTAAGTCGCTTTGGATAAAAGTATCTGCTAAATGGCATATTATTATTATAACAGTGGTTCAACACATGCCCAGAACTAATTCAAAAAGGATTTAAAAACTTTATAGATACACAGAGCATATAGGTTTTAATTAAACCCCTCTTTAGTGTTCTTTTGGGTGGGGGGGAAAGGGGACAATCCAAAAGCAGGTTAAATTGACTCTTTAATTGTTAGGACATCCAATACAATTATTGTCTTGTTCTACCCGTTTTTAAGGCCACCTTCATGATGGCATATAGAGGACAGTACCATGTGACCATTCAATCAGAAGAGACACTCATCTTGGAAGGTAGAGAGTGTAATAGGGTGGTCTGCTGCTCAACATGGGTGAGGGAGCTATGGCTGCCCAAATTAGATTCCAATAAATTCTTAAATTACAACAGGAAAGGGGTAAAAAAAAAATACAGGGGGAAGATAGGAATCCACAGAGGTGAGACTGCGTTCGGTCTATTGCACTCACAAGTTAGGCCTCCTGGAAGTCAGGAGGGCAACGCAGAAAATGTGAAAATTAAAAATAAAAGTTCCCTCTTTTTTCCTTGTCAATTATTTGTAGCTTCCATCACAAAGTACAGGTAGTAATATAACAATTTGTATTTGATATAAGGCAGTTTGGTGTTTTGCAGAGAGCCCCGTTACACTTCTCTACCCCCATCCTTTACACAAAGCAGCTAAAAACCACAAGCAAAAAATCCCACGGAAAAACCCAAAAGAAATGAAATCTAACAGCCCTCCAAGTAGACAATTCTAGTGAAGTGTAAAACGTGTAGTTTTTAATATGTAGTAAAATCGCAGTAGGATTTGATAATTGACCTTGTGATTTCATTATATAAATGTAGAGATTCATAACTAATTTCCTCCATTTGTTCTGCCTCCCAAGAGGTCTGTATCAGCTGCTGCAGCACCAACAACTGGCAGCTGATCAAACAGCAAGCTGGTTTGTGATCGATCACCAGTCTGTAGGCTTCTCCACCAACTTCTTCAGTAATTACAAAGAAGAGAGCTAACTCCAACAGTACCATCAGCTGGGCTTGATATTATCCAGTCCTTGTAGAAAAAAACAACCTAAGTGGTCTTTGCTTCTCATCTTGCGTGTCTTTTTTAAAATGTGATTTGATGAACATTTACAAAGTGTTCCAACTTGTATGATTTGTCTCCGTTCCCCTGCAACTTCTCCTGAATCCCAAACTCCTCCTCACTCCGGCGTCGTCTGTAAAACATTCTGATCTTCAACTGTCAGTCCCATTTCACAAAGAACGATTCATTTTTCTTTTCCCTTGTTTTGTTTTAAATGACAAACTCACTTGGAATGGCATTTCCAGTCTTGAATGGATTTGCTGAGAAACACATGCAGGGTTGTGCACAGTCACAGTAATGGTGATAAGACTTCTTTTCATTTGAGATTAACATAATGATGACACTAAAACTTGATATGAAACATATCTGCAAAAAAGGGGGAGGGAGGAGCTATTCCGGGGATGGGCAGGGTGTCGGGAGGGGTGGGGGGGCACTGCGCCGACAGGGGGGTAAAGCTGGGAGCTCAGAGCTTCTCTGAAGACGGTATCCAGATGTAGGGGCCCGACTGTTCCTCAATGATCATCTTGATTTTGTTGTAGATCTCCTCTAGCGAGTCACCCTGTACAATGGCTGCAGATAGATAGAGAGATAGAGACAAATATCATGAGTGCATCGATGCATTAAGATTCCTACTCATACTACAATACAATTCAAGCTTATCTAAAATATTTAGCATCCGTGAAAAAATGAAATAAATAGTGGCATTACCTGTGAAAAATTCTCCAAACTCTTGTTCAAGCTTAATTGCCTTATCAAAGACTTTATTAGCTTGCTCGTAAGTCTGTCTCTTATTCATGTCCCTGCAACACAACACATGATTGGTTGTAGTACAGGAAGTGATTGTTGTATGGAGTTAACATTAAAGTGCAACGCAGTTAACAGTTTATCAGTTCCAAGAACACACACTTACATAAGAGCTTCAATGGATTTTGGTTTGATGAAAATTGCAATCGAATAAAGTTGTGCTTGTTGCAGTCGCTTTATAGCATTTCCAGACACGTCCAGGATACAGTGTTTTCCCTGCAGGAAGAGGAAAGAAAGAGCAGTTAAGTATGAAAATACCACATACTTTATCAGGCTACATCCATTAAGAATGAATCAGAAATTAACCCTGGATGCAAACTTGTGAGGACCCAAAAAGGTGACAATTTTTTAGCACAAAAACAAACAGAAAATCTGTACGCTGCAAGAATATCCCCATTTTCAGAGTGGGGTTATCACAATACCAACATTTTACTAAAGATGTGATACCAGGCCAAGTATCACCATACCAAGTAGTATTGTGATTCCAGATTTAGCTTAGAATTACATTGATTAGGCATATGCATCCTACCGTTGAAGCATCTCTTTGAGTAGGCTATCACTTTTCTGTTTGTCCTGTGCCATCCATATTTGTGCATAGCCATGGTACCATGTTGTTAGCTAGCTAGCCAGGTAACTTAACTAAACAAGGTTGTTTGTTATCAAACCAAAAACTTGCAGCTCGTCAGGAGTTGAAAAACGGCCTGCGACATGGTTCATTATATAAACTGGCACCAATTCGCAGTAGAAAGAGGAGAAGGTAGCTTCATTAATATGGAGCATAACTTTTGAGTGGTTTGGCCTAGAAACTCACGGTTTCCAGTGATGTAAAGGCGCAAGCATGACTGTCACCGTGCTCTGTTTTTCCTCTATGGCTGCCTGACAGCAAAGCCTAGCAGACTGGCCTGCTTGCTCTTACAGGTGAAATTAAAGATACGTATCCACGTCGCTCGCGCTGCAATACCTAAACAAATGTAACAACAGAAGCCTCATCAGTCTGCACACCCCAGCTCACCATCACGGCTAAATAACATTTTAAACCCGATGGAGATGCGCAGAAGGAACGGACTGAGAGAAGCAGCTGAGTAGGCTAATGGCTCTTTAGGGGATGTGGCTGGCTGCTCACAGCCGTCACAGGTGATATTGGATGAAGCACTCATTCTGATATAATCTCTCGTAGACCAATTAAATGCCAAACGTTCGCAAGATAATTTTACTTCTGGGTAACCGAGATTCATTTTGATATGACATCACGCTCTGAACTTTGTTTGATATTCTATTTGTAGGATTAGTAAAGATGCATTCTGTGCTCAGTCATTAACTTCAATATGTGAAACATACATTTACATTTTAGTCATTTAGCAGACGCTCTTATCCAGAGCGACTTAAAGTTAGTGCATTCATCTTAAGATAGCTAGGCGGGGCCTCCCAAGTGGCGTCACTACAGACACGGGTTCGATCCCGGGCTGTGTTGTAGCCGGCCGCGACTGGGAGACCCATGAGGCGGCGCACAATTGGCCCAGCGTCGTCTGGGTTAGGGGAGGGTTTGGCCAGCCGGGACGCTCTAGCGACTCCTTGTGGCAGGCCGGGCGCCTGCAAGCTGACTTCGGTCGCCAGTTGTACTGTGTTTCCTCTGACACATTATTGCGGCTGGCTTCCGGGTTAAGCAAGCAGTGTGTCAAGAAGCAGTGAGGCTTGGCAGGGTTGTGTTTCGGTGGACGCATGGCTCTCGACCTTCGCCTCTCTCAAGTCCGTATAGGAGTTGCAGCGATGGGACAAGACTGTAACTACCATTTGGGGAGAAAAAGGCGTAAAAAATGAATAAAAAAGTACAAAAAGAAATAAGATAGCTAGGCGGAACAACCACTTATCACAGGCATAGCAAGTACATTTTTCCTCAAAGTAGCTATCAGCAAAGTCAAAGCTAGTAAGGGGGGGGAAAAAGTTGTTTATTTAGTGATCACAGGGAGAAGAAGTCAAGATCTGTTTGCGCCTCTTTTATAGCTCAACGGGTGATCCACTGCGTCTGCACGCTTTACGTTTAGTTTTTTTACGGATCTACACGATTCACGTGGATTACCTATTTGAGAACAAACCGGCGAATATCGCAGAAAAGTGAGGAGTTTGCATCTCTGTATGCTGTACATTTATGTTGTGTATGTGTGAGCCCCTTACCCTCTCAGCCACTGCTCTGACAGACAAGATGCTGGTCCCATAGAGGTTCTCGTTGAACTGGCCTGCCTCAATGAACTTATTATCCTGAATGTCCTTCTCCATCTGCTCCCGCGAGCCCACAAAGTGGTAGTCCTGTCCGTCCATCTCATTCTCCCGCTGAGGACGTGTCGTGTCTGCACAGAGAGAGGGACACGTTCAAATGATGGTTAGAGAGTAGTCGCTAAAACACAGTGTTTCCATAAGTTGCTGTGATAATGTGATGCATGTTGCTGAGTGGTCTACTCACGGGGAACACAGGAGCCAAACTTGTGAGAGAACTCTGAAATCAGGTCATCGTTAACTCGGTCTTTCATTGGGCCCAAGATGATCACAGGCCTCGTGTAATGAACTGCAAACGAGAGGATTCAGGTCAGAACTAATGTCTGCAAACACTGGAATAAAGACACAGCAAGCATTAAATGGTCTCCAACCCTCTTCTAAATGGAGAACAAATCATTTATATACGTATATTATACTCACTCTCCTGTCGAATCACTGGCTCGTATGAGAGAATTGTGTCTTCCTGGCCCTCTGAATAGCAGAAAGAAAGAAAACGGTATGAGTTAAGAGAGTAGTCTTTATTATAATCCCATGACAATGGATTACCAGATGTGGTTGATAGTAGTGGAATGTTTAAAGTACTCTTTTCATGCAGTCACCTTTTCCATAACAGCATATAAGAGACGGTTTTGCTACTAAAGGACCTGATACTACCTCAGTGGAACTACAGCACCGAGGATTCAAAGACATTCTGGATACAGGCGTAATGACGTGCGGCGTGCTTTTCATTTAGGTGGGTTATTTTAGAAACGAGGCATTCATTTTTATTTTCTTACAAAAAAAGACGGTTGCTTACTTGAGCTGCTTTCACTGTCGCTGGTGTTTGACGTCAGGCATTCTGCAAGGAGAGGAACATGTTTATGTTGGGGAAAGTTTAAAGCTGGTAAGTAGTAGTAAAGCCACATTCATTTTGGTGAAAAAAATGATGTTCACCACCAGTCTCAGAGCATCAAGAAGAAAAAACAAACCCCCGTTGTCCCACTGCTTAACCCCAAAGAAAAACAGGCAGAGTGCCAGCGACGCCACTCTCTATAGGGGGAAGTGTTTGGAGGTGGCAGCAATAGGAAATTAAGTGTTTCCTTTCACTGACCCTGCGGTCCCTTGCCTATGTTTCCTATGGATGGGTCTGTATCTGTGACGGCAGATACAATGTCAGGGACAAGCCAAAGAAAACACAGTTGAAGTTAGCCTGTTAACAAGGATGCATGGGCACTGGGCAGTCAGCGCGGCTGGCTAACAGGGAAAAACAGAATAGGAAAAGCAAACCCTGTCCAGTCAGTGAAGGGAAGGGAGATACGAGGTTCCTCCAAGTAATCACTCTCTGACAATGCCCTGCTAAACTTTTATAGTAAAATCCCTACAAGTCAGACGAGGTCTAACGCTTGCACTCTTACCCTAGGGGTGTGTGTTTGTAAGTGTGTGTGTGTATCGGTAAACAAGAGTGAGCACGTGTGCGTGTGTGTTGCAGCCATTGCCAGTCGGGTTGAACAGGCGTTTAGCTCGGAGCTCAGGGAACAGCAGCTGCAGCGCGACAGTCCAACCACACACTTACTCAAACTCTTTGATCCATAAAAGTCATCGCTTAACCCTGGGAAGTCCTGAGTGTCCCGACAGGTGAGAGCAGAAACACAGAGAGAAGAGGCAGACAGAAGAAGAAGAGGTTAGTGAGCGCTGGAACGGGCCGAGAGAGAGAAAGGGAGGTGTGCTATGCTGCTCGCCTGGAGGCAGGCAAAGATGGGGGGGACCAACACAAGGCACTGTGCGCCCTAAACCCGGAACACCACTCTATTCCAAGTGAAATCCAACGTGTTTTTCAATTACACACAGTCAATCCCATTAAGAATGGGATTGTAATGCTTTTTAGTTCTGCCGTCCAGTTAATGTGATTCTAGATCTGTGGGTCGAGGATTGACTGGGCAGCAGTGAATAGTGGGGATCTAACAGGGCCTCTAGCAGCAGTACACGGTTACTGTTTTAGTGCAGCCAGACACACACCTTCCCTGGCAGCCAGCAGAACACACCTGGAGTCTCCACTAGAGGACAGACAGACGGACACCAGAGAGAGGACGACACCTGAACCCCAGGCCTGGTTCTGTGTGGGTCTTCTCTGGGTGATTGAATAAGAGGGGAAAGACCGCACTGCCCACAGACAGACAGCCACGGTCTGCTCCCAGAGGTGAGTGGAGAGATGAAGCATGAAAGGAAAGCGTGAAAAGTAAAACCCCCTCGTATCACACACGTTGGGTACTCACGTTCAGACTCCACCAACTCCTGCACAATATTCTCCTTGCTCTTGTAAAACGGGAACTTGTGTGAGAGGTTGAAGCTTTTTTTGCGCTTTACTTTGATTGACTGCTTGGAGATGTGCATGATGAGGGGACAGGGGCGATAGGAGGGGTAATGAAACAACAAACAGAACAGAATGTTTTTGTTCAACGAGGACACCAAACACACATGCAAAATGAAATAAAACAGACAAAAATCTATAAAAAATTTAACAATAAATGAAGGCAGATAACCAGGGTGAAATGAATGGAACACTTATGCAAAGAAAATATGCTACTTCCATTTTGATCATAGAAACGGTATATAGAAGCTGAAATTACTTTCTTATATCATTACAGTGTGAATGATTGGGTCAAAATATTACATGAACATCATGTGATAACACTTAGCCAATCAATAATTGACCAACGAGAGCCTAGATTTGTGAACCAGGGGTTTCATACATTGCCTGATGTACACAGATTTTATATCACATAAAAAAAACACTAATGCACTTAGATAGGACAGTTCTTATTAAGCATTATAAACTGGGTGGTTCGAGCCCTGAATGCTGATTGGCTGAGAGCCGTGGTATACCACGGGTATGACGAAACGTTTCTTTTTATGGTTCTTATTACGTTGGTAACTAGTTTATAACAGCAATAAGGCACCTTGGGGGTTTGTGATATATGACCAATATACCACGGCTAAGGGCTGTATCCAGGCACTCCACGTTGTGTCGTGCTTAAGAACAGCCCTTAGCCATGGTATACTGGCCATATACTACAAACTCCCTCAGCCTTATTGCTTAATTATTAAGCATGAGTCGGTTTGGTAGCCTGTCTGCAATGTAATGTATTCTGAGTCTTTAGTTTCCGCCACTAGCTCCAGTGAGTAGCTAGGTCCCTGCTACATGCTCCTGTTCCCACACTGCCTGCCTCAGGGAGGGGGAAGTGGGTCAGCTCCCTGGGTGCCCACTGCCAGGCAGGAGAACCAGAGAGCACAGCCCTCCAGACTCACCCTGTTGGACTCGATCATGCCCGTCCTGGCGTGGAACTTGACTGTTTTTAACCTCGCTCGCTCTTTTTTCTCCACCCTGCATAGAAAAAGACATTTCAGATCTCTTACTGAGGCACTTTTGAAAGTCACACGACAGCTGCACATTTTGGGTAGTAAAAGGGGGTGATGAGGTTACCTCTTCTTGCTTGGAATGACCCCGATTTGCTCGCTCTCCCCGTGGGGCGTGACCAGGCGTGCCTGCCACCACTCGTCATCGGAGGCGTTGATGACATGCAGGATGTCCCCATAGGAGAAGCTCAGGCCCTGGCTGGGCAGACAGCTGTCTCTGGTCCGGTCGTAGTCAAACAGAGCTCTACACACACACACACACACACACACACAGAGAGACAGACAGACACAGACAGACAGACGAGACACAGACAGACAGAGACAGACAGACACAGAGAGAGAGACAGACACAGAGAGACAGCGAGAGAGACAGAGAGGTGTTAGTGTCAATCACTCAACAACATATTACTGCACCACACTAGTAACAGGTTGTGAAGTTTAAAACCCACTACTTCTCATGTAGCCCCGTGTAGCTCAGTTGGTAGAGCATGGCGCTTGCAACGCCAGGGTTGTGTGTTCGTTTCCCACGGGGGGCCAGTATGAAAAAATAAATAAAAAAATGTATGCACTCACTAACTGTAAGTCGCTCTGGATAAGAGCATCTGCTAAATTGCTAAAATGTAAACGATGAAATTTGACAATGTTATTGCAAAACAGACACTGGCTTCTTTGTTGCCACAGTTTCCATTGAAGACAGCTAGGCTGCTGTGGGTCTGTCTGTTCCCTGTCAGACAGGTCAACCACTGCTATTTTACAGGGAGGAATTCCTGCTCTAGAGGTTCCACTGCTGCCACCAATCTGACCTGGATCTGCAGGACACTACGTGGTCCAGTGTGGAATTGATCTTACCAGTGTGTTCTCCCTACTGGTTGCCTGGTCTGAAGAAGTATTCAGACTGCCCTGCTACTAGCTCCCTGCAGGTAATGGTATTGAGTCTCACTGCCAGGTTGCATGACTGCCTCCCCTCACACAGGCATTCAGACACACCCTGGGTATGTGTGTGTGTGTGTGTAGTTGGAGTGTGTGTGAGCACTGGAGAGGCCTCCTCACATTCCAGAGGCTGCTGCAGTGGGCTAAAACAGACACAGCCTTTTCCTCCATAACTGTATGCTTAGTCACCCACACAGATGAAAGGAAAGGATGGCTCTCCCTGGTTGACAGGAGAGTCTTACAGAGCATTAGTCATCCTGGTTTACACAGTCTACAGGTGGTCCAATGAGCTAGAGTCTTGCTGGGAGATAACACGAATGGTTAAATGACAGAGCAGTAGAATCTTACTTTTTTCATTGACCGTTTTTGCTTTAGAACATTGAACTGATTACACTTCAAGTATTTTGATCTAGCTTATGTTCATAGTAAGATGCTTCCTTCTCTGTCAAGAATCTCCATCAAATAGGATCTGAAACGGTTCATATTATTGCAGGGGTTGTAGCCTAAATATTGGGCTCACGTGAAGCTGCTACACAGCACTTAACTTGAAATATGGTTCCTTGCTATCTCTCGCTCGCTCTCTCCGTCTCTCTCTCTGAGTGTTAAATCATAGATTCATCATTTTCACCATGACCCCCCCCAGAGCCCTTCCTGTCCTGAATCAGGCAGCTGCTCTCATTATAGCAGAGAGAGCGAGAGGCCTGCCACCTGTTACTCTTCCTGACTGACTGGCTGGGGTTCCATACAGTTTGGCTTCATGCCCACAATGTGATAACATTATGATACCAGCAGAACTTTCGCCATTCGTAGGATGCGCTATATGTAAAATAGTTCATGTGTGGCATCCAACAGAAAAGCTTGCTCATCAAATTAATCAGATATTTGGCATCCGATAGTTTAATGACCTACTTTGTGATGATGAAAAATCTTAGTATTTGTGAGTGGTGAGCTAAATGTGATGAGTTTGGGAGCTGTGTGTACTGTTTGTGTGTGTGTTCTGGTACCTGACGTAGAGGGAGCGTTTCTCGCTGGTGCGCAGGGAGGTTTGTGTGTGTGTTCTGGTACCTGATGTAGAGGGAGCGTTTCTCGCTGGTGCGCAGGGAGGTTTGTGTGTGTGTTCTGGTACCTGACAGAGGGAGTGTTTCTCACTGGTGCACAGGGAGGTTTGTGTGTGTGTTCTGGTACCTGACAGAGGGAGTGTTTCTCACTGGTGCACAGGGAGGTTTGTGTGTGTATTCTGGTACCTGACGTAGAGGGAGTGTTTCTCACTGGTGCACAGGGAGGTTTGTGTGTGTATTCTGGTACCTGACGTAGAGGGAGCGTTTCTCACTGGTGCGCAGGGAGCCCGACCCAGAGCTCATGCTGCTGTTCATCATCTGTTCCCTCAGGTCGTGGATCTTCGACTCAAACCGGCTGTACTCTGCAGGGACACACACAAACGGTGTCAAGTCACAATGTCACATACAATGTTTCTCCCCCTTTAATTCTCACACACAATCGGATGTACGGTTGATGCACTTGCAGGGACAGACAAACTGTGTCCATATCCGCAATGACACACATTAGGTTTGCAAAGGGAGGGTAAATTACTGGTAACTTTCAAAGTAATTCTGTAACATTGATGTTTCTTTTCATTGATTTGGCTAATTTCTCTTGAACCATATGGTCTATCCACTAGAAACTCATGAACACAGATATAGAAGTGAATACTTCATATGAATATTTAAGTTATTCAAATATAAATTAACAAAATTACCATAGATTACCTGATCATCACCAAAATTACCAAACATTCCAGTAACTTTTGTAAATTACCGTTAGTTTTGAAACCCTAACACACACACACACATTTCCGTGTTTCTCCCCATTTCATTCTCACACACAGCACCTAAAAATACCATTGCTCCACCTTCCAGTTCTGAGGTCAACAACACATAGCCTGCATCAATGTGAAGTGACCCCAATCCTCTACTAGCGTCTCCTGGCCAGTGTGTGTGTGTGTGTGTGTGTGCGTGTGTGTGTGTGGCTCAGCGCTCGGGTGAGCAGAGTGTGAGTGGTGGAGTCCAGGTTCAGTAGCGGCTCTTTTCAGCCTGATTAATTACCTCAACACCAGATGGAGCTTCATCATGTATCTCCCTCACACATCCACTAATATCTCCTGTCAGGTCATTAATTATGCAGATTAATTAAGTAAGTTCAACAAGGAACTCAAACATGATTTTTTTTAAAGAAGCTAGCCACTCCAACACGTTTGAAAGCCAGTCCAACCCGTTTGAATGGATGACCATTTGTCATGGCGTATAAATCCCCTGCTTCCTGATATATGAATCCACCTGAGCCTCCTCATTAAACATGCACTCGTTAGACTAGCAGGGCAATGGAGTTCGTGTGTGTCCAGGCTGCTGTAACAAGCCAACCAACCAACCCATAGGAAGTGTACACACTAGGCAACAAGATCAAAACCAACAGACGCTGATAGAAAAACAAGTACTCGTGATGAGAACAGTGTAAACGTCAGAAGCACAATGGTGTTTGTGGAGTGCCGCAACCAACGTTTGTATCTGCAGTCCCCAAAACATGAGATAAGGCAAGATAAAGCAAATATACGTGGAGGCAAAACATTGATTCCAACAGTATTGTGTCAGAGGTTCCACATTGCTAGTAACACACTGGACAAGGTGCCATTCATTCCATTGAGTGATACCCTACCACAAACCATTGCCTCTGAAGTCACCACTGTCGACAAACTAAGTGACATTCAGTACGTGTCAACTTCAAAAGGTTATACTTTTAAAACAGAGTTGCTTAAAACAAAAGATTGTTGTGCAATGAAACCGACTCCCATCCCCGTAAGGGTTTCACCCACCTTAGAAATCAGTCAGCTGGTTGGAAACACTTTCCAACATGAGAATGATCAGAGATCAATGTCCAGATATTGTGTACTGCAATGTTCTAAAGGTAGCCTAACCTCGGAAATAAACAACCTTTCCTCCAACGATGACTTAGGCTACTCCAGTTTCTCCGTAAATAAACCCTGTCAGATGTGAAAACAAGGTAATTCTCTCTGGCAGTAGGTCCCCGGCCTCAACTCCACCCCCCAAGCCGAAACCTGAAGTAGAGAGGATTCAAAGCAAACAGAAACCACTCCCGAGGCCTGCTGTGTAGTCTCCACCCTGCTCCCTCTCTCTGGCTGGCTGGGGTTAACGATACAGGAGGATGGCACAGCAAGGTGAGGTAACCCGACACCACCTGCCTGTAACCAGGGGCAACTCCCGGGCACTATCAGGAGCCACAGAGCAGCCTATGAGGAAGCAGCCAGGCAGACTAGTCCACTTGGCTCTCAGACAAGGGAGGGGAGAGAAAGGAACACTGCCGGAAGCAGGTATATTAGAGGGAGGGACAAGAAAAAAGACTAAGAGAGAGCCAAACATTAGTGTCCTATTTCCAAGAATATCAACACAATACCACATCGTTAGTCAACGCTCCGCAGAGCAATGGAGAAGAGAGTGGAGTGGGTGGGGCCCTCACTCCTAAAGGTCTGTAAGCAGCACTGTATCCATTGTCAGTCGTCCCTTCAGTCCTAACCACCAGAGAGAAAGACGTTGAGGGGTAGGACCACCCTGCAGCCCCCCTCCAGCTGCCAGGCTCCACAGGGAACACATGTAACAACAGAGGATACAGCTGTAGTCTGCAGTCAGCCTGGCTTTCAGAGGGGATTGAAGCACCACAACCTGATACGGAGCAGAGTCCATAACCAAGTCAAAACATAGGAACGACAATCTTCATATCTACACTACCAAAAAGTACAAACTCTTATCGGAATAAGTATGATAGGAGAGTACATTTTGGAATGATCCCCGAGGAAGAAGTACAGGGAGACAAGAACAGAAACTGGGTCATTTCTGCATCTCGCCATCTCCTACTGCTTGTCCTTATTAGCTGTACTGTCTTTTATTTCTTTGTCGGGGGGGCTGCCTACTTCGCTCTTGATCCAGTTATGCAACAGCCTGGGCATGTGTTTGTAATATGAGTGTACAGTGCTATGTTGCTATGTTCTCAGGGTTCATCTAGGTTGTGACTACTTTCCCCAGTGCTGTAACGGGAACATGTAAACTTGGGCTACACTCATCCGTAAAATGAGTTGTTGGGGTTGACATTTAGCCTACTCCTGTTGCTGTGAAACCCCTCGCCGGGGCAGGGATAAGGTCTACTGTAATTCTACCCCAGTGACATAGGGAGGGGGGTAGCATGAGAGTACACTACGCACTACGCACCCCTCCATTCCACTCATTGAACTCAATGTTACGATTGAGAGTCAGAGAGACATTTGGTGGCAGTCCAGTAAGTATGAAAGGGTGCAGTCACTACGCTCTGCTGTGAGTTCAGTTAATGTATTCTTCATCGCTGGCCTTCCATCAGAGGTCTGTGGAGTGGACAGCCAGGCTCCTGCCCCTGAGAGAGGAGTCCAGGCAGTGGGCCCAGCATGAAGCCGCATTCACACTCCACTTACTCCTGACTAACTGAGTGACTGTCCTCTAAAGCGGGCCGGGTCCCTCCTCTGAACAGACCCAGGCTAAGGACATGTCATGTCTGAGCTCAGGATGCCAGCTGAGTTATTGGCCACAGATCTTAGAGCACGCTTGACTCATCCGTCTAGGTCTGGTTAAGTATTGCCAGCGCTAGACTTTAACAGACACTGCTCTGAGTGTCCTTCATTGTCCTGAAGGACACAACAGTAGAGAGGCACAATACTACAAAAGGCACTATTGTATTGACTTGAGGCATTTTACAAAACAAGAGTTCACTATGGCAAATGCAAAGTTATTTCAAGATATCTTTTGACGCCTGTAGATCAAATATTTAACAGACTGGCAACAGTTACTATGGTAGAGGGGGCATCATAATAATGATCTACTGTAAAGACGCACTTTGCTGTTCTTGTGCTTGTAGGCACATCAGCCTAGTTGGCCTGGTTTATGTTTTATGTGTTATTGGAGGTATCTGGAATATGGGGGAGAACAAGCTACAACTTAGACTCCTACATTCCTGTCATAGTCCAAGCTGAGAGGAGAGCTGAGACCTAAAGCTCATAATATCCTTTCAATTGTTGTTACAGCATGTGCATGCATACTAGATTCTACTTCTAAAGAATGTCATATTTACCTATGATCTGCCCTTTAGGCTTTTGTTAGTAGGCTATGTGTTCATCTTTGTTACCTGAATATGAGTTGTTCTATGACATCAGAACTGCTAAAATGGCAATATCAAATCCTACTGACTCGTTCATTGCTTTAGGCAGAAAACTTAGTAAACATTATGTCAACGTGACCGGATGAGACATGTAAATGGTCATGCCTCACCCCGACATATCAATCAGGTGGTTGAACATTTTTGTTTCCTGATGAGGTCACTTCCTGAAATGACAGAAAACGTCCACGCACCTGCTCCAAGATGAAGCTGATGTCAAAGTGAGGTCAAAAGTTGCATGTTAAAGTTGCGTCGGGAGAATTTTTGCGTTTTAGCTAACCCTAACCTAATTCTCCTAACCTGTTACGAAAAGTCACTTCTAACATTAGCTGCATCACATCTAGTCAAAACCTTCCACTCTGACCACACCTCTCAGCGTACACCTGTGTGTTATCTAATGAGGCCTTTCATATCGCTAAATCAATAAGAACACTGACAAGAGTAACGTTAGATCACTAACTATGTGCTGACAATCTATTTGGACAGTAACTTATTAACTCGTTCACTATAATGCAACATTTATAACTACCTAGCTAATACACATTTAGATAACCTCTGACATGTTATTTAGGTTGAATACTAACCTTAACAAGCTAGATAACTAGACTTCCTCAATTAATTTGACTAACTACCCAGCTAACGTCGTTAGGTAAATTAGCTAGCTACGTTAACTAACTGCATTTGGTGGAAGCTGGCGATCTATGGGCACATAACTAGCTACTGTAGCTAGCTAACTAGTTAGCTACAAATACCATCTAGATTATAGCTAATTCCAAACGGATCCTAGCATCGGGTTTACCTAAGAATAGAGTTGACCAAAGGGCGCAAACATAAACTAACCAACGGCTTTGCCCCGTAACTTGGTTGGGCAACAACAGATAACCCTATAATGGCAAGTTACTCTCGTTAGCCGACCCCAAAAGCTTGCATGCCGACAGACAAAGTAAAGACACAAATGTTACAGTGAATGTTCTTGATTCCACTGTATTCTCTCCACCCTCTTTCCTGAAAATGGGAGCGCACGAGACAATAATTGCTCCTGCTTATTTCCTCACCTCTGTTCAGTGCAATGCTGTGTTACTTCGCAGCCCGTGGTATCTGATGATCCTAACATCCAGCCGACTGGGAATCCATGCCCATCCCCCATGCACATTTGTGTATAGCTGAAGAAGTTAAAAAGTTCCTCCACCTTTTCCTTTCGTCTCCCTAGTATATCCTCGCGCACGCTCTGTAATTATGTTCGCGCCCCTCTGCCTGCCCTCTCTCCAGTTTGCTTTGTTTCCGTTTTCCTTCCCTAGTACAGTGACAGCCGAAATAGGGCCCTTCGGTTGCCCGCCTTGCAGTTGCCTCTACACTTCAGTCTGGCTGTACAGCGAATGTATTAATGTAAACGGTGCCCCTGAACATGAATCCAGGCACAGTGAGCCAATCACACAACGCTCTGTAGCCTACTGTCCTCATTTGCAAACCAGATTATCTTCAAGATAACTACGCCAGACCAGGTAAGGGCTGCCTGTACCCTGATGAAGACAGCTGGTATGTGGAAACGTTATTATACAATTATTGCATCTGAGCTCCTAGTGTGAGAGAGGCTCTCCTTTTCTTTTTCAAGGGCTGCCTACACCACTGCAGTAGTTTAAACATTTGGGACATTTACATGTCACATGCTTCTGAAAGATTGGTTTTACTGTATTGTAAATATTTACATTAGTAGGTCTACACTTCAAAGTAAGAACTACAAATACTGTAGGAGCAGGTTTGCTTAACTAGATCACATGTATGCCCCTCATTTAGCTCAGTCCTCGGTAAGACTGAGATGATTATTCAGCACATCTGTTCCACAACATAAAGATCAAAATAACTTTGAAAGTAGAAGCTAAGAATGAGCTGTTTGTGCAGTTGCTCAGCAGCTCCCTTACTGCACACAAACAGACCATAAGTTGCTTTGGATGACAGCGACTAAAATGTAAAGTATGTGGGGTAGGTAGGTGTGGGTTGAGAGAGGGAGAAAGAGCAGAGAAACTCCTACCTTCTGGTCGGTACTGGGCGATGATGGTGACGGTCTGGCCGGCCCTCTTCAGCGCTGCAGCTGCCTGCTCGTGGGTGGCGTTCCGCAGGTTCACCCCGTTCACCTGAGACACAGAGCAGAGGGCAGAACCTCAACCATGGAGCCTTGATTGACATGTCAATGGACCAACCAACACTGTTCCTCACAGAGATATTGAGCCTACAAAGGAATGAGACTACCTGGCTCTGACATAAGGATGTACAGTGCTATGAAAAAGTATTTGCCCCCTTTCTAATTTTCTCTACTTTTGCATATTTGTGATACTGAATGTTATCAGATCTTCAACCAAAACCTAATATTAGATAAAGGGAACATAAGTGGACAAATAACACAACAATTACATATTTATTTCATAAACAAAGTTATGCAACACCCAATTCCCCTGTGTGAAAAAGTAATTGCCCCCTTACACTCAATAACTGGCTGTGCCACCTTTAGCTGCAATGACTCCAACCAAATGCTTCCTGTAGTTGTTGATCAGTCTCTCACGTCGCTGTGGAGGAATTTTGGCCCACTCTTCCATGCAGAACTGCTTTAACTCAGTGACGTGTGGGTTTTCAAGCATGAACTGCTCGTTTCAAGTCCTGCCACAACATCTCAATTGGGATTAGGTCTGGACTTTGACTAGGCCATTCCAAAACTTCCAATTTGTTGCTTTTTAGCCATTTTCATGTAGACTTGATCGTGTGTTTTGGATCATTGTCTTGCTGCATGACCCAGCTGCGCTTCAGCTTCAGCTCACAGACGGATGGTCTGACATTCTCCTGTAGAATTCTCTGATACAGAGAAGAATTCATGGTTCCTATTAAGGCAAGTCGTCCAGGTCCTGAGGCAGCAAAGCATCCCCAAACCATCACACCACCACCACCATGCTTGACCTTTGGTATGATGTTCTTACTGTGGAATGCAGAGTTGGTTTTCGCCAGGCATTACTGGAACCATGTCGTCCAAAAAGTTATAATTTTGAATAATCTGTCCATAGAATGTTCTTCCAAGTGTCTTGATGATCATCCAGGTGCTTTTTGGCAAACTTGAGTCAACTTTTTGGACGAAATGGGTCCCATTATGCCTGGCGAAAACCAAACACTGAATTCCACATTAAGAACATCATACCAAAGGTCAAGCATGGTGGTGGTGGTGTGATGGTTTGGTACTTTTTCATAGCACTGTAGAGGAGAGCCTCAGACTATTTACCCTCTCTTGGATCACCAGCTGGATGATTAGTTTTCAATCAGTGGAGGTATGACCTTGGCATGATGAACAGTTTCGTGACTAGAGAAAATGGCTGAGTCACAATGGGGGGCCTTGCATTAGATATAAGAAATTATTGGTTTAAATGAGAACTGTGACCTTGACTGGAAGATGGTCCAATGGTGTCTCTTTGGATTACTTTGATTCCATGCTGCCCAATTTACCATATTTAGCCTGTTCCCCCTTTGGGTCTACTCCCCTCTCCATTGTTATTGTCTATTGGTAAAGGCAAGTCTTTAATGGTAAATCTTCAGTGCTAAAACACCTTAAATG
Source organism: Coregonus lavaretus (assembly GCF_964263955.1). NCBI lineage: Eukaryota > Metazoa > Chordata > Actinopteri > Salmoniformes > Salmonidae > Coregonus > Coregonus lavaretus. The sequence continues at coordinate 22,310,448 of NC_140016.1, read as the reverse complement.
CATTTGGGAGCTATCTATGTCGCTATGTCGAAGCACTAATACTGTATATACTATGCAACCTGCTGTACATTTTAAAGCAAATATCTTAGATGTGCAAGCCCTGCCACAGGTTGGCTGGCTGGTTAGTTAGTTGCCAGGACCGGTAAGCCACTGACCGAGAGGATGCGATCTCCCCTTCTGAGCTCTCCGCTCAGGTCTGCTGGTCCTCCGGCCAGGATGAAGGAGACAAAGATGCCCTCTCCGTCCTCGCCGCCCACGATGTTGAAGCCCAGCCCCGTGGAGCCCTTGTGCAGCAGCACCTTCCGCGGCTCCCTGCCAAACAGAGCGACAGCGTCAGGGCGCGTTGCGGGACTGGGAGCACAGGAGAGAGGCAGAGACAGACAGAGAGAGGGAGAGAAGTGTTTAGATTATTCATTTGTTCATTCATTCATTCATTCAACAACAAAAAAAACATAAAACTTAAAAAAAAACATACATGCACTTGAGTAAAATCATCGAGAATAACACAAAGTCTGGGACTTATTTCCATTGTGGTCCTCTTGAGACAAGATGGCTAGGCAAGATCGGACACGGTTGAACACAGTATGACAACGAGATAATAAAACATAAAAACAAAGAAGAAGAACATCTATCTCATCATTGCAGTTACATCGTAGGGTACATTCATATGGGCACAGAAGACATAACATTTTTTAACTTTATTTTTAAAGCTGCCCAGAGAGGATGTTGTTTTTATGGTCAGAGGCAACTCATTCCACTCTGAGGCTCCAGTATACAAGAAAGTACCATTCCCAGCATTACTCCTGAACCTGTTTTAGCGCACATTAGCAACACCTGATCTGGTGCTGTGGTTGTGTGCATCCCTAACATGGGGAAAGTAGTCATTCAGATATCTGGGTGCAGAACCATAAATCCTCCTGTAAACCAGACCCAGTCTAATCTGGGACACCCTAATTAAACCAGACCCAGTCTAATCTGGGACACCCTAATTAAACCAGACCCAGTCTAATCTGGGACACCCTAATTAAACCAGACCCAGTCTAATCTGGGACACCCTCATTAAACCAGACCCAGTCTAATCTGGGACACATTAATTAAACCAGACCCAGTCTAATCTGGGTCACCCTCACTAAACCAGACCCAGTCTAATCTGGGAGACCCTAATTAAACCAGACCCAGTCTAATCTGGGACACCCTCAACGGGCAGCCAGTTGATTCCTGAAAGCAGCTCCTGCCTATGTGAGTATATGGACTCACCTTCAATAGTACCCTGTTCTTCCCTTTAAGAAATGGAACACTAGTCACTTTAATCATGTTTACATATCTTGCACTACTCATCTCATATTTATATATTCTATTCTATAATATTCTACTGTATCTTAGTCCATGCCGCTCTGTCATTGCTTGTCCATATATGTATATATTCTTACTAGTTTTGTGTGTATTGGGTATATGTTGTGAAATTGTTAGATATTACTTGTTAGATATTACTGCACTGTCGGAGCTAGAAGCACAAGCATTTCGCTACACCTGCTATAACATCTGCTAAACATGTGTATGTGACAAATACAATTTGATTTGATTTGATCATCTTATTCTGGGCTATCTGGAGCTTCCCCTTCAGAAGCTTAGATAAGCCCCCAAACCAGGAAGTACTAGCGTGATCAAAATGGTATTGAATGAGGGCAATGGCTAGCACTCTCATGGAGTCCTTATCAAGCAGCTTGGACATTTTAGCCAGAAACTTGGTCCTGGCATTAACCTTCCCTAGCACTTTTGTGGCCATGCTCACCCCCCCCCCCCCCCCCCCCCCAAGCTTCCATCAAGGATGCATCCCAGGTAGCTAACAGAGGTTTTAGTAGTGGAAAGTGAGGGAGAGAAAGACAGAAGGGGAGACAGAGGCAGTTTAGGAAACAGCCCACACCAACATCTGTTTATACATGCCACCAACTTGTATTCTGGAAAAGGTGACACATACATATCTCATTTTGCAATAAGTATACAATCCTTGGACTATGCTGCCGCAGAGCCTGAAGAGAAGTGCTTTATATACATGTTTCAAAGTAAGTACTTTCATTTACCTTTGCAGGAAAAAAGATTGCAGCATATAAATGAGTAATAAACATCCTTACACAAACAGGAAATTAAATACTTAGACGGCACTCTCACACGTGCTGAACTACACTGACAATAGGCCTGTAGGAAGAACATGTGGTGATTATGATCAGACTTCACCTCGAACAATGCTTTGAGTTTCAAGGCACAACTGGGCCCACCAAGACATGCTGTCTTTTGCATGAACTATTTGCCCCCTCAAGCGCTGTTCCGTTTCACGCTCATGTGTGTGTGCGGGCACACAAACACACACACCCACAATGAGCAGCCCCACGCATGACTGCTCCTGCTGCAGCTCTGTTTTAGTTTTAGCTGCTGTGAGTCAACAGGCAGGCTGAATTCCAGACTGTGTCGGACTGAGGATCCTGAAGAGGCCAAACCACTGCTAGGGACCATCAAAAACCTTCTGATAATATGCCTCAGACTATAAGGCAAAGACACACTCTGCAGAGGCTCTGGAAGCTTACACACACAGTCGCCCCTCTCAGCAGAGCCCTCCGCATGGTTCCCATTAGTGGTCTTCACTCCCAGTACTCAGCCTGCGGTCCACAAGAACAATTCCTACTCAATCCCTAATGGCTTTGCTCTAAGTTGCTGAAGAGACTCTTTTTACGTCAATGGGAGCCAAGACTGCATACAATATACTTTCCTAGCATTATGATTGTTCCAGTAAAACATGTGAAGAGGCATGGTACGTTTTAAATGGTTTCACAAAGGTTGATTAACATGAATAAAAGGTACTTAGACTGAAGAGCAATGATTGTATGGTACATACATAAATACCTCATATTGATCTAAAACCCATATCAGCACATTCTGGATTGTTACAAGAGGGTTGGATCCAAAATTATTTTCCAATCGTTCCGTTCTGAACATAACCCTTATTTTTTATGTTCCATTCCAGTGTTCCAACCAGAAAATAAAGTTCTGAACTGGTTCAAACCAAAAAAAAGTAATGGTTCATATAGTTCCTTTTTGTTATTTTTTTACCTGTGAAATCAACATAATTTTTACAAAATAGCTCATTAATTTACTTGACCCATTAGTATAGATAGAAAAGCTTGCTATGGAACGCGTAAGCTAGTTGTTTGATTGGTCAGATAAATGCAGGCGCGAGATGCGACTGAAATTTCACTGATGGGGAGAAAGTGAGAGAGAGGGACAGACATGGAGGGGGCTTGGCTTGAAGCGCCGAACATCATGACATGATATGAATTGGAATATGGTTAGGCTATTACTAGCATTGTAACTTCACCAAATTACAGAATGATATACTAGACATTAGGAATATTTTTGGGAACAAAAAATAACATTATTAACCGGTTCTCAAGATTTGAAATGAACGGTTCTGTTCCGGAACACTAGAGATCACTTTCGTTCCCGGTTCCATTTCCGTTCCTCGGTTTTCAGTTCTGTTTCCTGAACCGGTTCCAACCCCTGGTTACAATACCCTCCAAATATAATGCATTTCCTCTAATGAGAGCCCATTCATTTAGGTTCATACTGTAGAGCATACTGTATGAATAAAGCTTATTCGGCAATGAAAGCCTGATGAACAATAGTAGCAGTGCAGTAGGTCTGGGTCTGAATAAGGCAGTCTTTTTCAAATGACTGCATTAGGTTTGTTCCCACATGGGAGGGTGAGTCACAGAGATTCATTAAGCCCATACTGACCACACACATACACACTCAATCTCTTTCTGTAATCCATGTACAATTCTGCTTAGCAGAGGCTCTTTTCTATCTTTCTAAAGGATGAATACCTTTTTGAAAAACGACATAACACTAACAAACATAAATAGAAGACATGAGATATGATCTTAAAAGACTTCATAAAATAGCAGCAAGCAGCGACACAAGAGGACCGTTGTACCCCGCAAAGCGGACCAGGCAGTATTTGATCATCCAGAGGAGCTCTATGTACTCCCATTCCAACACAGACAGCCGCATCACCATGGTTACCTGAGGTTCCTATGTATGCGCCTGATTGACAGTTGCTTCCTCAGCTGTTCGGGGTGAGCTCTCACAAACGACATGGAGAAGGAGATGTTCACCGTGAACAATGCGGCTACTGACTGTGGCACATTATTACTCTAACCCCAGGCATTATTACACTAACTCCAGGCATTATTACACTAACTCCAGGCATTATTACTCTAACCCCAGGCATTATTACACTAACTCCAGGCATTATTACACTAACCCCAGGCATTATTACACTAACCCCAGGCATTATTACACTAACTCCAGGCATTATTACTCTAACCCCAGGCATTATTACACTAACTCCAGGCATTATTACTCTAACTCCAGGCATTATTACACTAACTCCAGGCATTATTACACTAACTCCAGGCATTATTACTCTAACCCCAGGCATTATTACACTAACTCCAGGCATTATTACTCTAACTCCAGGCATTATTACACTAACCCCAGGCATTATTACACTAACCCCAGGCATTATTACACTAACTCCAGGCATTATTACTCTAACTCCAGGCATTATTACACTAACTCCAGGCATTATTACTCTAACTCCAGGCATTATTACACTAACTCCAGGCATTATTACTCTAACTCCAGGCATTATTACACTAACCCCAGGCATTATTACACTAACCCCAGGCATTATTACACTAACTCCAGGCATTATTACTCTAACTCCAGGCATTATTACTCTAACTCCAGGCATTATTACACTAACCCCAGGCATTATTACACTAACCCCAGGCATTATTACACTAACTCCAGGCATTATTACACTAACTCCAGGCATTATTACTCTAACTCCAGGCATTATTACTCTAACTCCAGGCATTATTACTCTAACTCCAGGCATTATTACACTAACCCCAGGCATTATTACTCTAACCCCAGGCATTATTACTCTAACTCCAGGCATTATTACTCTAACCCCAGACATTATTACTCTAACTCCAGGCATTATTACTCTAACTCCAGGCATTATTACTCTAACTCCAGGCATTATTACACTAACCCCAGGCATTATTACTCTAACTCCAGGCATTATTACTCTAACTCCAGGCATTATTACTCTAACTCCAGGCATTATTACTCTAACTCCAGGCATTATTACTCTAACTCCAGGCATTATTACACTAACTCCAGGCATTATTACTCTAACTCCAGGCATTATTACACTAACTCCAGGCATTATTACTCTAACTCCAGGCATTATTACACTAACCCCAGGCATTATTACACTAACCCCAGGCATTATTACACTAACTCCAGGCATTATTACTCTAACTCCAGGCATTATTACTCTAACTCCATGCATTATTACACTAACCCCAGGCATTATTACACTAACCCCAGGCATTATTACACTAACTCCAGGCATTATTACACTAACTCCAGGCATTATTACTCTAACTCCAGGCATTATTACTCTAACTCCAGGCATTATTACACTAACCCCAGGCATTATTACTCTAACCCCAGGCATTATTACTCTAACTCCAGGCATTATTACTCTAACCCCAGACATTATTACTCTAACTCCAGGCATTATTACTCTAACTCCAGGCATTATTACTCTAACTCCAGGCATTATTACACTAACCCCAGGCATTATTACTCTAACTACAGGCATTATTACTCTAACTCCAGGCATTATTACTCTAACTCCAGGCATTATTACTCTAACTCCAGGCATTATTACTCTAACTCCAGGCATTATTACACTAACTCCAGGCATTATTACTCTAACTCCAGGCATTATTACACTAACTCCAGGCATTATTACTCTAACTCCAGGCATTATTACACTAACCCCAGGCATTATTACACTAACCCCAGGCATTATTACACTAACTCCAGGCATTATTACTCTAACTCCAGGCATTATTACTCTAACTCCAGACATTATTACACTAACCCCAGGCATTATTACACTAACCCCAGGCATTATTACACTAACTCCAGGCATTATTACACTAACTCCAGGCATTATTACTCTAACTCCAGGCATTATTACTCTAACTCCAGGCATTATTACTCTAACTCCAGGCATTATTACACTAACCCCAGGCATTATTACTCTAACCCCAGGCATTATTACTCTAACTCCAGGCATTATTACTCTAACCCCAGACATTATTACTCTAACTCCAGGCATTATTACTCTAACTCCAGGCATTATTACTCTAACTCCAGGCATTATTACACTAACCCCAGGCATTATTACTCTAACTACAGGCATTATTACTCTAACTCCAGACATTATTACTCTAACTCCAGGCATTATTACTCTAACTCCAGGCATTATTACTCTAACCCCAGGCATTATTACACTAACCCCAGGCATTATTACACTAACCCCAGGGAGAAGTTAGCTATCCCCCTAACACCGCTCTCTATCGCTCCCTTACTGGTGAGAGGAGCTCTGGTTGAGTCTCGCTGTGTACCGACGGAATCTCGGGCTGTTGTGTGATTGGGAAACAGCTCCACATTGGGCTGTCAAACTCTCCTGCTCATCATCAGCAACAGGACAAGACTTAACCCTCACCCAGACGCAGCAACAGCACACCAGCATTCCTGTCCATCAGCCCAGCCCTCTGGAGATTAGGCAGACAGTCTCCCAGCAACTCCCTGCTAATCTGTGATAGAATAAACAAGCTGAGGAAGTCGTGAACTTAACTTTCAAACCCCTGACATCGCATCCTAAAAGAACTGATGACAGTCAGGACCCGGCAATAACAGAGGCCCAAAGTTGTCTTTCAGTAAAACAGCAGGATACAACTGAGGAGAAAATGTGAATAACCGAAGTGACAAGGAGATGTGTTTACGTTCTTTGAGTGTTGGTGCTCTCTAGTTAAAGGTGTGCGTTTGTTTTGTGTGCCAGCACACGTGTGTATGGAATCCTGATAACAGAAAAAAGGCTTAGGCAGTGAATCCCAAAGGTTACGAACACAGGGATCAAGCACTCCCTCCCTATCATGTGACTACCTCCCCCGTCGTCTTTTCATCCACGCCAGGAATGTAAACAGTTATGGTGCTGTAAAACCTTTACTCTCTATGACTGTCTATGGGCCTCTCTCTCCCGTTCACCCTGTCTCTCTCTCCTTCTCTTTCTTTGTCTCTCTCTCTCTTTGCCTCACTCACTCTCTCTCTATATCACTGCCCCAGCCACCCCCTTCCCCTCAGTGTTTTGGCTGAGGCAGCTCAGTCCTAATGCTCTGAATGGAGATGTGGGCTGTGGGGTTCAGCGGGTCGTGCTGCCCCAGTGCTCTGCTGCTCTGCTCTGGCAGTCTCCCTCTCCTCAGCCCAATAATTGGCTCTGCTTGGCTGATTAATAGTGGACACTGTGGACCACCATTTTCCATGAACACAGAGAGACAAAGTCTCAGTGGAAAACATTAGCTCCCTCTCTTTCTCTCTGGCAGGGTCACAAGCCCGTAGCGTGCAGGGCTGGCGTATACAGATGAAAGAAAGACTGCTCTCTCGTCCCTCTTTTAGTTTTCCCCTTTACATTCTCCAGTGGATTGTACCGCTACTGCCTCTCTCTCTTCTTAGACCTACTATTTCATTCTAATTCAGTGGTATTCAAACTTCTTCAGCGGGGACCCCATTTTTTCCGCCAGTATTTCTTGCGACCACACCCCAAATCTAATGACACAACCTTAAAATAATTATTCAAATAATTCAAAATTAATAGCATTTTCATCTCTTATCAAAATGTTCAAAAAAAACTATAAATACATTTACTCAATAACATTGTATCTTTCAAAACTATCTTTCTCAAAAACGTTTGTATATTGTCCCAATCTGTACTCTTAATTTTTTGTTCCCAAATATATATATATATATATATATATATATATATATATATATATATATATATATATATAAAAATTTAATGGCAACCCCACTGCAGTAGTGGGGCCGCGACCCCGACTTTGAATACCACAGTTCTAATTTGACATGGAAAAGGCGACAGACGGTTCAATATATTTCAAGCCTCTCTGAGCACCTAAGAATAAACCAGACGCAATGAATGATTAACAGTTTAGACTCACTCTGGAGTTCAACTGAACAATTACTTTGTTCTAACCTTTCCGCTGTCTCTGTCCAGACTCACTCCTATCTCTGCTATGAATGGTTTCCAGTGGCCATTGAAGACCCTGCTGCTAATGTGTATAAATCCCTGTGACCCTCTCTAAAAGCTTGCCAGGTCAAAGGTTGATCGGATTCCAGAATGAAGAACAACGTCAAGTTACTGATTAGCTCACCTGCTGCAGGCTCTGTGTTTACAGTAGCTAGTCTCTGGGAAAACAGTCCTGGCCAATAGCATTCTTTACTCTGATAGCGCCCAGTTACACAGTTCAGGTGGCGGTAATGGTCAGCTGAGACACAAACACATGCGCTGGTCATGAGGTCTCATTTGAAAAAATATATTGTATCTCAACAAGATTAACCTGGATTAATAAAGCTCACATTGCCTGTAGCAGGGCTCTCCAACCCTGTTCCTGGAGAGCTACCGTCCTGTAGGTTTTCACTCCAACCCTAATCTAGCACACCTGATTCTAATAATTAGCTGTTTGGTAAACTGAATCAGGATAGTTACACCTGGGGTTGTAGTGAAAACCTACAGGAGGGTAGCTCTCCAGGAACAGGGTTGGAGAGCCCTAGCCTATAGAAACCAGTGATATATTAAGATCTCTGCGTATGATTCCAGTGAGCTAGTAGTGCCAGTGGTGGACCTGGGTGCATGGCCTGGTTTTCCCAGAGTGCAGATGAATCACGACAGCTGCAGGAATGTCCGGTGTCTGGCGCTCCTCATTTGCTGCCCCGTGCCGGATCAGCCTCTCACTTCCCAGTACGTTTATGGTTAAGACCACGGCCCAGTGTTTATATTTACATAAGGACAGCAGCAGGCAAAACATTCCTGTGCTGCAGAGCTGTGTGTGTGAGCGATGACAGCCTCCAGTTACCCCTCCTCCCAATACTGTCTGTTCGCTTTACCCCTACAGTCTGTCTACAGCAAGACCTGGATACCAGGGTACAAACACCTGCATGCAAGCATATATGCATAAACACACACTGGCACATACACACAGGTACTGGTGGCATGTACTGTACACACACACAGGCATCCATGCACATTGACATAGATTAGACACGCATACTCTACACAATCATAAATACAGTGGCATGCACCCAGCAACATAAAGGCCTCCATGATGACATTGTGATTGATAAGGGAAGTGCAGACATTGTAGAGTGGACAGGCAACATGAATAGACACTGAGTGTACAAAACATTAAGGACACCTGCTCCTTCATTTACATTTGAGTCATTTAGCAGACACTCTTACCCAGAGTGACTTACAGTAGTGAGTGCATACATTTTTCATGCTTTTTCGTACTGGTCCCCCATGGGAATCGTACCCACAACCCTGGCGCTGCAACTGAGCCACGTGGGACCCCCAGTCTATTTCCATGACATAGACTGGCCAGGTGAATCCAGGTGAAAGCTATGATCCCTTATTGATGTCACTTGTTAAATCCACTTCAAATCAGTGTAGATGAATGGGAGGAGACCGGTTAAAGAAGGATTTTTTTGCCTTGAGACAATTGAGATATGGATTGTGTATGTATACCAGTCAGAGGGTGAATGGGCAAGACAAAATATTTAAGTGCCTTTGAACGTGGTATGGTAGAAGGTGCCAGGCACACCGTTTGTGTCACGAACTGCAATGCTGCTGGGTTATTCACGCACAACAGTTTCCTGTGTGTATCAAGAATGGTCCACCACCCAAAGGACATCCAGCCAACTTGACACAACTGTGGGAAGCATTGGAGACAACATGGGCCAGCATCCCTGTGGAACGCTTTCGACACCTTGTAGAGTCCATGTCCCGATTAATTGAGGCTTTTCTTAGGGCAAAAGGGTGGGGTGCAACTTAATATTAGGAAGGTGTCCTTAATGTTTTGTACACTCAGTGTATGACAACACATAAAAACAAATAAACTAAACAGACACAGAGATAGGTAGATGACTTAAAATACACTCATAAACAACACAGACACACACTAACAGACATTCTATCCATATATCCACTGTAAAGGTTTTCAGTAGGGAAGCTAGGACAATGACAGTGGCTTGGCTGGGGACTCAGGCCTGGGTTAAACTCAGCTCCTGACAGATGGAATTGAACAGCATGTGGGAGCGAGTGGCCCTGTCAGCCATACTGCTGTGGAGACGTGTGTCTCTGTGAAGGGCAAGTATGACTCTCTCATCTTGAACTCTCACTTAGCCGACTCTGCCTCGACCTCGCCTCAGTTCAGACTGAAGTGATGTTACTGTTTCTAATTCATATACATGATCAGTTTGATGACTGATTAAAGGTATTTAACACTATTAACACAGTATTTACAATCTTAATTAATGTGAAATGGTATTTATGAACATTTCCAATAACTGAATGGAGGTTAGAATGGAAGTCTCCGCTCTAAACAAAACAATCAATCAAATGTATTTATAACACCTTTTTACATCAGCAGATGTCACAAAGTGCTTATACATAAACCCAGCCTAAAACCTCAAAGAGCAAGCAATGCAGATGTAAAAGCACGGTGGCATGGAAAAACTCCCTAGAAAGGCAGGAACCTAGGAAGAAACCTAGAGAGGAACCAGGCTCTGAGGGGTGACCAGTCCGCTTCTGACTGTGCTCGGTAAAGATTATAAGAGTACATGGCCATTAAGGCCAGATCGTTCTTTAAGATGTTCAAACACTCATTGATGACCAGCAGGGTCAAAGAATAATCACAGTAGTTGTAGAGAGTGCAACAGGTCAGCACCTCAGGAGTAAATGTTAGTTGGCTTTTCATAGCTGAGAATTCAGAGGGAGAGGGAGAGGGAGAGAGAGAGAGAGAGAGTGTGTAGGGAAAACAACCTTTAATATGTTAACTGGAAAATACAAATGTAGTGGATGGAGAGGATGAAAGGAACATTAGTGGAACACGTTCACACTTGACTTGAGGGGGAGTTTCTGTCATTTCTTTGTCATTCCAAGGCAGGGCCGTAGCTTGTTAGTAAGGTCAGCTAAGCGTACGCAGCGATGTCTCTGGGTTAGTACCTGCCAGAGGAGGGGACAGGGCCTTGGCCAAAACAGTAGCCTGTGTCCCGGGGTGCCCCCCCACTGTAGAGACCCAGGGGGACACTGCTGTAGAGACCATGGGGAACCCCGCTGTCCCCATGTTGTTTGTGAATGACACTGTAAATAGGTTCAGGCCTGGTGGCCTGGTGGGGGAGTACAGAGATCACAATGACTGGGGCTTGAGAAGGACACAAACACAGAACACACAAACACACTTACAATACACATGACAAATACACAGGACAATACTCATACGTACGTGCACATACATAGAAACTATTACACACAAACATTGTAGAACTACACGCCCATACAGTCATTGCCACGTACTACACACATGCACACGCACCCACACACATCAACACGCACACTCACTCACACACACACAATAGCTTGGGGTATTAAGGTGATGCTGCGCCTCTTAAATCAAGCTCTGTGAATGTTGTTTCAGTGTTTGGCCAAGAGGTCGTAAGGCAGAATGAGAGACTATGTGATGAGCAGAGCCCCACCTGTTTTGAGCCCTACATTTGTAGCTTTTTTTTTTGCTTGCCTGTTTTGCATGTTATTTTGGCATTAATACGTGTCACATATCAGTTTGCAAACAGCATGGCTACCACAGCATTCTGCAGCAATACGCCATCCCATCTGGTTTGAGCTTAGTGGGACTATCATTTGTTTTTCAACAGGACAATGACCCAACACACCTCCAGGATGTGTAAGGGCTATTTGACCAAGAAGGAGAGTGATCAGATGACCTGGCCTCCACAATCACCTGACCTCAACCCAATTGAGATGGTTTGGGATGAGTTGGACTGCAGAGTGAAGGAAAAGCAGCCAACAAGGGCTCAGCATATGTGGGAACTCCTTCAAGACTGTTGGAAAAGCATTCCAGGTGAAGCTGGTTGAGAGAATGCCAAGAGTGTGCAAAGCTGTCATCAAGGCAAAGGGTGGCTATTTGAAGAATCTAAAATATAAACTATATTTTGATTTGTTTAACACTTTTTTGGTTACTACATGATTCCATATGTGTTATTTCATAGTTTTGATGTCTTCACTATTATTCTACAATGTAGAAAATAGTAAAAATAAAGAAAAACCCTTGAATGAGTATGTGTGTCCAAACTTTTGACTGGTACTGTATATTGAGTTGATAAAGCCGCATACAAACATGGTCTATTTTTTGCTTTCTTGAGTAAGGCAGCTCCAAAATGCAGGTGTTTCAGCCTAGCTCAGCGCTTTCTGTGGTGGTGGGGAATCCAGCGGAAAATACGGAGTGTAGGTGTTGGTATTGTTCTCTAGTTGCGCTGTGATTGGCTCAGTGTTCTTTCACTCATGGGGACACTACATCCCTGCCAAGTCTAAGGGTAGAGCTCGAAAATTCAAGCCCATTGGGTGCTGCCATTGAGTTACATTAGAAGTGCCCATCCAAGAAGACTTAAGGTCAATGGCCACAGATAAGATGACGTCAAATCACATTATATCTACAGTAGCTTTGATTGGACTGATCATGTCAACATCATACTTTCAAAATCTTAGCTAGCAGTCATCATCATGAATCAAGTCGACAATCTACTGGCAAATCCTTTTTAATCCTTGTCATATGAAGATAAATAATGAAGAGAAATTATAGATAAAACGTATCGGTGCTCATCGGCCATTGGACATAAACATTACATAACAAGTTGGAAATCGCAAATTCAACTATGAGTGGTTTGGAAGGAATCAGTGGCTAACTGCAAGCATTTCAAAGCAATCACTAGCCTGTTATTCAGTGGAGTGGCTGTGTGGTCGCAAATCTGGGATTAAGAGTCTCTTTTCCAAGTTTAAAATGATAAACATTCAACATTGGCCATGCTGTCAATGAAGCATGATTTGTGCCGCGCTCAAAACAACTATTAATTCGGAACTGCGAAAACTTTACTTCAGTGAGTTCAAGGCAACTGGGAACTCGGGAAAAAATGAGCTCCGACTGGGAAAATACGCTTTGAACGGTCATCCAACTCGGAATTGTAAATCCGGAACTCAGGCCTCTTTCTATAGCTACGACCTGAAGATCACTGACGTCATCATGATTCTACCTGTTTTTTTTTCAGAGTTCCCAGTATGAAAAATGTATGCACTCACTAACTGTAAGTCGCTCTGGATAAGAGCATCTGCTAAATGACTCAAATGTAAAAATGTAAAAATGTCTTGAAAGCACTATAAATCCAGAAAATGCCAGAATTTGATGTCAAAATTTGCCCACGAAGGACCGCTGCGCCACCTTCCTGTTCAAGTGAGCACAGCATAACAAGTTGAGTCCAAAAATGTATTGTATGCTGCTGCATAAATGATGTAATATGCCAGGGAGATATGTATACTGTAGCTAAGAAAGTAATACTAAGTGTATGTTGTGTAGTAAAATGTTAGTAGCCCATGTGCCTCACCCTAATAATTTGGTCTATTTTCCCCTCTTAATTTCGCCTACTGTTCTGACTTGGTGGTGCACATGTAGCCTATAGCCTGTTTTAGAGAAATGTCATCATCGAATATTGTAAGAGCTTTCATTGTCTGCTTATATGCCCCCTTATTTATCCTACGGTTCTGACTCGGTGTACAGGGAGAATACTGTAAGAACGGCTCATGTTCTGAATTCTGTCGCTGTACATTTCAAAAGTGCTGAACAAATAGTTATATTGACTACGTCTGTCCTAGCTTGCTCATTAATGTCTTAATCGAAATTACAGATTGCCTCTTATCCGCTCGTCGTCCCCTTATGCCATAGATTGTACATCTCAATTGTCAGTAGAAACCACATTTGTTTAAGCAAGTCAGCCATATCAGCTATGTTTTTTTTTTATGCAGTAAATGAGGCTGAATGAACTGTTTCGCTGCCAGACAAGGCTCCGCTGATAGCCCCAGTCTAAGGTCCTGAGCGCTCTGGAGCAGGTTTTCATCAAGGATCTCTCTGTACTTTGGTCCGTTCATCTTTGCCTCGATCCTGACTAGTTTCCCAGTCCCTGCCGCTGAAAAACATCCCCACAGCATGATGCTGCCACCACCATGCTTCACCGTAGGGATGGTGCCAGGTTTCCACCTGACGTGACGCTTGGCATTCAGGCCAAAGAGTTCAATCTTGGTTTCATCAGACCAGAGAATCTTGTTTGTCATGGTCTGAGAGTCTTTAAGTGCCTTTTGGCAAACTCCAAGTGGGCTGTCATGTGCCTTTTACTGAGGAGTGGCTCCCGTTTGGCCACTCTAACATAAAGGCCTAATTGGTGGAGTGCTGCAGAGATGGTTGTCCTTCTGGAAGGTTCTCCCATCTCCACAGAGGAACTCTAGAGCTCTGTCAGAGTGACCATCGGGTTCTTGGTCACCTCCCTGAGCAAGGCCCTTCTCCCCCGATTGCTCAGTTTGGCCAGGCAACCAGCTCTAGGAAGAGTCTTGGTGGTTCCAAACTTCTTCCATTTAAGAATGATGGAGGCCACTGTGTTCTTGGGGACCTTCAATGCTGCAGAAATGTTTTGGTACCCTTCCCCAGATCTGTGCCTCGACACAATCCTGTCTCAGAGCTCTACGGACAATTCCTTCAACCTCATGGCTTGGTTTTTGCTGTGGGACCTTATATAGACAGGTGTGTGCCTTTCCAAATCATGTCCAATCAATTGAATTTACCACAGGTGGACTCCAATCAAGTTGTAGAAACATCTCAAGGATGCTCAATGGAAACAGGATGCACCGGAGCTCAATTTCGAGTCTCATAGCAAAGGGTCTGAATAATAATGTAAATAAGGTATCTGTTTTTTGTTTTTAATACATTTGCAAACATTTCTAAAAAAACTGTTTTTCAATTTGCCATTATGGGGTATTGTGTGTAGAGTGATGATATTCTAAAATTGATTAAAAAAAAATATATATGGATGTAACGTAACAAAATCTGGAAAAAGTCAAGGGGTCTGAATACCTTCTGAAGGCACTGTACTTATCACCAAAGAAAGCCACAACACCAACACCGGGGAATGCCAGGTAAAGCAACGGTCACCACACCAAGATCAAAGAAGGAATATTCTAAAGTTCACAACAAAACCCCTTTTACTGCGCTCTCTGATGGCTCTGTGCTATTTTGTCATGAGAAGGTGACGAAGCTTAGATTGTAAAAAATACTCCTTAAAACCTACATTCACATGGTAAAAACATAATATAATTCATTTTTTTGTGAATTCTACATTATATCATCCTGTAAAAAAGATGAATGTGCTGTACAACAATGAGATAGTAAGAAAACATGCAAAAATGGTACTGACCTGGTGAAGTCTTCCTCCCCCAGCATGTGACGGGGGTCTGGGGAGTACCTGGAGGGTGTGACCTGCGGGGGCTGGCTGTAGACGGGCTTGGGCTCCATAGCTCCCATGTAGGCCATGCCTGAGTTGTGGCTGACGTGGTTGTCCACCATGGTGGGGAAGGCTGGAGGGAGGGCGGGGAGGGCCAGACCAGTAGATAGAAAGGAGGGATGATTAAAACAGTGGTCCACTGGAGGCCGCTGGAGGCCTGGGAGCAGTCTTGTCAGCAGGGATCCACTCATACAACTATCATACATGTGACGATGCCTGTTTATATGTGGTATAAAACCTTTGGCCCATAAAATACAGTATTCTCTCTACATTAGATTAGTCAGTGTGGGTGTTGTCTATACCTGAGATATAATGGATGTGTGCAGGCTACTGTGAGACCACAATAGGTTCTACACCAGTAGTTTAGAGTAGCTAAAGTTGAGAAAGTCCCCAGATTTACATTCCGTCATGGGGGGCTATAGTACTTATAACCCATGGAGGGCTACAGTCCTTATAACCCATGGGGAGAAACAGTACTTATAAACCATGGGGGGCTACAGTACTTATAAACCATGGGGGGCTACAGTACTTATAAACCATGGGGGGCTACAGTACTTATAACCCATTGGTGGCTACAGTACTTATAACCCATGGGGAGAAACAGTACTTATAAACCATGGGGGGCTACAGTACTTATAAACCATGGGGGGCTACAGTACTTATAAACCATGGGGGGCTACAGTACTTATAACCCATTGGTGGCTACAGTACTTATAACCCATGGAGGGCTACAGTACTTATAAACCATGGGTGGCTACAGTACTTCTAAACCATGGGGGGCTACAGTACTTATAAACCATGGGGGGCTACAGTACTTATAAACCATGGGGGGCTACAGTACTTATAACCCATTGGTGGCTACAGTACTTATAAACCATGGAGGGCTACAGTACTTATAAACCATGGGTGGCTACAGTACTTATAAACCATGGGTGGCTACAGTACTTATAAACCATGGAGGGCTACAGTACTTATAACCCATGCAGGGCTACAGTACTTATAAGCCATGGGGTGCTACAGCACTTATAACCAATGGAGGGCTAAAGTACTTATAACTCATGGAGGGCTACAGTACTTATAACCCTTGGCTCTAAAAATGACTATACTGTAGAACACAAGTGTCAAACTCATTTCACGGAGTGCCGAGTGTCTGCGGGTTTCACTCCTCCATGTGCCTGATTGATGAATTAAATTCACTAATTCGTAAGGAACTCCCCACACCTGGTTGTCTGAGTTTAATTGAAAGGAAAAACCAAAAACCTGCAGACACTAGGCCTAAAAATGGAATGAGTTTGACACCCCTGCTGTAGATCATACTGTCAGAGCTGGTTTAAGTCAGTATAAAGGCCTTGCTCAAACCATGGCAACCATACGTACTAAACAACAACATATACAGTCCCCCATATATCTTTTTTTTATAAATATATACTGTATATTATTTTAAATGTATACACTACCAGTCAAAAGTTTGGACACACATACTCATTCAAGGGTTTTTCTTTATTTTTACTATTTTCTACATTGTAGAATAATAGTGAAGGCATCAAAACCATGAAATAACACATATGGAATCATGTAGTAACCAAAAAAGTGTTAAACAAATCAAAATATATTTTATATTTGAGATTCTTCAAAGTAGCCACCCTTTGCCTTGATGACAGCTTTGCACACTCTTGGCATTCTATCAACCAGCTTCATGAGGTAGTCACCTGGAATGCATTTCAATTAACAGGTTTGCCTTCTTAAAAGTTAATTTGTGGAATTTCTTTCCTTCTTAATGCGTTTGAGCCAATCAGTTGTGTTGTGACAAGGTAGGGGGGTATACAGAAGATAGCCCTATTTGGTAAAAGACCAAGTCCATATTATGGCAAGAACAGCTCAAATAAGCAAAGAGAAACGACAGTCCATTATTACTTTAAGACATGAAGATCAGTCAATACGGAACATTTCAAGAACTTTGAAAGTTTCTTCAAGTGCAGTCGCAAAAACCATCAAGTGCTATGATGAAACTGGCTCTCATGAGGACCGCTACAGGAATGGAAGACTCAGAGTTACCTCTGCCGCAGAGGATAAGTTCATTAGAGTTACCAGCCTCAGAAATTGCAGCCCAAATAAATGCTTCACAGAGTTCAAGTCACAAACACATCTCAACATCAACTGTTCAGAGGGGAATGTGTGCATCAGGCCTTCATGGTCGAATTGCTGCAAAGAAACCACTACTAAAGGACCCCAATAAGAAGAAGAGACCTGCTTGGGCCAAGAAACACAAGGAATGGACATTAGACCGGTGGAAATCTGTCCTTTGGTCTGGAGTCCAAAATTGACCGCTATGTCTTTGTGAGGCGCGGTGTGGGTGAACGGATGATCTCTGCATGTGTAGTTCCCACCGTAAAGCATGGAGGAGGAGGTGTTACGATGTGGGGGTGCTTTGCTGGTGACACTGTCTGTGATTTATTTAGAATTCAAGGCACACTTAACCAGCATGGCTACCACAGCATTCTGCAGCGATACACCATCCCATCTGGTTTGTCCTGTTTTTCAACAGGACAATGACCCAACACACCTCCAGGCTGTGTAAGGGCTATTTTACCAAGAAGGAGAGTGATGGTTGCTGCATCAGATGACCTGGCCTCCACAATCCCCCGACCTCAACCCAATTGAGATGGTTTGGGATGAGTCGGACCACAGTGCAGGAAAAGCAGCCAACAAGTCCTCGGCATATGTGGGAACTCCATCAAGACTGTTGGAAAAGCATTCCAGGTGAAGATGGTTGAGAGAATGCCAAGAGTGTGCAAAGCTGTCATCAAGGCAAAGGGTGGTTATTTGAAGAATCTCAAATATAAAATATATTTTGATTTGTTTAACACTTTTTTGGTTACTACATGATTCCATATGTGTTATTTCATGGTTTTGAGGCCTTCACTATTATTCTACAATGTAGAAAATAGTAAAAATAAAGAAAAACCCTTGAATGAGTAGGTGTGTCCAAACTTTTGACTGGTAGCATATACAGTGGGGAGAACAAGTATTTGATACACTGCCGATTTTGCAGGTTTTCTTACTTATAAAGCATGTAGAGGTCTGTAATTTTTATCATATGTACACTTCAACAGTGAGAGACGGAATCTAAAAAAAAAATCCAGAAAATCACATTGTATGATTTGTAAGTAATTAATTTGCATTTTACTGCATGACATAAGTATTTGATACATCAGAAAAGCAGAACTTAATATTTGGTACAGAAATCTTTGTTTGCAATTACAGAGATCATACGTTTCCTGTAGGTCTTGACCAGGTTTGCACACACTGCAGCAGGGATTTTGGCCCACTCCTCCATACAGACCTTCTCCAGATCCTTCAGGTTTCGGGGCTGTCGCTGGGCAATACGGACTTTCAGCTCCCTCCAAAGATGTTCTATTGGGTTCAGGTCTGGAGACTGGCTAGGCCACTCCAGGACCTTGAGATGCTTCTTACGGAGCCACTCCTTAGTTGCCCTGGCTGTGTGTTTCGGGTCGTTGTCATGCTGGAAGACCCAGCCATGACCCATCTTCAATGCTCTTACTGAGGGAAGGAGGTTGTTGGCCAAGATCTCGTGATACATGGCCCCATCCAACCTCCCCTCAATACGGTGCAGTCATCCTGTCCCCTTTGCAGAAAAGCATCCCCAAAGAATGATGTCTCCACCTCCATGCTTCACGGTTGGGATGGTGTTCTTGGGGTTGTACTCATCCTTCTTCTTCCTCCAAACACGGCGAGTGGAGTTTAGACCAAAAAGCTATATTTTTGTCTCATCAGACCACATGACCTTCTCCCATTCCTCCTCTGGATCATCCAGATGGTCATTGGCAAACTTCAGATGGGCCTGGACATGCGCTGGCTTGAGCAGGGGGACCTTGCGTGTGCTGCAGGATTTTAATCCATGACGGTGTAGTGTGTTACTAATGGTTTTCTTTGAGACTGTGGTCCCAGCTCTCTTCAGGTCATTGACCAGGTCCTGCCGTGTAGTTCTGGGCTAATCCCTCACCTTCCTCATGATCATTGATGCCCCACGAGGTGAGATCTTGCATGCAGCCCCAGTGCGAGGGTGATTGACCGTCATCTTGAACTTCTTCCATTTTTTAATAATTGCACCAACAGTTGTTGCCTTCTCACCAAGCTGCTTGCCTATTGTCCTGTAGCCCATCCCAGCCTTGTGCAGGTCTACACTTTTATCCCTGATGTCTTACACAGCTCTCTGGTCTTGGCCATTGTGGAGAGGTTGGAGTCTGTTTGATTGAGTGTGTGGACAGGTGTCTTTTATACAGGTAACGAGTTCAAACAGGTGCAGTTAATACAGGTAATGAGTGGAGAACAGGAGGGCTTCTTAAAGAAAAACTAACAGGTCTGTGAGAGCCGGAATTCTTACTGGTTGGTAGATGATCAAATACTTATGTCATGCAATAAAATGCAAATTAATTACTTACAAATCATACAATGTGATTTTCTGGATTTTTGTTTTAGATTCCATCTCTCACAGTTGAAGTGTACCTATGATAATAATTACAGACCTCTACATGCTTTGTAAGTAGGAAAACCTGCAAAATCGGCAGTGTATCAAATACTTGTTATCCCCACTGTATATACACTACCGTTCAAAAGTTTGGGGTCACTTAGAAATGTCCTTGTTTTCGAAAGGAAAGCAATTTTTTTGCCCATTAAAATAACATCAAATTGATCAGAAATACAGTGTAGACATTGTTAACGTTGTAAATGGCTATTGTAGCTGGAAACTGCAGATTTTTAATGGAATATATACATATGCGTACAGAGGACCATTATCAGCAACCATCAGAACAAGAATAGACTGACGAGTTTCAGAAGAAAGTTATTTGTTTCTGGTCATTTTGAGCCTGTAATCGAACCCACAATTGCTGATGCTCCAGATACTCAACTAGTCTCAAGAAGGCCAGTTTTATTGCTTCTTTAATCAGCACAACAGTTTTCAGCTGTGCTAACATAATTGCAAAAGGGTTTTCTAATGATCAATTAGCCTTTTAAAATGATAAACTTGTATTAGCAAACACAACTTGCCATTGGAACACAGGACTGATGGTTGCTGATAATGGGCCTCTGTACGCCTATGTAGATATTCCATTAAATATCAGCCGTTTCCAGCTACAATAGCCATTTACAACATTAACAATGTCTACACTGTATTTCGGATCAATTTGATGTTATTTTAATGGACAAAAAATTGCTTTCCTTTCAAAAACAAGGACATTTCTAAGTGACCCCAAACTTTTGAACGATAGTTTAAATTTATTATTTTAAATATATTTTCCTTTATTATTATTATTCCCCCTCCTCTAATTTGAGTAAACTAATGGACAACAACACTTAAACTTCTACTTCCAGCTTATAAATACTACATACATTTTACGGACACAGTACATTTAAATTAGTTATCTTTTGTTTGTTTTAATATACAGTGCTACTGTACAGGCCCTTTGATAATAAACCACTAGTTGACATGCATATTGTTTGGTGCAATATAGTATATGTGTAATAATTACATACAGTCAAGTACAGGTATGTGTGTGTGAGTGTGTGGTTCTTCTGTAAATCGATGTGTGTGGCTGGCAGGAGCCCCAGGCCGTGGGTTCTCCTGAGCAGGCATGTGGTATGTGAGAAAGCCTCCGCACTCAGTGGGAGAGACAGAGAGACAGACAGACAGAGCTGTTGCTGTGGGCAGCGGTGTGTGTGCACCATGTAGGAGTCTGGGCACAGCCGCGCAGAGGAGAACACACTGAAACAGCTCTACCACTCACTAAGATCATCTATAAACATCCCTGTTACAGGGACAATGATGTGCACCTAGAGTTAACACTAATCAACAGAGCATTCTTCACACTGTTGCTGGGGTTTGTTTTTGAGGTTGAGGTATGAAATGATAATGAGCGTTGTGAATAGAGACCACCAGTGTTATTACTGCAGGGTTCCTGTGGTCTTCCATTAAAACAAAGTGTGTGCCGGTACCATTGAGGCATTGCCTGGGATATAAAAGTGTAGTTGGATGCATTGTAAGCAGTATGAGGGTAGGAGAGGAGTGGGAGTGTTTAGTTTGAGCCATAGGGGACTACAGTTGCTAGCAGAAGAAGGTACGTACTACTGGAGTAGTCCGGAGGGGCGTACATGTCGTTGAGGTGTACAGGTCCGGGCTTGGCCACCTTGAGGTAGACCATGTCAGAGGTGTTCTTCAGCGCCGCCACCGCCTCCTCGTGACGCACGTCCTGCAGGATGATGTTGTTCACCTGGAGCAAACAGACCACAGTGAAATCCTCAGGTCCACAACACTGAGGCTTATAGCTACCTCTCTTAGTTTGCCTGAGCCACACCCAAATCAATCATACACTACTGTTGCTGTGTCCTACTTAGATACAGCATGTGATATGCGAGCATAAGATGGCGCCGACGGAGATGGTCCAACCCGACTGACTCGGTACCCCTGGTATATAACCTCCTTATTGTTATTTATTGTGTTACTATAAAAAAAAAAAAAATTGCTCATTTTCTTACTTTTTAACTCTGCATTGTTGGGAAAGGGCTTGCGAGTAAACATTTCACGATAAAGTCACAGGAAAGTCTGTTGTATTCGGGGCATGTGAGAAATAGAATTGGATTTGATTTGATAATATTTCCAAGGTTTTGAAGAGAGTTGTTCCATATAAGAAGCGAGAGATTACTTACTTAAGGAACCACCACGTCTGCATCATTGTGTCTACAGATAAAATTATGGATTTGGGCAAACACTTTAATCAAATAGCACAAACGATCAATACGGCTGTCCGTCCAGAAGTGTACTGTGATGAAAACAGTGCGGCGGGGATTCAATGTTGGGCAGCTGTAGTCACTCACAGCTCTCCCCACACAAAGGTAGCAGTGCTTTAATGACTTTGTTTTTATGTATGACAGCCTTAAACACATCTCATATTTTTCAAACAGCGTTGTCAATCATTCAGCCTGGCAGGTGGTTCTCTTTATGTTCTACCAGTGTGGCACAGAATATGCCCGGGGAGCAGCCGGGCTGTTTGTGCCCCGTCTCCAGCACCGTATCAATCACACACATGGAAATAAACGCTGATGAGTGTCGCCTCGCCTGGCTCTCTTGAGGAACGGCCAGGGATGGGCACAGAGAGGCACCCACCAAAGTGGCAGTGTCCTGATGTGTGCAGGGTATGAATGTAGGTGGGGATGGAGAGTAAAGACCACATAAAAAAGAACTCTGGCACTGCTCTGCAAGCAGCCATGGACACGAGTACTGCCCAACTTTATTTGTTTGTTTTGTCACAAACTAGGGAAAGTAATGCACACTATTTTGCATTTAACGCACGAGTGACTGGCATGGATTACTGGACTACTACTAACATGGCTGATTATATTCAGCGTCACGCAATGTTCCACTGCTACGATGCTGCACTTGGCACAGGGTGATCGGGCTTCATGGACATACACCAGGAAGGAGCTCCCAGCACTACGGGACTACGGAGATCAATCGCTCAAAGCCTAAATCTTGAGACTGGCCAAGACAGCAGGGAAGATTATAGGCATGATACTTCCCTCCTCTCTCCAGGACATTTTCCAGGAGACCATCATCAGACAGGCACTGAACGCAGAGTTCCAGCTGATGCCATCGAGGAGGCTACATGGTGCCTATATGCAGGCTGAACAGATATAAACTGTAGGCCTTCATCATGTGGAACTGCCCGCTAGTCACAGCCTTGCCTGACATGAACTTATTCACTTTTTGTGTGGGTGGGGAGGGGGTGTGTATGATGGGGTTTTGTGTCAATTGATGCTATGTATTTATGTGGAAGCAGCAGCACTCTATCGTCCAAGTCAAATTTCTCCTCAGGGACAATAAAGTATATCTTAACATTACAATAAGAGAATGAAGAGTGTTCTTGGGCATCCATTAGAGCTCAGTATCTGTGTGACTGACTGGGTATGGAACAAGACTGTGTTAGGCTGCTGAGCTTAAGTCTAGGCATTCCCTCTGGCTTCACCAAACCACCTCTGCTACATCAAAGCAGGGGTAAGCTCAGTTAATGAACGAAGGTCAAGAGTAGATGTGGTCTTACAGCTAGCAGGCGGTCTCCGGTCTGCAGCCGTCCGTCTTTCTGCGCGGCCCCGCCCTCGATGATCTTTGTGATGTAGATGCTGTTGTCTCCAGGGATGTGCTGGTTGCCGATCCCCCCAGCAATGCTGAAGCCAAGGCCTGGGGGTGAGAAGCACACAGAGGACAGTCAGTACTGGTTCACAGGCTGATCTCTAGGGGTTGGGGTCAATTCCACGTCCTTTTAGACAGCTAAGTGAAGAATAGAAAATAGCAGAAAATCTTCAATTCAAGTTCTCGGAAATACTCTCAATTTATGTTCCAATTTCAGAGTTGAACTAGAATTTCCCAAGGAAACAGGGGTTTTGTTAAGTTTTAGGGGCCTAGAAAATCCTGTCCCTCACAATGAGGATTCATTCATGTATGTAGTATATATCGCTGACCTTTGGGCCCCTTCAGCAGGTTGATCTCCAGGATGGTCTCAGGAGGGGCCTGTCTTCTCCTGACCAGCAGCCTGACCACAGGGCCAGCCTCTTTCAGGGCCTCCACCGCCCGGCTGTGGACCACCTCAGACACATCCACCTCGTTCACACGCAGCACACAGTCATTCACCCTGGGGAGACGAGGGGAAACAACGTTCATATTTTACAATGCTGTTAGTACTGTAAAAACACATACATGCACCCCCTGTCAATCCACAGGCTCTACAATATGGATTGAATCAACTGTTAGTCATACTGCTAGTCAAATGCATGCAAAAATAGAGTGTGGGCACACACACACAATCAAACACATAGGCCAGCCGCACACCAAAAGCACTCAATATCATTTTTTTTTTTGGCCTTTGGTTTCCCAGTGAATCATAACTTAGTGGAAACACAAACAGAGCCCGGGGGCAGAGGGCTGTAGAGACACACACACACACACACACACACAGAGCTCTGGCTGCCTGGCGGGACGTGGTGGAGTGAGAGAGAGAGAGAGAAAAAGAGAGCGAGAGAAGGAAAGAGAGAGTGGGACTAACTCACCCCAGCCTGCCGTCCATAGCTGCAGCTCCTCCAGGGATAATCTTGGTGATGAAGATCCCTGGGTCATCTGGTATGTGTGGATTGTCCATCCCCCCAGCGATGCTGAAGCCCAGGCCAGAGTTACCCTGCAGAGCGGTTATGAGGCAGGGATCTTCTTTTTATCTTATGTTTGTTGTGTAGTAAATATTTCAGCTTTTATTTTCATTGTTTTTTATTTGTTTTTCCCTGTGAAGCACATTGCGTTGCATTCCATGTCTGAAATGTGCTGTATAAATAAAGCTTGATTTGATTACACATACAATAGAGAGGCACAATAGACACACACACGAGTGTTCAGCTGTGCACATGTTCACACACAGACACGTGCACGCAAGCACACATAGCTCTACTGCATAAGTGATGGGTTGCGTTCCACTCTAGGAGTGTGGACTCAAGGTCAGTGGGAGAAGGGGCTTCTTAATGGTATTGCAGTCTCAGGGGAACATGAGATCTATGCAGACTGCTCGGGGGAATTCAACATTGCTGATGACCATGGCACTTTCTCATACGTGTGTGTGCATTTTCCTCCCATTCAATGTACTTTATACTATACTGAACAAAAATATAAACGCAACATGTAAAGTGTTGGTCCCATGTTTCATGAGCTGAAATGAAAGATCCCAGAAATGTTCCATATGCACAAAAAGCTTATTTCTATTAAATGTTGTGAACAAATTTGTTTACATCCCTGTTAGTGAGTGTTTCACCTTTGCCAAGATAATCCATCCACCTGACAGTTGTGGCATATCAAGAAGCTGATTAAACAGCATGATCATTACACAGGTGCACCTTGTGCTGGGGACAATGAAAGGCCACTTTAAAATGCAGTTTTGTCGCACAACACAATGCCACAGATGTCCGGCTTCTTCACCTGAGGGATCGCCTGGCTCCCCAGTGGGTGGGTCTGGCTGACAAGTGGGTGGGCCTATGCCCTCCCAGGCCCACCCATGCCCACACATGGTTGCACCCCTGCCCAGTCACGTGAAATCCATAGATTAGGGCCTAATGAATTAATTTCAATTGACTGATTTCCTTATATGAACTGTAACTCAGTAAAATCTTTGAAATTGTTGCATGTTGCGTTACTATTTTTGTTCAGTATAGATACATCAGGTCACTTAATTCAATTCTAAATGTATGTAAGACAAAGTGTGGGGGGGGGGGGATTCATAGGTGGAAGACAATATGAGTCAGGGAAGTTTCATTTCTTTTCTTCTCTCCATCTATATGCACCCCCATCCCCCACCTCTCCCTCAGCATGACAAAGCACCCATTTGGATCCAGTGGGCCCAGGCGTGCTGTTCTATCTGACAGCCATAGCTGCAGAGACAGGCTCCAAACAAGACAGCTGAGAAAAGACTTCACTTTATTATTTTCTATTATTAATAAGCAACCGTCGCAACCAATTAGGACAGAGGGAGGCTGAGGCCTCCCAGTACGCTGCTCCCGTTCCAAAAGGAGTGCACTGGGCCCGACCACCAAATGTTCCCCACCCACAGACCTTTTAAAGTGTGATTTTATCTAGTTTATTTAAGCCTCTGCATGCAGAAATGCCACTCAAGAGCGGGAGATGGAGAAAGCAGCTCTGCATCTAGCTGCTGGTGGAATAACAAGAGCAGGAACATACAGGATGTCTGCACTCCACTATAGACTGAACTCTGCCACTGACAAGTGCAACTGTCAAGGGTTCTGAGAGTGTGTGTATATGGGGAGATGACGTAAGAACTATTTCATATGTGTGCTGTTTAAAGATGCAGTGTGAGGCCTATAAGGGTCTGACGATGACGACATGCAGCAAGATTATATAAAAAGGATGCCTCTTTGTCGAATCTCTGCATATGGTCAGATATAGGCCCGCTGTTACAAAGACCGACGTATACTGATGTCATAATCTTTACCACTTACATATAGAATGACTATATGTAAGATATTCAAAATGTCATATGTGATAGAGAAATAATTTGCTTTGATTTTCTATAAATATACTGGACAAAAATATAAACGCAACATGTAACAATTTAAAAGATTTTACTGAGTTACAGTTCATAGAAGGAAATCAGTCAATTTAAATTAATTCATTAGGCCCTAATCTATGGATTTCACATGACTGGGCAGGGTTGCAGCCATGGGTGGGCCTGGGAGGGCATAGGCCCACCCACTTGGCAGCCAGACCCACCCACTGGGGAGCCAGGCCCAGCCAATTATAAATAGTTTTTCCCCACAAAAGGGCTTTATTACAGACAGAAATATCCTCAGCAGCCCCCCACCAACCCTCCCTCAGACGATCCCACAGGTGAAAAAGCCGGATGTAGAGGTCCTGGGCTGGCATGGTTACACATGGTCTGTGGTTGTGAGGCTGGTTGGATGTACTGCCAAATTCTCTAAAACGACATTGGACGCAGATTATGGTAGAGAAATTAACATTAAATTATCTGGCAACAGCTCTGGTGTTCATTCCTGCAGTCAGCATGCCAATTGCACGCTTCCTCAAAACTTGAGACATCTGTGGCATTGTGTTGTGTGACAAAACTGCACATTTTAAAGTGGCATTTTATTGTCCCCAGCACAAGGGGCACCTGTGTAATGATCATGCTGTTTAATCATCTTCTTGATATGTCACACCTGTCAGGTGGATGGATTATCTTGGCAAAGGAGAAATGCTCACTAATAGGAATGTAAACTAATTTGTGCACAACATTTTAGAGAAATATGTTTTTTGTGCGCATGGAACATTTCTGGGATCTTTTACTTCAGCTCATGAAACATGGGACCAACACTTGAGTTTATATTTTTGTTCAGTGTATATGCAACATTTACTGTCCTGAGAAACCTTAAAGCCAAAGAGAGCTGCTTACTGCCATCTAGTGGGAAAAGCTCATGTGTTTAACAAAAGGCTTTGAAAAGAACACATATGATCACAAGACAAGAACATAATAAGTGGTTCTAAAGGTTTTAGTGAACCTCACCCTCTCCAAGATGATCTCTTCATATTTATACATCCCATCACTGCCATTTACCTGTCAACACAGAACACATACAGGTCAGTTACATCATCATCATCATCATCATCATCATCATCATCATCATCATCATCATCCCACATGAAAACATCCTACAAATAATTTAAAACAGAAAAGGATAACAGAACATTGACTGTAATCTTTCATCTCAATATAATCATTTTTAATTACCATAGAATTTAACATAGACATACAGGTAACTGCCAAAATAAAGGAAACACTTGCGTAAATGAGGGATACATAGTATATTGAAAGCAAGTGCTTCCACACAGGTGTGGTTCCTGAGTTAATTAAGCAATTAACATCCCATCTTGCTTAGGGTCATGTATAAAAATGCTGGGCAGGCCATTAGTTTGGCTACCATGACTAGAAGAAGAGATCTCAGTGACTTTGAAAGAGGGGTCTCAAAGGAGCATAGGGGGTTTAAAGGGTGTGTGTGTGTCTCAGTCACCAGATCTCAACCCGTTTGAACACTTATGGGAGATTCTGGAGCGGCGCCTGAGACAGCGTTTTCCACCACCATCAACAAAACACCAAATGACGGAATTTCTTGTGGAAGAATGAATCCCTCAAATAGAGTTCCAGACACTTGTAGAATCTATGCCAAGGTGGATTGAAGCTTTTCTGGCAGCTTGTGTTGGCCCAACGCCCTACTAAGACACGTTTTGTTGATGTTTCCTTTATTATGGCTGTTACAGTGCCTTCAGAAATACCCCTTGACTTATTCCACATTTTGTTGTGTTACAGCCTGAATTTAAAATGTATTAAATGCATGTTTTTCTCTCACCCATCTACACACAATAACCCATAATGACAAAGTGAAAACATGTTTAGAAATTTGTTTGAAATACAGAAATATCTAATTTACATACAGTTGAAGTCAGAAGTTTACATACACCTTAGCCAGATATATTTAAACTAATTTTTTTCACAATTCCTGACATTTAATCCTAGTAATAATTCTCTGTCTTAGGTCAGTTAGGATCACCACTTTATTTTAAGGATGTGAAAATGTTAGAATAATATTAGAGAGAATGATTTATTTCAGTTTTTATTCCTTTCATCACATTCCCAGTGGGTCAGAAGTTTACATACACTCAATTAGTATTTGGTAGCATTGCCTTTAAATTGTTTAACTTGGGTCAAACGTTTCGGGTAGCCTTCCACAAGCTTCCCACAATAAGTTGGGTGAATTTTGGCCCATTCCTCCTGACAGAGCTGGTGTAACTGAGTCAGCTTTGTAGGCCTCCTTGCTCGCACACGCTTTTTCAGTTCTGCCCACACATTTTCTATATGATTGAGGTCAGGGCTTTGTGATGGCCACTCCAATACCTTGACTTTGTTGTCCTTAAGCCATTTTGCCACAACTTTGGAAGTATGCTTGCGGTCATTGTCCATTTGGAAGACCCATTTGCGACCAAGCTTTAACTTCCTGACTGATGTCTTGAGATGTTGCTTCAATATATCCACATAATTTTCCTTCCTCATGATGCCATCTATTTTGTGAAGTGCACCAGTCCCTCCTGCAGCAAAGCACCCCCAACAGCATGATGCTGCCACCCCCGTGCTTCATGGTTGGGATGGTGTTCTTCGGCTTGCAAGCATTCCCCTTTTTCCTCCAAACATAACGATGGTCATTATGGCCAAACAGTTCTATTTTTGTTTCATCAGACCAGAGGAAATGTTTCCAAAAAGTACGATCTTTGTCCCCATGTGTAGTTGCAAACCGTAGTCTGGCTTTTTTATGGCGGTTTTGGAGCAGTGGCTTCTTCCTTGCTGAGCGGCCTTTCAGGTTATGTCGATATAGGACTCGTTTTACTGTAGATACTTTTGTACCTGTTTCCTCCAGCATCTTCACAAGGTCCTTTGCTGTTGTTCTGGAATTGATTTGCACTTTTCGCACCAAAGTATGTTCATCTCTAGGAGACAGAACGCGTCTCCTTCCTGAGCGGTATGACGGCTGCGTGGTCCCATGGTGTTTATACTTGCGTACTATTGTTTGTACAGATGAACGTGGTACCTTCAGGCGTTTGGAAATTGCTCCCAAGGATGAACCAGACTTGTGGAGGTCTACAATTCTTTTTCGGAGGTCTTGGCTGATTTCTTTTGATTTTCCCATGATGTCAAGCAAAGAGGCACTGAGTTTGAAGGTAGGCCTTGAAATACATCCACAGGTACACCTCCAATTGACTCAAATTATGTCAATTAGCCTATCAGAAGCTTCTAAAGCCATGACATAATTTTCTGGAATTTTCCAAGCTGTTTAAAGGCACAGTCAACTTAGTGTATGTAAACTTCTGACCCACTGGAATTGTGATACAGTGAATTATAAGTGAAATAATCTGTCTGTAAACAATTGTTGGAAAAATTACTTGTGTCATGCACAAAATATATGTCCTAACCGACTTGCCAAAACTATAGTTTGTTAACAAGAAATTTGTGGAGTGGTTGAAAAACAAGTTTTAGTGACTCCAACCTAAGTGTATGTAAACTTCCGACTTCAACTGTAAGTATTCCCACCCCTGAGTCAATACATGTTAGAATCATCTTGGGCAGCAATTACAGTGGTGAGTCTTTCTGGGTAAGTCTCTAAGAGCTTTGCACACCTGGATTGTACAATATTTGCCCCTTATTCTTTTCAAAATTCTTCAAGCTGTCACAGGAGGTTGGTGAAACCTTAAATGGGCAGGACGGGCTCATAGTAATGGCTGGAACGGAATAAATAGAATGGTATCGAACTCATCAAACACATGGTTTCCATATGTTTGATACTATTCCATTGACTCCATTCAAGCCATTATTATGAGCTGACCTCCCCTCAGCAGCCCCCTGTGAGCTCTGTCAAATTGATTGTTGATCATTGCTATACAATAATTTTTAAGTCTTGTCAAAACTGTAACTCGGCCACTCAGGAACATTCACTGTCTTCTTGGTAAGCAACTCCAGTGTAGATTTTGGTGTTTTAGGTTATTGTTGAAAGGTGAATTAATTTCCCAGTGTCTGTTGGAAAGCTGACTGAACCAGGTTTGCCTCTAGGATTTTGCCTGTGCTTATAACTCTATTTTAGTTGATTTTTTATCCTGAAAAACTCCCCAGTCCTTAACGATTACAAGCATACCCATAACATGATGCAGCCATCACTATACTTGAAAATATGGAGAGTGGTATTGGATTTGCCCCAAACATAAGGCTTTTTATTCAGGATAAAAAGTTAATTGCTTTGCCACATTTTCTGCAGTATTACTTTAGTGCCTTGTTGCAAACAAGATGCATGTTTTGGAATATTTGTTATTCTGTACAGGCTTCGTTCTTTTCACTCTGTCATTTAGGTTAGTATTGTGGAGTAACTACAATGTTGTTGATCCATCCTCAGTTATCTCCTATCACAGCCATTAAACTATGTAACTGTTTTAAAGTTACCATTGACCTCATGGTGAAATCCTGAACTTATTTAGGCTTGCCATAACAAAGGGGTTTAATACTTATTATCTCGAGACATTTCAGCTTTTCATTTTTGATGAATTTGTAAACATTTCTACAAACATAATTCCACTTTGACATTATGGGGTATTGTGTGTAGGCCAGTGACAAAAAAACTCAATTTAATATATTTTAAATTCAGGCTGTAACACAACCCAATGTGGAAAAAGTAAAGCGGTGTGAATACTTTCTGAAGGCACTGTACCTGTACATAAAACATAGCATTGCTGGTTTGGGCTATTATATCCAGATTTTTACAATGAACACACAACTTATATTTAAATATCTTGCATTATCAAACTAAATGCATAACTGCATCATATTCATGCTGTAGAGGCAGCGTCAATAGAGATCATGAAATAAATCCACATGGTGAACACAACAGGATGCTGCGACTATGAGACATTCATTTACACAGAGAGACAACAGAATAGATACTCCATCCACACAGAGAGACAACAGAATAGATACTCCATCCACACAGAGAGACAACCGAATAGATACTCCATCCACACAGAGAGACAACCGAATAGATACTCCATCCACACAGAGAGACAACCGAATAGATACTCCATCCACACAGAGAGACAACAGAATAGATACTCCATCCACACAAAGAGACAACAGAATAGATACTCCATCCACACAGAGAGACAACAGAATAGATACTCCATCCACACAGAGAGACAACAGAATAGATACTCCATCCACACAGAGAGACAACAGAATAGATACTCCATCCACACAGAGAGACAACAGAATAGATACTCCATCCACACAGAGAGACAACAAAATAGATACTCCATCCACACAGAGAGACAACAGAATAGATACTTACATAAGGGCCTGCATCCAGTGAGTCTGCGTTGACGATGACGGGGGGAGGGTTCGCCTGCAAAGATAGATGAAGAGATACAACATTACCTCAGTGTGTGTGTGGGTGTGGCTTGCATCACACATTATCAGTCAGCTAGGAGCCAGTAAGTGAATGCCATGGGAACAGTCGTTGTGTTTGTCTCACTGGGGATGGGTGGATGATGGCTACAGTAGGTGTGAGGACTGAGAATGAGCAGTGGGGAAAGGAGACCAGTGGTGTTATTATTGCCTGCTTCCTGTGTTAGACTCCATTTGAACAAACTGTGTGCATGTTAGGACCATTGGGCCATCACCTAGGATATCACAATCATCTCATCCTGTCCCCTACTTTCACTGCCTGTTCTAAATCGCTGGAAATGACAACTTTAAGTCTGGCATCCAACACTTCGTCTATGTTTTGATGGCCTATAGCAGGGGTACTCTAGTACTAGTTGAGATGGTCCAGTCACACACATTTCTTAGGTGGCAAAAGTCTGGATGGATATTGTCATTTATTGGCGTGGTAACAAACTCCCACCCCGCAACCCATGCGACCCCAAAAGGTTTTTATACAGTACTCAAGACCAATCTGTGAGTTAATTTGACCATTGGAAAAAGAGCTACTGCGTAAATACTGCAATGCAGGTTAGATTGAATTGAGCCCCTAATCTTCATTTTCAAGGTGATGATTGCATTTTTCTTCCCAACACAATACCGCAATAAAAGTGAGTCCACACTTCAAAGATTTTTTTGCACCCCATGCGGGATTCGAATTTACACTGCAAGTGGCAATAGATGTCAGGAACTCGGCGCCTTACCACGTATATGCTCGCGATGCACATCATTTTATTATCAGAGTGTGACAGTGGACTTCTGGTAAGTATGCTTTAGTGAGAAAGTGTTGGGATCAGGTACAACTACATTTACCCACACCCAAAATGAATATTCATGAACAATTCCCCCACCCACAACCTCTCACCTGAAAGCATTAGATTTTTTATGAAGAGGTTTGGCAAAGGCTGAAATCAGGGTTGAGAGTTACCATTTAAAGCTAATTTCCTGCAATTCTACACATTTTGCCATGAGGCAGAGAGAAAATGTTGCCCGTATTGGCCTCATTCTGGGTCTGGATCCGGACCGCGTTCCACCTGTTGAATATGGCTGGTCTAAAGGGTCAGTAAGACACAAAAACTGTTGCATTCCTGTATTTTATCAGAAATAGATCTCTTAGGAAGACAATCTGGCTGTTTAGGCTCCATTACGCCACCTAGTGGCTGGTGTTCATTTCCCAACATCTCATGCATGTTGTATCAGAGGAGATGTTAAGGTCCTGTGGAAGGGCACCAGTCAAAGCAGAGTGCAGGAGAGGGCATTGCAAAGATATGCCTCTCACAGCAGCAGTTATAAACATGATTTCTTCTTAGAAAACGTCCCCTCACAAGGATCTGATCCTTCCTTCCTTCCTTCCTTCGTCCCCTCCTTCCATCCATCCCTCCATCCATCCTTCCATCCCTCCTTCCATCCATCCTTCCATCCATCCTTCCATCCATCCCTCCATCCGTCCATCTAGCAGCAGTTATAAACATGACTTCTTCTTAGAAAACGTCCCCTCACATGGATCTGATGTGAATGCTATTCTCAGTTAAATGTTACAGAAAGCCTAGCAGCTCTCAGTAGAGGAGAAGACTGAGGAGGAGCAGGACATAGCCCCAGTAGACTGGACTGGACACAGAGCTGGCCAGCGTAATGGCCTCTCCTTACAGCCCTGGAATGCTGGACCACTTGCTGTTCTCTCTATTGATCTGATTGAGCTGTAAGGTGATGCTGCTGACAGGGCAGCTAGGGGACCAAGGCTGCCTGAAGTCCAGCAGAAGTCCAGCAGAAAGGAGCTACTGGTCCCTCACTACCTCCCCCTGCCTCTCCTCACTGTCTCCCCCCAGTATTCACTATTCACACATTACCAGGGTCTTGGGGCTTTCGATGTGGAACCACTCCTACTGATCCCCATTGATTCCAATCTTCTTCCACCAACCTCTATCGCACACATGCTTTCTCCATGTTTTGGCTGCGTGATGTGGCAGCCTATGGCCTGTGATATTACATATTACATGACTACTTTAAAACGCGACGAGGGGTCGTTTCAGCTACGGGCTGATTGCTTTCGTGGCACAGACTCTCGTACATTCATTTATTTCCGTAGCGTCTCTCCCCCCTAGTGACGGCATTGAAGGATCACTTGAGATAAGTTTTTAAAAGCTTTTGTATTCCTACCTGGCACTTCTTTCACACAGGACTCACAGGAGGTGCAAGCGCGGTGCAACACTCCAATATAACAGGTCACAGTCTGAGAGAAGAGAACCACACTATTTATATTACAGCTCAAGTTATAACAGTCCTTTGATGCTGGCCCATTCTATATGAATACACACATACAATTAGAGCTGGTTTGAGCAGAAAACGCTGAAGCACAGCTAAAATACTGGAGTGGTACTGAAGTCATAAGATGATAGCATCAAGCCCCACTCACTTTGATCGGCATCATTCATCACCTGCTACACCCCAGTATGCCTCTTTATTGTTCCAGAGCTTTGTTATTTATTTTCACTCAGTGACTTCTCTTATTATGGAAAATCCAACATAAAAGCTACATACTGTAGACGTGACCTCTTCCTCAGATCTGTAGTATAGTTTTATGGCTCTGGCTAGCTGTGGACGCACACAAACGTCCCTCAGTCAGCCCAATCATGGCTTGTAATCTGCATATGGATGAACAGATGCTCGCGACAATGCGTGCACGTCTTTCATGTACCGCACACATTTAGGCATTTCCTGTTTATCATAAATATACAGGGCAGAAAGGTTCTCATCAGACCTAAAACAAAAGGCTTACGGCAGCAGCAGCTCCCCTTACATGCTTTTAGAAGTGTGTGTGTGTGTGTGTTAGATGTGCCATAGCACCATAGACAGTGGGGAGACACCCAGGCCTTTAAGAGGTCTATTCATCCCCACAGCCAACAGGTCCCAGTGAGCAGCCGTGTGTAAGGTAGAGGAGAGACGGAGCCTGAGGGCAACAGTGGGGACTATTTCTGCTCTGTCACTGTACTGGACTAAGCTAGTGAACTGAATCCAGTGCCACAGCCAAGGGACCACAAAAGACAAGCACAACAGCAGGAACAAAATGGTTTATCATAAGCAACAGAGAGGTTACGTCCTAGCTGGCTAATCAATTATAAAAAAATAAAATTAAAAAAACAGTGCATGTTACAATAATAGCACTATAAACCTCATAGGGTTCAGACTGAAATATCGTCTGAAAATAAAAACGTCATCCTAGTCTGGGATTGAAGCGGGTAATCCCAGTATCTGTATCACCCTTAACAAGCAAACAAAAAGGGGAAGATAATCTCAGTGTGTGTAATCCTAAATCCTCCCCACAGAGTGGTGTGTTGTCTCTGAAGTGGGAGTTGGGTTGGAGGAGGAGAGGGTTGCTCAGCGTGGGGCCAAGGCACAGCACACAGCTTTATGACATAGATACAGTAGCAGACAGCGTGTTCTTTCTGCTTGGACTGAGAGAGCCCTGGACACGTCCCTGAGAGAGCCCTGGACACGTCCCTGAGAGAGCCCTGGACACGTCCCTGAGAGAGCCCTGGACACGTCCCTGAGAGAGCCCTGGACACGTCCCTGAGAGAGCCCTGGACACGTCCCTGAGAGAGCCCTGGACACATCCCTGAGAGAGCCCTGGACACGTCCCTGAGAGAGCCCTGGACACATCCCTGAGAGAGCCCTGGACACGTCCCTGAGAGAGCCCTGGACACGTCCCTGAGAGAGCCCTGGACACGTCCCTGAGAGAGCCCTGGACACGTCCCTGAGAGAGCCCTGGACACATCCCTGAGAGAGCCCTGGACACGTCCCTGAGAGAG
The DNA here is from genome assembly GCF_964263955.1 of Coregonus lavaretus. NCBI lineage: Eukaryota > Metazoa > Chordata > Actinopteri > Salmoniformes > Salmonidae > Coregonus > Coregonus lavaretus. The sequence continues at coordinate 22,274,402 of NC_140016.1, read as the reverse complement.
CCCTGGACACGTCCCTGAGAGAGCCCTGGACACGTCCCTGAGAGAGAGAGAGGCTTACACAGTCTGATCTCTAGGCTCACAGAGGTCAAGATAAACACACATTTACAGATCAATACCAGGGTACGGTGCATACAGTGCTGTGTGTATGTGTGTGTATGTGTGTGTGTGTGTACGTGCGTGTATGTGCACGCGAAAGACACGCACACCTATTTAGGCGAGGTGCTGACTAGCAGAGTAGAACACTTGAAAAAATAAACGAGAGCCACACACTCTAGGAGCTCAGATGCAATAATTGAATAACCTAATAACCAACGTTTCGACAGACAAGCTGTCTTCATCAGGGTATAAAGGGCAGAGGGGAACAGGGGAGGACGCCGGTTAAAAAGGTTGGCGACCGTCCAGATGTGGTAGAAGGGTGTGACTGAGCTGCATGGGGGGAATTGACCAAATCTGGATAAGATTATCATAAATTCCCTTAATTTCCTTTTAATTCAAACAGTAATCATTAAATGCTGTTTTCCCAGCCAGCTGTCGCTGTTCACTTCTGTCCACCTGCAGCTCAGGACTCAGGGCAGGCTTGGAGAGGACACACACACACATATAAAGACAAACACATACACACACCCTGCTCAGGATGCTCTCCCAACAGGAATGACTGTACAACCATTAGAACCAACCAATCCCAACTGACCACCATACCAGACAGAAACACTAATGTATATCTGTATACATCCATCTGTTCACATTAGTGTCCTCCAAATTGTTATCTATCAATTTATTGATCCATCCCTCCTTCCATCCATCCCTCCTTCTATCCATCCCTCCCTCCATCCATCCATCCATCCATCCATCCATCCATCCATCCATCCATCCCTCCCTCCCTCCCTCCCTCCCTCCCTCTATCCATCCATCCATCCACCCCTCCCTCTATCTATCCATCCCTACTTTCATCCATCCATCATCCCTTCTGACTTCCATCCCTCCTCCCATCCATCCATCCCTCCATCCATCCCTCTATCTATCTATCCATCCATCCCTCCCTCTATCTATCCATCCCTACTTCCATCCATCTCTCCTTCCATCCATCCATCCTTCTGACTTTCCTTCCTTCCTTCCTTCCTTCCTTCCTTCCTTCCTTCCTTCCTTCCTTCCTTCCTTCCTTCCTTCCTTCCTTCCTTCCTTCCTTCCCTCTTTCCATTCATCCATCCCTCCTATCCATCCATCCCTCCTGTCTTCCACCTCTCCTTCCTTCCTTCCTTCGTTCGTTCGTTCGTTCGTTCGTTCGTTCGTTCGTTCCTTACTTCCTTCCTTCCTTCCTTCCTTCCTTCCTTCCTTCCTTCCTTCCTTCCTTCCTTCCTTCCTTCCTTCCATCCCTCCATCCATCCATCCCTCCCTCCCTCCCTCCCTCCCTCCCTCCCTCCCTCCCTCCCTCCCTCCCTCCTTCCTTCCTTCCTTCCTTCCTTCCTTCCTTCCATCCATCTCTCCTTCCATCCATCCCTCCTTCAATCAATCAATCAATAAAATGTATTTATAAAGCCCTTAACATCAGCAGATGTCACAAAGTGCTATACAGAAACCCAGCCTAAAACCCCAAACAGCAAGCAATGCAGACGTAGAAGCACTGCAATAATCCTTCCTTCATCCATCCATCCATCCATCCTTCGTTCCATCCATCTATCCCTCCTTCCATCCCTCCCTCCGTCCATCTATTAATCTTGTTTCCTCATGTATTATCTCCAAACAGCACTGCACCTTACAGCACTGATTTGGCTCGGGTCTGCAAAGCTACAAAGACTCCCACTAAACCTTGGCAAGCGTAGGGCACAGGCTTCGTCCAAATTGTTAAATAATCAATGTGTTCCCATGACAACCAGTGCTCGCCAGCATTGGCTGCGCGGCCCGCTTAGCTGCCTCTCCCTGGTTCACCTCTCAGGACGTTGACTGCAGCTTATGCGTCTCTCTGTCGCACATGCGTGGCCATGGGCTCAGCCTCAGCTTGGCTGGCCTGCCTGTCTGTCCACATAGCATTAGGACTATAGCTACAATCCTCATCCTGCAATGAATGAATGAAACAGCAGAGGGGCCAGGAGGAGAGACTGTTAGTTATGCTGGTTCCAGATCTCTACTAAATACTGTCAATCAGAGCCCACACGATCAGACGCCCTGTGTCTCCACTACCTAGCTAGAATACAACTTTTTTTTAAATCCTCTTTTGTGAATGAAGTGTGAGGCTACACCTTTAAATTGTTCATCTGATTCACTCAGATTTTTCATTACAGTTATGATTCATTCTCTGAATAATTATATGAAAATACCTATTATTATCATATAAACTCCAGGTAAATACCAGTGAAAACAGTACCGTAAAATAAAGTACAAACAATATTAGCCTATATATAATGATGTCATATGTTGGCACTGCAATAGATAGTGAGGCCACGCCTCAAATGAAATCCAAGCGCCTCCTCATGCAGCAGTATTTCTATGGTGTTTTTAACTCCTTGAGTTCCCTTGGGTACAGGAGGGTTCGGCATTTGCATAGCAATGAGATGCTGACAAGACAATAACCCTCAGTTCCTTAGCAGATATCGCCATCCTCCTTTACAGAGCACACTGATACCGTATGGCAGCCCTGTATGGCAGCCCAATGGCAACATCACAGTGAAATATGACTCTGATCCCCTCTGAGACAGGGTAATGGAGGCTGTTCTGTCTGAAGATACGTGTACCATTAGGAGATGGTTTCCCTCTGCCTTCACTCATTCATGCTGATTACTAAAATATAGACATTGTGTGCCCAAGACCAAAAGTCAATCTCAACCTTCCCTACAGTACCTACTAGGCTTGGGCGGTATCCAGATTGTCATACTTTCATACCGACCTTGTGCCATACCGTGATATTAGGTAAAACCGGCACTGAACACAAGGGGCGCTGTTTTCAAACCTCACTGATACTCTGTAATCCGATGGTTAGCAATGCTAACAAGTACATGTACAATCCCATAGAGAATGCTAACTAAATGCTGCTGAGCGCATTGCGAACATTTTGTACAGTTTCTGATCTAAACTATACAAGTATACAACAGTGGAGGCTCCTTAGAGGAGGAAGGGGAGGACCATCCTCCTCAGTGAATTTCAGAAAAATCTAAATAGGGACACATTTATCCTTTTTAGATAAAACTATACTAAATATATTCACGTCACCAAATAATTGATTAAACACACTGTTTTGCAATGAAGGTCTACAGTAGTCTCAACAGCATTCTGTAGGGTAGCACCATGGTGTAGCCGGATGACAGCTAGTTTCCGTCCTCCTCTGGGTACATCGACTTCAATACAAAACCTAGGAGGCTCGTGGATCTCACCCCCTTCCATAGACTTACTCAGTAATTATGACAATTAGGACATCCTCCAACCTATCAGAGCTCTTGCAACATGAACTGACATGTTGTCCACCCAATCAAAGGATCTGAGAATGATTCTAGTACTGAAAGCATAAGCTACAGCTAGCTAGCACTGCAGTGCATAACATGTGGTGAGCAGTTGACTCAAAGAGAGAGAAAGACAATAGTTGAACAGTTTTGAACAAATAAATGTCTTCAAAAATGAAGGAGAAGCAAGAGAGAGAGCGAGAGAGAGAGAGAGAGCTAGCTATATTTCATCCCCCCCCCTGTGTGTAGCGGTTATGATATGAAGGTTTGGCTTGGAAAGGTTTTTTCGCCTGGTCACAGACAGCTGATGCGTTGTGCACTGAAGTCCACAAGCAAAGGGAAAAGGTGAGATTAGGAGAGCGCACAGATGGAAGAAGGAATTCTACAACGATCTGGCTGCTATGAAAGTGAACTGTGTTTGCATGTGATCAGGGGTGAATTAATTCTGCCGATTCTGTTGAATAAATGTCTTAAAAGGAAGCAAACGGAACGGAGATAAACATACCTGAATTAGACCAATAGAAACTCTCGTTTGCAACTGTTGGAGTAATGATTACACCCTAGATCAGCTAGATGCAGGCAAGATTGTGCACGGTGGTATTGAATGTGTCAATGTCTGTCACCTTGATTACTCAAATTTATCTCGACCTGTGCACCTATGTTGTAAACATTCATTCATAGGCTAGGTTGTAGCTACCTCAGGATGGGTATAGGGAAAATTAGAGTATCATGTAGTAAGTAGCCTAAACCTATCCATTTTACATTGAGCTGGGTGAATGGAATATGAATGACAGTCATCCAATATGCTGTAATAGAAATAAGGCCATTCTCATAAAAAAAAATAAAAAATTGGCCTCACTCATCTTAAACAGCACCGACTGCCACTGGTACACAAGTAACAAAAAAATGCTACTCACAGTTTGCTGCATGCACAAAACAAATATTAGCCAACAAAGCTCTTGATCCAGAAGGGGATTCTCTGCTGTTACCAAGCAAATGCTTGATTTTGGAACTAGCTACTAAATTAGCAAATCAAATGCACAACTGCAGAGCATTTAGCACATTTTAGACAGTTACCTTAATAGTTATAAGATATCTAGCAGGAAAACATTTAGTTGTGAATTCCATACTGTAACTAAGATCACCTGGCGCATGCTGCACAACAATGAGTGACAAGGCTCCGGTCTCTTGTCGTTGTGTGCTTGTAAACAAACACCATGTGACATGTGACTGGGGACTACCATAAGCTTCATAATAATGTGACAGGGGAAATGAAGAACGCAATGTTCTTCAAAGAAATTGTTTGAAGGTATTAAAAAACCATCTGGTGGCTTTTTTCCAAATACCCCGGTATATGGTATATACGGTATTCCACCCAAGCCTAGTACCTACTGATGCTTACAGAACAACGGTTACATACACTATATATATAAAAGTATGTGGACACCCCTTCAAATTCGTGGATTTGGCTATTTCAGCCACACCCGTTGCTGACAGGTGTATAAAATCGAGCACATAGCCATGCAATCTCCATAGACAAACATTGGCAGTAGACAGGCCTTACTGAAGAGCTCAGTGACTTTCACTGTGGTGCCGTAAAATGTCTGCCCTGCTAGAACTGCCCGGGTCAACTGTAAGTGCTGTTATTGTGAAGTGGAAACGTCTAGGAGCAACAATGGCTTAGCCGCGAAGTGGTAGGCCACACAAGCTCACAGAACGGGACCACCGAGTGCTGAAGCTCGTAGTGCGTAAAAATCGTCTGTCCTCGGTTGCAACACTCACTACCGAGTTCCAAACTGCCTCTGGAACCAACATAAGCACAATAACTGTTCGTCGGGAGCATCATGAAATGGGTTTCCATGGCTGAACAGCCGCACAAAAGCCTAAGATCACCATGCGCAATGCCAAGTGTCGGCTGGAGTGGTGTAAAGCTCGCCACCATTGGACTCTGGAGCAGTGGAAACGCGTTCTCTGGAGTGATGAATCACGCTTCACCATCTGCTTGTCCGACGGACAAATCTGGGTTTGGCGGATGCCAGGAGAACGCTACCTGCCCGAATGCATGGTGCCAACTGTAAAGTTTGGTGAAGGAGAAATAATGGTCTGGGGCTGTTTTTCATGGTTCGGGTTAGGCCCCTTAGTTCCAGTGAAGGGAAATCTTAACACTACAGCATACAAGGACATTCTAGACGATTCTGTGCTTCCAACATTGTGGCAACAGTTTGAGGAAGGGCCTTTCCTGGTTCAGCATGACAATGCCCCCGTGCACAAAGCGAGGTTCATACAGAAATGGTTTGTCGAGATCGGTGTGGAAGAACTTGACTGGCCTGCACAGAGCCCTGACCTCAACCCCTTCGAACACCCTTGGGATGAATTGGAACGCCAACTGTGAGCCAGGCCTAATCGCCCAACATCAGTGCCCGACCTCACTAATGCTCTTGTGGCTGAATGTAAGCAAGTCCCCACAGCAATGTTCCAACATCTAGTGGAAAGCCTTCCCAGAAGAGTGGAGGCTGTTATAGCAGCAAAGGGGGGACCAACTCCATATTAATGCCCATGATTTTGGAATGAGATGTTGGACGATCAGGTGTCCACATACTTTTGGTCATGTAGTGTATCAATACAACATCATCTAAAATCGCTTGTCCCTGTCAGCTGGGCAGTGTGTTGTAAGCCGTGTTTGGTTTGTGTGTTTCCTGCAGAAGGTGGGATGAGAGGCGCAGTGAGTTGGTCAGTAGCGCCTCGCTCTGATCCTCGGGCCTTCATTGGCCTCTCGTATGCCACGCTGCAGTGCAATCAATACCTATTCAATTACCATGCACTCAACATCTTATTCAGGCTGAGCTCACTGCCAGAGGGACCAGGGGAGAGGAGAGGAGGAGAGGAGAGAAGGAGATAGGAGGGAGAGAAGAAGGACAGGAGAGAGAGAAGGAGGGAAGGAGAGAAGAAGTGACAGACATATAGACAGTATATAGAGAGAAAGGGACAGAGCGGAAAAGGTGTTTTACCTTGAACCTGCTCTTGTGAATATTACTGTTGTATTCTCCATTAGTGTTCCAATCTCCCTTAGTGTTCCATTCTCCCTTAGTGTTCCATTCTCCCTTAGTGTTCCATTCTCCCTTAGTGTTCCATTCTCCCTTAGTGTTCCATTCTCCCTTATCCCTCTCCTGCAGTCATTGACAAAAGCACCCTCTTTGGCCTCACGGGTGGAATGCTATTCATATTGTTCATAATTTCATTTTATTAATTTTTTTAAACGACGACAATCCGGTGTTTCTATGTCAAACAGTTTTGTTATATTTCAGTGATGTGCATTCGGAAAGTGTATTCGGAAAGTATTCAGACCCCTTGACTTTTTCCACATTGTGTTACGTTACAGCCTTATTCTAAAATAGATTTTTTTTTAAATGTGTTCCTCATCAATCTACACACAATACCCCCTAACGACAAAGCGGAAATAGGTTTTTAGAATCTTTAGCAAATTACAAATAAAAAAAAGTATTCAGACCCTTTGCTATGAGACTCAAAATTTAGCTCAGGTGCATCATGTTTCCATTGATCATCCTTGAGATGTTTCTACAACTTGATTGGAGTCCACCTGTGGTAAATTAAATTGATTGGACATGATTTGGAAAGGCACACACCTGTCTATATAAGGTCCCACAGTTGACAGTGCATGTCAGAGCAAAAACCAAGCCATGAGGTTGAAGGAATTGTCAGTAGAGCTTTGAGACAGGATTGTGTCGAGGCACAGATCTGGGGAAGGGTACCAAAAAATGTCAGCAACATTGAAGGTCCCGAAGAACACAGTGGCCTTCATCATTCTTAAATGGAAGAAGTTTGGAACCACCAAGACTCTTCCTAGAGCTGGCCGCCCGGCCAAACTGAGCAATTGGGGGAGAAGGGCCTTGGTCAGGGAGGCACCTAAAGGACCCGAGGACTCTCAGACCATGAGAAACCAGATTCTCTGGTCTGATGAAACCAAGATTGAACTCTTTGGCCTGAATGCCAAGCGTCACGTCTGGGGGAAACCTGGCACCATCCCTACGGTGAAGCATGGTGGTGGCAGCATCATGCTGTGGGGATGTTTTTCAGCGGCAGGGACTGGGAGACTAGTCAGGATTGAGGGAAAGATTAACGGAGCAAAGTACAGAGAGATCCTTGATGAAAACCTGCTCCAGAGTGCTCAGGACATCAGACTGGCGAAGGTTCACCTTCCAACAGGACAACGACCCTAAGCACACAGCCAAGGCAACGCAGGAGTGACTTCGGGACAAGTCTCTGAATGTCCTTGAGTGGCCCTGCCAGAGCTCGGACATGAACCCTGTCGGAAATCTCGGGAGAGACATGAAAATAGGTGTGCAGCGACGCTCACCATCCAACCTGACAGAGCTTGAGAGGATCTGCAGAGAAGAATGGGAGAAACTCCGCAAATACAGGTGTGCCAAGCTTGTAGCGTCATACCTAAGAAGACTCAAGGCTGTAATCACTGCCAAAGGTGTTTCAACAAAGTTCTGAGTAAAGGGTCTGAATACTTATGTAAATGTGATAGTTCAGTTTATTATTTTCTATACATTTGCAAACATTTCTGAACCTGTTTTTGCTTTGTCATTATGGGTTATTGTATGTACATTGATGAGATATATATATATATTTTAAATCCATTTTAGAATAAGGCTGTAACATAACAAAGTGGAAAAAGTAAAGGGGTCTGAATACTTTTCTTATGCACTGTAAATTGTAATATTGGGATGCAAACTTAAAATTGAATAGATTTCAACTCTACACTGAGTATACCAAACATTAGGAAAACCTTCCTAATATTGATTAGGAAAACCTTCCTAATATTGAGTTTCCCCTCCACACCTTTTGCCCTCAGAACAGCCTCAATTCGTCGGGGCATGGACTCTACAAGGTGTCAAAAGAGTTCCACAGGGATGCTGGCCCATGTTGTCTCCAATGCTTCCCACAGTTGTGTCAAGTTGGCTGGATGTCCTTTGGGTGGTGGACCATTCTTGATACACACGGGAAACTGTTGAGCGAGAAAAACCCAGCAGCATTGCAGTTCTCAACACAAACCGGTGCGCCTGGCACCTACTATCCATACCCCGTTCAAAGGCACTTAAAATATTTTGTCTTGCCCATTCACCATATGACTGGGACCCATACATAATCCATGTCTCAATTGTCTCAAGGCTAAAAAAATCATTTAACCTGTCTCCTCTCCTTCATCTACACTGATTGAAGTGGATTTAACAAGTGACATAAATAAGGGATCATAGCTTTCACCTGGTCAGTCTGTCATGGAAAGAGCAGGTGTTCTTAATGTTTTGCGTACTCAGTGTATATCTGACACGGTACAGGTGTCTTCTTTTTTTTAAGCCCATAACCATGTGTGTATACGTTTGTTTCAAAGTAGATGTGTTTAAGACTACCAAGAATCACTCTGTGTGACCCTGATTTAGCTCACTGCAGTAAAACATTATTAAGGCTGGTTTATACTTTGTCTATCGACATGTCTGTAGACAATTAGAATGTCGCTGGTCAAAACAACATTTAATTTATACTCCGGTGGAATGTTTGTAGACTGTCGCTGCGACTGTCGGTTTCCTTGTGGCAGAAAGTTAAACTTTGACCCTGTCGCTGTGTCCGTTGTCATGGTTACCTGACAGACAGCAACGAGACAGCGCACAAGTAATAAATTCTCCGGTAGATGCCCTGCTTTTATTTCATTGCAAGCTATATTCTGTATATTGTTGTGAATTTCTTTTCCTGTAATAATTAACAAAAATTTGCTAAAGTCATAGAAGGAAATGCTCACTAACAGGGATGTAAACAAATTTGCGCACAACATTTGAGAGAAATAAGGCTTTTGTGCGTATGGAACATTTTTGGGATCTTTCATTTCAGCTCATGAAAAATGGGACCAACACTTTACATGTTGCATTTATATTTTTGTTCAGTGTATTTTGGATCACCAGGCTGCTGATGTCATGCAGCCTGTCTTTTTTGTGTTTATACGTTTTCATAACTACAACGACAATAGAATGTTCATGATGTCAATGCAACAACTGTCTACAGACATGTTGATAGACCAACTGTAAACCAGTCTTTAGTATTCTCCCTTAGTGTTCCATTCTCCCTTAGTGTTCCATTCTCCCTTAGTGTTCCAATCTCCCTTAGTGTTCCATTCTCCCTTAGTGTTCCATTCTCCCTTAGTGTTCCATTCTCCCTTAGTGTTCCATTCTTCCTTAGTGTTCCATTCTCCCTTAGTGTTCCATTCTCCTTTAGTGTTCCATTATTCCATGCAAAACAATTGCACACATTTAGGTATATCATCAGTTATACAGCAAGTAACTGCATTCTTTTCATGATCAGTAAACATCAATGATCATGTAATTTCAGATACGTGAAGGTACCTATCCATGAAGCTAAGCAGGGTTGGTCCTGGTCGGTCCCTGGATGTGAGACCAGATGCTGCAGGAAGTGGTGTTGGAAGGCCAGTAGGAGGCACTCTTTTCTATGGTCCCCCCCCCAAAAAAAATATATGCCCCAGGGCAGTGATTGGGGACATTACCCTGTGTAGGGTGCCGTTAAACGGTTGTCCTGACTCTCTGTGGTCACTAAAGATCTCATGGCACTTATCGTAAAAGTAGGGATGTTAACCCCGGTGTCCTGGCTAAATTCCCAATCTGGCCCTCATACCATCATGGCCACCTAATCATCCCCAGCTTCCAATTGGCTCATTCATCCCCCCTCCTCTCCCCTGTAACTATTCCCCAGGTTGTTGCAGTAAATGAGAATGTGTTCTCAGTCAACTTACCTGGTAAAATACTGTATATATATATTTTTGAAACAAGTAAATTAATTACTTCACTCATAAAGCAGGTCTATTAAACAACATGGTTTCCATGGGAAGAACAGATTTGATGCGAATGATTAAGCATTGTGACACGCTAACAGGCATGATGCTCTTTGGCTTTCTCACAGAGCGAGAATGACTAGCACACACAGTCCCATTTTTATGAAATGATAATTAATAGGCGGTCACAGCTGTCAGCAGCATTCCCTCCTCATCTTGATGTAATATTACTAAAGCATGCTCAGGCTTAGCTTCCTGTTTGGTCACGGTGATCGGCTCCAAATGAGCCTCAGAGAGGTGGCTAGTCTGACCTTCAGCACAGCAGACACAGCCACACTCTGTAAATGGTATTACTTATCATATGCCCTCCACACAACACCACTCCCAGTGGATGCTTCAGTATTCATCAGCCTGTTATGTGGTACTCAAGTTGGAGCATGGGAATGTGTGTCTGATGAGTGCATGTATGTACTGTATGTAGGCTGGTATATAGAGTAGGTGTGTATATAAGTGGACTGTGTGTGTGTGTGTGTGTGTGTGTGTGTGTGTGTGTGTGTGTGTGTGTGTGTGTGTGTGTGTGGACTAAGCCTTACATCTGAGTGTGTGTTTGGGTGTGTCAAATCAAATCAAATACAATGTTATTTGTCACATGCTTGGTAAACAACAAACAGTAAAATGCTTACTGACGTATGTGTTGATGCGTTCATGTAAGCTCGTATTTAAACGTGTGTTGTATTGTGGTTGTCCATGTGTTGTATTAGGGTTGTCCATGTGTTGTATTGTGGTTGTCCATGTGTTGTATCGTGGTTGTCCATGTGTTGTATTGTGGTTGTCCATGTGTTGTATTAGGGTTGTCCATGTGTTGTATTGTGGTTGTCCATGTGTTGTATCGTGGTTGTCCATGTGTTGTAATAGGGTTGTCCATGTGTTGTATTGTGGTTGTCCATGTGTTGTATCGTGGTTGTCCATGTGTTGTAATAGGGTTGTCCATGTGTTGTATTGTGGTTGTCCATGTGTTGTATCGTGGTTGTCCATGTGTTGTAATAGGGTTGTCCATGTGTTGTAATAGGGTTGTCCATGTGTTGTATTGTGGTTGTCTATGTATGGTCAGTGTTTATTTTTTGGGATGCCCAGGGCAGTGGCAGCTTCTGCCTGGTCTGTGGATTACGCTGTGTGGTAAGAGAATCAGCAAAATCTGGGTTAATCATTTAATCTACCCCCCACCCCACACCTCCTTGTCTGCCTGATGCCACTGGTGCCAGGTTACTTGACCCACCGCCGTCCGGCCGCACTGCTCTAATAATTTCCACTCACTATTACACGGAACGCGTCGGAATTGGCACACTATTCCCTATGTAGTGCACTACTTTTGACCACACCTGGACTGCAACAGGCTCTGTCACTCCTCAGATAGATGATTGACGGGTTGCTTCAAATGACCACAAAAAGATGTGCGTCATTACATCGTTACAGGAAATTATGAAAAATAAATAGAATTACTATACATTATTATTACTAGAAATTCGGAGAACGGTGGATACCTTTTCCAATCCATTAACATGGCACACTGATCTGGAGGGGGGAAAACGTGTCATATGTACGCATCATTACCAGTATGCTTGGTATGATCCCGCCCCCACTGCTCCCTCTACATCAGAGGTCTCTACAGATTGCTAGCTCGCAGGCAGCCCTCTCTCGGCTGGTTGCTACCCCTTGTTGCTAAGCTGAGAGCAACACGTGTTCCTCTGTGCTGTTTGGGATTCTGCCTGTACTGAGTGAGAGCCAGCGACAGTGTACAGCACTACGCTGCCATTTTGAAGCTATCTGACAATAATAGTGTTATAATAATGTTTTGCCATCAATAGTCAATTACATTACGACATAGAGGATTTTGTGTTCTGGTCATTAAACATAGTCCCTTACGCGGGCTGTTTCTCTGGGATGCTAAGTGTCTCGTGATGTAATAGCCTTATTTTGGCAGCTTATTTTGGCACCACACTGTGACCTTTGACCTTTGATTGTGTCGGTGTGCTGCTTCGGGGCATTAGCCAAGCTGACAGCTTCCAGGCCATCCCTGCCTGGGCACCACCATACACAGTATCGCCTATATAAACACAAAAACACCCTTGGCTAAAAGAAAACACCAAAACAAATTATGATTAATTTGTTTCTTTAAAAAAATACCATAATTTGAATCATTAAGCTGAACCTGCGAGCCATGGGGAGATGGTGAGGGAAGCAGAGAGAGGCAGTTGTTCAGTAGGGAGAAGTACACTGTACAGGAGAGGCAAAAAGGTGCTGTATGGTCAATCCGCCATCTGCACTGGCCGTGCAGCATTTACGGTGATACAGCCTCGGCAGAAGTCAGGGCATTCATACTTCTTGCGCTTCACGGAGCAGTACAGAGCTGTTGTGAAGGAAGTTGTCAAGGAAGTGAGTTTATGTTTATACAGGACCTCCCGCCCTCACCTACTGTCAACCAATCGTGTCAATGCGGATCTATACGGAGCCCTCCACATTGTTACAACATTTGGGAGTCGCACAGAGATGTGGTACGGAGCTCAATTTGGCCTCTGCATGCCTCCGGAGGCGCCGCAATTGCGTCACAACCTCCACACGGAGCTTCCGACCACATTTTCGGATTAAGCATACATTGCCTTTAAGGGTTCGGCACAGAGCCACTGTTAAAACAACCAACGCCGATGACAGAGCCACCTATGACCCTGACCAGGATAGAGAGAGGATGGAGGGGCTGGTCCCAGGCGGTACCCCCGTGGCACTAGAAACAGCCCAGCAGCCCTCTTCCCCCTCCCCTCCCCTCCCCTCCCTCCAGTCATCATGGCCCACAGGGCTCAGCAGGTCTTTATTCCTCGACCGTGGAACACCCACACACAGCTCCATTCACTGCCTGCCCTCCTGTGCTCTGCCCGCGTTCACGTTGGCTGGCAAAGCGTGTAGGTGTTGAAAGTGATGAAGAATTACAGTAAAGTAGGACAATGGCGAGGCAACAAAAAGTGTGACACTACTTTCTACTGCGCAATTATTAATACATTCATGAGCACGTTTGTCCATATGCTGGTGTATTTACTGCCAAATGAAATGGCGGTGGAAAAAATGTCCTTTTGTTTCAAACGTTTGTATCACTTTGGGAATTGCCAAGCCAATCTGCCTCCTGTTGAGGGTCCAGATTTCCCTGTCTCTTCTTCTCCTGTAAAACACCTCAGGTTGGATCACGACACGCAGGCATCATGGAGGACCGTGTCTCAGCACAGATCAAAGCAGACTCAGAGCAGCCATCATTTGGGTATGGACACATGACACAAACACTGATCAAAGCAGACAGACAAGAGGCTTAAAAGTTGTAACATTTCAGCATAGAGGCCTCAGATCTGATGATAAGGCCTTTTTTCATAGAGTCCTTCAGTCAGGCCATGGGAAGCAACATTGGAGCATGGGGCAAAAGTAAAATATTCAAATTCAATAATATTTAAGATTTTAATATACACTGAGTGTACAAAACATTAGGAACATAGACTGGCCAGGTGAATGACATAGACTGGCCAGGTGAATCCAGGTGAAAGCTATGATCCCTTATTGAAGTCACTTGTTAAATCCACTTCAATCAGTGTAGATGAAGGGGAGCAGACATGTTAAAGAATGATTTTTAAGCCTTGAGACAATTGAGACATGGATTGTGTATGTGTGCCATTCAGAGGGTGAATGGGTAACACAAAAGATTTAAGTGCCTTTGAACGGGGTATGGTAGTAGGTGCCAGGCACACCGGTTTGAGTGAGTCAAGAACTGCAACGCTGCTGGGTTTTTCACGCTCAACAGCTTCCCGGGTGTATCAAGATTGGTCCACCACCCAAAGGACATCCAGCCAACTTGACACAACTGTGGGAATCATTGGAATCAACGTGGGCCAGCATCCCAGTGGAACTATTTTGACACCTTGTAGAGTCCCATGCCCCAACGAATTGAGGCTGTTCTGAGGGCAAAAGAGGGGAGTTACAACTCAATATTAGGAAGGTGTTCCTAATGTTTGGTACACTCGGTGTATATACAAGAAGGTTACAATAAACAAGATCATTCCTTTAGTGTGCTAAGATCAAAGAAGCATATCATGGTAATTTAATATCTCCCATGAAGCAACTCTGTGGTAATTCCATACTGTACATGACTACAGCAGCTCATCACTACATAGTTCTCTCTGAGGACGCTCAGAGGGAGGAATAGTTGGATGTTTCTCTATCTTTACAACACAGAGGAGGGTCATGACCTGAACAAAAAGAACAACAATACTTTGGCGTATAATACCATACTCCCCATGGCCATTCTAGCTGGGATGCGATTTTTTGAAATGACCAAATCTCTAACAGCTTTTCATCTCCTGGGCACAAGAGAGAGCAATCTGTCGTTGCGGTGTCATTGGCTTCATTTTGATAATGCGCTGTAAATAGCACCGCAACCACATGTAACCATGGCATTACCTGGTCAGCCTGCCTAGCGGACACAGCATACACAGGAGATGACATTTCAGGGTATAAAGTGCATGGCCTGATATTGCATCATTCCTCTCACTCCCAAGCCCCTCCCTGCCTCCTTCCGCCCTCTTCTCTCTCTCTCGGCTCATCCCCCCCATCCCTGCCAGGCACGTCATCAGGCTTAGAGATATTCCAATGAGCATATGCAACGCTTGGATTTGTCTAATTACATAATTTGAATTTTAAATGAGGAATATTAATCCACATCAGCCCATATTGGGTTTTATAAACTGGCTGATCATGATCTGCAGCCTCTCCAGCAGCCTATTCACAGCAAGGCTCTGGGGCTCGGCTGCCTGGAAGACCTCTCTGTGTTACACAAGTGGTACGCTAAGTAACACAGGAGAGGAGAGGGAAGCAGCACTAGTACCAGAATGGCTCCTCATTCCTCCACTAGCTGTCTCTACCTAAAACAGCATCCTTCTCTGCCTGTGCAATAGCAGTGGGAGCCTATAGGATTCTTTCACAAACATCTTCATTTTACATGTTGGTGAAATAAAAACATTTATGAAAACGTGTATGTGTGTAATCTGTGTACGTATGTGTACTAGCTACATGTACTCCATATCTACAGTGGCATGAAAACATCCTTTGCTAAAAAAGGCCCTTTGCCTTGCTGCCTGCTTGCCTGCCTTACTACCTGTCTGCCTTACTACCTGTCTGCCTTACTACCTGTCTGCCTGCCTACCTTACTACCTGTCTGCCTTACTACCTGTCTGCCTTTCTACCTGTCTGCCTTACTACCTGTCTGCCTTACTACCTGTCTGCCTTACTACCTGTCTGCCTGCCTACCTTACTACCTGTCTGCCTTACTACCTGTCTGCCTGCCTACCTTACTACCTGTCTGCCTTACTACCTGTCTGCCTGCCTACCTTACTACCTCTCTGCCTTACTACCTGTCTACCTTACTGCCTGTCTACCTTACTGCCTGCCTTACTGCCTGTCTGCTGCCTTGCTGCCTGCCTTGCTGCCTGCACGTCAACATTGCAGTCTCTCTCCATAACTAACAGAGCAGCAGAGCTTATGTACAGCTCTGGTTAAGATTGCACCATGGCAACACACTGGCTCCCCTCCTCTCCCCTCCCCTATCCTCTCTTCTTAACTCCCCTCCCCTCCTCTCCTCTCCTCAACTCCTCTCCTAAACTCCTCCCCTAAACTCCTCTCCTCTCCTCTCCTCTCCTCTCCTCTCCTCTCCTCTCCTCTCCTCTCCTCTCCTCTCCTCTCCTCTCCTCTCCTCTCCCCTCCCATGCCATCCCCTCCTCAACTCCTATCCCCTCCCCCCAACTCCTCTTGTCTCATCTCCTCTCCTCTCCTCTCCTCCTCTCCTCTCCTCAAGCTCCTCCGCCCCAGCGACAGAGACACAGCTGAAGACGCCTTATGGCTTCACATGTGGGAAAGCAGCGCTCAACATTACTGCCTTACTTATTCTAACACAGGGATATGTACTAGGATATTATGTAATTCAGTTCAACTACAAATTAGGGCCATCTCCAAGATACAAACATCAGTGCTTAGACATCACGCAGTTGCCCTCAGTGAATCTTTGTTTGTAAAAGGCTGGCAAGAGTGATATTGAGACACATGAATGATAAGGCCATTCATCAGATCGTTGATCATTTATGCGATTCATTGACATGAATAGCCCTGCACATTCAGTGACCAACACTAGGAGCCTGAGCTCTGTGACATTACCATGGGCCAATAGACAGACTGAGACGACTGAGAGAGCAGGCAACCAACCCCAGGTTCAAGCCCATCCAGCCCTGGCTTTGCTGCTCCGATTGCAAATGTAGCGAGCAGGCTGAGGCATCTCGCTATTGCAAAGGTTTAACGGGAGTTCACATCTCTTTTCCTATTTCCAGAAGCAGCCCTTCCGAAAATCACGATCACTAATGTCACATAATAAACTGCTGTTCTTCTTTTTTTCTGTCTTTGCCAGATGCAACATGAAACACGAAGCAAATATCTATTCTGTGCTCTTCAAGCATCACCGCCCTTTCCTTACTTGTCACGAGTTTTGGGGGACTCAGGTTTCAAGAGGACACCATCAGCCTGAGGTTAAATAGTCCACAGTTGACCCTAAATACCCAACAGACAACAGGTCTATACTGCATTCACCAGTGGTGGGCACCAATATCAATAATTTGATATGATATTGATATCGTTTGAGGCATCAGTTTATCCTTTCTGTTAACCTACACTTCTATGTAAAAAAGAATACATGACTGTTCCTGCATTCACAAAACCCTCTCAACTTAGCATACTTAAAGGGTTAGTGTGACATTTTGGCAACTAAGCCTTTTTTTCTACTTACCCAGTCAGATGAACTCAAGGATACCATTTTGGATACTGCATTCTAGTTGTTCCTGTGGACTTCCAGTCACTGTGCTAACGCTAGTTAGCAATGGCTCCAGAAACTATCTTCAAACTTCCTTCAAACTGCACGCAGAAACATGGTATCAAAGAGTTCATCTGACTCTGGGTAGTAGAAAGAATTGCCAAAATGTTGCACTATCCCTTTAATTGCCTGATCATGGTGCATTGATTGATGCCCATTGCATTCAGACTGTTTGGGTAGGTCTTAGGCTCTCAGAACATTCACACCTGACCTAATGGGAAACTAGTGAACATTCAAACAGTGGCAATGTTTCTTTTTATTTTTTTAAATTTTATTTCACCTTTATTTAACCTGGTAAGCCAGTTGAGAACAAGTTCTCATTTACAACTGCGACCTGGCCAAGATAAAGCAAAGCAGTGCGATAAAAACAACAACACAGAGTTACATATTGGGTAAAACAAAACATAAAGTCAAAAGTACAACAGAAAATATATATACACTGTGTGCAAATGTAGCAAGTTATGGAGGTAAGGCAATAAATAGTGCAAAATAATTACAATTAGTATTAACACTGGAATGATAGATGTGCAAGAGATGATGTGCAAATAGAGATACTGGGGTGCAAATGAGCAAAATAAATAACAGTATGGGGATGAGGTAGTTGGGTGGGCTAATTACAGATGGGCTGTGTACAGGTGCAGTGATCGGTAAGGTGCTCTGACAACTGATGCTTAAAGTTAGTGAGGGAGATAAGTGTCTCCAGCTTCAGAGATTTTTGCAATTCGTTCCAGTCATTGGCAGCAGAGAACTGGAAGGAATGGCGGCCAAAGGAGGTGTTGGCTTTGGGGATGACCAGTGAGATATACCTGCTGGAGCGCATACTACGGATGGGTGTTGCTATGGTGACCAATGAGCTAAGATAAGGCGGGGATTTGCCTAGCAGTGATTTATAGATGGCCTGGAGCCAGTGGGTTTGGCAACGAATATGTAGTGAGGACCAGCCAACAAGAGCGTACAGGTCACAGTGGTGGGTAGTATATGGGGCTTTGGTGACAAAACTGATGTTTTATTGGGGAGGGGATATGATATCAATAATGGAAAAATGTGACTGATATCAATATGGACTTTCCATATCGGTGTCTATCACTAGTATTTATGAACAGCATACAATATGGTCTCCATCACAAGGATTTTTCTCTGCAGTCTCTGAAATATCTGCCTTCAGAGACAAACCCAAGGCTACTGCTCAAGTGAGGTTCAATTCAAGACAGAAAAGACAAAATGAAGGTAACATTTCCACGAATTCCAATCGTATGTCACGTGCACATGCATACTGCACGATCCCACCTTTTCCTCGTATTGATAGGAGACTCACAAAAGCCAGTGTTGGAAAGGGAGATGGCATGCTTGTGGTATTTCCAGGTGGTAGTCGTGTATAAGCCCATAAAGACTTGAGGAGTGGCTTTCTAGTCCAGCAAAGTCATCGCAGTCATGACTCCTCTCTGTGCTACGTCTCATCAAACTAGGTCTTTATCCTAGTCACCATTCAGATAGGCAAACATACATATAATATATATGTAGTCTCTCCTAAGACCAGCTCTTCAGACCAACTCTATACAGTAAAGAGAATCAAATCCTCACTAGGATTTCGAATAATTATCCATGTTCACACCTCAGCTACACTTCCCTCTGTATTTATTTGGACAGTGAAGCTAAAACCTTTAATTTGTCTCTATACGCCAGCATTTTGGATTTGAGATGACATTTTTTATATGACGCGACAGTACATAACGTCACCTTTAATTTGAGGGTATTTTCATGTGGTTAATGCATCTCTTCCCATGTGTAGCGTAGTTGCACTGAGTGCCATCTCGATAATGCATTATCCAAGCAGCCCTTCAGCCATTTGGTCTTCTGGCCTCTCAATGTTTTTTTTCTTCCGTTTTTCTTTATTTCTGTCATCCTCCGCTCATCTCTTCCTCTGCCTTCTGTCTTTCTCATACATTGTCAGAATCAAAAGCTCCATTTCAGGGTGTCGACTAGCTACATGGTGAGGGTATGTTGCAGCAGGCGGCTTCAGCTCTGTGCGTCAGTATAATTAGCACAGCTTTTCTCTGCCATTTTAAGAGGATGTGCAAAAGCTGCCGTTTCATTCAAATACAGCCGCTATGCCTTTAAAACGGTCATGTTTTTAATCTTTGAAGTCGCACTGAATACTGCATGTTTTTTCTTTCTAAATGAGGCCTTGACCAAATGTAGTACATTAAACTAAATGTTGAAGGTTGATCCGTAGTTGAAATACTTGGATTACTTTTGTCAAATCTAACAATGAAACTGTGGATAGATCTTTTTGAACCTGCTGTTCATTGCACATCTGTTTAACATAGCGCAATTGGTTTGGAATTATTAATATTTTCACGCCATTTCTGTAGTTAGTCTTATTTTTTTACATTGCTCTTTAGATTGGGTTTAGTCAATGTGTCTCTGCAAAATCAGTCGCTCCTAAAGGGATGGACACAGTACAAGCACCATATAGCCACATATAGAAGCATATGTTTGTCTGCCGCTGCATTCTCCCTCCATCCCTCTCTCCCCCCTCTTCCTCCCCAATGAAAAGACAGGATGAGTGAGAGGGTGACTGACGTTATCCAAACATATGTCTATGCTAGAACACAGACCACAGAATATCCTTTAACAGGCCCCAGGTTCATTATCAGTCATTATTGCCTAGTGGATATATACTGTGTCTACCCATTGAGCTTAATGTGCTTAAGATAGTGTCTCTCTCTCTCTCCCCTCATCACTCTCTCTCTCTCTGTGGGAAATGGAGACAGATATCCCAGCCTAGAGACAGAGAGAGCAAGAAGAGCGAGAGAGAGAGAGAGAGAGATAAAGACAGAAAGAGAGAGCACAACCCGACCCGTTCCTGGTTACAAACAATACAAACAATCCCATCTTAATATCCTACATCTCATTGCACTGTAGATGGGGTACACCGGCCTTGACATAGCTTATTCTGGATTTATTACATCTCCTCTCCCTCTGTGCATCTAGGGTGTCTGTGAATATGCCATATTTGAGTGGCGGTTGGATGCCTGTCTGTGTCTTGTCTACTCTATATGATTGCATTGTTGCCCCTCAGGTACGCAGCTCTCTCCCTCATATGTCCTCTCCTCCCCTGGATTTGTGTTAGTGCCGTAGTATGGGAGTATTTGACTGTTCATTAAGACCCGTAAAACACTGCCGTGCCCACTGTCTTCAGACTACAGAGCAGTACTGTATATGAATATATTTGTTCTCTCTTTTTCCTTTTTGCTGAACATACATTTGATATCCGTCTGCCCAGAAACATGGATGTGCGTAGGTCTATGTAATATTTCCCTGTACTGTATGGGCCTAAATGTCATCTCTGCATCTCTCCGTCCCCTGACTGTACTGTAGGACTGTATTTAAGATTTAACACAAGCTGAGTCTGTCCAGATTACATGCTGGATTACCATGGTATGTTATCAAAGTTTCTAAGTAGTACATGGTCAGCAGGCAGCAGCCCAACGTTGGAGCTGGCAGGGCTCAGCGGGCCGTACACAGCAAAACAATAAGAACTTCATTGGGCACTGATGTAATTGTCTTTATGCATCAGTGTAGCGCCTCTGCTGCTCACTGCTATTGCGTTCTTCTTCATGACTGCCGGCTGAGGCAAGGCACTTGTGGGTATTTGGGTGTGTGGTTGATTTCTAAGCATTGGAAGTATAGAGCGTTGGCACCCTGACTCATTGTAGATTATCATGCCATCTTTATACTAACAGCACAGCATCCATTTTGTAGCCATTACTTCAATGTAATGATGTTTATTGTTCACATCAAAAATCTACTGCCAATCCTCAACCTCAACCATGGAAATACACTCCCTACGTGTTTATTTGGACAGTGAAGCTGAAACTTTTAATTTGGCTCTGTACTCCAGCATTTTGGATTTGAGATAAAATGTTTGATAGGAGGTGACAGTACAGAATGTCACCTTTAATTTGAGGGTATTTTCATGTATCTTGTCCCCCCATTTGAAGGTGTCATAAGTACTTGGACAAATTCACTTATAGTGTATTAAATTTAGTCAAAAGTTTAGTATTTGGTCCCATATTCCTAGCACGCAATGACTACATCAAGCTTGTGACTCTACAAACTTGTTGGATGCATTTGCAGTTTGTTTTGGTTGTGTTTCGGATTATGTTGTGCCCAATATAAATAAATGGTAAATATTGTTTACCATGATTACGGATTCTACCACGATTACGGATAATCATGAATGAATCATGAATAATGATGAGTGAGAAAGTTACAGATGCACAAAGATCATTCCCCCAAAACATGCTAACCTCTCACCATTACAATAACAGGGGAGGTTAGCATTTTGGGGGGTATGATATTTATGCCTCTGTAACTTTCTCACTAACCATTATTCACAATTTATTCAGCATACACATGAACGTAGAAATGTTCAGAAACATATTACATTTTTATTACCCATAAAAGTGACTGCAAAATGACAAAACATTATTTACCATTTATTTCTATTGGGCACAACATAATCCGAAACACAACCAAAACAAACTGCAAATTCATTAGATCATTTGTTTTGGTACTGTCCATTTGTAGCTTGTTTTTGGACACAGGTTCAGGAATGGCTAAAGGATTGCAATATTTACCTGGAGCTAACCCTGCAGATAGCATTACTGGGTGATCTGAAAAGTCATAGTCAATCGATCAATAATATAATAATACTTTTAGCAAAAATGTTTATTTTCAATTTACAATCTATAGAAACAATGAGAATAGAAAGGTGCAGAACTTTTGTAAATCATCACAGTACAGTTGAAAAATATATGGCAAATATAAATCCAATATGGATGGTGTTAAGAGATAGATCGGTGGTGTTGAATGGAGTTGAAGGATGGGACTAATAACAACTAACAACAACTAATAACAAGATAACTAATAATGTAAGCATACTGTGTCCATAATAAGTATATAAGTTATAGGTTGAGAGCTTTTGTGAAAGAGCAGTTAGAAAGATATGGCATATAGAGGCAAACCGGATGGACATCATGAAAATGATCGGAGAGGTTGAGGGTAGAGGAAGTTCAGGAGTAAAAACAAACAAAATATAATTATTGTAAAATTGACTGTGTCCATAAAATGTATATAGTATGTATATATTTGCGAGAGAAAAAAAACATATGGGGGATTGTAAGTGATGCAGACAATTACATTGACGGAAGTTACAATCTATCTGCAATATTAAAGCTGATCTACCCCCCCAAAAAATAAAATCATCCAACAAGTTTGTAGAGTCACAATTTACTAAACTTTTGACTCAATTGAATACCCTATAAGTGAAGTTCTGTACTGTCGCCTCATATCAAACATTTGATCTCAAATCCAAAATGCTGGAGTACAGAGCCAAATTAAAAGTTTCAGCTTCATTGTCCAAATAAACACGTAGGGGCGTGTATATCCATGGTTGAGGTTGAGGATTGGCAGTAGACCACCATTTTTTACATTGAACAATAAACATCATTACATTGAAGTAATGGCTACAAAATGGATGCTGTGCTGTTAGTATAAAGATGGCATGATAATCTACACTGAGTCAGGGTGCCAACGCTCTATACTTCCAATGCTTAGAAATCAACCACACACCCAAATACCCACAAGTGCCTTGCCTCGGCCGGCAGTCATGAAGAAGAACACAATAGCAGTGAGCAGCAGAGGCGCTACACTGATGCATAAAGACAATTACATCAGTGCCCAATGAAGTTCTTATTGTTTTGCTGTGTACGGCCCGCTGAGTCCTGCCAGCTCCAACGTTGGGCTGCTGCCTGCTGACCATGTACTACTTAGAAACTTTGATAACATACCATGGTAATCCAGCATGTAATCTGGACAGACTCAGCTTGTGTTAAATCTTAAATACAGTCCTACAGTACAGTCAGGGGACGGAGAGATGCAGAGATGACATTTAGGCCCATACAGTACAGGGAAATATTACATAGACCTACGCACATCCATGTTTCTGGGCAGACGGATATCAAATGTATGTTCAGCAAAAAGGAAAAAGAGAGAACAAATATATTCATATACAGTACTGCTCTGTAGTCTGAAGACAGTGGGCACGGCAGTGTTTTACGGGTCTTAATGAACAGTCAAATACTCCCATACTACGGCACTAACACAAATCCAGGGGAGGAGAGGACATATGAGGGAGAGAGCTGCGTACCTGAGGGGCAACAATGCAATCATATAGAGTAGACAAGACACAGACAGGCATCCAACCGCCACTCAAATATGGCATATTCACAGACACCCTAGATGCACAGAGGGAGAGGAGATGTAATAAATCCAGAATAAGCTATGTCAAGGCCGGTGTACCCCATCTACAGTGCAATGAGATGTAGGATATTAAGATGGGATTGTTTGTATTGTTTGTAACCAGGAACGGGTCGGGTTGTGCTCTCTCTTTCTGTCTTTATCTCTCTCTCTCTCTCTTCTTGCTCTCTCTGTCTCTAGGCTGGGATATCTGTCTCCATTTCCCAGAGAGAGAGAGAGAGAGAGTGAGGAGGGGAGAGAGAGAGAGACACTATCTTAAGCACATTAAGCTCAATGGGTAGACACAGTATATATCCACTAGGCAATAATGACTGATAATGAACCTGGGGCCTGTTAAAGGATATTCTGTGGTCTGTGTTCTAGCATAGACATATGTTTGGATAACGTCAGTCACCCTCTCACTCATCCTGTCTATTCACTGGGGAGGAAGAGGGGGGAGAGAGGGATGGAGGGAGAATGCAGCGGCAGACAAACATATGCTTCTATATGTGGCTATATGGTGCTTGTACTGTGTCCATCCCTTTAGGAGCGACTGATTTTGCAGAGACACATTGACTAAACCCAATCTAAAGAGCAATGTAAAAAATAAGACTGACTACAGGAATGGCGGTGAAAACATGAATAATTACAAACCAACTGCGCTATGTTAAACAGACGTGCAATGAACAGCAGGTTCAAAAAGATTTATCCAGTTTTATTGTTAGATTTGACAAAAGTAATCCACGTATTTCAACTACGGATCAACCATCAACATTTAGTTTAATGTACTACATTTGGTCAAGGCCTCATTTAGAAAGAAAAAAAATGCCGTATTCAGTGCGACTTCAAAGATTAAAAACATGACTGTTTTAAAGGCATAGCGGCTGTATTTGAATGAAATGGCAGCTTCTGCACATCCTCTTAAAATGGCAGAGAAAAGCTGTGCTAATTATACTGACGCACAGAGCTGAAGCCGCCTGCTGCAACATACCCTCACCATGTAGCTAGTCGACACCCTGAAATGGAGCTTTTGATTCTGACAATGTATGAGAAAGACAGAAGGCAGAGGAAGAGATGAGAGGAGGATGACAGAAATAAAGAAAAACGGAAGAAAAAAAACATTGAGAGGCCAGAAGACCAAATGGCTGAAGGGCTGCTTGGATAATGCATTATCGAGATGGCACTCAGTGCAACTACGCTACACATGGGAAGAGATGCACTGGCTGCATCGCCAAATGTCCTCCTCACAAGACACAACTCTCCAGAAAATGGAAGAAGACATCTAGATTCCCACGGGGGGCCAGTATGAAAAAAATAATGTATGCACTCACTAACTGTAAGTCGCTCTGGATAAGAGCGTCTGCTAAATGACTAAAAATGTAAATGTAAATCTAAATCTGTGCATTTCAGCTCTTCAGCTTTAGCATCTAGTATTCATTCAGCAGCTAAAGCCTCACAATAATGCATGAATAACAGCATCCCGTCAATGCTCAAATGAACAAAGCGACACAGTACTGCGGTGAATATTCTAGACGTGCAGGCCCTGGTCCACACCACTACAATACAATACATGCATCCACTGGAGCTGCGTTTGTAAAATGACTAGCCGTGGAACAATAGCGCGAGGGCTGTTGAAAGCACCCACGGACACCCACAAAAAAAGGAGAGGAGTCAGAAGGCTTGGGGATAGGCCCACTCTTCAGCGTTATCGATTGTGATGCATGCAGATTCCGTGGCAGTGTGTGGGTGTTCTAGTACGCTCTGGCCAGGATGTTAGTGCTGCGATCTGAAGCCTACCCAGCCAAGAGCAATAGAGGAATATAACACAGATAAGGTAACAGGAGAGTACTGTTGAAGCTAGAAGTATCCTACAGAAATCATACAGTACTGTTTTCTGTACATAACCTTTACTATTCATCATAGATTATAGCAGGAGGGGGCGTGACCATGTCTCCATTATCAACCAATGAAAGGCCTCTTCTTCCTCTCTTGTCTTCCTGACAGAACAAGGGAACGATGCTTCCATCCCTGAATCAGGAGTACAGCACAGTCCCGTTTTCTAGGCCAGTCGCTACTGTGATCAGCAAAAACAGCGAAATAAAACAAAGCAGGCCAGCAAACAAACAGCCCCTCCCCTTTCTCCTCTCCTCCCTGGCTGATTGGCTGGCTGGCTGGGTGGGAGAGGCAGAGGGTTGGGCCCAGGCAGGGGCTCTGACAAACAGCATAGAAAGCAGGCACACCTGTTTACACATACTGCAGAAACAGCCCACGCCAATAAACATGTCATTCAAATTCTGCAGTAAATGTTTTTATAAAGGACTCCACAAGATCGCTATGTTTTTATGATGGTTTGGTTGCATCTGAGAAGCATATTTGTATTATATGTTGAGTACAATATTTATATTTACAGTAAGCCTAACGTTGAAACAAAGCAGGTCCACCTCTCTGTGAATGATGTGAAAAAGCAGCAGATTTTACAGGAGGTGTGGGAGGTGAGGTTAGATACCGCTCCAGTCCAGGGTCAGTGTTAGACCAACATACCTGACCATTCAGAGATCAAGCTGCAATACTTTTCTAATGGCCGCTCAGCTGTCAAACGATCCCTGGCACTCTGACGTCCACGTCTGGCCGGCCTCTTCTCAACCACAGAATCCTTGCCATCTCTAATGGTGTAGAAAAAGTTGACTTCTGTAAAAGTGCACATAAATATTGCAGCACACCTTCTGCCCTCTGTTTCATAGTGCATTTGCAGTGATTCACCGTGCTGCTCTCCTTTATCTGTCTTGTAAATTTGGTTTTAGGCAAAGGTGTGTTTTATGGTGTGTGTGTGTGTGTGTGTGTGTGTGTGTGTGTGTGTGTGTGTGTGGGAGAGATCGAAAGAGACAGAGAGGGGAGACATATTGATGGATAAATACAGTATTGGACAGGCAGTATCCACAGGCAGTAAGTCGTTGTAAAATGACAATTGATACTGCAAGTGAGCATCAGTGTGCAGCCAGCCGCTGACAGGCAAGTCAGACAACATAGCAATTACTTACAGGGGAGAAAGTCTCGTGGTTGTTAACCAGTCTAGCAGATTGTCAGAGCTAATAAGATTATGCCGTAACTGTGTTGCACTGGACCACGTCAGCTAGCTGGACGACTCCTCTCTCCCTCCCCTCCTTTCCTCTCCCCTCCCCTCCTTTCCCCTCCCCTCCCCTCCTCTCCCCTCCTTTCCTCTCCCCACCCCTTTCCTCTCCCCTCCCCTCCCCTCCCCTCCCCTCCCATGGCAGGGCACTGCTGGCCAGCTTGGCATGGAGGTTATACAATACCAAATCCAGCTTTATGTGCACACGGCAGCAAAGACAAACTGACAGACCTACTGTTCTATGTTTTATCACACCAAAATGTTCAAGGCTGAGATCCCATGAGTCTCATGTATAAAGTAGCACAATGTAGCAATTGGATTTCGTAAAAGCTACGATTAACAAACATGTGTAGGCCTACAGTACATTTATTCCACTAAGTATCAAACCAAGCACAGAACATCCCACACTGTCTGACACCAAGCTGACTCTGGACATCCAGTTCTGTAACCCCTGAGCATCCATCCAGCACTCAGCCCCAGTGATTAGTCAGAAACAAGCACACTGAGCTCTGTTTTGGAACAAGCGCGTAGGCCTCCATCCATCCATCTCTGTTTCTTCCCTGTTTATACCCCCCTTTTGTACAGACACCCAGTGCATTTCAAATGACATCATTCTCCGGATGCCAAGCTGTCTGGCCTTTTAGAGTCACCAGAGATAACGGTCAGGGAGGATAGAGGATGGAAGGGGGGAGGTGGGGGTAGGCCCCCCTGGGATCCACCCCAACCCCATCTCTGTCTGGGGCGGCCTGTGATCAACACTCTCTGTCTGCCACCCCTGTCTCTGTCAAAAGGAGAGGCAGCACCTCACCAATCCACTCCACTCCACTCACTGACAGACACCACCAGGAACCTAGCTGCTCCTGATTCTTACCCCTCCAGATGTACTGTTAGAAAGCTATGCATTATTACTGTCTTTGCGTGTCCCAGGGGTGACATCTCAGGCCAGACAAATAGCGAAAACCAACTAACCAACCCCCTCCTCTCCTCTTCCCTCCCATCATCTCCCTTCCATTCTCTCCTGTCCTCTCCTGTCCTCTCCTGTCCTCTCCTGTCCTGTCCTCTCCTCTCCTCTCCTCTCCTCTCCTCTCCTCTCCTCTCCTCTCCTCTCCTCTCCTCTCCTCTCCTGTCCTCTCCTCTCCTCTCCTCTCCTCTCCTCTCCTCTCCTCTCCTCTCCTCTCCTCTCCTCTCCTCTCCTCTCCTCTCCTCTCCTCTCCTCTCCTCCATGGAGACCAGTCCAGAGAGCAGCCCACTGCCGAGGCCCCAGTGACAACATGATACGCTGGATATCTGCTGACATATGGGACATATCTTCCCCGTCTGAGAGAGGAATAATAGCCAATGAGAACGCTGACATGTAACGTTACACACTATATATGCAAATGACTCCTCCTCATTGATAAGACACTTAAAAGACAACCATGAATGAATCATCTGTAACAATGGCCAGGGTGTATGGACCTCAGAATATATGCAATGAAAGGCCATACATCTTGCCCTGTAATAAGGACGCTGTAATGCTCCAGTCCCAGTGTAGTGTAGCCTATCATACCAACATCACCTCGTCCTTGCTCCACATTTTGAGATCAGCTCAGAGATAAATCCCTCTTGATCTGATGAGAATATTGCTGCGTTCAGATGGAGGCTGTCTAAATCACGGCAGGGGTCTGAGCTTAAGACATTTGGGTAAAAAAGCCTTTGTAAATCCCCTCCTGTAATACTCCCTGGGTTGGGCCCCCTGTTATAGGCCTGGCAAATCACATCAAATGGACCAAATCTTCACATGGATGTACAAACACGAAAACACACAAATCGAATTGCTTTATCTACACATACTGCATTAAATGTGGTATCATACAAACACACCAGATATGTGGATTTAAGTATCAAGGAAAGACTTGATCATAAGGATATTGATCAAAAACACAAACATTGGGCAATCTGTTAATCACTGTTAATTTCCTATTCAACTACACGCAGCTGGTGGTTGGATCGTCTAAAATGGAGACATTGAAGAGCGATCCAAACATTTCAGTGAGTGATAATAACAGCCAAGATCACCCAGCGAGAGACAGAACTATAGAGGCAAAGAGACATTTCTAATCCAACCCTAAAGGCTCTCGACAGGAAACCACCTATGGGAGTGGTAATGATGATGTAAGCCCACCCAACGCCCATGCATTAGAATGATCCTGTACGTCCACAGCACCAATCATCCGGTAAACAATAGACCTACAACGGAGCATGGGGGATTGGGAGAGCAGTTTGGAAAATATTTAATATCTTGCTCTTAATAAATAAAGTAAAATCCAATTAATATTTAAAGCTAATCATAGCCACAGAGCTGGAGAGCACACACAGACAGATTGGAGCCTGAGGGGGGGACGGTGCGTTCTGAGTGAAGCCTCCCATTAGGCCGGGGTCTCCTCATCTCTCAGATGGAAATTCAACTGCTCTTGTTTAAAGGAAATGCTCCTTTTCATCCCAACTGGCTTCATGTACATCCATCCATAATTAACCTAACCAACCCCCTGACAATAGACCGTTATCTTGCTTTAAAGGAGATATGTTGGGGAGGGAGGTGAACACAGATGTGCGGTTAAATGGAAGGATCATATACTGTACTTTGGTTAGTTTGGAACAATGTCTCTGCCATTTTAGGGGAACACTTGTGTCTATCAAAATCCTTTGGAAAATAATATATGATATGAAAATAGGTTACCCAACTGTAATCATATATTATTTTTGAGAGATTTGGTCGGATGACTACAAATAACTATTTCAGTCTCCCAAAAATCTTCTATCATAAAGATCAGTGTGGTTGAGTGGCTGTGTTTAATATGAGCATTACACATGTCCATGATCTGGGCTCTGGCCTATTGTGAGGGCTGCGAAGGTGGTGGGGGTGGGGGAATATTCCCACCCATGGATGTCCAGTGGGAACTGAAGGGAACAGAGGCTACAGCGTCCATCCAAGGCTGTACTCTGTGCCACAGCAAGCAGGAGGGATGGTGCTAATGTATGTTGATGCTGTACTAGAGACTGAGAGGGGGTAAAACCTAACTCTGTAGAGGGCCTGTTAGGAGGCTGAGGTCCCTCTCTCTCTTTCTCTCAGCACCACCAACTGCCTCCTCTTACATAACCCCCTCCCCCTCTCCAGGCCGGCTGCCTTTATTGGCTTATTTCTCTCTTTTTTTTCTACATTCGTTTTTTTCACCTCTACTATCACCACTAATTCTGTCTCTGTATTTCCGGTTCTGTTGTGCCGGTTTGTATGGTGTATTTGACACAAGTTGAAACGTCTCTCTGTACACCCAGACCATCTCCTAACAAAGATCTGTGATAATGTGTAACTGCCTGAGCTACAGTATGTGTAGTATGAACCATCCCAAAGATCCTCTGACAGGATGACAGAAGAGGAGCAGAACCAATCATTTTACCTCTACTGATTTCATCTATCAAAGGCTGTGGCTAAGATGTGATGATGCATGCTCGAAATAACCAACACCCTTTGCATGAATTAACAAGCCACTACATAAATGAACGAGCGACTGAAAAACATCTCACATGAGATATTGATTCCAATTCATTTGAAATCGGGACATTCAATATATATGCTGGGAACGAGCAGTTGGCAGGAGGATATTTGTACTGATGATGGTAAATAAATAGTAGCCACGAAAATGCTTACGTAATCAAAACTGCTGTGAGGTTTTAAACGTGTGAGAAGTGAAATCTGCCTGATTGGTCTCTGTGCACAGCTGAAGGTGGAAGAGGACCGGTTAGAATACTGTAGAATATTATTACAGCACTATCATGTCAAGGGTGCAGAAAATCCTAGGCTACTTACAGTTGAAGTCGGAAGTTTACATTAAAACTTGTTTTTCAACCACTCCACAAATTTCTTGTTAACAAACCATCATTTTGGCAAGTCGGTTAGGACATCTACTTTGTGCATGACACAAGTAATTCTTCCAACAATTGTTTACAGACAGATTATTTCACTTATAATTCACTGTATCACAATTCCAGTGGGTCAGAAGTTTACATACGCTAAGTTGACTGTGCCTTTAAACAGCTTGGAAAATTCCAGAAAATGATGTCATGGCTTTAGAAGCTTCTGATAGGCTAATTGACATCATTTAAGTCAATTGGAGGTGTACCTGTGGATGTATTTCAAGGCCTACCTTCAAACTTAGTGCCTCTTTGCTTGACATCATGGGAAAATCAAAAGAAATTAGCCAAGACCTCAGAAAAACTATTGTAGACCTCCACAAGTCTGGTTCATCCTTGGGAGCAATTTCCAAACGCCTGAAGGTACCACGTTCATCTGAACAAACAATAGTACGCAAGTATAAACACCATGGGACCACGCAGCCGTCATACCGCTCAGGAAGGAGACGCGTTCTGTCTCCTAGAGATTAACGTACTTTGGTGCAAAAAGTGAAAATCAATCCCAGAACAACAGCAAAGGACCTTGTGAAGATGCTGGAGGAAACAGGTACAAAAGTATCTATATCCACAGTAAAACGAGTCCTATATCGACATAACCTTAAAGGCCACACAGCAAGGAAGAAGCCACTGCTCCAAAACCGCCATAAAAAAGCCAGACTACGGTTTGCAACTGCACATGGGGACAAAGATCGTACTTTTTGGAGAAATGTCCTCTGGTCTAATGAAACAAAAATAGAACTGTTTGGCCATAATGACCATTGTTATGTTTGGAGGAAAAAGGGGAAGTCTTGCAAGCTGAAGAACACCATCCCAACCGTGAAGCACAGGGGTGGCAACATCATACTGTGGGGGTGCTTTGCTGCAGGAAGGACTGGTGCACTTCACAAAATAGATGGCATCATGAGGAAGGAAAATGATGTGGATATATTGAAGCAACATCTCAAGACATCAGTCAGGAAGTTAAAGCTAGGTCGCAAATGGGTCTTCAAAATGGACAATGACCCCAAGCATACTTCCAAAGATGTGGCAAAATGGCTTAAGGACAACAAAGTCAAGGTATTGGAGTGGCCATCACAAAGCCCTGACCTCAATCCTATACAACATTTGTGGGCAGAACTGAAAAAGCGTGTGCGAGCAAGGAGGCCTTCAAACCTGACTCAGATACACCAGCTCTGTCAGGAGGAATGGGCCAAAACTCACCCAACTTATTGTGGGAAGCTTGTGGAAGGCTCCCCGAAACGTTTGACCCAAGTTAAACAATTCAAAGGCAATGCTACCAAATACTAATTGAGTGTATGTAAACTTCTGACCCACTGGGAATGTGGTGAAAGAAATAAAAGCTGAAATAAATCATTCTCTCTCCTATTATTCTGACATTTCACATTCTTAAAATAAAGTGGTGATCCTAACTGACCTAAAACAGGGAATTTTTACTAGGATTAAATGTCAGGAATGTATTTGGCTTAGGTGTAAACTTCCAACTTCAACTGTAATTGTTTCTGTTACTGTTCAAACCTCTCCCTCCATGGTTGTTGTAGAGCAGGGATGGGCAACTTTCACACCCCAAAAATGTATCCGAGGGGGGAACTCAGTCGGGATCTCAATTTACTGTTGCGAGATAGAATAGTAGAATACACAAGGTGCAATTTCGAAATGTGGTTGTGCATCAGCAGTTTTTCTCTTGTTATGTCAGTCACTGATAGTCACTTAATTAGCCCATGTCAGCTAGATTTTTATAGATTGGTAAATTAGTCTAGTGGCCAGCTTTCTAAACTTGTAGTAATGTCGAATTAGAGCCCGGGGGGGCCCCATTGATTTTGTTAGTCAGTCTCACTCAGATATCATATTAAAAACTGCCTTCTCACCCTATGGCAAAATGTGTAGAATTGCAAAAGATTAGCTGTAAAACTGCTAATTTTCCTCCACACCCCATGGCAAAATGAGTAGAATTGCACGAAATGAATGCTAAAAATAAAAATGTTGCATGAAATTAGTTATAAAATTGCTAAATATTCTCTCCACTACATGGCAAAATGTGTAGAATTGCACGAAATTAACTCTAAAACATACATTTTTCTTTCGGGGTGGGGGGGGGGGGGGGCAACTGCAGAACCAAATGATGAGTTCAGATTTTTTGTGATCCCCACCCCCATTAAAGTTGCCCATTCCTTTTTTATAGGAAGGCAAGCTAGTAATATCAGTCAGGTTGCTGTTCATCTGTGCTCTGTGTTCAGTAGAATTTCTCCAACATTGCCATTGAGATTTCAGCCTCCATTTTACCCCCATAATGTTTCTCACTCTCTCACTCTCCTGCCATTCTATGCTCTTTGCTCAAATACACAAACACCCTGATTTCATAGCGTTAGTCAAAAGAGATATGTCTAGACTGAGATGATAGAGGCCCCAGGAATGTGAAGGAAATGTTAAATGGAGAATATAAAACATGTGCTGGTTTAAATGGTCCTAGTCACAGTATCATATTCACCCAGTAGGATGGATGCTTCTTCCCTTTCATCAGTCAGCTTTTATCCAACCCTCCATCTCAGGAGAAATGTACATCTTATAAGGAATAACTAGCTGCATACAGAAATAAGACATCTTAATGGAGCTCTTCCTTCTCTCCTCTCGCCTTCTCACCTCTCTCCTCTCCATCTCCTCTCCCTCTTTCTACCGAAAATCTGCCTGATGAGAGACAACCCTTTCATTAGTTAATCTGTGAGAAACATGCATCACATATAGGGTGTTCGTGTCAGACAAAATGTATTTTTGTTAAGGGCCGATGGAGGAGAAACATTTATTTCTACATTGCAGTATAATGAGCCGGCTTTAGCATCATTTAGCTTTCAATGCATATTTCTCTATCGCCTCTACACTGTGGCTGTAGGATGAAAACAAATGCAGGGCTGTTTTAGTCTGTAATGTTAACCTAGGCCTTCGATGAAATAAAATTAATAAGCAATTTCAATCCCATCTGACCTTTATGTAAGGCATTACATTCTTATGTTGAAGTGAATGTAGAATAGTCTGCCTGCTCAGTATAGTTGAACAATGTATAGGAAACAGCCCACTACTCCCTAAATGAATGAATGAGAATGAACAGATGAACCGAGAATCTGTATTAGAGCAGAAGGCTGGGATGAAGGAAGGATGAAGGAGTGAATATGAGGCATCAGCTCCGGTTGCTCTCTACCACAACACAGCACAACAGGCTCCACCAAGACAGATAAGCACCTCTAAAAGATGTACACACTCATGTCTGTTCCAACCCAGCAACCTCACATCAAATCCCATTCACCCACTGCCCCTCTGCCTAACCCTTACACTCCCAGAGGCGTGGGATGGAAGGCCATAAGGCCGGCTGAGGAAGTTGAGGTAGTTACCTGGTCGTACCACTCCCGGTTGGAACAGGTGCACTCCGGCCACCAACCTGCTTGACCACCAGAATTGTTGCCATTCACCTTGGGGCCGCCCTTGGATTGGCCCTTGGGGTTTGGGCCTCCGGGACCCCCGGCAGACGTCATCTTGCCTTTACTTCTCCCCAGAGTGCCCCCTCCTCCTCCCATGCCTCCTCCTCCTCCTCCTCCCCCTGAGGCTGGAGGCTGGGGTAAGGTCTGCCCGCCTCCTGGCCCGTACCCGGCCGGGTATCCATAAGGCTCGGCCTGCCATTCTTGGTACTGAGGGGCGTCCATCCTGCGCAGGGCGGCCATGCGGGTCACCTCGTAACATTCTGGGCACTTGCAGCAGTGGTGGTGTTTGTGCATGCTGACTGGGCTGACTGGGCTGGCGCTGGGCTGGCTGAGCGGCGTGGTGTGGCACTTTCTCTCTGCTGCCTCCTCAAATCACACGCAGCACGCTGCGATCGGCTCGCAGAATGCTAATACCGACAAAAATAACACTAATCACAGCAATTCGACAGATTTTCCCTTTTTCTCCAAATCCTGTTACTCTCCTCTCTTCATTCCCCTCAGATGACAGAAAAAAGAGCGAGGAGGGTGGAAGTAGCAACAGGAAAACAAAAAATTCTTCCTTCCTCTTGACGTAGAAGATAAAATAAAATAATATTGAAAATATTGTATACGATCACACAATCAGAGACCAGCCCCGATGGTACATTTTCCTCTCACCGCTCGTTTCACAGTGATATGTATATAAATTAATAGATATATTAATTTGTTTATATATTATATATATATATATTTACACACACACACAAATACATATAAAAATATTAATATAAACAGACAAGCACAAATACACAGATATATACAGAGATATATGTATATAAATATCTATATGCGTGTGTACAAATATATATATAAACAATATGTACAGGTATAAATGATATCCTCAGACGAAATCTTCCTCTGTGTTTCTCTTCCCTTTTTCCAAACCCGTTTTCTTCCTCCTGTTTTTCCTCCTGCGTTGATAAGCAGCGTTTTTATGTCTTTCTCTCTCTCTTTCTCAGCCTGCAGAGAGGAGCTAAGCACTGGATTGCCTCTCAGTCAGCTTGCCCTAGATGTGGATTATACAGAGGGATGCGAGAGGGAGATGGAAAGAAAGAGAGAGAGAGGGAGAGAGAAAAGAGCGAGAGGCAGAGAGGGGGAGACAGAGATACGTAGCAGCATCCCTCCAGCCCCTCAGCCCTGACAGCCACAGCCAATCAACTGGCAGCACTGCCCTCATCAGCAGCAGCAGCAACAGGACTGAGCGCTTCACTGGCTGCTCTTAAAGGGGCCACGCCACCTAAACCACACTGCTCGCTGCCTAGGTAGGAAAGACATTGCCTCACACACGCAATGACTGTAACCTAGTCACATTTGTCCATCTCCTCCATATGTGTGGACTGTGTTTGGAGGTAAAAGATAGATCATAACCTCTGCCATTCAAATCCATGTTTTCCCTGGTTCCAATGCAACCAAGATCCAACAGACAGCCTCCAATTTACAGCCCTGTTCCTGGAACCGGTCCCTGGGCGTCTACGGTAATCTCTGGTTCAATGATGGGAGCTTTGTTGTCTTGGGCCATTGATTGACACCCTCAGGGCTAATGTCATGGTATAGTGCTGAACATCTAGACATAATGTAACAATGAAACAGGTGTTGTTGCACCTCACATTCACATGACAATCCTGTTGCATTTGGTATATTATCAACAAAATACTAGGGGTTATTATACTAAAATCCATTACCATTATAGGGCTTTGCCTTGTAATAAAGTGTGCCTATAAATCACCATACTATTACTATAGACCCCCCCCCCCCCCCCCCCCCCCCCTCCCCTGTCTATACCAATGTACTACATTTTCAGCAAGCCTTGAACAATATTGAATCACGTCATTCTAAACACCTAGATCAAACCTAGTATGACGACCAGAGCCCTGTACTGACAGGTAGAGACTAGTATATCTATTAGAATACAATGCAGTTCAGTACATCTAAGACCCCATAGCACAGTGAAGAATCATGGGGGAAATATCTCACATGTTCACAATGATGACATCAACACATGTGTACGCAACCAACAAGATTACACGCTTGGGCTTTCGAGTGGGTGGAGGAAGAGAGAGAGTGAGAGAGGGAGTGAGAATTGGAAGAGAGACAGAGAGGAAGAGAGTATGGATGGATATGGTATTTTTATGTGTGTGGTTACGTTTTTAGTCAGTGATGACTGCCAGTGTACTATTTATGCAAGCTTAGAAATGTAAGTGTTGATAAGAGCTCCATCTAACAGACACCAAGGCTGATGGTCTGTCTTGTGGATAACTGGAGTGTGTGTTACAGTATCTGCATTAAATACCTGTATATATACAGTACCAGTCAAAAGTTTGGACACACCTACTCATTCAAGGGTTTTTCTTTATTTTTACTATTTTTTACATTGTAGAATAATAGTGAATACATCAAAATATGAAATATGAAATAACACATATGGAATCATGTAGTAACCAAAAAAGTGTTAAATAAATAAAAATATATTTTATATTTGAGATTGTTCAAAGTAGCCACCCTTTGCCTTGACAGCTTTGCACACTCTTGGCATTCTCTCAACCAGCTTCATGAGGTAGTTACCTGGAATGCATTTCAATTAACAGGTGTGCCTTCTTAAAAGTTAATTTGTGGAAATTCTTTCCTTCTTAATGCGTTTGAGCCAATCAGTTGTGTTCTGACAAGGTAGGGGTGGTATACAGAAGATAGCCATATTTGGTAAAAGACCAAGTCCATATTATGGCAAGAACAGCTCAAATAAGCAAAGAGAAACGACAGTCCATCATTACTTTAAGACATGAAGGTCAGTCAATACGGAAAATGTCAAGAACTTTGAAAGTTTCTTCAAGTGCAGTCGCAAAAACCATCAAGCGCTATGATTAAACTGGCTCTCATGAGGACTGCCACAGGAAAGGAAGACCCAAAGTTACCTCTGCTGCAGAGGATAAGTTCATTAGAGTTAACTGCACCTCAGATGGCAGCCCAAATAAATGCTTCACAGAGTTCAAGTAACAGACACATCTCAACATCAACTGTTCAGAGGAGACTGCGTGAATCAGGCCTTCATGGTCGAATTGCTGCAGAGTTTACTAGCAAACAGTGAGGAGAAACAATAATAGACCAAAATGTGATTCGGGGCACAGTAACCAAAAAAGGTTGGGAATCACTGTCTTAGTGTGTACATGAAGAATATATCTATGAGTACGCACCTTGGTGTGTGTCTGGGGACATATCTTAAGAGTAGACGTGTGTGTGTGTGTGTATATAAGTGAGTGCTTACAGTCAGTACACAGCTACTGCAGCCCTACCAGGAGGTACAAACAGCAGGCTCAGCAACACTTCATTACATGCAACAGTAACTCACTTCATTATCATGATATTCTATTCCTGTAACTTATGGAGATTCTGCAAGCAGAGCAGAAAGAAGGGGGAACGTTTACATTTTTAACGGAGCGAGAGGTGCCGCTGAGAGCGCCCATCTCGGTTACGAAGACGCAGTCACAATTTCTGTCAAAGCCAATCACGGCTTAAAGGCGCTGCTTGAAGGCGCTGCATGAAGACGCTGCTTAAAGCCACTGCTTAAAGGCGCTGCTTGAAGGCGCTGCTTAAAGGCACTGCTTGAAGGAGGTGCTTGAAGGTACTGCTTATAGGCGCTGCTTGAAGGTGCTGCTTAAAGGCGCTGCTTGAAAGCGCTGCTTGAAGGCGCTGCTTGAAGGCGCTGCATGAAGACGCTGCTTGAAGGCGCTGCTTAAAGGCGCTGCTTGAAGGAGGTGCTTGAAGGAGGTGCTTGAAGGAGGTGCTTGAAGGCTGTACTTGAAGGCGGTGCTTAAAGGCGCTGCTTGAAGGCATTGCTTGAAGGCATTGCTTGAAGGTATTGCTTGAAGGCATTGCTTGAAGGTGGTGCTTGAAGGCGGTACTTGAAGGCATTGCTTGAAGGCATTGCTTGAAGGAGGTGCAAGCATATCCATCACGGCACAAATGACCGAGCACATGTTGGAACCATCCTCCCTCTGCCTCTCTGCCTCTCTTACCCATCACCTGCATCATATTTACCGTCCAGCGGTTTGCAGCAAGGGCGTTTGCAGTATAAAAGGCACCATATGACAGAGGGAATGAAAATATATGGATACAGTACAGGCAGGAGAGATGGAGGAGAGCAGGAAAGAAACAGAGACTGCCTGCACTGTATGAATACAGATATGTCATGTGTGTGTGTGTGTGTGTGCGTGTGCGTGTGCGTGTGTGTGCAACAGTGTGCATCTGTGTGAGTATGCGAGTGCATGTGGGCGTTTGTAGTACCTCTGGGGAAAATAATCCTATTCCTTTAAAGATTATATAATATGAAATATAAAACATTTTGCTTGGTCTCCTTAGAACCAATCAATGACCAGTACTCTATGTGTAAGCAGGACAGGGAGATGGAATGAGAGAGGAAGAAAGAGGGGAACAGTGATACAGGAGGTTACCAATGGCAAATCAGACCAGAGGTTCTATGAAATGGTCTCCAGCATGGCATAGTATGTATTATATTATCTTACAGTAGCATGGATGTGCCTTTAAGCAGAT
Source organism: Coregonus lavaretus (assembly GCF_964263955.1). Classification (NCBI taxonomy): domain Eukaryota; kingdom Metazoa; phylum Chordata; class Actinopteri; order Salmoniformes; family Salmonidae; genus Coregonus; species Coregonus lavaretus. The sequence goes on along the minus strand of NC_140016.1, from coordinate 22,235,734 downwards.
TATTACTGACTGACATGGATGCATTGGATATACAGTCATTTTGATCAAATGCTTTACTGGTCATTGAGGTTTGGGAATAGTGCGTATAGCAGTATATGATCCTAAGAGTGGGTCCATATTGTCACGCCCTGACTCTGGGGACTCGTATTTGTTGAGTCAGGGTGTGTATTTTCTGTGTGATTTTCTATGTTGTATTTTCTATGTTTGGATCTAGTATGTTATAGATCTATGTTGGCCGGTGTGGTTCCCAATCAGAGGCAGCTGTCGCTCGTTGTCTCTGATTGGGGACCATACTTAGGCAGCCTATTGGCACTAGTGGGTTGTGGGATCTTGTTCTGTGTGAGGTATGTTGTTTGTGTACTTTACGTTTCGTTTAGTTTGTTGATTTGTCGCTTGTTTATTCATTCCAAATAAACATGTATGCATATCACGCTGCGCCTTGGTCCGTCCCGCCCGTCAACGATCGTGACACATATCCTAGTTCAGTCGCTCTCACACACTGAGGGCACAGATGCGTCTGTGAACAGATACAGTTGAAGTCGGAAGTTTACATACACCTTAGCCAAATACATTTAAACTCAGTTTTTCACAATTCCTGACATTTAATCCTAGTAAAGATCCCCTGTCTTAGGTCAGTGAAGATTACCACTTTATTTAAAAAAAAATTAATGTCAGAATAATAGTAGAGAGAATGATTTATTTCAGCTTTAATTTCTTTCATCACATTCCCAGTGGGTCAGAAGTTTACATTCACTCAATTAGTATTTGGTAGCATTGCCTTTAAATTGTTTAACTTGGGTCAAACGTTTCGGGGAGCCTTCCACAAGCTTCCCACAATAAGTTGGGTGGATTTTGGCCCATTCCTCCTGACAGAGCTGGTGTAACTGAGTAAGGTTTGTAGGCCTCCTTGCTCGCACACGCTTTTTCAGTTCTGCCCACAACTTTTCTATAGGATTGAGATCAGGGCTTTGTGATGGCCACTCCAATACCTTGACTTTGTTGTCCTTAAGCCATTTTGCCACAACTTTGGAAGTATGCTTGGGGTCATTGTCCATTTGGAAGACCCATTAGCGACCAAGCTTTAACTTCCTGACTGATGTCTTGAGATGTTGTTTCAATATATCCACATAATTTCCCTTCCTCATGATGCCATCTATTTTGTGAAGTGCACTAGTCCCTCCTTTTTTTTACTGTGGATATAGATACTTTTGTACCTGTTTCCTCCAGCATCTTCACAAGGTCCTTTGCTGTTGTTCTGGGATTGATTTGCACTTTTCGCACCAAAGTACGTTCATCTCTAGGAAATTTCGTTTGGAAATTGCTCCCAAGGATGAACCAGACTTGTGGAGGTCTACAATTTTTTTTCTGAGGTCTTGGCTGATTTCTTTTGATTTTCCTATGATGTCAAGCAAAGAGGCACTGAGTTTGAAGGTAGGCCTTGAAATACATCCACAGGTACACCTCCAATTGACTCAAATGATGTCAATTAGCCTATCAGAAGCTTCTAAAGTCATGACATCATTTTCTGGAATTTTCCAAGCTGTTTAAAGGCACAGTCAACTTAGTGTATGTAAACTTCTGGCCCACTGGAATTGTGATACAGTGAATTATAAGTGAAATAATCTGTCTGTAAACAATTGTTGGAAAAATTACTTGTGTCATGCACAAAGTATATGTCCTAACCGACTTGCCAAAACTATAGTTTGTTAACAAGAAATTTGTGGAGTGGTTGAAAAACGAGTTTTAATGACTCCAACCTAAGTGTATGTAAACTTCCGACTTCAACTGTACCTGCTCAGAGGGTAATTTCTAAAAGTTAAATGTGTTCACTGTGTTGTTACCACAGCTGCACTGTCAAGCCAGTGCTTAGGATTCTCCTTAGTTTACAGGAGTCAAGTAGGACGTCTACAAAACACTTACACAGAGGAGCGTTTCAACTGAGATGGAACACATCTATAAAGATTGTTTACAGTATGTCATTTTTTATGCTGAGAGGGATATCATAAACTAGGTTTCCATCCAATTGGCGACAGATTTTCATGCGAATATCCTAAAATCCGCATAAAAACAATATGCGCATTTTCCCACCAGAGATGTGTTCCCATCAAATTGACTTGTTGCAGATAAAGACTGTGCGTGTTGACGTAGTGCACATAAAAATTGCTTTTGCGGTTAAAAAAGTTTAATGGGTTTCCATCGCATTTTCAACTCTACTGATGGTTTTCTCACAAAAAAAATTTGCGTTATATAGTGAATGTGCCCACTCCGGTATTGGCACATGCGCTCTAGCCACAGCGCACTTATAGCCTACATGATGAGATTATTATGGATTGAAGAGCGAGATTATTTTTACCTGTCAAACGGCAGCCAAACATCGATGATCATGTCACCAGAATAAGACCCTCGATATTTATTGGAAAGGAGCATCAAGCTCATCACCGTGCACTTTCACCGTCCTGTGAAGTTAATAATAATGTATTTAATCTGTAGTCTAATAAACTGCATGCTTTCGTGATGAGTCGTAGTGGGAGGACCACACAACGTCATCACGTGACTCCAAGTTTACTTCGATATGATGTTTATTATATCAATATTTGCATATAAAAGCGTTTCCATCGACATTTCTTGCATAACTATTTTTACTGACACAAAAAGATCCCACCTTGTCTAGCATATTTTGTTTTGTCGACATTTGGAACGTTTACTTCAAATAAGTATGTTTAAAAAAAAAAAGGTTGGTTGGAAACCTGGTTATAGAAATAACCAATATTTAATATGTGGTCCTCTGTAGCTCAGCTGGTAGAGCACGGCGCATGTAACGCCAAGGTAGTGGGTTCGATCCCCAGGACCACCCATTCACAAAAATTTATGCACGCATGACTGTAAGTCGCTTTGGATAAAAGCGTCTGCTAAATGGCATATTATTATTATTATAATCTCTCTTTTATCCTTAATGCAGGATTAATATCGGGGAATAGAAATGTCTAGAAGCGAATAATGAATGACAGTACTAATTTACCTCGCACATGAGGTAACGTGTGTACGTTTGTGCGCACGTACATGTGTGTGTGTGCATATGTTTGTTTGTTTAGGTAAACACTGTGTCAAATTAAAGGCTTGGGGACTGCTGGGAAGATTTGGATCAACAATATAAGGTGATTTATCTTCTGAAATTAAATCGGTAACCCTTGACCCTCCCTTGACAAATGAAAAGGGGAGACCTGTGATTTATGGTGTCAAGGAGGGACTTTTCCTCTGGCTTATGGGAGGGCTACAGCATATCCCACCTCACAGCCTCACAGCACATCTGTCTGTCAGCGTACTGTCACCTAGCGCTCACATCCCCTATTATATAAACACACCTGGAAGAACCAACACACTCAAACTCACTCACAAACACACACTCACACACACCCATTATCACCATAGCAACACCCCCACCCCCTGCACACACAGCATGTGTAATGTGGAGAGCATTTCTGTAATTTCTATGCATTCTCAGAGAAGCAATGTGACTACTCCCTGGTCACCTGACAGGATGCATGCCCATGTAAGGAGACAGGACGGAGAGGCAGTCTTAAAGGAGCAGTCACACCATAACCCATCCTGATCCTCTCCTGTTGTCTTAAAGGAGCAGTCACACCATAACCCATCCTGATCCTCTCCTGTTGTCTTAAAGGAGCAGTCACACCATAACCCATCCTGATCCTCTCCTGCTGTCTTAAAGGAGCAGTCACACCATAACCCATCCTGATCCTCTCCTGTTGTCTTAAAGGAGCAGTCACACCATAACCCATCCTGATCCTCTCCTGTTGTCTTAAAGGAGCAGTCACACCATAAACCATCCTGATCCTCTCCTGTTATCTTAAAGGGGAATTTCACCCTGGGGGAATCTGGGCTTGTTTGCATCATGTCTGAGGCATTTCTAGGACAGTGAGATGTGTTTCACACATAATTTCCCAGGAGGAAGGCAGGTCAGGGCTTCGCACACTGAATGATACACCCACAGATGATGCAATCTCTATCGCACTCCACACTGCCCTTTCCCACCTGGACAAGAGGAACACCTACGTGAGAATGCTATTCATTGACTACAGCTCAGCATTCAACACCATAGTGCCCTCTAAGCTCATCACTAAGCTAAGGATCCTGGGACTAAACACCTCCCTCTGCAACTGGATCCTGGACTTCCTGACGGGCCGCCCCCAGGTGGTAAGGGTAGGTAACAACACATCTGCCACACTGATCCTCAACACGGGGGCCCCTCAGGGGTGCGTGCTCAGTCCCCTCCTGTACTCTCTGTTCACCCATGACTGCATGGCCAGGCACGACTCCAACACCATCATTAAGTTTGCCGACGACACAACAGTGGTAGGCCTGATCACCGACAACGATGAGACAGCCTATAGGGAGGAGGTCAGAGATCTGGCCGTGTGGTGCCAGGACAACAACCTCTCCCTCAACGTGACCAAGACAAAGGAGATGATTGTGGACTACAGGAAAAAAAAGAGGACTGAGCACGCCCCCATTCTCATCGACGGGGCTGTAGTGGAACAGGTTGAGAGCTTCAAGTTCCTTGGTGTCCACATCACCAACGAACTATCATGGTCCAAACACACCAAGACAGTCGTGAAGAGGGCACGACAAAGCCTATTCCCCCTCAGGAGACTAAAAAGATTTGGCATGGGTCCTCAGATCCTCAAAAAATTCTACAGCTGCACCATCGAGAGCATCCTGACTGGTTGCATCACCGCCTGGTATGGCAACTGCTTGGCCTCTGACCGCAAGGCACTACAGAGGGTAGTGCGTACGGCCCAGTACATCACTGGGGCCAAGCTTCCTGCCATCCAGGACCTCTATACCAGGCGGTGTCAGAGGAAGGCCCTCAAAATTGTCAAAGACTCCAGCCACCCTAGTCATAGACTGTTCTCTCTGCTACCGCACGGCAAGCGGTACCGGAGTGCCAAGTCTAGGTCCAAAAGACTTCTCAACAGCTTCTACCCCCAAGCCATAAGACTCCTGAACAGCTAATCATGGCTACCCGGACTATTTGCACTGCCCCCCCACCCCATCCTTTTTACGCTGCTGCTACTCTGTTAAGTATTTATGCATAGTCACTTTAACTCTACCCACATGTACATATTACCTCAACTACCTCAACTAGCCGGTGCCCCCGCACATTGACTCTGCAACGGTACCCTCCTGTATATATAGCCTCCCTACTGTCACTTTATTTTACTGTATATATAGCCTCCCTACTGTCACTTTATTTTACTTCTGCTCTTTTTTTCCTCAACACTTTTTTTGTTGTTGTTTTATTCTTACTTTTTTTGTTTAAAATAAATGCACTGTTGGTTAAGGGCTGTAAGTAAGCATTTCACTGTAATGTCTGCACCTGTTGTATTCGGCGCATGTGACCAATAAAATTTGATTTGATTTGATTTGATTTGATTTATGACGGCTTCCAGTGTATTGATGGGGTGGGGGGCGAGATCAAAAAATTCATGTAGTCCTGCTTTGTGCCATTTCGCGAAGGCTCTATGTTATACTGATCGTACTATACATTTTTGTGGGTGTAGATATGGTTGTCCTTGTTTGATAGAGCCATTGGACTTCTTTCAGCGATGTTCCTATCGGCGGATTCATTGCTAAATATACAAGCAGACACATTTTTCCAGTCTGAAAGACTACAACTTCTGTTGCTCTGGCCCCCGTCCCTCCCTCAATGTGGGCTTTATTTAAAAGGAGGCAGACACTATAAACAATCCTTTGGTGATATTCAACCACTCATGTTTCAACCGCAATATAGCAAAGAGGATTGGAAACAAAGGGTTGGATTTAGCTAACGTTAGAAGCTCAGCTACAGCCGATGCCAGCACCAAGAGGGCAGATAATAATAATAATAATAATAATAATATGCATTTAGCAGACGCTTTTATCCAAAGCGACTTACAGTCATGCGTGCATACATTTTTGTGTATGGGTGGTCCCGGGGATCGAACCCACTACCTTGGCGTTACAAGCGCCGTGCTCTACCAGCTGAGCTACAGAGGACCACAGATAACAAATATGGTGCCTAGTTAAGTAAGTAATTTTTTCTGCAAGGCACCTATATATATATATAGCTAACTTTAATTTATTTACTGAAATCCATATTGTGTATTGCTGGCTAACATACAGTGAGGGAAAAAAGTATTTGATCCCCTGCTGATTTTGTACGTTTGCCCTCCTCCAAACACGGCGAGTTGATGCCAAAGAGCTCCATTTTGGTCTCATCTGACCACAACACTTTCACCCAGTTTTCCTCTGAATCATTCAGATGTTCATTGGCAAACTTCAGACGGGCCTGTATATGTGCTTTCTTGAGCAGGGGGACCTTGCGGGCGCTGCAGGATTTCAGTCCTTCACGGCGTAGTGTGTTACCAATTGTTTTCTTGGTGACTATGGTCCCAGCTGCCTTGAGATCATTGACAAGATCCTCCCGTGTAGTTCTGGGCTGATTCCTCACCATTCTCATGATCACTGCAACCCCACGAGGTGAGATCTTGCCTGGAGCCCCAGGCCGAGGGAGATTGACAGTTCTTTTGTGTTTCTCCCATTTGCGAATAATCGCACCAACTGTTGTCACCTTCTCAACAAGCTGCTTGGTGATGGTCTTGTAGCCCATTCCAGCCTTGTGTAGGTCTACAATCTTGTCCCTGACATCCTTGGAGAGCTCTTTGGTCTTGGCCATGGTGGAGAGTTTGGAATCTGATTGATTGATTGCTTCTGTGGACAGGTGTCTTTTATACAGGTAACAAGCTGAGATTAGGAGCACTCCCTTTAAGAGTGTGCTCCTAATCTCAGCTCGTTACCTGTATAAAAGACACATGGGAGCCAGAAATCTTTCTGATTGAGAGGGGGTCAAATACTTATTTCCCTCATTAAAATGCAAATCAATTTATAACATTTTTGACATGCGTTTTTCTGGATTTTGTTGTTGTTATTCTGTCTCTCACTGTTCAAATAAACCTACCATTAAAATTATAGACTGATCATTTCTTTGTCAGTGGGCAAACGTACAAAATCAGCAGGGGATCAAATACTTTTTTCCCTCACTGTACTACTGTGAGACAGTGGGGGGAAATGAAATTATTTTTCAGTTTGCTAATTTAGCTAGCTATGTAGCTATCTAAACAACTACCGGTAGGCATACAGTGGGGAAAAAAAGTATTTAGTCAGCCACCAATTGTGCAAGTTCTCCCACTTAAAAAGATGAGAGAGGCCTGTAATTTTCATCATAGGTACACGTCAACTATGACAGACAAATTGAGAAGAAAAAAATCCAGAAAATCACATTGTAGGATTTTTAATGAATTTATTTGCAAATTATGGTGGAAAATAAGTATTTGGTCACCTACAAACAAGCAAGATTTCTGGCTCTCACAGACCTGTAACTTCTTCTTTAAGAGGCTCCTCTGTCCTCCACTCGTTACCTGTATTAATGGCAACTGTTTGAACTTGTGATCAGTATAAAAGACACCTGTCCACAACCTCAAACAGTCACACTCCAAACTCCACAATGGCCAAGACCAAAGAGCTGTCAAAGGACACCAAAAACAAAATTGTAGACCTGCACCAGGCTGGGAAGACTGAATCTGCAATAGGTAAGCAGCTTGGTTTGAAGAAATCAACTGTGGGAGCAATTATTAGGAAATGGAAGACATACAAGACCACTGATAATCTCCCTCGATCTGGGGCTCCACGCAAGATCTCACCCCGTGGGGTCAAAATGATCACAAGAACGGTGAGCAAAAATCCCAGAACCACACGGGGGGACCTAGTGAATGACCTGCAGAGAGCTGGGACCAAAGTAACAAAGCCTACCATCAGTAACACACTACGCCGCCAGGGACTCAAATCCTGCAGTGCGAGACGTGTCCCCCTGCTTAAGCCAGTACATGTCCAGGCCCGTCTGAAGTGCATTTGGATGATCCAGAAGAGGATTGGGAGAATGTCATATGGTCAGATGAAACCAAAATATAACTTTTTGGTAAAAACTCACTCGTCATGTTTGGAGGACAAAGAATGCTGAGTTGCATCCAAAGAACACCATACCTACTGTGAAGCATGGGGTTGGAAACATCATGCTTTGGGGCTGTTTTTCTGCAAAGGGACCAGGACGACTGATCCGTGTAAAGGAAAGAATGAATGGGGCCATGTATCGTGAGATTTTGAGTGAAACCCTCCTTCCATCAGCAAGGGCATTGAAGATGAAACGTGGCTGGGTCTTTCAGCATGACAATGATCCCAAACACACCGCCCGGGCAACGAAGGAGTGGCTTCGTAAGAAGCATTTCAAGGTCCTGGAGTGGCCTAGCCAGTCTCCAGATCTCAACCCCATAGAAAATCTTTGGAGGGAGTTGAAAGTCTGTGTTGCCCAGCGACAGCCCCAAAACATCACTGCTCTAGAGGAGATCTGCATGGAGGAATGGGCCAAAATACCAGCAACAGTGTGTGAAAACCTTGTGAAGACTTACAGAAAACGTTTGACCTGTGTCATTGCCAACAAAGGGTATATAACAAAGTATTGAGAAACTTTTGTTATTGACCAAATACTTATTTTCCACCATCATATGCCAATAAATTCATTAAAAATCCTACAATGTGATTTTCTGGATTTTTTTTTCTCATTTTGTCTGTCATAGTTGACGTGTACCTATGATGAAAATTACAGGCCTCTCTCATCTTTTTAAGTGGGAGAACTTGCACAATTGGTGGCTGACTAAATACTTTTTTCCCCCACTGTATCTATGACAAAAAATATATATTTTGTATCTCGATTGTAAAACCTCTTCTCTTTTTAGTCATAGATATGGCTAGCTACTAAACAGCAAGCTACAACGTTACAACCAGCCACCTAAAGCTAGGTTTACCAGCAAACGTTAGCACATGACTGGAGTTGGCTAGCTAGTTAGCTTGGCGCCTGCTAACTTGTTATGTGCAACGCCTCGCATTTGTAACTTGTTAGCAAACATGTGTCGCATCAGCAACTGTAAATAATTTACTAGCTAGCTATGTAACATAATTGACAAGGGCTGACATTGGTTATGATTATGACCTTGGATGCATTTAAATCAGAAAATTATAAGCATGACACAAGATAGGATTCCAAACAGATGTAAATAACAAGTATTGCATAGCAAGCAAGCTAGCTAGCTAAGTTTACTAGCAAACAGTGAGGAGAAACAATAATACAACAATTTACTATTGTAAATCTCTAAAACTGAAGCTGGTTTTACTATAAAAAAATATTTGCCTAAGCATGCCTGATAGACATGGCTCTAGGTAGATACTGTCTGCCTACCTACCTCATTTGTACGGTCTGGTCACTGTGCAAAGGCTGAGGGTTATGCCGTATTTCTTTCTATTAGGCTAGATATTGTTGTAAATGTAATCTCTGTGCCTGTGAACATGTATGCATGTTCAACTAGTCTACCCTAATGTTGATGTTATGCTGGCATGGTTCAACTGTTGTTCAAACTGTACAAAAGAGTATAATTGTATTTGTTTTTTGTCTTACACACAATACTGTGTGGTGTCTGGGCATCTTCCTGGAGTGGATTCTAGGTACAGAAACAGAATTCCTTTGCCTGCGTGTGTCATTGTATCAGAACTGTATCCCGTGAACTGTATCCCTCTTGAGGGTTTAGACATTATGTTGGATTTCAAGCATATGACTCATGAGGAGCTGAATGGCAGTTTGATTATAACACTCCTCCCACAGCTTTACAAGTATTCCCTGAACTTACTGTATGTTTCTTTGGAATGGCAAATTCATCATGAACACCTCTCCCATCATCTGCTGATCACCATTTCTCTTAGCTACAGATAGAGAATGAAAAACAGCTTCTATCTCAAGGCCATCAGACTGTTAAATAGCCATCACTAGCACATTAGAGGCTGCTGCTGCCTATTGAAATCACTGGCCACTTTAAGGAATAGAACACTAGTCACTTTAATAATGTTTACATATCTTACACTACTCATCTCATATGTATATACTGCATTCTATTCTATAATATTCTACTGTATTTTAGTCCATGCCGCTCTGTCATTGCTTGTCCATATATCTTTGAGAATGGTGCCGGAGAAGATGGCTGCCGTTTTACAGCCCTCTAACCAATTGTACTATTATGTGTGTTTTTCCGCGTTATTTGTAATTTATTTTGTACATAATGTTTCTGCCATCATCTCTTATAACCAAAAAGAGCTTCTGGATATCAGGACAGCGATTACTCACCTCGTATTGGACTAAGATTTTTTCTTCAACAAGTCGACGCGAAGGATATCCTACAGACACCCGACAAGGCCCAAATCCCTGTCATTCGCATGAGAAAGAGACAGAGATATTGTGGACGTAGGTCGGGGTGCCTTGTAAGGATCCGACGGCGAGCGAGTAAACTGCCTCTTCCATCAATCCTATTAGCCAATGTTCAATCATTTGAGAATAAATTGGATGACCTAAGATTACGGTTGTCCTACCAACGGGACATTAAAAACTGTAATATCTTATGTTTCACCGAGTCGTGGCTAAACGACGACAAGGACAACATACAGCTCGCGGGCTATACGCTACATCGGCAGGATAGAACGGCTGACTCCGGTAAGACAAGGGGTGGCAGTCTGTGTATATTTGTAAACAACAGCTGGTGCACAAAATCAAATACTAAGGAAGTCTCGAGGTTTTGCTCACCTGAGGTAGAGTATCTTATGATAAGCTGTAGACCACACTATTTACCAAGAGCGTTTTCATCTATATTTTTCATAGCTGTCTATTTACCACCACAAACCAACGCTGGCATTAAGATTGCACTGAATGAGCTATATAAGGCCATAAGTGAACAGGAAAACGCTCATCCAGAGGCAGCGCTCCTACATTTACTTTACATTTGTCATTTAGCAGACGCTCTTATCCAGAGCGACTTACAAATTGGTGCATTCACCTTATGATAGCCAGTGGGACAACCACTTTACAATTTATTTATTTTTTTATTTTTTTGGGGGGGGGGGGTAAGGGGGGGTAGAAGGATTACTTTATCCTATCCCAGGTATTCCTTAAAGAGGTGGGGTTTCAAGTGTCTCCGGAAGGTGGTGAGTGACTCCGCTGTCCTGGCGTCGTGAGGGAGCTTGTTCCACCATTGGGGTGCCAGAGCAGCGAACAGTTTTGACTGGGCTGAGCGGGAACTGTGCTTCCGCAGAGGTAGGGGAGCCAGCAGGCCAGAGGTGGATGAACGCAATGCCCTCGTTTGGGTGTAGGGACTGATCAGAGCCTGAAGGTACGGAGGTGCCGTTCCCCTCACAGCTCCGTAGGAAAGCACCATGGTCTTGTAGCAGATGCGAGCTTCAACTGGAAGCCAGTGGAGTGTAAGGAGGAGCGGGGTGACGTGAGAGAACTTGGGAAGGTTGAACACCAGACGGGCTGCGGCGTTCTGGATGAGTTGTAGGGGTTTAATGGCACAGGCAGGGAGCCCAGCCAACAGCAAATTGCAGTAATCCAGACGGGAGATGACAAGTACCTGGATTAGGACCTGTGCCGCTTCCTGTGTAAGGCAGGGTCGTACTCTGCAAATGTTGTAGAGCATGAACCTACAGGATCGGGTCACCGCCTTGATGTTAGCGGAGAACGACAGGGTGTTGTCCAGGGTCACGCCAAGGATCTTTGCACTCTGGGAGGAGGACACAACGGAGTTGTCAACCGTGATCCTAGTGGCCGGGGACTTTAATACAGGGAAACTTAAATCCGTTCTACCTCATTTCTACCAGCATGTTAAATGTGCAACCAGAGGAAAAAAAACTCTAGACCACCTTTACTCCAAACACAGAGACGCATACAAAGTTCTCCCTCGCCCTCCATTTGGCAAATCTGCCCATAACTCTATCCTCCTGATTCCTGCTTATAAGCAAAAACTAAAGCAGGAAGCACCAGTGACTCGGTTAATAAAAAAGTGGTCAGATGACACAGATGCTAAGCTACAGGACTGTTTTGCTAGCACAGACTGGAACATGTTCCGGGATTCTTCAGATAGCATTGAGGAGTACGCCACATCAGTCACTGGCTTCATCAATAAGTGCATCGATGATTTCGTCCCCACAGTGACCGTACATACATACCCCAACCAGAAGCGATGGATTACAGGCAACATCCGTACTAAGCTAAAGGGTAGAGCTGCCGCTTTCAAGGAGCGAGACTCTAACCCGGACGCTTATAAGAAATCCCGCTATGCCCTCCGACGAACCATCAAACAGGCAAAGAGTCAATACAGGACTAAAATTGAATCGTACTACACCAGCTCTGACGCTCGTCGGATGTGGCAGGGCTTGAAAACTATTACAGACTACAAAGGGAAGCACATTCGCGAGCTGCCCATTGACACGAGCGTACCAGACGAGCTAAATTACTTCTATGCTCGCTTCGAGGCAAGCAACACTGAAACATGCATGAGAGCATCAGCTGTTCCGGACGACTGTGTGATCAAGCTCTCCGTAGCCGATGTGAGTAAGACCATTAAACAGGTCAACATTCACAAGGCCGCAGGGCCAGACGGATTACCAGGACTTGTACTCCGAGCATGCGCTGACCAACTGGCAAGTGTCTTCACTGACATTTTCAACCTCTCCCTGTCTAAGTCTGTAATACCAACATGTTTCAAGCAGACCACCATAGTCCCCGTGCCCAAGGACACTAAGATAACCTGCCTAAATGACTACCGACCCGTAGCACTGACGTCTGTAGCCATGAAGTGCTTTGAAAGGCTGGTCATTGCTCACATCAACACCATTATCCCAGCGACAGCCCCAAAACATCACTGCTCTAGAGGAGATCTGCATGGAGGAATGGGCCAAAATACCAGCAACAGTGTGTGAAAACCTTGTGAAGACTTACAGAAAACGTTTGACCTGTGTCATTGCCAACAAAGGGTATATAACAAAATATTGAGAAACTTTTGTTATTGACCAAATACTTATTTTCCACCATAATTTGCAAATAAATTCATTAAAAATCCTATAATGTGATTTTCTGGATTTTTTTTCCTCATTTTGTCTGTCATAGTTGACGTGTACCTATGATGAAAATTACAGGCCTCTCTCATCTTTTTAAGTGGGAGAACTTGCACAATTGGTGGCTGATTAAATACTTTTTTTCCCCACTGTATATTCTTAAATCCCATTCCTTACTAGTTTTGTGTGTATTGGGTATATGTTGTGAAATTGTTAGATATTACTTGTTAGATATTACTGCACAGTCGGAGCTAGAAGCACAAGCATTTCGCTACACCCGCTATAACATCTGCTAAACACGTGTATGTGACAAATAACATTTGATTTGATTTTACACCAGATAATGTGATTTAACCGAAATTGTTGCTATCTATTACTGGGAGTTACAGGATAGGTACTGTTTGGTGTAGCACAGAGGTTTTCCACCAACCTTAGCGATGCCGTCTTCGTCCTCGATTTGGGGAAACAGGAGTCTCATAAAAAGTCTGTGTCCAGTTGCAGGGGGTCAGTTTGAATTTAGAAAATGCTCCGTTATGAAAATACTTTTTTTGCTCCATAAAGTAATCCAGCAATACAGTGCATTCGGAAAGTATTCAGACCCCTGGACTTTTTCCACATTTTGTTACGTTACAGCCTTATTCTAAAAACGGATTAAATTGTTTTTTTCCCTCATCGATCTACACACAATACCCCATAATGACAAAGCGAAAACAGGTTCTTCAAAATGTTTACACATTTATATGTTACCATTGATCATCCTTGAGATGTTTCTACAACTTGATTGGAGTCCACCTGTGGTAAATTAAATTGATTGGACATGATTTGGAAAGGTACACACCGGTCTACGCTACCTGTCAAAAGTTTGGACACACCTACTCATTCAAGGGTTTTTCTTTATTAGTAAAACATTTTACATTGTAGAATAATAGCACACAATTGGCCCAGTGTCGTCTGGGTTTCATAGTTGAATTGCTACAAAGAAACCACTACTAAAGTGCACCAATAATAAGAAGAGACCTGCTTGGGCCAAGAAACATGAGCAATGGACATTAGACCGGTGGAAATGTGTCATTTGGTCTGGAGTCCAAATCGGAGATTTTTGGTTCCAACCGCCATGTCTTTGTGAGACGTGGTGAGGGTGAAAGGTTGATCTCTGCATGTGTATTTCCCACTGTAAAGCATGGAGGAGGAGGTGTTATGGTGTGGGGGTGCTTTGCTGGTTACTCTGTCTGTGATTTATTTAGAATTCAATATTGTGGATACAGAGTTACCTGTCTAACAGAACACAGAGGGTGTTCTTTAATGGAAGCCTCTCCAACATAATCCAGGTAGAATCAGGAAATCCCAGGGCAGCTGTCTAGCCCCATTACTTTTATCAATATTTACTAATGACATGCCACTGGCTTTGAGTAAAGCCAGTGTCTATGTATGCGGATGACTCAACACTATACGTCAGCTACTACAGCGACTGAAATTACTGCAACACTTAACAAAGAAATGCAGTTAGTTTCAGAGTGGGTGGCAAGGAATAAGTTAGTCCTAACTAGTTCTAAAACTAAAAGCATTGTATTTGGGACAAATCATTCACTAAACCCTAAACCTCAACTAAATCTTGTAATATATTGAATGCACCGACCTGTCTGTTTGAACTACTGGCGCACAGCTCGGACACCCCATGCATACCTCACAAGACATGCCACCAGAGGTCTCTTCACAGTCCCCAAGTTCAGAACAGACTATGGGAGGTGCACAGTACTACATAGAGCTATGACTACATGGAACTCTATTCCACATCAGGTAACTGATGCAAGTAGTAAAATTAGATTTTAAAAAAACAGATTAAAAAAACACCTTATGGAACAGTGGGGACTGTGAAGCAACACAAACATGGGCACAGACACATGCATACACACACGATAACATACGCACTATACACACACACGTACACATGGATGTTGTACTATATGTGGTCCTCTGTAGCTCAGCTGGTAGAGCACGGCGCTTGTAACGCCAAGGTAGTGGGTTCAATCCCCGGGACCACCCATACACAAAAATGTATGCACGCATGACTGTAAGTCGCTTTGGATAAAAGCGTCTGCTAAATGGCATATTATTATTAGATATGTGGTAGTGGGGAGTAGAGGCCTGAGGGCACACAGTGTGATGTGAAATCTGTGAATGTATTGTAATGTTTTTAAAATGGTATGAACTACCTTAATTTTGCTAGACCCCAGGAAGAGTAGCCGCTGCCTTGGCAGCAGCTAATGGGGATCCATAATAAATACAAATACAAAATACTCTTCCTGCCTAAATGACTACCGACCCGTAGCACTGACGTCTGTAGCCATGAAGTGCTTTGAAAGGCTGGTCATTGCTCACATCAACACCATTATCCCAGAAACCCTATACCCACTTTAATTTGCATACCGCCCCAACAGATCCACAGATGATGCAATCTCTATTGCACTCCACACTGCCCTTTCCCACCTGGACAAGAGGAACACCTACGTGAGAATGCTATTCATTGACTACAGCTCAGCATTCAACACCATAGTGCCCTCAAAGCTCATCACTAAGCTAAGGATCCTGGGACTAAACACCTCCCTCTGCAACTAGATCCTGGACTTCCTGACGGGCCGCCCCCAGGTGGTAAGGGTAGGTAACAACACATCTGCCACACTGATCCTCAGCACGGGGGCCCCTCAGGGGTGCGTGCTCAGTCCCCTCCTGTACTCCCTGTTCACCCATGACTGCATGGCCAGGCACGACTCCAACACCATCATTAAGTTTGCTGACGACACAACAGTGGTAGGCCTGATCACTGACAACGATGAGACAGCCTATAGGGAGGAGGTCAGGGACCTGGTCGTGTGGTGCCAGGATAACAACCTCTCCCTCAACGTGACCAAGACAAAGGAGATGATTGTGGACTTCAGGAAAAAAAAGAGGACTGAGCACGCCCCCATTCTCATCGACAGGGCTGTAGTGGAACAGGTTGAGAGCTTCAAGTTCCTTGGTGTCCACATCACCAACGAACTATCATGGTCCAAACACACCAAGACAGTCGTGAAGAGGGCACGGCAAAGCCTATTCCCCCTCAGGAGACTGAAAAGATTTGGCATGGGTCCTCAGATCCTAAAAAAATTATATAGCTGCACCATCGAGAGCATCCTGACTGGTTGCATCACCGCCTGGTATGGCAACTGTTCGGCCTCCGACCGCAAGGCCCTACAGAGGGGCCAAGCTTCCTGCCATCCAGAACCTCTATACCAGGTGGTGTCAGAGGAAGGCCCTCAAAATTGTCAAAGACTCCAGCCACCCTAGTCATAGACTGTTCTCTCTGCTACCGCACAGCAAGCGGTACCGGAGTGCCAAGCCTAGGTCCAAAAGACTTCTCAACATCTTCTACCCCCAGGCCATAAGACTCATGGCTACCCGGACTATTTGCACTGCATTTCACTGTAATGTCTGCACCTGTTGTATTCGGCGCATGTGGCCAATACATTTTTGATTTGATTTGAAGTCTGTATTGCCGTTCGGCTGGAGACAGCCTAGCTCTGCCTAGTTGCATCGGATCGGGGGAACTCGGGTAGCCTCGGGTTCTCTCAGCAACGTAGCTGTTGGGGACTTCCGGGATGCCTCGGAGTCGAGGTGGAATCCTTCCTCTCCTTCCTTAATTCCCGTAGTCGCCCATCGATCCAAATGGTCAAGGGGATGAGCGAGTCCAGATCCGTCGGTAGTTCCCGGGTTGCAAGCTCGTCCTTTACTTCCTCCAAAAATCTGTGCAGGAACTTGTCGAACAGCGCTTCCGGGTTCCAGGCACACTCAGCTGCCAACGTGCAGAAATCCACTGCATAGTCTGCCACACTGCGGTATTCTTGCCGAAGCAACTTCCGGGCAGCATCACTCCTGGACAATGGAGCATCGAAAACCTTCTTTACCTCCTGCATGAACTCCTCCAGACTGAAGCATACGGCCGACTGTTGTTCCCACACTGCCGTAGCCCAGGCGAGAGCCCTCCCGGACATCAGCGTGATGAGATACGCTCTCTTAGAGCGGTCTGAGGGGAAGGAGCTGCAGTTCCCGACTCTCCAGCGAAGCGTTCAGGGGGAGGTAAGCAGGGTTCTCGGGAAACCGGGGGTGGCCGGGGAGGCCGCGCTGCTAACAGCCGGGTTACTGAAGGGCTGGGAGGTTACCGTTGTGGTAGGCTGCCTAACAGACAACCCACGGAATTGCTCCAGCAATGTGTTAAACGCTCGGTCATGGCGTTCGGCAAGGTCTGGAACCATGAGACCACAAAGCAACTCCTCGTGCCTTCCAATGGTGGTTCCTTGGGAGGAGATGGCGTTGCGGAGCTGGTCCGAGTCTGCTGGGTCAGTCATGGCCAGTTCGTACTATCACGTTTCAGGAGAAGACCCAGATGCAGACAGTGTCGAAGTAACAAAAGTTTATTACAAAAACAGGGTGCAGGCAAACGACAGGTCAAAGGCAGGCAGAGGTCAGTAATCCAGATCGGAGTCCAAAAGGTACAGAACGGTAGGCAGTCTCAGGGTCGGGGCAGGCAGAGGTCAATAATTCAGGGTGGTGTGACAAGGTACAGAACGGCAGGCAGGCTCAGGGTCAGGGCAGGCAGAATGGTCAAAACCGGGAAAAATAGAAAACAGGAACTTGAAAAAGACAGGAGCAAGTGGAAAAAAAGCTGGTCGGCTTGACGAAACAAAACGGCAATAGACGAACAGAGAACACAGGTATAAATACACTGGGGATAATGGGGAAGATGGGCGACACCTGGAGGGGGGTGGAGACAATCACAAAGACAGGTGAAACAGATCAGGGTGTGACAATCATCAAGCTTTGATTATTTGAGTTAGCTGTGTAGTGCTAGGGCAAAAACCAAAATGTGCATCCCTTGGGGTCCCCAGTACCGAGTTTGGGAAACCCTGTCTTATGTTGAGCCACACTGGCTGCGTTTACACAGGCAGCCCAATTCTGATATTTTTTCCACTTATTGGTCTTAATCACATTTTTCAGAACTGATCTTATTGGTCAAAATACCAATTAGTGAAAAAATATCAGAATTGGGCTGCCTGTGTCAACTCAGAATTAGTCCTTTATCCGGCTTCGGTACACTGGCAATGGTGGGCTGGGGAAGCTGAGACTCTTTGTGCTTATGGCGATGGTCTAGTCCTGTCTGCGGTGAACGGCCAGCTGGATAAGACTCTGCCAAAAGTGTTGTAGGGCATCTTAACCTCCTCTTGCAGAAGACTTGCTGGTACTGCACGTCTCCTGGAAAGACATGGTTGTGGTCTTAGCATTTTACACTTTTTGTGGAAGTGACGTAGGGCAACACACCTTTGTTGGTAAAGGTATCAACCGAATGGGACTGGCTAGTGTATTGTTTAGGGACAATGAGAGGACATTGGGAGCTGCTTTTGAGAGGAAAGATCAGTCAACAAAATGAATGGGCTGGGGGGCTTAAGAAGGTGTGAAAATTCTTAGGAAGGCAGTTCTTACACCGTATGAATTGTTGTGTATGGGAGATTGAGGAGAAATGGCACCTCAATCGCTCCCATACACAACAATACATTTACTGTCTAAGCACAACCCTGCACAACCAAAAAAACCTTCCTCATCTCAAAGTACTGTCTGTAAACCTCCCCCAGCCCATTGACTTTGACAGATCATTCTTGTCAATAGCCGTCAGCTTGTGTTTTATAGACAAGGGTGGAATAGATGGCTACCAAATTGAGACTCGTATTTGGTAACATTAGCTAGTTTACGTTAGCTAACGTCAGTCAGAGATAGAACAAGCATGTTTGCTCTGCTGAAGGTAGCTACCAGTCTAACAGTGACTACCATGGCATAGGCGAAATTGATTGACAGTGTGTCTACCAAAAGATAGCTATATGATTTAGCTGATGGCTTTCAGAATTCAATAAAGGTCTGCAACATTAGCTAGCTAATGTACCCAGCTAGGCTAGCAAGCTAGCTAACATTAGCTAGCTAACATTACACAAAAAAAAATGTATGCACGCATGACTGTAAGTCGCTTTGGATAAAAGCGTCTGCTAAATGGCATATTATTATTATTATTATTAGGTTACCTCTAATTGAGAATCTTTTGTTTTTTTGTGAAGGAAATAATCAATGGTATCACATCACTTCTCTGCTGTTGTTGAAATGGATTCCCCATAAGTTCAGCCTGAAAATTCTTCTGATAATCTTTGGTCACTGCATCATTCTTGATAGGCGCAACACAAGCCACTGGCATATTAGCACAGAACACCACACGGGCATGAAGACAACCATTAGTGAAAAACTAACATTTTCAAAAATATCTTACCTAGAGAAGTTCTGAGATTACTGTGTGTTGGTCATTCTAAGTAAACAACGCCATTATTGAAGTTTGTGGGCACGCCCCCTCTACCTAGCGGGCGGTATCATGATTCGCTATGAATGCCGGACTTTGTGGTTCACTATGAGCAGACGAATACACAGGGAGTCGACACTTCCCGATTCTACCAGTGAAATGAAAATGTGTTAGTTCTAGCTTGTGGTGTGGATAAAGTTGATGTTTATGATAAAAACATAATGTTGTTAATATAGTCATGAATATATGCCATGGCAGAGCCAGGATGAAACTCCCCTTTAATTAACTGCAGGGAGGCTTGGAGATGGCTAGAGGCACAGGTCCCTCTCTCTCAGGATGAAACTCTATATCAGAGCACTATCCACCTGTTTCCTCCTCAGAAGAAAAGGGATATAGCAAGGCGCCATATCTCAATATAGCAAGACGTCAAATATTGTCAACATGGTCAATAGGAATGTATCCAGAGGAATTGACATAAGACATAAAATTGATCAATGTTCAAAATTAGATCCTCCGACCTGTGAAGGCATGACACACACACACACATACATAACTCTGTACTGAACCAGAATATAACCTGCAAAGGAGCTTACAGTTTGCACTACCAGAAACACAGAGAAAGGAAACAAAGGCTCCACGGCTGTGACTCCTATTAATAGGCCCCAGTGGCAGAGAACAGCTGCTCCACCAACACAGCACATCCAACTGATAGCTCCACCAACACAGCACATCCAACTGATAGAATAATGATAGAGGGAGGGAGAGAGCAAGAGAGGAGGGAGGGAAAAGACAGAGGGAGGAGAGAGAGAGAGAGAGAGAGAGAGAGAGAGAGGGAGGGAGAGAGAGAGAAATAGAGAGAGAGAGAGAGAGAGAGAGGAGAGAGAGAAAACGAGAGAGGGGGTGTGAAGAGAGAGAGAGAGAGAGAGAGAGAGAGAGAGAGAGAGGGGGGGGTAAGAGGAAGAGAGAGAGAGACAGAGAGAGGGAGGGAGGGGAAAAGACAGAGGGAGAGAGAGGAGGAGGGAGAGAGAGAGAGAGAGAAGAGAGAGAGAGAGAGAGAGAGTGATAGAGCGAGAGAGAGAGAGAGAGAGTGATAGAGCGAGAGAGAGAGAGAGAGTGATAGAGCGAGAGAGAGAGAGAGAGAGAGAGAGGAGAGAGAAGAAGAAGAGAGTGATGAGAGAGAGAGAGAGAGAGAGAGAGAGAGAGAGAGAGAGAGAGGGGAGGGGGGAAGACAGTAGTGTAGAGGAGAGAGAAGAGAGAGAGAGAGAGAGAGAGAGAGAGAGACAGAGAGAGAGGGGGTGTAAAAGTAAGAGAGAGAGGGAGAGAGAGAAAGAGAGAGAGAGAGGGAGAGAGAGACGAGAGAAGAAGAGAGAGAGAGAGAGGGGGGGGAGAAGGACAGAGAGGAAAAAGAGAGGAGGGGGTAGAGAGAGAGAGAGAGAGAGAGAGAGAGAGAGAGAGAGAGAGAGAGAGAGAGAGGAGAGAGAGAGAGAGGTACACCTATAGCTCATCTCTTGGCAGTAGTCCTGTAGACTACTTTATCACTGACCTCAACCCAGAGTCTCTCAGAGCGTTCACAGTCAGCCCACTGACACCCCTATCAGACCACAGCAAAAGCATAGTCTACTTGAACAGAGCAATACTCAATCATGAGGCATCAAAGCCAAAGGAACTGAATAATATTAAGAAATGCTATAGATGGAAGGAAGTAGTGTCGAAACCTACCAAAAAACAATTAGGCAACAACAAATTAAATCCCTTTTAGACTACTTCCTGGACAAAACGTTCCACTGTAATAGTGAAGGTGTAAACTTGGCAGTAGAAAACCTAACAGTATATTTGACCTCTCAGCTTCCCTATCAAATGTAAAATCTCTAACAGAAACCGAAGAAAAGTAACAACATTGACAAATGGTTTGATGAAGAATGCAAAAACCTAAGAAAGTAATTAAGAAACCTATCCAAACAAAAACATAGAGACCCAGAAAACCTGAGCCTACGCCTTCACTATGGTCAATCACTAAAACAATCCAGAAATACACTACGGAAAAGAAGGAACAGCATGTCAGAAATCAGCTCAATGTAATTGAAGAATCGATAGACTCTAACCACTTCTGGGAAAATACTAAACAAACAACAACATTACATTTTAGTCATTTAGCAGACGGTCTTATCCAGAGCAATTAGGGTTAAGTGCCACAAAAGTGGAGACAAATTTGACCCCAATAACTAACGTGGGATATGCATCAACAGCAACCTTGGGAAAATTCTCTGCATTATCATTAACAGCAGACTAGTTCATTTCCTCAGTGAAAACAATGTACTGAGCAAATGTCAAATTGGCTTTTTACCAAATGACTGTTCAACAGACCACGTATTCACCCTGCACACCCTAATTGACAAACAAACAAACCAAAACAAAGGCAAAGTATTCTCATGCTTTGTTGATATCATAAAGCTTTTGACTCAATTTGGCATGAGGGTCTCCTATACAAATTGATGGAAAGTGGAGTTGGGGGAAAACATACGACATTATAAAATCCATGTACACAAACAACAAGTGTGTGGTTAAAATTGGCAAAAACACACACATTTCTTTCCACAGGGCCGTGGGGTGAGACAGGGATGCAGTTTAAGCCCCACCCTCTTCAACATATATATCAACGAATTGGCGAGGGCACTAGAACAGTCTGCAGCACCCGGCCTCACCCTACTAGAATCTGAAGCAAATGTCTACTGTTTGCTGATGATCTGGTGCTTCTGTCACCAACCAAGGAGGGCCTACAGCAGCACCTAGATCTTCTGCACAGATTCTGTCAGACCTGGGCACTGACAGTAAATCTCAGTAAGACAAAAATAATGGTGTTCCAAAAAAGGTCCAGTTGCCAGGACCACAAATACAAATTCCATCTAGACACTGTTGCCCTAGAGCACACAAAAACTATACCTCGGCCTACACATCAGTGCCACAGGTAACTTCCACAAAGCTGTGAACGATCTGAGAGACAATGCAAGAAGGGCCTTCTATGCCATCAAAAGGAACATAACATTTGAAATACCAATTAGGATCTGGCTAAAAATACTTGAATCAGTTACAGAACCCATTGCCCTTTATGGTTGTGAGGTCTGGGGTCCGCTCACCAACCAAGAATTCACGAAATGGGACAAACACCAAATTTAGACTCTGCATGCAGAATTCTGCAAAAATATCCTCTGTGTACAACAAAAAACACCAATAATGCATGCAGAGCAGAATTAGGCCGATACCCGCTAATTATCAAAATCCAGAAAAGAGCCGTTAAATTCTATAACCACTTAAAAGGAAGCGATTCCCAAACCTTCCATAACAAAGCCAACACCTACAAAGAGATGAACTTGGAGAAGAGTCCCCAAAGTAAGCTGGTCCTGGGGCTCTGTTCACAAACACAAACAACCCACAAGCCCAGGACAATAACAACAACACAATTAGACCCAACCAAATCATGAGAAAACAAAATGAGAATTACTTGACACATTGGAAAGAATTAACAAAAAAAACAGAGCAAACTAGAATGCTATTTGGCTTTAAACAGAGAGTACACAGTGGCAGAATACCTGGCCACTGTGACTGACCCAACTTAAGGAAAGCTTTGACTATGTACAGACTCAGTGAGCATAGCCTTGCTATTGAGAAAGGCCGCCGTAGGCAGACCTGGCTCTCAAGAGAAGACAGGCTATGTGCACACTGCCCACAAAATGAGGTGGAAACTGAGCTGCACTACATATTTCCCTCAGATTACACAGATCCACAAAGAATTCGAAAACAAACTCATTTTTGATAAACTCCCATATTTATTGGGTGAAAACCACAGTGTGCCATCACAGCAGCAAGATTTGTGACCTGTTGCCACAAGAAAGGGCAACCAGTGAAGAACAAACACCATTGTAAATACAACTCATATTTATGTTTATTTATTTTCCCATTTGTACTTTAACTATTTGCACATTGTTACAACACTGCATATAGACATAATATGACATTTTAAATTACTTTATTCTTTTGGAACTTCTGAGTGTAATGTTTACTGTTAATATTTATTGTTTATTTCACTTTAGTTTACTATCTACTTCACTTGCTTTGGCAATGTTAACATACATTTCCCATGCCAATAAAGCCCTTAAATTGAAATTGAATTGAATTTAATTGAGAGAGAGAGAGGGAGAGAGATGGAAGAAAACGTTAGGAACAGGGCGAGTCAAGCGAATAGTGTAGGTAAGGTGTAGTGGTGATGGAGGGGTGTTGGATAGGTAAGGTGTAGTGATGGAGGGGTGTTGGATAGGTAAGGTGTAGTGGTGGAGGGGTGTCGGATA
Organism: Coregonus lavaretus; assembly: GCF_964263955.1. NCBI lineage: Eukaryota > Metazoa > Chordata > Actinopteri > Salmoniformes > Salmonidae > Coregonus > Coregonus lavaretus. The sequence goes on along the minus strand of NC_140016.1, from coordinate 22,211,980 downwards.
GGTAAGGGTAGTGGTGGAGGGGTGTCGGATAGGTAAGGTGTAGTGGTGATGGGGTGTTGGCTAGGTAAGGTGTAGTGATGGAGGGGTGTTGGATAGGTAAGGTGTAGTGGTGGAGGGGTGTTGGATAGGTAAGGTGTAGTGGTGGAGGGGTGTTGGATAGTAGGGGGTAGTGGTGGTGGAGGGGTGTTGGATAGATAAGGTGTAGTGGTGGTGGAGGGGTGTTGGCTAGGTAAGGTGTAGTGAGGGGTGTTGGCTAGTAAGGTGTAGTGTAGTGATGGAGGGTGTTGGCTAGGTAAGGTGTAGTGGTGGAGGGGTGTTGGCTAGGTAAGGTGTGTGGTGGAGGGTGTTGGCTAGGTAAGGTGTAGTGGTGGAGGGGTGTTGGATAGGTAAGGGTAGTGGGAGGTGTTGGATAGTAAGTGTAGGTGGGAGAGGTGTTGGATAGGTAGGTGTAGTGGTGCAGGTGTGTTGGATTGTAAGGTGTAGT